>NC_089982.1:45029183-46236058 GCF_036417845.1 Apteryx mantelli | reverse complement strand
TATCCTTTTATGGTACAAGGAGCTGAGCTCACCTTTGGGCTGTGTCCAAAGAAAAAATCTATAGAGAATAAATGTATTCCTAGAGGGCCATTAAACTTACACTAGGCATTAACATTGATAGCATGTTGATCTAGCTTCTGTCTTTTCTACTGCCCTCATTAAATTGACTAACTACCTTTCCTTCATCAAATCCAGTGGCCTCTTACCCACTCAATTTTACTGAAATCCCTGCCACCTTCAACATGTTGGACCAAACTCTTCTTCTTAGGACTTTAAATTCTGCTTCCTTTGTTCGTCTCCCTCTTAGCCAAGTAACTTCTCTCACTGCTTCCTCCTCTTTTCTTTCTTGCTGCAAAAAGAAAAATCCGCAATGAGATTCAGAGTGCATTCAGACCAACATTGTCTTTGGTGCCCTAGACAGGAATTGGGAGGATTTTAACTGTCTTGTATCTAAGACAGGAGATTCAAAAATCCTATTCTAGAGCACAGTTTAACTCTGGAGTCTCCTAAATTCAGTCAGCACTACACTGTGGACCACGGTTTCTCCTCCAAGTTGGGCTCCCCACCTGAACGTACCCTACCCTAAGCAAAAAGTATCTCTTGCCCTTTTCTTTGGCTTCTAGATATAACAATCAGTGAGGGCTACTCAGGAGTCAGGCTTCAGTCTTTCACCTGTCAAGAAGCCTTCACCATTGGTACAGTCTGCGTGCATCCAAAAAGGAGAATGAAGTGACGGAGACAGAGTCAGACCTGATGGGTGCTGCTAGGTGGTTGCTGGAGAGGCAACAGGAGCTGATCACAGGCAGAACCAGAGCATGGGAACAGGATTGATATGGATGCTAGGGAACAAGCAGGATGATGTGAGCAGGGAAAACAGCAGGAAATTAGGTACCAAGCCACTCTGGAGAGCTTGTGCTTGATTAGGAAAGGTATCTTTTCTGGAGATTTTCCCTTTGCTCTAGCACAGGGAAAGTCTGCTTTCAGCACTGCTGTCAGGGCACTAATAGGCTGTAATGGCCCTGATCAGCCCCACCTGCACTCCCCACCCACGGACCCACTGCCCACTGGTTGCAGGCTCCATTTAAGCTCAGGTCTGGGCCCTCAGCCCTCCTGTAAGCTGTGCTGGAGATGTGCCTGCTGCTAGTCCTGCCTCTCAGGTGAGCCTCAGACCTATGCTGTAGCCTTGTCTCTTGTCCCACCTCCAGCTGCTGCCCAGTGGACTCTGGACCAGTGTCATTGTATGCACCCTGTTACAGCCCTGGCTCTGCCTGCCCTGCTTGGGCCCTGCAGGATTGTGCCTCTTGGTGCAGGCACTGCTCTGTGCTGGGGTCACCTCAGCTCCTGGCTTGTTCCCCTTGTGGAGTAGCTGGCCCTTGCTGCTCCCCAACAGCTTTATCAGCAGCATGAACACAGCCAGCTCAGGCCCAAGATCCCTGCATGGTGTCAGGATCCCTGAAAACCAGGTGTTGCAGGGTCTGGACTCCCCTCAGAGGGCTGAGCTGAGCATCTATTATGGGATAACTTTATACTGCCTTGGCACTGGGAGCTCAGGCCTGTGTCCCTGTATCTCACCTGTCCAGACTCATGCTACTGAACTTGTCTTCCTGCTTCTGGAGATTAAATCTGTACACAAATAGACCCATTTCATCTCTACTTTATCTTCTCTACATTGTCATTTTTGTTGACAATTCCATTACATTTCTCTGTTGTTCTTTCTCCTATATGGCTTTCTTGGACAATTCATAGCCTAAAACTCAGGTCCAGTCTCTCCATCTTTCCCTCTGACTAAAGCTACCTCCAAATCTCCTGATTTCATCCCCCCTTCACTCCACACAGTACATCACAATGAAAACAATCACAGTAAAGAGCATGTTACCTGCTCTGGTAATCAGCTCTTCTAAGTTTATAGGCTGGGGTCATCAGTATGGCATTTTCTAGGTTAGGTTTCTAAAATCAGACAAAGTATGTAGAGCATAACCCTGCATTGCATTGCATTGGATCTGAACTCTATTAGATTTGACAGCATCCTGCCACGACTTAGGGCCTGGTTTTGTGACAACAGAGAAAAAGCCTGCCAACAGCCCATCTCAGACCTTGCCTTAAAGGTTAAGATTCAGTTGTTAAGACTTCTTCTCTGCATACTTAAGGTTTAATTATTGCCAATGGGCTAAAAAAAATTAGCCACAGAAGAGGTATTTTAAATTGTTTTCTTTTGATGTCAGTTAATGATTTAATTTTTTCAAGGGCTTATGAGAAATGTACTGCTTATTCTGGAACATGTATGTAAAATGACTTTCCTACATATGGAACACACAGAAAGAAAAGACTTTTTACACAGTCTAAGTACAAACAGGCCTGACCTGCATTTAGTGCCTCTCTTGCTTGTTCTTCCTGTGTGAGACTTAGTGTGGCATTACCTACTTCTATTTTTAACTTTTTTAGAAAAGCAACCCAGGAATGTAGATACATTCACAACTAAAACAACCTTTTTATTTGTGACTGCTTTAACCCTCTCTGAGAACAGTTCCCTGAGCCAAGGTTTATAGTCAATCACCAAAAAAGTGGGGGGTTCATTACTTTCCCCTTTTAACTGTAGGGCAGGGGCCTTTAACTTTCCATGAGGCTTTACTAAGAGAATTTCTTCTGGATGGAATTTCCTTGAACCTGGTAATCAAGACCACAGGATATGTGTTAATTGTCCCTGACATGCAGCTTTATCTGTATTTACCCAAGCTAATAACATCACCCCAGACATACTGTTTTTCAAACACATGGTTCAAAATCATCTATAAATTCAATTACCAAAAATTAGCTCTCACTCAAATAATGCAAAGACTGACTAACATTAGAAAAGCAGAAAGAAATTAAGAGAAATCTGTTACTTTGTCCTTAATTCACCCTTTTGGGATTCTGTTCCCTACAACACTAACTGCATGGCTTGGGAAATGACTCTTTAGTTCCTGTTGTACTAAGGCACAGTTACATTGATTAAACATCAAGTTACAAAATTAATTTTGAATGTGCTTGCTTCAGAGGACTAAAGTCAATCTTAATGATCTGTACAACATTTCTATTTCTCTGAACATATTCTTTGAGTGTCTAGCCATCTAAAATGTTAGAAAGGAAGTAAAAGATAAGTCTTTTGGAAAACTATTAATAGAAATGGCTGGGTATAGTGGTTCTGAAGCAAAGCACCTGCAAGTATTTTTAGAACTTTAAAAATCTTTAAAGAGTTTATATAACATCTACTTTGAAAGAATGTCATAGATGGCAAGCATTAACTAGATATGAGTAAATCTACAAAACAATTTGACACAGTCCCATTTCATTTTATGTTCATAACTTATCCACAAAACAAGATATGATTGATTTAGCCAATATTCATTGCTCAAAATTACTTGATCAATATTTTCTTAAATTTCATAACTCTACCTCTTACTATGCAGGATTTCAGCATGTGACTTCTAACAGGCAAAATTGGAAGCTAGTGTGCTTAAGTACCAATCATCTATTAATGACCAAAGCTATATAATTTGATAAGAATAACATCTATTTGTCTTTGCTCTGTCTGCCTTACTCCCACCCAACTCTTATGTCTGTCCTGCCCTGGCAGCTTTTCAGCTGCAGCTGAGCTCTGTGCTCTGAGTGCTGATTATTGCTCATATTTCACTTGGATCAAAAAAGTAGGCCATGGACTTGCATGATGTGCATGCCAGCACCATCAGTAGTGCTGCCTGGGAAGGAAGGTGGCAGTAGCTGCCTGAGAACAGGAGAGATAAGAGGAACAAGAGTGGAACAACCCACTTTGCCCTCCATCTCTCCTTCTTCCCCAAGTTTTTTTCTTTCTTGTGATGGAGCTGCCTGGCCTGACAGCTCCTTGCTTTGCTGCTTTTAGATGTCTCTAAACTTTCCTTTGAAGCTGAAAGTCAAACCATGAATCACAGCAGTGATGAGACACAAGTGCAGACAGAAGGAGAAGTCAGGCTGTCAGTCCCATGCATCTAAAGGCTCTCCTAGGTCAGAGAGGTGGGAATGCTTTTTGGGAAGGTAAAACTAATGGATGAACCCTTCAAAAATAAAAAGCAGGGGTAGCCCTCTGAACCCCGGTGCTTAGCAGAGTAATCATCTCTCTCAGTACTAGCTGCAAGCCTTCAAGACTTTAGACTTTGCCCTTTATGCATCAGGAGCCTGAGGGACTCCAGCAGAAGGTGATGCTTAGCCTTCACCCCCTCCCAAAATCAGGTGTGATGGCTTTGTTTGGGCAATTACCTGTTCAGTCAGGTTTTTTCCTTCTTTAAATTCAGTAGATAAGAGGTAATTAAGTGGTCCAAGGTCCATCTGCAGCTTACAACTGTTGTTTTTCCAGACCATGGCCTTGCAAGGCGGGGGGGGGCTTTACCTGCTTGTTTCTGTGTAGGGTACTGCATGCATTGGCCCTGGCCACTGTGAGTTTAGTTCATAAACCCAGGATTGAATATGTTGAAGAGTGGAGCAGTTTTAGAGGTATGCTAACTGGTAACAGGGGAACAAGCACTCAAAGATTTCTAGATGTACAGCAAAGTTATGAGAACACACTTCAAATGGTAACTTCCACTATCAATTAATTTGCTTCATTTGTATCATTAAAGCTAAAGCATAAAGCAACTGGAACAAAACAAGCAATGTTTACATTTTACTAGTGTTTTATATTCAATTAAACATCTTTGCTGCTATTTACATAGTTGAATGGCACTACATTTACACCATGCAATTTTGTTATTTCTATGTAAATATTTCTTTAAAGCCAGATGTAAGTTCAAATTAGTTGTGAAAGAGCCACTAAAATAAAATAAACTTCCATTTGAGGATGATCACAAATTATTACTCTAAAACTGAAGAGCAAGCTTGTTAAAATACAAAATGAAAAGCAAACAATATTAAACCAAACTGAACAAATGAGGAAAACTAACATACAAGTTCACTTCTAAAAAAAGTTTACTTTATTGAAATAAATTCTGAGAATTACAGGTAAATTTAAAAGGGAGTTTAAATCTAGCAGCATGAAATGACACAGTAATTTAAAATATATAGGCTTGTTGCATATACATACAGGGTCTGAAATTCCTGCAATGCAATTGAAAGCAGAATTTATCCCTTCTCCTTTAATTCTAGTTAAATCAAAAATGGAAATTTCATTCTTCTGTCCTGTTTTCTTCTACAGATCTGCTACTAAATAACACTCCATTAGAAGCATGCCAAATTCTATGTGATTTAAAAGTAAACCTTAAAAGAAAGAATGGAAAAGCACAATCTCAAGAACAATGAGCTCATAACCTTTCTCTGTTCTTGTTTGTCTGACACCATGCTTCTTTCTCAGATGCAGTATTGTACCTAATTTAGATTGAAAAATCCTCAGCGGTAACCATGGTTTTATTCTTTTCCATTCCACATATGATGCTATGTACAAATAACCCAGATCTTAAAAGCTGTACACTTGCAAACTCTGCCCAAGTCTCTGGGAAGTGCAGGTGCTGAGCAACAAAATCTGAACATACAAAATCTTCAATTTTAGCTTTTTGGGGGAGGTGTTCTTTTAAAACACTTTGTCTGGAAGATTTCATGAATCACAACATAGCAAATGATATGCTTGTTTCCATGTGTCCCTGATTTTCAGGTTCCCAGTGCTTGAATAATGATATCCAGAGTATAGTTATTAATGGCTTATTTTGAGAATACGAGGATGGATCAAGTGGGGTTCTGAAGAAATCTGTCCTGGGCCTAGTTCTAGCCAGTATTTCATGAATGATCCTGATAAAATACAGAACATACCTAAATTTTCAGATGACATCAAGCTTGTAAAAACTGCAAGTAAGTTGAAGCACAAGAGTGGAATTCAAAATGATCTTGATGAGATAGAGAAATGGTTGGTGGGGAGAATAGAAAGTTACTACACTGAGGCAGGAATAACTAACTGCAGAAGAACAAGATGGAGAGCAACCAGCTTGGGATATTTTTCTTAGAGAAGGATTTAGTGGCTACTGTGGAACACAGGCTGAACGTAAGCCATCAGTGTCAAATTACCGAAAAAATGTGAACAGATAGTAGGAGATATTAATGGGGGTATGGACTGCAAGATAAGTGAGGAAAGCCTTCAGGTCTACTTGGCAAGGTCTAGCTGACCTACTGGATCCAGTCATAGCTACGCAATTTCAAGAAAGGTATGGATCAATTAAAGAGTCAGCAAAACACATTAGACACTTAAGCATAATATTAAAAAAAAAACTAAAGCAATTGCGGTTGTTTAGTGTAGAGAAAAGAATGCTGAAGAGGAACATGCTAACAGTCTTCAGATGTGTAGAAGTGTGCTATAAAGAAAAGAATAAACCATTCTCCATTTTAACAGTGGCTTGAAGACAAGACAAGGAGCTTCAGTAGAAGAACATTCAGTCAAGACTTCACGAACAGCTTTTCTCAATAAGAAACTCTGGAATAAATCATGTGGAGAAGAACAGAATTTTCTCCTAGGTGTAAGAATACATATGTCTGCCAGGTCTAGATAGATGCTTACGCCTTGCAGCAAAAGGTGAAATAGATGCCTCTTCAGATGCCCTCCCACCTTTTTTTTCCTCTGCTTTCTTTTAGTCTTTACAGAGTAAGTTGAGATTTCTGGACAAATTGATGTTAATATTGACAGCCTTGGAGTCTAATCATTCTTTCTGAAAATACTTTGGCTTCACTTATCTGAAAAATAGGAGATAAGGGCTGTTTTGTCCTGTCAAAAGCCTAATACGTGTATTCAGGCTGAAGAAAAATATATTAGTGGTCATTTTCTGAGTATACCATCATGCACCCAATGTACTTCCTCAGCTGCTTTTCAGTCCCGTTATTAAAAGGGATTTTGACCAAGTCCTCTGCACAGGGTGAGCTGCTGCTCTGATGAGTGTTCTCCAGCAAGGGAAGTCACTTTCAGGAGAGAGCAGCTTAATAAAAATGAAATCAAATGAAGAGTTAATGATACACACTGAATTATACAGAATTTTTTTTTAAGGAAGAAATTCATCTTAGACCTGGAGCTACAGAAAAGGATGACAATGATTGATCTTCTCACCACTCAGCAGTGTCGGCAGAGCTACAAACATATATTGTTTTTACTCCTCAGAGTTATTTATTGAGCAAAGGGAGGGTGGATAACACTTCCTTTGAAGTCAAACATCTTGCTTGGATAAGGAGATATGTTGCATGAAATGAAAGTAATAAAAGGACAAAATGCTTTATTAAATCTTCTTTATCACAATATTGTGATCCAATAGCATGATCTAATTAAAGATGTATATGAACCTCTTTTCATCTGAGGATTAGTTCAGAGGCCTTCATTTATTTTGAAACAAACACACTGCTGAAAAGTCTCCAAGATTTCCAGTGATGTATTCTTTCCATTTTCCCTAATAGGTGTTGATGCTTTAACTATCTCTTCAGGATTTGTTGTGGAGGGGGGGAAAAAAAAAGACAGCATTTTTGGAAGGGAAAAGACAAATGTTTTCATTATTAGAGCAGCAAGAAATGTAATGGTGAGTCATTAAATACAGCAAAACTTCATAGGCTGTCTAGACATAACAGTGGGTAGTGCTCAAAATCTATTTCATTGCCCACAAGAAGTTAACTTCAGTTCAGCTCTTTCCTTTGTATGCGGAGTTACAAAATCAGATGTTTTAAAGATATTTTGGCCAGAATGTCTTTAGGGAAAATTGGGTTCTATATGCATTTCTCTTGAGACCAGCCAGACTCCCAAATGAGGGGGTGTTGGGCTTGCTGATTTTCTGCTTATGATGGTGCTAGAGGAAAAAATTTTGTGGGCTACAGTTAGTACCTTTTCTTGTACCACTCCACTAACTTTCTCCCCAATACTTAGTTTTCTTAGTCCAACAACAATATTTGCATTGAAAAGATCTTCTTTTACTTACAAAATCTATTTCAACAAAGTTTCTTTCCATTTACTGGCAAATGTGGTTCTGCTATGGTAAATATAAAACAAACAAACAAATTAGATATCTCATATGTGGTAAAAGTAACCATATAAACACATTAAAATTGTTTATTTTGGTGTACTGTACTTCACATCTCCAATAATCAGAATTTGATGACAAAAATTTCTGACTGTTGTTACCTACATCTCAGAAACTTTTGTGCAATGGAGCTATACAGCTTGCAATTCATCAGGAGTCTGAATCTGTCAGAATAAACTCCAAGCAAAAGAGTATGTATTCTGTAGTGACAGATTTGAAGTATTTTTCCAAGTATTGATCAGTATTTCATTGAACTAGACATAGAAGACATTGTTTCCTATCTGGAAACACATTTGTTTCTTTGGAGGGATATCTTGTTGTTTGTCTTCACTTCTTTTACTCCTAGGTTATTCCCTTCAGTATTGCTCACAGAGTTCTTTCCTCTTAACCTGTAATCACTTTTGTTTTGATTGCTGCATCTATTTATCCTTGTTTATGTCTAAGAAGATTCTTCACTGAAAATGTAACTTCTGAGTGTAGGTTTTTTTACTTATGCCCACAAGTATACTCAAAAGTGATCTCGTAGTCCTTACAAATTGCCATCAAACCTTCCGTAAATCCTTTACTCTTCCTTTGAAATAATGTATGAAGCGACAGTAATTTAAAAAAAAAAAAACTTGCCATGCACAAGTACTTTTGTCCTTATAGATATTAAATATTCAAGACCTCTGTTCCTGTGAATTCCTTATGACTGTACATTGTACTCCTGATAGTCAATCAGAGCTCAGATTGGACAAACTTATGGCCTCATCCAAGATGATCTGCTTTATCAGGTCTTTTATTGAACCTTATTAGGGCATTATTTAAAAGCAGAAAATGGGGTTGCATTATTGACTTCTCTAGTCTGGGGGGAGAGAAAACATCTTCTGCTTGAACTGATATAACATATCCATGTGCTAAGGCAACTGGAGCTGTTACAAACAGCTTTTAAATACTGTAAATTAAAGCTTACTTACAAAATGTGTAAAGCAAAATAAAGAAAAACAGATGGAATGAACTATTGAAGTCAAATGAGAGGATGCACTTTTGGGATGAGGAGTTGTATACTTGTATTTCAAAATGGGCTTTTGCACTTGTAATAAAAATTCAGGCTACATATTAACATTTTGGAGAAAATGAGCTGAAAATAACATCTACGTTAGACTAGGAATGAAGATCATTCTAGGAAAGAATAGAAGTGCAGTATAAGCAGAATAGGACTTTTATTGTACCTGTATTATTATAAGATTGTCATTAATTTTCATCATTTCGTTAAAGACTGAAGGACACTGTGCTATCTACAGCAATCACTTCTGTGCTTCTTCCTAGAAAGCTGCCGTGCCTTCATCCTACTAGCCTGATGGATACTTGAGATTCTAACAGAATTTGCCTACTTATTTCTGCAAGCATTTTACTGTCTTTTAACATTAAAACACTTTAGGTTTCAATCAGTGAAATGTTTAACAATTTCTGACAGGTACGAAGAGTTCCCAACTAGTACTGACATCCATAAGAATAACAAGTTCATACATTGAGGAACCCTGGAACATTGGACCTGGAATGTGAGAATGGTCATTCCAGTAAAAATCATCTGGTCTCTTGCCAGCAGAGCTAATTGTCAGACATTTATTACAGCCAGCACCAAATTCATATTGCATCTCATCTCGCAGATATATGAAGAAAAATATTCAGTGTCCCAGAACTGTTCCAATCCAACTGGATCTGAAGTAAAGCTAGCAGGAATCTCATTTGTTAGGGTAGAAGAAAAGAAACTGACCCAGGGCCAGCTGATGACATAATGGGATGCAGAAAAATGGCAACAGATGGTCCTGAGCTCAGATTATTACTAGAAAACAGGCCAAAAAGAGATGCATTTGAGGAGTGATTGGGGAAGAAGGAACTCCCAAGGAACGTAGGAAGAAGGAAGATGATCTGGCACCATGGAATAGAGCTTCTGTCCTTCTACAGTCCAAAACCGAAGTCTGCCTGAGGTTAAAAAAAAAATAGTAAGAATTTCAACATCTAATTGAATTCAAAAGACATTCCAGAAATAATAAAGAGCAAAAGAGTAAGGCCATAAGTCAAAGGTTCTGGACAGAATTCATAAAAAAAATTAAAACCTCAAGGAACTCACTAGTGCCTATAAAAACCAAGGTAATTCAGACAATGACAAAAGCACAGGAAAGGAAAACAACCAATATCTCTAGTTATTGATACACTGGCATTGCATCATCTTCAACAGCTGCACAACATGCGAAGGAGGGACGAGCACAGTCAAGCCCATAGCTAGCCTTGGAGCAGTAAACATATTCATTTGCATGTGTCCCTACACATTCAGCACTCAGCACACACTTGGAATGCCATACCCGATACTTATATATTTGGCAAAGGTGAAAAATCTGTATGGATGAAAATACCTCGCTTTTCTAAAAGCTGAAGAAAAGGCTCTTTCATCAGGCCTCCTAAGAAAGACAGTGCAGGTTTTCCAAGATCTTAAAGTATATCAAAGGAAAGATATGCCCTCTACAATCTCAGCAGTGTTCATTTCTCTTTCAATTGAGTGATGGCCCGTTAGCTTATGCAGAAGCAGACTACTGATCCTGTAGCACACCATAGGGCTGGATGCATATCCAGCTCCTTCAATGCTGTTGTTTTTCCAGCTGGTAGATGCCAATTCCAGCATTTTGGCACAATCCTTCTTTCAGGTTACCCTCATTCTTACTTGCCAGATCCCCTCCAGAGGAGCCAGCACTCAGGACAATGGAGAAGCAATTCTCCAGCTCTTAGCAAAGCAAGGGGAAACTGGCCCTGAATTTCCAAGGGCCCCATTCAAATGGCTCAATGCAAACCATCTTCTGGATATCAGTGGCTTTTGGAGCAGGTTCACAATGTCTAAAAAATTGAATAGAAAAGCTCTGATACTTTATATTCTTATGTTTTGGACAAGCATAATCCTACTTCTAAGTCTAATTTAGAACATCCTTTACAGAAAAATAAAATAAAATAAAAAAGATGTCCTGTTACAAATGATGTCTCTACCCGCCTTAAAAACCGTCTTCAAATTAACAAATGAGTTTTTGCTCCACAGAGATTTTCCTTTTTAAATTGTTGTTTCCTGCATCATTTATTGCGTTCTTTGATCTTGGGCTGTACCTTTAAATCTATGTCATCTTTCTTAGGCTGTTTAGATAAATGTAGCCTAATAACTTCGCAGTTTTATCTTTAGTAACACAGATAACTATCGCACATCCAGTAACATGCAGTTTGCTGTTCAGTTGTGAACAACCACAAGATACTATTTTTAAAACTTCATAAAAAAACAGCAAATAGCTCAAAGCACTTAAAGGATAATACTAGTGGCTATTACTGTGATTGTAAAGAAAGTCTATAAACTAACACAAGATATCTTTTATATTTTGCTATTTCAAAAACAAATATCAAAGAAAACATCATTATGTCATAAGGTCTTAACTAGCAAATAATTCTGAATTACTTGCACATTCAAATCCCATATTATATGAGTCAGACACTTGGTGATGAATTATGTCCCTCCAGTATTTATACTTACTACTTCTAAAAACATTTTGACTTGTAAATCTCTTTACAGACAGTAACAAAAATCTGAGCAGGAGAACCACTATACATTGAAGTAATTCTAAAATAATAAAGTATTAGCAGACTTTATTACTTTAATGTTATAGAAACCAAGTTAGAAAGGTTACAAGTAAAATACTGAGTGAAGATGAAGTGCCAGTGAACATATTACCACAAACCTCTTAGGGAGTAGGATTTCACACAGAGAGGAAGTATTGGTGGCTTTACTACATAAGGTTTTCTGATATTAATTCACTTAATGTATGCCTAAGAATTCAAAAATAAAACTGAATCAAAGCTTAGGTACCAAATTATAGTTTGGAAAATTTTGCTGAAGGTAGTTTCCATATGTTAAATGCCTTACACAAAAATTCATATTGAATATGCTCTTCCATATATTAAAAAACTCTCTATAGTACACAGAGAGTCAGGTTGTTATTTTATCAATTACAATTCTTTGTTCTGAGCTTGTCAAAATAGCTCCTGTGAATAAACTGGTTCACATAGTTTCAGTTAAATGTAATTAAGTTCATTCCTTCCCTAGCATCATTAATCATTCTTCCTGTTCCAAGTGATCAAAAATAGGGTGTGAATATTAGTGACCAACCCTTTCAGTAATTCCTTCCTTTAATGAAGACAAGTATATCAATTCTGATATAGATTGTCTCACATGACAGCCTAGTTTGGGGTTTATACCGACTGTGTAAAATGAAGTTACAATTATAGCATGTGAGAGATGCCTACCCTAACTGGATCTAGGTGTCCTCTCTGGCAGCATTAGTGAAGATTCAGCAGTGTCTTCCACAGTATTTCATCCTCCACAGAGTAACAACCAGCAAGCTGAGCTAGGAATAATTCACTGCTTCCTTTTACAGTGAAGGGAATGTTCATTCTGATACAGTAAGGTACATTTCTTCAAGCAGTAAGGTAGGATAAAATGAATACATGCACAACATTCCCAGCACTTTGTGAATTCCTCATTTTCTTATGTTCTAAGGATTGAAGAGCCGGGACAACACAGGTGAAGACCTGTAACTACCTCAGTTCCAATCTTCATTTAATGAATTGAATAATTGTGTTTCCTGGTGCCCTTTGAGTTATTACAGTACAGGTTCTGAATGAAAGTAAATTGACTTAGACAAGCAGTGGAATAATTAGCAGAAATACAAGGCAAGTGGAAGAGAGAAGAAGAAAAAACGTCTCTCAAATCAGCCTAGCCTGATCAATGTATTCGAGTTCAACTAGTAAAGCTTACTGGTGATCATTCAGAAATGAATGAGAGAATACTGGAATTCATAGCTAGATGGGTAGCCAAGATGCATGTCTTTAGTGTATTTTTATCAATGTCTTTATCAGTTATCTGAAGGAGGAGATGGGATGCACCCTCATAAAATTTATGGGCAAAATCAAACTGAGGGGTGCATAGTCAGTATGCTAGAGAGCAGGGCTGCCACCCTGAAGGACCTGAACAGGCAAGAGGAGGGGGCTGAGAGGAACCTTGTGAGATTCAGCAAGGACAAAGGCGAAGTCCTGCACCTGGGACAAGCTAACTCCCTCCCTGGTACAGGCTGAGGAGTGACAGGCTGGGGAGCACACCTGAGAAATTTGCATGAGTCCAGAAGAAGGCCACAAGATGGTCAAGGGATGCAGGACCTCTGAGGAGAGGATGAGGTAGCTTGGTTTGCTTCTTGAAGAGCCTGGCTCTGTCCCCTGGGTATCCTCCTTGTAGGTCCTGGCAGACTGCTATTAGGTCTCCCGCAAAGCCTTCTCTTCTCAATACTGAACAAACCAGTCCCAGCCTGCGCAATTGCAGGATGCTGGCCACAGCGAGAGAACGAGAGACTATGATCTTAAATTGAAAAATGGAGGGCTCTGGCTGAATATGAGGGGAAAAAAGTCATATGAGGATAATTAAGCATTGGAACAGGTTACCCAGGGAGACTGTGAAGTCTCTGTTGTTGGGAATTTTCATGACCCAACTGAACAAAGCCCTGAGCAACCTGGTCTGACCTCGGAGCTGGCTCTGCTTCGAGCAGGAGCTTGGAGCAGAGACCTCCTGAGGTCTCTTCAGCCTGAACTGTTCAGTGACTGTATGACTGCAGATAGTAGTAATCAGTGGCATCTCACAGAATCACAGAATGGTTGAGATTGAAAGGGACCTCTGGAGATCATCTAGTCCAACCCCCCTGCTCAAGCAGGGTCACCTAGAGCACATTGCACAGGATCGCGTCCAGGCAGGTTTTGAATATCTCCAGAGAAGGAGACTCTACAACCTCTCTGGGCAACCTCTTCCAGTGCTCTGTCACCCTCACAGTGAAGAAGTTTTTCCTCATGTTCAGATGGAACTGTCTGTGTTTCAGTTTGTGCCCGTTGCCTCGCGTCCTGTTGCTGGGCACCACTGAAAAGAGTCTGGCCCCATCCTGTTGACACCCTCCCTTCAGATACTTGTACACATTAATAAGATCTCCTCTGAGCCTTCTCTTCTCCAGGCTAAACAGGCCCAGCTCTCTCAGTCTTTCCTCATAAGAGAGATGCTCCAGTCCCCTAATCATCTTTGTAGCCCTTCGCTGGACTCTCTCCAGTAGTGCCATGTCTCTCTTGGACTGGGGAGCCCAGAACCGGACACAGTCCTCCAGATGTGGCCTCACCAGGGCTGAGTAGAGGGCAAGAATCACCTCCCTCGACCTGCTGGCAACACTCTTCCTGATGCACCCCAGGATACCATTGGCCTTCTTGGCCACAAGGGCACATTGCTGCCTCATGCTTAACTTGGTGTCCACCAGCACTCCCAGGTCCTTCTCTGCAGAGCTGCTTTCCAGCAGGTCAACCCCCAACCTGTACTGGTGCATGGGGTTATTCCTCCCCAGGTGCAGGACCCTGCACTTGCCTTTGTTGAACTTCATGAGGTTCCTCTCCGCCCACCTCTCCAGCCTGTCCAGGTCTCTCTGAATGGCAGCACAGCCCTCTGGTGTATCAGCCACTCCTCCCAGTTTTGTATCGTTGGGAAACTTGCAGAGGATGCTCTCTGTCCCTTCATCCAGGTCATTGATGAAGAAGTTGAACAAGACTGGACCCAGTACTGACCCCTGGGGGACACTGCTAGCTACAGGCCTCCAACTAGACTCTGCGCCGCTGACCACAACCCTCTGAGCTCTGCCATTCAGTCACTTCTCAATCCACCTCACTGTCCACTCATCTAGCCAGCACTTCCTGAGCTTATCTATGAGGATGTTATGGGAGACAGTGTCAAAAGCCTTGCTGAAGTCAAGGTAGACAACATCCACTGCTCTCCCCTCATCTACCCAGCCAGTCATTCCATCAGAGAAGGCTATCAGATTGGTTAAGCATGATTTCCCCTTGGTGAAGCCATGCGGACTACTCCTGCTCACCTTCTTGTCCTCCACATGCTTGGAGATGGCCTCCAGGATGAGCTGCTCCATCACCTTTCCAGGGATGAAGGTGAGACTGACTGGCCTGTAGTTGCCTGGGTCCTCCTTCCTGCCCTTTTTGAAGACTGGGGTGACATTGGCTTTCTTCCAGTCTTCAGGCACCTCTCCTGTTCTCCATGACCTTTCAAAGATGATGGAGAATCACCATCTCCCTTTTCTCTGGCATATCTAGTTTCAAGATCTCCTTGCTCCGTAAGGCCAGCCTGTTGGCAAAGATGCTTTTGCCCTACTTGGCCAGGTGGATCAGACAGAAGTATCTGTTCAGTTAATCAAAGGTGGATTTTAAGTTACGCTCAACCTCTGATGAAATTAAGGAATGCTGCTTGGCCATTTTTTTGAGGGAGCTCACTTAAAGAAAGAAAAAAAAGATGACACTAGAAATGTACCATAACAAACACACATATGGAGTCATATATAGAGACTTTATTGTCCAGATGCGCGTGCGCATGCACACACACACACACACACACACACACACACTTTCCAAAGGAAAGTTTGTTCATTGTTTTCTGATCATCAAAACTATCTCACTGTGTCAACCTATGCTTATTGTGATAAATGGCAATATGTTGATATGAGATGAAGATTAGGCTTTTAGTTATGGCTTGCATAACACACAAAAGTAGATTTTTCAAAAAGCCTATATAGTATGTTAGAAATCTAGTCATTGAGGCTTGGGTGCCTAACTCACTTAGGATCATCTGAAAACTTCACTCTGTCTTTAATTAGACTTACAGGAAGACTATAGGACTACCAATCGAAATTACCTTTAAGTCTTTCAATTTTATCTTTGCACCTAAATCTATATCTATTTTTTACATATTTTTATATGTATATATATATATATATAATATGTACATAAGAGTTAAGGATTAAGTATATAAATAGATGCATTTTCCTGACTCACATTGAAATGCCACTGTGATTATTTGACAGCTTTCAAGAAAGCTACATATATCTGGTGTCCATGTACCAATTAATATATTTGCCTTTCCTTCCAATGTTACTGATTGTTCCTTGGGCTTAACCCTAGACAGTGACTTGGTTAAACGCTATATTGAATTTCACCATTTCCATTTGAACTACCTTTCTGGTAGTTCACTGAAGGGTTTATAGTTATCATGAGTGACCAAAGTACTTGGATGTGTGTACTTAGGTCAGTGTATAGGCCTATACATGTGGAATGGGGGTGAAATCTTTTAAAATAAAACAGCTGCACAAGAAATGGTCAAGCCATTGAAGGAAATATGATAGCTGCTATTAAATCCCACTTTGAGAAGCTTCCTTTAGCTTTGATGATTTTTTTTCATCTCAAAAGTTGCTATCAGTTTTTCACTGACCTCAGCTCAACCTCACAAAATCCACCTAACTTCTAGTTTGTTCATATTTTTTCTTGTGTGGGAACAGAAAGAATAAAATAAAAGTAGTGAATTGTATTGAAACTGAAAGCAGCCCAAAGTTGGGATGGTTTGGGTTTAGAAAAACTTCATGTATTTTGTTTTTCTTTTGCAAAGCCAATACCCTGAGGTGGGTCAGATCAGGATCCCTTTTTATCTGAAGTTCAGAGAGGTTTGGATAAGTAGTTTGAGCCTTCATCTTTAATTGTAACCAAATACCCTTGCTTATGAGGGATTGAGGATTACTGTGTTCTCAGCTTTTTAGGGGGATATTGCTGTTCTTGGAATAAAACTTCTTTGCATAATCCCTACTCACTAGCAAGTCAGAGTAACTCATAACCTTTATTTATCTTCATAGCATGCTTATTAGGTATCCTTGTTATTATGAACTCATATATTCCCTTTCAGATGGGGAAACAAAGGCATAGACGGACTAATGCCACAAGGCAACACAACTCTGCATCACCTAGAGTTTCCGTGCTTGACTGTTAGTGGAACCCAGAAGCATGAGTTGGGCACTGAGGATATATTTCTCAGTGTGTATGAGGCACCTTGCAATGAGATCAACAGAATCAGCATGCTGAGCAGCAAACTTCTTATGGCCCTCACATTGAACACATCTTAAAATATTGCCCCTCCTCAAGACTTAAGTGTTTGGCCAGTACAGAGCTCCCATATTTCAGCTTGGGAAATCTGTGCAGCGTATGCGCACTCCACCCCACACTTCAGGAAGCAACACGTCCTGCTGCACATGCAGCATTTCATTGCTCTGAGTACTCACAGTAAATCTGACTTACAGAGCCTTTGCTGTGCATGTTGCCAGTGACTGGGCAGCACATGGGCAGTAGGTCCATTAGACAATCCCCAGAAGTGTCAGACTTACTGTGCAGGCATGCAGCGACTTTGTCACATGTGTATAATAAATCTGATGCTCTCTAAAAGTGTTGGGCTGACTGTGAGGGTTCATGTAGTCTTGTGGTTACCACCAGGCTGTATACAACCTGCTTGTATAGCAGCCTGGGCAGAGTATCTGACATGCCACAGCTCCCAAACAGCTTGAAATGCTAATGAACGTATAAATTATTCAACAGCTGCCCAGACAAGGCTCTGGGTTGAAAAAGAGAATGTGGTCAGGAAATCCAGCTGTTTCACAGGCTTAAGTCAGTGGTTCATGAAGGTGCCCATGAAGTAGTCCACGGTCTTCTCTTGAACATTGGCCCTCTTCCCTCACCCTGGAGTTAGTGTCCCTCTACCTCTTTCTTCCTGGTCCAAACTCCACCTCAGGTAGGGAGGCAGCCCATTTCTTTCACAGGTAGAGTGACCTTTCTGAAAAATAGGTGCTTTTCTAAAGGGGGTGGAAGAGTTGATAACCAAGTTCAAAGCCATTATCTACTGTACTTGTCCAGAGCTCTGAGTACTTATAATCTAAGAATGGTTTCCAGATTGATAGGCAGGTGGAATATCTGGCTTAAGGATTTAACCACCTGTATTTGGCTGTGTTGTATTGCTGCTGTTTGCATAGCTTGCCCAAAATGACAGAGAAAGTCCAGAGCAGAACTGGGGTGTCCCAGGCTACTAATTTTGTTGTCCCATCATGGACACATCAGGTAACGTATCATTTACTAGTCAAACCTATTAACATAGGCAGACTGGGGGAGATGCGCTCTGCCTTCCAGCCTTCTCTGACCTTCACAGACTCATGCAGCTCTCAGCACCAGCGTAGCATGCAGTATTAGCAATAGGATACAGTCAGTGAGTGACTTGGTGTCTTTCATATCTTGTCTCCTATATGCATTAACCTGTTTGGCTGCTGGGAGAATTTTTAATGCCGTTTTTGTTTCTAAATGTACACATATTAGGCGACTAGATCTGAAGGAGAAAAACAGGAAGCGAACCTCGTGTGTGGAGATGGTGAGTCCACCTTTATGATGGCTGTTGGTAACTGTGGGATGTCACTTCATACCCCTTAACTGGGCTTGGGAAAGCTCTGTCTCTTCCACAGAAAAGCTTTCTCCTCATGACAGAAATTACCATTCCAACCGAGGGATGGGCTTGCCAGCCAGACTGCCTTTTCTAGGCTTACAGTGGTGTTTTACAGGCACTGTCCTGAGGCTGTTGAACATCCTGGTGAGACCTTGCATCTCTCCAGAGGAAGCCAGCAAAGCCTGTGCTGAACAGGCAGGAAGCACTAGTGCTTGGTGGGAGACCAGCTACCTGTCTGTTACCAGTCCAAAGCTCCTCACACACTTAAGTCTTCCTGCTCAGCTATGGTGTATTGTTTCAGTCCATACAGGGGATGACAAAGATGGGTATAACAGATGCTGGGCCACTGTCCACCAAGATGACAACGATGCAGGAAATGCTATTACACACTGATGCTGCTGTGTGAAAGTTCACTGTCAAGAAGAAGACAGGACCATTACTAGAGACCATCTGCAAGAGTGTGTCTTCAAAGGAGACTGCACTGCAATGGCAAAACCTTTAAAAATGTTTTCTTCTACCTGCATACTGTCTCCTTGTATGAGGTCAGCTGTTTTCCAGCCGTGAGTTTTGCTGATCCAGCACACTGGACCATTCGGCTGTTTGTTTGGTTTGATCATGTTGGTGAAGTATAAGAAGAGGAGTATCATCACCACAGTATTTTTATCTCAATTCTTAAACAAAATCTTCCAGAGATGTGTAGTTTCTAATTTTATCACAGCACTATAAATGTTGTGCTACAGGCATGCCTTTGACATATTTTCCTGTGAGCACAATGTAATTGGTAACTTCATCATTCATCCCAGTTTCAGGGCATGATCGAAAACCAGAAACCAGACTATGCACATCTGGCTTTCAAGTTGGGAATGCTCTTTGGTGACCACATTGGGTCGTGGATGACCCTATTAAAGAATCCATAAGGCTGACTTGACTTACAGCAAGGGCCAGTCAGACTTAAAATAGGAAATGCCTCACAGTATCTGCCACTGAGCTGGAACGTGAATAATTATATAGTGTATATAGAAAGACTAGGGTCTCACTGCCCTGTGGCATGCACAGACTAGAGCAGGCATGCACTGCACACTCACTCTGAGCACCTATGGTGGCAAGAGCAGTTTAGGCCTTACCTCTTAGCTCTTCAGTCACTTCCCCTCCTTCTAACGATTTTCATCTCAGTTGTACTCTTTGGGTCTGTTTTTCTTCCAGTTTTTACGGTGTCCTCCTCTCATGCTCCAGATCTTTTCATTTTATTTTGCCCTTTCCCTATAGTATTTTCAGCTTTACTTTTTCAGTCTGTTGCTCTTCTTTCTTTGCTCTTCTCACTCCCTATTCTTATTTTCCAGTCCAATCTTTGACTTTTAGCTTCTTTCTCCTACTCTTTCTTCAAAGTCTGTAATCTCACTCCCACTCAATAAATCTCTTTTTCTTCTGCTCTTTTCAGGTTATTCTTTTATTATAAGTTCCTTTTTCCCCAACGTACTTAATTGCTCTCTTCTACATCTTTAACTCTCATTCCTTTAAATTCTGAATCATTATGCTCTGCTCAGTTCCAAGTGTAACCTTCTCTACTCTCATAATATTAATCCATTTGGTGCTGTCTCATTCACAACATGTTCTGTCTCTCCATCCCCTCAGCTATTAAAGCAAAGGAAATGGCAAACCATGATAAATCTCTGTACAAAACTTCAAAGTTGCTACCCAATCCTCTTCAGTTTTCTTGTTAACCCACTCCATCAGGAAAAATTTATCTGTTGTATACATCTTCTCTCCAGCTGGTGGACAAGAACTCAGATTCCTCAAGGGGGTTAAGGCGAAGGCAGCTTTAGTTTTTGGAATTCATCAGAGGTCCTATACATTCTCTGTCTACAGCAGAAGGCTTTTGATTTAGCTCAGGCATTCTCCATTAGAAATTTCTCATTCTGGAATAATTGTTCCATTGCAGTACCAACACTTGAGTTACAAACTGATAAATATCAATATCATTCTGACTAGATTACATAAGCTTGGGAAAATAGAGCTTTGGAGAACAAATCTGCTTAAATGAAATGATCTGTGAACATATTCCAAGTCTCCTCTTTAAGGCATCTCTTCAACTGCCTATATCCATTAAGGATAAGAAAGATATGTATTCATCCACCCAATGTTTTGGAGCCCATTCCTCAAAGAATTCATGTAAAGTGTTGATTCTTATCCTTCAGTCTATCTATTGCTAATAATGGGGCATGAATCGATGGAAATGTTGTAAAAATCCAAGTAGTTTGACACTATCTTGATAGATTCCTAATTGTGATCCATGCTTTTAATAAAACATTAATAAGCAGTCCAGGTGTACTTGATGATCTTCCACAAAACCCTTAAAGAACATATTTTACTATGTCTTGTAGGTGAGAAGTATTTGTCTGCTTGTATCACTTCAACCACAGAAGTTTTCCCTTTCTACACTGTTTCTCTTCTGATATCAAAATACTTGGATTTCCATACATCTCCCCTAAAACTAGAAATAAGGATACAAATTAGTCTTCTTCCCTACACTTCTTGCAATTCTTAGACATAAAGGTAAGCCTTTCCTCCTTAAAAAGGCAGACATATATGAGTAACTACATGATCTTTTTTGCGAGAGAGTGCTCCAGCACGGTACAATCTCTGTACTTCTTGCAGGTCAAAGCCTGATAGCTAATGAAAATCTACAACCCTTTTTGCAAAGAATGATGGCAATTTTGTGCACTCAAACTGCTTGTTAGAAACACAAGGAGGAGTTTGCCCCAGCTAATCAATATACTGGCTTACAGAGGATTGTGAATTTAATGTTTCTTTATGCAGCCCAAAAATGCGAAGATGAGCAATGCAAGCACACATCATTGAAACTTTTCTTCCTCTGCTATATAGAAGGTTAAAGTGTAATCGGATGATGATTTCACAGTGACCATAAGGATGATCTAAGACATGTTTCGTATCTACAGGTATGTGCCATGAATAACTGTAGAAGTTGCTCCCAGTATGAGGATGAAGTAAACACTAGACTATCAAGGAAGTAGTTACCTATTTGGCAGACCAGAATTTGGTCTTGGATTATAAATAACTGTTCCCCACTTTTAAACTTTTACCTCTCTTTCATTTCCATGAAATACCAGACAGATGGTGCACACGGGATATCAAAACCCTGCGAAATCTGGGCAGGCGTGGGGAGAGGCTACAGCTAGTATGAACTCCCTCTCCTCTCTCCAGGATTTCTGGGCAGGTCCTTCAGCAGAGAGGAAGACTGGACCCAAAGACCTAGGGTTTTCTTCCTGCTGTAGAAGCTTATATCATTACAGTGAATCCACCAAACAGATTTCAAATAATAAGCTCATAGGGACTTTGACTAGCAGCATAGAAATGAAAGACTTCATTCTCTGTTCATGACCTCATAAACTATTAAATCTGACTTGAATCGCTTCGTTTGATTCTCACTCTAGGGTCTTCAGCTTTCCTTTCAGTGTTACTTCATCACTTTATCCCATTGATTGTGCATGGATACCACTTTAGACATGTAGAATTTTAAGCTGAAAGGTCTCTTCTACAGGAAATTTAAATAGATTGGACTGCATGAAAATATCTTACAGCATGCATTGTATTATTGTGTGTTATAAGGGAGTGCAGTTTGTGTCTGAGCCCAAGCTATTAATAATGATTTGTATGGAGAGTAAGCAACAGAAAAAATATTTAGGAAAAGAGTTCTTAGTTCCTATAAGATTGATTCTTTGGTAGGCAACTTTCTTAGTTTATGAAGTAATTTAGAAAGTGCTGTGTTGTAAATTACAAAGTACAGTACATAGCACTCAGGCTAAGGGCAGTTTTGTTATTATGACTGCTTGAGATCTGATAAACTATTATATCTGCCTTTATAAACACTTTATTAAATATCACACTATCACAAACCCAAGAATGTTGTATAAAAGCAACTTGAGCAATTCAACATCCACTTTTTGTCATAAAAAAAGAAATATTCTTTTGATTAGTTTCTATGAAGTATAATAACTGTAAAATAAACAAGATAATCCTCGTGTAAACAGCACAGGGTATGTGGAGCACAGAAATGGATAGAGGCACAAAGAACATTCTTGGCTCTAAAACTTGAAAGCAGATTTCTGCTTCATTTAATCTAGTTTAATAATAGTTTTAATTGCAGTATTTTTAAGTCATTGAAAAAAGCTTTTCTAACTTTTTCTTTTATAGCATCTATCTTCCTAGGGAGCATCCCCTGGCCTGCAATGAATCTTTGTATTCATGTGGCCCTTCAGATCTATCTCTAGATTTACGCAGTGGAGTTCTGCCTGGTGACTATTGTTCTGCTCTTGCATCAAGGAAACCAAACTGGGCTTCCCTGCCCTCAGAGAAGTAGCATCTGACCCAAGGTTCACCAGCAACACTCCTTGCATGTTGGCTGAAGCTACAGGAGATACAAAAGTTACCAGCAAGGCTGCTAGCCAGAGCAAAATTTGATATAACCCGCACTGGGTGGTTTGGCAAGCTTAGCTGGCTGCTGAAAGTTGAAGACCAGTGCCTCACAACATGGATCAAAACCATGTTCCCTAAACTTTAAGTTCAGCTTTTTGTTATTATTATTATTACTATGCTCTGACCATGCTATTCCTGGCCTCAGTGGCCAAACTTATCCTGACTTCAGTGGAAGCAGGCTCTTAGATTACAGGCCACTCCTAAATTTGTACTCCAATTCCTTTTTAATCCTCTTCTCTGAATCACAGTAGTAGTAGAAAAAAAGGAAAGCAATGGAAAACAAATTAATATGCTAACCTCAGATGAACAAACCATTCACAACTGGTTTTCTGTGCTTACAAAGCCAGAATTTTCATGTCAAGTCTACCTTGGTGGCCACAGGAGCCTTGCCTCAGCTTCGCAGGCTTTTGCAGCCGCACTGAAGAGCACGCCAGCACAGCCTGACTGCTAGAGTACTTATGCTAGCCAGCCCAAAAATACCACTCACAGTCTATCTTTCCTCAGTCATCTAGACATTTCCTCCTTCTTCCTTCTTGTCTCCTTCTTCACACTTCTAAAGAAAAGCAACGTCCCCCTTTACTTAAAGCATTTCCCTCAAGTCAGACATAATGAATGGACTGTAGTTTCTTTTCTATTATCTTTACTCCCCAATTTCAAAGGCACAAATACTTCACATTTCTACAATGACACACATCCAAAGCACTCTCTGCAAACATTACTTAGTGAGACTCTATGTGGCCAGCTGAAATGAAGCACCTGCCTCCACAAGGACTGTGATCCATGAGGATTCCAAGGAAAGCAGAATCAGACCTTACAGCTGGATAGATCTCAAATATTACCAATCCTGCCAGATCCCAACATTTCTCTTGAACTAGAACCATGGTTAACATGGTTAAGAAGTAAATACTGAAAGGAAATGACTAAATCCTATATCATCTCAAATTCTCATATATATGTACTTATATGTATGTATATGTGTGTGTGTGTGTGTGTGTATCAACTTGCATACCATTTTTTAATTCCTATAATCAAAACTTAGGATATAAACAATATTAGAATTTGAAGTCCAGTTTTGATCTTATATATAACTTCATAGTATCCATCCTACAAATAGCGGATTTCCTGTTGACAGCAGACATGAGAACATATAATGGCAATCAGCATTTAAAACAGCTGGAGTCCAGACTGAAGATCTGGGTGAATTGAAAACACCCCAATGTTTTTGTGGGAGAAGGCAGGGGAAGAAAGAAAGGTCAGACTTTTTCCAGTGTCTGGCATAAAAACACTGGAATTTTGGAAGGAAATCTGGAAAACAGAATCTTCCATGAAATGTTTCTTTCAAAATAAATAGTGACATAACTCTGAAGTAAAATTTTAATCATTACAATTGCTGGACTTCTTTGCTTTTCAGAACCAATTTATTTTAGAATTTCAAATTATATTACTCATTTGAGCACTTCCAATACTAAGCAACTATCATTCCTGTGTTCACACAGCTATATAGTGTATTATTACAGTCCTCATTCAATTGAAGATGCTATTGATTTTATGAGAAAACAGAAAAGTGTACAGGGCCTTTTCTTACCACTTTTTCTTAGGCCGTGACTGGTGATTCCTACTTTGTCCTGTCAGGTGAAGGGTAGAAGTCACTGTAGAGAAAATGTCAGAAGGAGGGAAAACAGTCACTGAAAAGGCCTTGAGGTCTTCAGGGCTGCTGGAATAGAAGCTGTCTCCAGACTCTTTGACCTGTGATCCAAAGGAGGGACTGATTCTTCCCCATATAGAGAAGTATTTGAATGTGTTAGATTCTTTTTCTAGAACATAGACAGGCATCCAGACTTTTTACCTAGTTTATGCTAATGCTGTCTTCCTTCTAAGTTTCCATTTTTACACCATTTCTGAATCCTCCAAACTTAGCCAGTGGCAAATTTACAAGAAGTTAAAGTAAGAAAAGAGCTCTAACTTCCGTTATTTTTGAGTAGTACCGTACACACTCGTGTTAAATAATGCTTTCTCAATCATGCAACATCTCCACATAAATTAGGGCAATGTCCTCCCACGGATTATCTTCCCCTTTTTCTTTATTCCCATGTCAGCGGGATTGATGCTTCCCATTTGCAACACTTTTTTCTACTTAGAGACAGGCCAACAGGCAAAAACATCAGAATGTCCCATGGACATACCACAGTGTTCAGTGTAACTCCACCTTTGATATTCAGTGTAGTCGTCATTAGTCAAAAGTAAAGAGGTATACTTATGTCATTAGTACATCAATCAGCGTGCTACATAGTAGTAAATACACATAATTGCTCATTCTTAGACAAGCACATACAGTTTAGCTTCAATACAAGAGAAGCTCGTACAGGCATTTAAGTTTTTCCTAACACTTTTTAAGGGAAACGTGAAGGGGAGGAGATTTCTTTCCTCTTTGCAAAGTTATATTTCTAGTCCTCCGCCTCTCATCAAGATTAGATGATAGTATTGAAATGCAGGCAGCTGGGCTCCATTCACCACTCTCCCCGCCGGCAAAGTTGTGTGGGTGAGCTGTTAGCAGATAAATGTTAGAAAGTCTATCACAAACAGAGACTCATCTATTTGGGGGCTGGCTTGGTGATAGGAGGGTGAACCTCAGGCTGGTATGCAAGGCCTAATGGTCACATAGCAGCACACAATAGGAAACCTATTACCTACAAAGGTATTAGGAAAGTGTTCCCAGCTGAAAGTGTTTATCCAATTCCAATTGTTGTTTGAACAACTAAAACATTAAGGGCAGCATTGTTCCATTTGCTACTGTGTAAAACAATGCAATGACTGTTTAGAATCACATTTTGTTTCATGAGTAGCTGAATTTACTGTGGGAGGAGAGAAGCATTTACATCCAGAAAATCTGCATTCCTTAAAGCAGATGTTTTTAATTTTAATAACATCAGCCTAGAGAAATGAATATCTGAAATATTCTGATTGCTGTGTGCATGTTGCTGTTTAGGAGTAACACTCCATCTTGGTGGGTTTGCAGAGAAATTCAGGAGCCACCAGGAGAAATGAGCTGCAAATAACTGTGCTATCAGGACAGTGCTGAATTTTTTTTTCTTTTAAAGTCACTTAAAATGCCCTCCTGTGCAGAAGACCGTCATTCTCTGCACTGTAGATATGCCGCATTGTAGCCCCATGGATCCATACTTTGAAAATTGCACATGTAAAATTACTTGCGGTGTGTGCCTTTACTTTTCCACACGTGCAGCCCAGATGTGCGCATGCACGTATCATACGAAATGGGCATGTGCTGTTTTTACAAGTTAGGACATATCTTTATGAATACTGCACCAATGGAATCAGGGGAAACTGTGCCATGCGCTCCAGTTCATGCAGGATAGAGCCATTGGCCTCCAGCTAAGCAAAGATATATGTATATCCAGTACTCAATTTTCGCACTGCTCTGTCTATACTGCTGATTGCAGTCTAGTGTAAGGTTACTTGAAGTAGCTATAAAACCGTGCTTGTAGTGCTTTAGCTGCAATAGCATAGAGCACAGCCCAAGCTAGTTTGCTCAGTGAGAAGCTGAGTAAAATCAGCCTGCACTGTGCTCTGCATTCCTGCACAAGCCTGCTAATGGTATACAAGCTAGCTCAAGTACATCTACAAAGCCAGTATAAAGCAGTGCTATTAACAGTAGGCACATGCAAAACATTTGGAGAATCCAACCCTGAGTTTGTATGAACGGGTGCCACTCTGATGAGCAGTCTGGTTGAGTTGATGAGCACTGTGTCTGTGAGCTTTCAAGAGCTCTCTTTTTTCCAAGGATACATTTTGTAGATGTTGTTCAGCACATAATTAGGATTGACATACCTGAACTGTAAATCATTCTCCAACCTTCCTTAATAAAACTAGGGCTCTGCAATCACTTTCCCATTCTACTCAAAAAAAAAAAAAGGGGGGGGGGGAAATGGCAGCATGACTTTCATTTAGCAATATATAAGAACATTTTTTTACTAAAGAGACTTATTTTTGGAAGAACACCCTTGACTGCATAAGCTGCCTCTGCTTTCTGCCTTTCTAGCTACTAGACTTCATAGTGACTGGTTGCTTACAGCGCTACACTGTGTGCGTGTGTGTGTGGTGAGTTGGGAAAGAACCTGGACTATGAGATTGTATGTGAAACAATTGTTTCAGGCCCTGAACTTCTAGGTCACAGGCACCCGGGGGGCAAACAGCCGGACCTACCAGGCATCCCTTGCTCTCTTGGCGACTTAAGTTCAGACATGGGTGCTCAGGGTAAGCAAGATCAGGACTTGACAGCAAGAAGGAACCAAAGCAGGACATGGAAACAGAAAACGAAACAATCCTAGCACCTTAATTGCAAACATGCTAGCATTGAATAAAATAGTTTTAGGACATATAAATGCTGTTTTACAGTGGAACATGACTCCGAACATGCACATTGTATGTGGGACAGATTTTTAAAGCTATTGAGATGCAGACAGCTGCCTATTTTGATTTCCAAAAGTATCCAGGGTTTAAATCATCAAAGGGATTTATATGCTGAACCTGCACATATTTCAAGGAGAGTTAGACCCCTTGCCACTTTGAAATCCCCCCTGAAGTACCTATCCTCATTTTAGCATGTGAACCTCTTTAAAAAACTGGCCCTGAGAAACTAAAGCTGTATTTTAGCTCCAAGGTTGGATAAATGATCTCAAATGTTAATATTTTTGGAGTAACTAGAAAGAAAATATCCTAATGTGTTCATTATGAGATGGATGGTGGAGCATAACTTCTGACTTAACGTTTTGCATATCGGTAAATTATGAAAGGGTACTGCCAGCGGCACTGTAAATAATCAGAGCATATCTCTGCAGTGGTCAGATGTGAACTCTCGTGCCAGTCCTGTTCCCATGGAAGTCACGGGGAGTTTTGTCTCTGAACATGGAGGGGACAGAGTTGGGTCTCCCTTCGTCCAGAGTGTACCGGGGGGCAGGGGGGTGATGATCCACATTCTTTTCCATTTAGCTAACTTTAGATGTACCTGCAAAATAGTTGACTCATAAAATCGTTGAATCCTTGTATTTTTCTGCTAGAGAGAATCCATAAAAAAAGATTTATTGTCATATTTCCCTCTTGTGTTGTACTGTTCCCCTCCATCATAAAATATTCTCGTCAGTTTATAGCAAAGCAAATATAGCAGCTTAGTTCATAAGCGCCAGAGTTTCCCGCTATTACACCCTGGGTTTCAAACATAATTGAATTAGCTCCTATTTTTGTTGATACTAGTGAGCGGACTGTGGCCCCGAGCTGCAGTAACGAGGCTTATCGAGACCTGATTTGTGCAGAGGGGTTGTAATGCAGGGACCGAAATGGACCCGGACTAGCCCACAAGTCTGTAGGAACCCGTCCAAGCCGTTTTAAGTTTTATTCTTCCTGCAGCAGATTTAAAGCGGCTTTGTACAACAGTCAAACAAGAATAAGCAGCTGTGGAAAATATAACAAATCGTAATAGCAGTTTAACAGAGAGAGGGGGAGCGATTCCCGCAAAGCAAAACTAACCGCTCGCACAGCCCCGCGTGGGGACGGGCCGGACGCCCGTGTGATCCCCGACCTCCCCCTGAGGAAGACGGGGGTGCTGGGGGCTCGGGGCTCGCGAGCGGCTTTGCAAGGACCTCAGGCAGCCTTTTGGGCTGGACGACTCTCTTGATTTTCTTCCCGCTGAAGCCCGCTTGCTAAGTGGCTCCTGCGGGCGCCCGCCGTCCCCCGGGAGAGGTGCCGCGGGGCTGCGGGGCGCAGCGGCGGCCGGGGAGGCGCGGGCAGCTCGCCCCAGCGGGCAGGTAGCCACCAGCCGGGCCCTAATTACATGCAAACAAGGGTGAAATATTGGGTCGGCCTCGCCCGTGACAAGATCTGCGCTTTTTGCCGCCAATTTGTTTGTGCAGCTCTATTTAAAGGCGCTTGATTGAGGAAATGTTGAAAATAGCAGTTAGGGTTTCCCTAATGAGACCTCTAGAGGAAAGCAGCGGCGTTCAGGGGGCTCGGGGAGGAGGGGAAGCGCTTAACCCTTTCCAGCCGCCCCCGGCCCGGCGGGGCTGCTCCCGGCACCGCCGTCCGCCCGCCCGCGGGGCGCCGCCGAGGCCGGGGCCGGGACCGGGGGCAGCCCGCCGCCGCCGCCCCTCTCCCCCCTCGGCCCCTGTGCGGCCACCGGGGCCCCGAGGCCCGGGCTGGGACCCCGCGCCCGGCTGACGGGGCGGCCGCTGCCCGCCAGCGCGGCCCGGCGGCCGTCGGGGCGCTGCCGCCCCCGTCGCCCCGTGATTTACTGGGCCGGATCAGCGCGGGGCCGAGGGCTAATGCTTTAACCCGGCCGCTCACGGCCGCCGGGGTGGGGTGGGGTGGGGGGGCGAAGGGGCCCTAAGAAACGCTGAAAAGACCGGGAATGTAGTGAGCCAGTAACAAGATTTGTCACATTAATATGCCCCGCGCTGGGGCCTTGTGACACTCTTTTCAATATGTTCATGGCTCCGTTTTCTCTCGCCGTGCAAGCCTGCCCCGGCACTAATTCTCGCAGCCTCACATTCACTTAAATGCTCAATTAGCGCCTGTCTGAATCCCGTATTAAACACAAATGAGATCTTTGGCAAAACGCATGTTGATAATATTTTGAAAGGTGCTAATGCCTGTAAGGGAGTGTGGATTTCAGTCCTCTTTCAGGTTTCTTCCTCAAGTGCTAACACTTGGGCAACATTGAAATCTGCCCGCTCTCGATTTTATAAATCAACTTGAGTCCCGAAAAACGGGCATCGCTTTGGAAATGAGCTGCCTGCAGCCTGCGAGGCCTTCAAATGTTACCTAAGGCATGTCTGCTCGCTCCTCTCTGCTACCACGCCATGGTCTACACGCACGACACAGTCAGTATTTCTGGTAAAAAACAAAACACAACAAAACAAAACAAATATAGATGTATACCTGGACAGAGATCAAAATAATCTTCTAAGGAATACGTAGCAAAAAGGGCGCAATGTCTTTTCCTAGGGGGAAGGAAAATGACAAGCAGAAAAACAAAGTGTTGACTCAGTAAATGATGTTCTGCGCGGTGATGTAAAATATTTATTTTTGTTGTCGCATTTGCACCCAGTGTTTTGGCCACGGCTCCGTTTCCCTGCAGATCTGAGAAGGTAAACGACATTCAATTCTCCATTTCGCGGCTTCTTCAGTTACTTTCCTGAAGAGAAAAGACAATTTTTTTGCCGGCTAAAGGGAAGCAAATCCACGGATCGGTTGTATCATCTGTAAGAACAAATTACAGTACGGCCGCGCATTTCCAGTAAAGCCTCCTGCCTTCTGTTTATGTTATGCCATTTCTGTTTGTAATTATTTTTATTTTAATTTTATGTCACTTTTAACAGAAGCCAGACCGTTTTCCCTCCGTGTCTTGTACACAATGCTCTCTTTCTCGATAAGATGTTCTTTCCTATCTTTTCGATTTTTCTTTTTAAAATGTTTATAGTTCCCCACGAGGAGTTCTCCAATATTTCTCCCTTGTATTTTAAGGACTTGTCCCTGTCTTACTTTATTTGTTTGTGTGAAATTTAGTTTGAAAGGAGATCAGAGAGAGCAGGAGGGGTTTGTAATAAGAGAATGACCAAGTGACCTAAAGGCTGATTATATGTCATTAACTGGAGACTTGGTGTATCCAAATTACCAAAAAGACCTCACTCAGCCAGATCAATTACACTGAGATACGCATATAGGAATTGCGGTGCAGGCGGCTACACACGCGGGTGCTTCCAACAAGTGTGTAGGCGGCATTTGCAAGAGTCAGCTGCTTAGTTTTAAGCACAGCTCCGCTGCTGCAGCTCCTGGGCAAGGCGGAGCGGGCGGTGTCGCGGCAGGTACCTGGGGTGGGGGGCACCGAAAGGACGGCACCAACATTTCGGGGCGTGCAGTTAGGGCGAAATTGCAGTTAATTGTTCGCGCTCCAGAGGGATCTTTTTTAAGTCAAGCGAGGTTGCCTTTGATCTAGGAACGCTGCTTAGAGCCCAGGCTTGTTAAATGGAGACTTTCCATTAATATTGACAATAGAAGTGTTGATTTTTGTTAGCCTAAACCCCAAACGATGCCAGCCTAACCTCTGCTTCCTCCAACGCGTGAACTTCACATGCTCGAGGAAAAAAATTTATTAATAAAAGCAATTACACTCGCCGAGCTATTTCATCAGCGCCGAGCTCAAGAGCAACTTCAAGGTGCTCTTTCCCAGGAATGAGAACAATATTATATGGGTGGGGAAAAAAAAGTGTGTGTGTGTACACATATATGCGTATGTTTATTTATTCGTATATATATATATAAAATATAACAAAGTCAATAAATAGAGAAACACTGTGCGTTCATTGCAGCATTTTATAAGCTCTTTATTATTTTTCTCCTCACAAAAAAGGGTTTTGCTTTGAGTTCGTCGTGTTTTTCCTTTCTTTCCGTTATTCCTTTCTACGGTCTGAATACAGCTCTGGATCCTCGGTCACAAATATAAGCAATCCTCGAATAATTGCTTACACATGCAGTGGTAAAAAGTGTACGGTCCCGCGCTTACCGCCTATCATTGCAACTTACAAAACGGTCAGTGTCTTGGGTTTTTCTCGTCCCTGCTCTTTTTTTGTATACACAACGGCTGCGAGATTATCATGCCTGAAATATGTGGGCGTTCATTACCGATAATAGTAACGTAAACCAGGGTTCCTCCAACTCCAATGGCAGCAATTAATTCGGGCCTGGTGGGCCCAATTCTACCCTCTGCCCTCGACGTTGAAATCAAGGTTGTGTGAGTGTAACTGAGGGTATAAGCAGGTCCATTAGGCAAAGTCCTTTTCATTAACCCACACTGACAGGTTGACCTTCAAATGATATTTCTCCGGTGCCTCTTAAAAAAAAAAAAAAGTATTCTTGCAGATTGACGTTCCTCTATGAGCTCCTAAGTGGTGGCCTAGGGACAGAGAGCGTCGCATCCCTAGGACAGCGGGTGCTTAGACGTTCCTAAATTCATCTAATGTTCCCTTCCTAATACATTTGGTCTCGGGTCAGTGACATCATGCACTCTATAAATTCAAATACGTCTAAACTTCCCGAGCTGTGCAGCGGGCGGGTGAGCGATGTGGTAGGCAGAAAACCAAGGGGAGGAAAGCGAGCGCGGGCTCCCGGCGGAGGCCCGCTGGTCGAGGCCGGGCTCCGGCCTGCTCCGAAACTGCGGGCGCTGCCGAGGATGGAGCCCGGCCCGGCGGCTGCGGCGGAGGCCGCGCCCGAGCCCCGACGGCAGGGAAGGCGCCGCCGCCTGCGCCGCGCTGCGCCGCGCTGCGCCGCGCTGCGCTGCGCTGCGCGGGGGCCCGCGGCCGCCCCGCGGCGGGTGGGCTCGGCGGTGTGGGGCTCGGCTCCGCTAAGGGAAACTTTAAGGGAAAGGGAGGAATCGGGCGGTGCGGCGGGATGCGGCTGGTCGGGAAGAGGTGAGGAGGCGCGGGCGTCGGGGCTGCCCCAAACCGCCCTCCGGTGCCGCCCGGCCGTCTGGCAGAGGGCGCAGAAAGGGCTCAAACGAAGGATGCTCGGATACCGGCCAGGAATACCCCTTATGCCCCGGCCTGTTCCCCAAAACGCCCGGCCCGGTGTGTCCGTAGCTCCCAGCGAGGCGGCCCGAGGGTCCCGAGCAGTCGCGCGTTTCCGACCACCCAGCGTCGGGGCCGCTTCTCCTTTCAATGCGCTTTCGCCTGATTCTGAGAAATTAGCTTAATTTGCAATTTGGCCTAATTCACACAAGATCAGGCCGGGGCGGGGGGAGGGGAGGGGGCCACAAAACTCTATTGTTTTGTTGTCCCCAAGCTCCATCCCGCCCTTTGCCGCGGGAGAGAAGGAGCGAGGGGAAGGAGCTCGCTCCGCGCGGCCCCTCCGCGCAGCGGGCGCGCAGGGCAGGGGGCGCCGCCAGGGCCGGGGCCGAGGGGCGCCCTGCGCGCAGCCGCCGCCGCCCCGCGCTGCTCGGCCCCGCTGCCCGGCTCCCGCCTCCGCGCCCGGGGGCGCAGCAGCCCACTCCTCCCGCCCGGCACCGCGTAGGGCTTTCGTCCTGCAAGTGCAACGACCGCAGGGCAAAAAGCAGAGGGACGGTCCGACAGTCCGCCCCAAAAAAGCCAAGAAGAAAAAAAAAAACTAGCCTCGGCTCAGTCGCCACCAAAATTTCTTAATTACAGCAAACTAGGAAAGTCCTGTCTGGCAGCAGAGTGCAGATAAATCCCCGCCTAACTTGCAACCATTTTGGCAGGGAAATACGTGACACAAGGGGAGAGCCTTTTTTTTTTTTTTTTAAGCGAAAGATTTGTACGCAAAAAAAATCAAATCAAATCAATAAATATGATATCGGCAAAACGTTCGTGCTTTTTAGCAGCCTATATGCCTGGTCTTGACAAACTTACTTCGGACTGCAGCAGTTTCAAACGCGTTGATCAAACAGAAAAGCCTGTTACCCCTGGTCGGGCAGCCCGAGCAGTTACAAGCTGAGGGAGGACACCAGAGCTGCATTTGCTCTAAAATTCACCTGATAAACTAAATAAACAAGCGCTGGGGGATACGAGGAAAAATTATATACACGGTCCTGCTGGGTAGCTTTATCTAGAGACCTTCTTTCTCTAAAGGTAATTAAGCAATAATGATGTTAGCTTTGGAGACTGGTGTTCTGATCGATATCTCCTGTACCTTTTATTACTTTTTCTCTGCCTCGTGTTTTCCGTTTCCTTCATCACTGGAGATGTTATCGGAGTCACTGCAGTGGCTTGCCACAGACACTGTCACAGTTCCAGTCCAGCCTGCAGTATATTGGAAAGATCCTACACAAATAAGGAGAGTGCAAAGAAACACAACCCTCTTTGCAAGCAAATATACCTTTCCGGCCTTGACAATGCGCTTTTCTTCTTAGCATCAAGGAAAATACTGCAGCAAAACAAAACCGACGGACCACAACAGAAAGTCGGTGGATTTCCAAGCTACTCGTTGCAAACATTGTATCCCGAGAGGCAGGATACACTGGCTAGCTGCTCCAGGCATCCGCCTATACGGTATGGCCACGGCCTTTTTTAAATCTAAAATTCCGCACTGGAGATACGTTATTTCCTCAGGATAACAAACACACAGACACACAGACACACACAGACACACACAGACACACACACACACACAAAGAAGAAGGAAAGACAAGTAACAGTTATTTTAGTACAAGCGTGTGCGTGTCTATAGACGCGTATATAAATAAGTCCTGCATCTGGACGAGTTTTTCACTTTCATACTCAGTTTTACACCCAGACACACGCACGCACACATACATATAGTGGCTATAGCATATTTATACTATATAGCATATATCCCATACATATGCATGCACGTACGTGTGTGTGTATGTCTGTATGTCTCTCCTTTGTGCACATAAATGTCTCTCCACCCCAGGGTGCGTTCAGCTCCGCAGCCCGCGCCCGGCCCGACGCGGGATCGGCGCCCAGCTTTGGCTTCGGTATTTCCACGCCGCAGCGAGGTCTTGCCGCCGGCAGGCAGCTCCTCTGCTGCGCCCGCATCCGCAGCCACTGCGGCTCCCGCAAGGGACTGCCCGGCGCCGGGCAGCGCGGCGGCGCCCGGGAGCCGCGCAAGCTCCGCGCAAGCTCCGCGCAGCCGGCGGGGCTTCCGCGGCGAGCAGCGCTGCTCTGCTCCGCGCCGCTCCGCTCTAGCCCGTCTCTGTCCCCAGGCGCAGGTCTGGCTGCCCGCAGAGGAGCGTTTTCGCTGCCTTTTTGCCCCGTCCTTGCCCCAGAGGCATCCCCACCGGTGTGCAGCCGGTCCGGAGGGCGCGCCGAGCTCTTGCACCGACTGGACTTGCCGTTCTTGCCACCTCCTTCGCAGACTCCTCCATCTCTATCTTTCTCTTTCTTTAATTTATGACCTCTCAGCTCCTGTTGACACAGTTTTCCACACTGCCTATATGGTAGGATCGCATTGTAATATACGCCGAATCAGCCTAGCCGTCAGCCAACACACATAGGGTGGATATTTGATATTTCACAGCTATTTAGTGATTGTCGGCTCCATTTGAAGATGACAACAATTCGCCTCGCCTCCAAGTTATCCGTGAATTACAGCCTGAGATCCATTTTCCTGTTGTAATGTCTTCAAGTTTACCAAACCAAAACACCTAAATATCTACGGGAGATTTCCTCCCGGCCAGGCTGTTAAACAAACATTTAACTATTCCCTTTCGATAACTAAATCTGCTTTCCACAGATGCTGGTCTTTTTTATTGCAGAAGCAGGAATGCAGAGAAATATTTATATATTTGTTAATAAAAGCTAGAAAATAAGCTCTGAACATGCTGTAAAAAATATTCGGTTACTTACCAATCAGACTAGTTAAACAAGCATGAAACTGATTTCAGGAACATAACTGATTCGGAGGAATGCTTGTCGAGGTGCGTACATGCAGTCAGCAAGCTGGAAGAGAATCATTTAGAGTTGGTTTTATTGTTATTATTTCAAAGCAATTCATTCTGGAAGAAAATAACGTCCCTGGCCAAACCCTGAGCTCTCTGCTCGTTTGGTAAGTCAACGGCCGTAAAGCCAGAGCCAGTCTTTTTTAACTTGAAATGCAAGCTCAGTGACAATGCAGAATAACTTCGTCTCCCTCCTCACGGAAACTTGTTACTAGTGATCTCTTTGTGTACACTAACCAGCAATAAAAGCATAAGCCGGAGCGGTTCTGGGGCATGCCTATCACAACCGGTCAATCGATAAAGTGCCCTCTGAAGCTGTTTTTATTTGTTCCTCTACCGGACGGGCACAAAGCACTTTGTAAAAGCCATCACGGAGCTTATCTAGCTGTTACATAGACTTTTGCCACCACAGTCCTCGGAGCCATACCGTACCTGGCTTGAGATTATCCGATATTTAAGTTTTAATGAGTTTGTTGGCTTTTTTTTTTTTTTGAAGATTTTACAGTAAAGCATCTGCTAAACACTTGCATTAACCTCTGCCTCCATGATAATTTTTCCCCCCTTGTTTTAATTGCATTATGGATACGGAGGGGCAGCCAATCCTAAAAGAGGAGCCGGGCAATTAGCAGGGCGAACATCAAAAAGTTTTATTGCGGAGGGCCGCCGGCCCCGCCCCGGCCGCCGGCGATTGGCCGGCGCCGCCTCTGACGACATATATTAACCCGAGCGGCCCTAAACATGTAGCTGTACATGGAGATCGTGCCGGGGAGCCCTGCCAGTGCCCCGCGCCGCGCCGCGCCCGCCCGCCGCCGCCCGCCGCCGCCGCCTCCGCCGCCGCGCCCGGCCCGGCCCGGCCCGGCCCAGCGGCGCTGATGCCCCAGAGGAGAGCCGGGGCTCGGTCCCCCGCGGCGCGGCGGGCAGGGACGCGTGCCCCCGCCGGGCACTGACGGGCCCCGCCGCCGCGCAGGGCCGAGGGGAGCGCCGTCCGCCGCCGCCCGCCGCCGCCGCCTGCCCACCAGCCCGCTCCGCGCGCCCGCGAGCCGGCGGCGGATGGAGGGGGGCCGCGTGTAAGTACCACCCGGCCGGGCCGCGGCGGACTTGGCGAGAGCGCAGGGAAGCAAGAGGCGAGGAAGATCCCGGGCTGGGAAGCCAAGCCATTTTGTTTGGTCGACTTCTCTCCGTAGCTTTTTTTTTTTTGCGCGCTTCCTCGAAGACCCAGCCCCGGGCGAGGAGGAGGAGGAGGTGGAGGCACAACGCATGAGCGGCGGCGGCGGCGCCTGGGGAGGGGGGATCGCTCGGGCACCCGCGGGGACTCTGCAGCAGCGCCCTATGGAGAGGCGGCGGGCGGCGGGGCAGTGCTGAGGGCCGAGAGGCGGGGAGCGTCTCCCGCCGGTGCGGCGGGGGCAGGCGGGGAGGGGAAGCCTTTGTTTTGGGGCCCCCGGGGGCGGGGTGGGGTGCGCTAGGGATGAGTTTAGTGGGCGGCTTCCCCCACCACCCGGTGGTGCACCATGAGGGCTACCCCTTCGCCGCCGCCGCCGCTGCCGCCGCCGCCGCCGCCACCCGCTGCGGCCACGAGGAGAACCCCTACTTCCACGGCTGGCTCATCAGCAGCCACCCGGAGATGTCCCCCCCCGACTACAGCATGGCTCTGTCCTACAGCCCCGAGTACGCCAACGGGGCGCCGGGCATGGACCACTCCCATTACGGGGGGGTGCCGCCCGGGAACGGCCCGCCCGGGCTCGGGGGGCCCCGGCCGGTGAAGCGCAGGGGCACGGCGAACCGCAAGGAGCGGCGCAGGACTCAGAGCATCAACAGCGCCTTCGCGGAGCTGCGCGAGTGCATCCCCAACGTGCCCGCCGACACCAAGCTCTCCAAGATCAAAACCCTCCGCCTGGCCACGAGCTACATCGCCTACCTCATGGACCTGCTAGCGAAAGACGACCAGAACGGGGAGGCGGAGGCCTTCAAGGCAGAGATCAAGAAGACAGACGTGAAGGAGGAGAAGAGGAAGAAAGAGCTGGTCAGTGCGCTGCGACGGGACGGGACGGGGGCCGCAGGGGCGGCGCGGCTCCGGGACGCATGTCCTGGGTGCGCGGGGGGGCCCGTGGCGCCCCGGCCGCGGGCATCCCTGCCCAGCTACGGCCGCGCCGCGCTGCGCTGCGCCCGGGACGGCGGAGCAGGGCCGCTGCCGCCGGCTCTCGCGGAGCGGCCGGATCCGCCTCGCGGCCGCCTGGGACGAGGCGCGGAGACGCCGCGGGAAACGCGGAGGGAGCCCTTAGGGCCGCCAGCCCCCGGGTGGGTTTCCCTTCCTGGGCTCCGGCTTGTTCCGGGTCCCGAGCCGCGATCCCGCCGGCAGAGGACTGCAAGTCGCAGCCTCTGCGCAGCGCTGAAACGACGCTCAGCTCTCTTAAATAAAGGGCTGGAGGCGCGTTTACCTGAACTGAAAAGCAGCCCGCTTTTGAGACTGCTGGCAAATAATTCGTTCGCAGTGCAGGGCTTTATTGCCCGTGCGCCGCGCGCTTTAAATTCGTTCTTGTCGAGTGGTTTTTAACGAGAGACCAAGCGTCTGCTTTGACGAGGAAGCATGAGCCCGCTCCTTGTAGGCCTTATGGCACACTTGGGCAATATTCCCACCAATTTCGGTGGCTGCTTTTCCACTACGGGCCTGACTTAAAATGTTTTGCCCAGCATGCCTGTGCACATCTCCTAAGGCTTCCCCACGCCTCCAAGGAGAAGATTTAGTGCGCACCTTGCTGCAGTTCGGGTCTTGGGGCCCGATCTGCCGCCAAACTCGCGGCCGGCTCCGGTGAGAGCCCGCGGGTCGCCCTGCGCGCAGCCTGCAGGCGCCGCATCTCAGGGCCGCTCCGCACTCAGCCCTTACGAGCCGGCCGGGGGAAGCAAGCTGCGAGGGGCTGAGCGGGCTTGGCCGGCGCCAAGCCCGGCCCGCAGGGCGCCCTTTTTGCGCCGGGAAGCGCAGGGCGCCGCGCACACGCGGGGCCGTTGCGCGGGCGCCGCCGCGGCTCTGCGCGCAGGGCGCCCCGCGGGGCCGCCGGCCCCGCTCCGCTTCGTCCCCGCGCCCGGAGGCCTCTGCAGGAGCTTGCGCCTCCCATCAGGTTTCCCTTTTGGGCCCGGGGAGAAGCGACCTAGAAAGCAAGGAAATATCTCTAACCTTTTTTTTCTTCTTTGCCCATCTTGTTTCCCTCTCTCCTCTCTCTCTCTCTCCCTTCGCATCCTGTCTCCCCAGAATGAAATCTTGAAAAGCACAGTTAGCAGCAACGATAAGAAAACCAAAGGGAGGACTGGCTGGCCGCAGCATGTCTGGGCTTTGGAGCTCAAGCAGTGAGCACGGCAGGACTGGAGGAGCCGTCCTCTTAGTCTCGGTAGTGAGCTCTCCTCTGAGGACTCTTTGTATTTGGAATCATCCAGTTTATTTATGTGCAATTTCTCCCCCAACCCCCCAAAATGTGGATATTTGAAGGAGAGGGAAAAAAGCATTCCATATTTGAATATGAAGAGGAAACTCCAGCTTGGTAAGGGGTAATGTCGTCTCTAATAGTTTCGTGAATGTTATTTGCTCTGTATAAAACACACGGGAAAAAAAAAAGAACCATAGAAAAGGAAAAAAACCCTCCCTGGCATTAGTGTGTATGTGAAGTGTATCTTTAATACTTGGCCTTTTGGATATAAATATTCATGGGATTATAAAGTTATATTTCAACAGAAGCAGTTGCACCAATGTTTCGGTTGACTCGGTATTTAGTGTTGTAATTTTGTTGTGGTCGTTCAGTATTTGAAGATGTTTTCAACAGTTATTGGTTATGTGCACTTCTGTCCGTAAGGGAAAAAGTGGAATCTAATTAATATTGAAGGTGTAAACGTTGTAAGTACTCAATAAACCACTGTGTGTGTTTTTTACAAAAAAAAAAAAAAAAAAGAGAGAGAGAAAAAGGAAAAAAAGAAAACCCAAATCTTTTTATGTTTTATACCTCAAAATGTTTTGAATAACAGCGTTGTTTATGGCTTTTTTTCATAATATTTAAAATATTCGGAAGTAAACTAAATTATAAAGATGGCTCCTAAGTTTATTTTTAAACAAGTGACTGAGTGCAAGGAGGGGTCGAGGGAGGGATCTCGGCAGTCCCGTGAGTGTCGAACATAAAACGGCAGTTGAGCTGAATAGGAATTCCTTGTGGTGGTGTTTCCATGCAGGAGACCGACTGCTAACGGGAAACGGACGAGGGTGCAAACGCTGCTCGGAGGCGACCGCGCAGGGCTGCGCGCTTTCCCTCTCGCCGCGGCCGGGCCCCGGCGCCGGCGGGAGCCGCGATCGGCGCTGCGCGCTGCGCGGGGCCGGCGGGCGGTGCGCGGTCGCTGCACGGGGCGGGGGCCCGCTCCTGCCGGGTCGCGCTGCCACCGAGGGGGGTCGCCGGGCCCGGCGAGGGCTGAGGGCAGGCGAGGGAGGCTTTAGGGCTTTGCTAGGAGCGATTATGTAACAGGCAATTTTACGTCAAGTCAGAAAGAGCGAACAAGGCAAGGGATTTGGGGAGGGAGGGGGGAATGTAAGATTTACAATGAGCTACGGTGAACTTAATATTAACTTTGTAGCTCCCCAAACTCTCCTGGTTTGCACGTTTCCAGTCCGCCACAGCGAGCTTTTTTTTTTTTTTTCCCCACCCTTTTCTGTCTCCAAACTAGCAGCAGCTTGTGCTCCGACTCCTGTTAGCATGTTCAGTCTGCTTCCCGCAATATCCTCTCCCGTCCTCTCTATCTGGGTAGGTAGCCGCTGCCCTTTCTGCCCCCTCCTTTGCCAGGCTCCTGGTGCCAGGTCATTGGCTTCTCTGCTCCCGGTGCCGGGAATGGCTCCAGCAGTCCGCTCGGACACTCAGCGCCGGGGAGTGCAAAACCTCCCTCGGTATCGCAGGCAGACAAGGGAAAAAAAAAGTTAAAGTTTTTTACCTTAAAGAACCTGTTCTAGGTATCCCTGGCTATTCACGATTGAGCAAAGTTTTCCACCTTTCCCGTAATAAGGACCGGGTTCATACTTTCGCGGCCTCGGGCCTCTGAAGCCCGTACTTAAATCAGCTCCACTTAAACCTAGCTGGCTCTCTCTCCAGGTCCAGGGCTGCTATCTGCCTGCCTTCCTCCGCCGCCGTGCCGAAGGAAGTGGCTGCAGACGCGACCCGACAGCAAGCGTAGGTAGATGTGCAATTGCCCGTGAACAGATAAGGGAGCCCCCGCGCCGGCGGCCGCCTCGGCGGCGGGGCTGGAGCAAGCAGCCAAAACCCATGTGCTCCTCTGCCGTCGGGTCAGGCGGCCCGGGTCTGCGCTCCGCCGCGGGTTTGTGTTTACAGGCACTTGCCTCTGTTTACAACACTTGGAGGGAAGAATCTCCCTCTTGTTTTCTTTTCCCTGCCTGTTAGCTAGCCCGGCTGATAAACCGGAGGGCCTCGTCTGTCCGTCCGCACCACCACCGCCACCCAAGCTCCGCTTTCGTTTGCAAACGGGACGGGTGCGAGCGCTGAGCGCGGCGCGCCGCGGCCCCTCGGCGCCGCGGCCCGAGCCCTTCCGCAGCCGGGGGGCTGGACGGGCCGCTGGGCCGGCGGCACCCGGGGCCGGGGCCGGGGCCGGGGCCGGGGCCGGGCGGGCTGCGGGTCCCGGGCGGCCCCCTGCGCCCGGCGGGGCCGCGCTCGGGTGCGGAGCGGCTCGCGCGCTTCCCGCGGCCCCCCTTCCCCGTCGGGCCCGCCGGTAATTCTCCCTTTTCGAAACGTTCAGTTTCTCAGAACTGGGAGCCTCTCTGCGCCCGCTAAGAAGGATCTCTTTTAATTGCTCGGTAATGAGGATGTTGCCATTTTCTCAGGAGCAGTCATTCCTGGAGCTAAATCACAAGAGCCCTAGACAGACCGGAGCCGACAAAAATGTAGGTTTTGACGTTAAAAGCTAAATGGGGAAGCAGCGCGGTAGAAGGTGAATTGATGGTAGATCGGGATGTCAGTGTGCTGCCCCAGGTCTCTGTGAGCGGAGCCGAGGGGCTGATAAGAGGGGCGCGCTGCGCCCGGCCTGCCGCGGCCCTGCGGTGGGGCATCGGCCCCGACGGCCCTGCCCGCTGAGCCCTCGGCACCGACGGTTTGGGGGGAGCTCGCCGGGGGGTGAACGGCACGTAGGAGCGAGGGGGACTCAGGGACAGCAGCGTGTCCCTGCCGCGGCCTTTCTCCGTGTTGTGCGGGTGGGGGGGGGGTGAGAAAGAGGAAGGCACGGGGGATCGGGGGGGCGGGGAATGCAGCTAGCTCAAGCTGCGTCCTTGCAAATGAGCTCAGTCCCCGTTTTTACCGGTAACTTTAGCCGATCGCCTCGATTCATGGCTGCGGGAATGGGACTCTGAGCTCTGCCTCAAAAGAAAATAACTCTTTTCTTCTTTCTCTTTTTTCCTTGAAGAGAAACAGCAACATAACTCCCTCGGGTTGCGTGCCCCCGGCCCGGCCGCCCCCCCTCTCCTCCCGAGGTGCGTCTCCTCGGCTCCCCGGGGCGCGCCTCGTCCCCTCGCCGTGCACGGCAAGCTGCGCGGGGCGCGGAGAGGCGCGGAGCGGGGCCAAGCACCCCGCGCCCGGCCCCGGGGGACCTCGAGGGCGCCCGTGTGAGGCAGAAAGCAGCGTGTTTTTTTCCAGGCTCCTCACGCTTTTGGCTGTGACGGAGGTGATGGCCAAGGCCCTGCCACCTCTGCGGGGAGGCGCGTAAGGCTGCGCGGAGCCAGCCCCGCTGCCCGGGCGCCCGGAGGGGGCGAAGCTGCCGCCGGCTTTGCCGGGGGAGTGGGCAGCGCTGGGGCGCCCCGGCGGGACCCGGCACTGCCCGTCGTGCGGGGCTGTTTTACGAGTCCGCCGCGCCGTCGGGCGTGCAGGGGATGCCTGCATTCCTGCAGGCCAGGAAGATAAGCTGAAAAAACGATTTTTTATTTATTTATGGGGGGCTTTTTTACTCTCACTCCCGGCAGCTCTTCTCTGCGTGAGAAGATTATTGTAATAATTAGAACTAATTTGCTGTCGTTGTCAGAGAGGTGTAACGGGGCCTTTCGGTCCAAGCCGCAGACACCCCTAGAACAAGCGCCGAGACATCCGCGGGCAGCTGTAAGGACATAAACACGGCCAGGAGATGCCATTGAGACAACGTGATCTTGAAAGGTGGGCGGGGGGGGGTGAGAGAGAAGAGGGTTAATATTAAAACCCCTAAGCAAAATATTCTCCTCTTGCGCTTGGAAGCCTAACCTTAAGCCTCCTTTTTTCACACATACTCGCCCAGCGACTCACAAATATACCCAGAAGAAACATCCACGTAGCGATGGGAAGGAAACCCATTCTGTTCTCCTGCAAACATAATCCCCTTTGCTGTAACGAGGGGCTTATCAAAGTTTTATATATTTTTAATTTTGGGTTTGGGGATTTTTTTTTATTTTTTTTTGAGGGCCATGAAATATATGCCCCTGCAAACGAGCTCCAATCTTTTCTATTTCTAATTGGCCAATTACTGTTCAGCTGTTTCAGTTCTCCCTGTACAATGGAGATTAAAGCAGAGTTGTTATCTGAATTATATATTCACATAAATTCTAGCAAAGCTGGGCGATTTGCGGGGCCAGCGCCTCTCTAGGAAGTCCCTGTGGCCCTCTCTTCTCCTTCCCAAGCAGCGTGGTGTGTGTCTCCCTCTTCCCCAGCCCCCTCATTTTCCTCCAGAAATGTTGTTGCTTTGATGATCCGATTGTAGAGCATTGATTACAAATTTATTCTCAGACACTATATAAGTCTTTATATCTGCTATTAGAGACATCTGGGAATGATTAGAGCCCTCCCTCCCCCGGCTCTGCTCCCTCTATCTTGCAGCGAGGAGCTAGAGACATGTTGACGTCAGATCAGACGGCTAGGAGCCATCCTGCTCTCGAGTTGGGTGTAATCACGGCAGCGCTTTCCAAGCCCCAGCCCCAGCCCCGGCCCGTCCGCCAGCTGGAATGCGGGTGCAGCGGCACAGGGCTCCGCTCGGCTTCTCTGTAAATCTGTATTTTTAGCCCCCGGAGGCTTTGGCTTCTCTGGAGCTTGCCGCCAAGGTTGTGTTTTGATTGTTTGTTTGCAACTTCAGAAATAAAAGCGGCGCATTCCGCAGACGGCGCTGCCCTCCCTCCTTCCCAGCCCAGCGCTAGCTTTATCTGGGCAGTATTTCTCCCGGTGCCTTCGGTCTGTCTTCCAAAATAAATATCAAGGCCAGGCAGATTTCCACCTTGTGTCTTGGCAGGGAGAAATTAGCGAAGCAAAGTGCACCGCTGAGGTGCGGGAGGCGCAAGCTGCCTTCCCCGCGCACTCGCACCCGCTGCCCGCAGTGGCAGGCAGTTTTACACCGAGCCGCGAGAGCTGGAGGCTCCTGTAAAGCAGGATGATTCCCTACCCGAACGGCAGTGCTGCTGGCGGAGAAATGGCTTTGCACCTGTTATTAAATCCTAATGAATCGCATCTAATTGAGAGCTGAGGCACAGCCTGCCCTGCATATTAGCCCTGGCTCAGCGGGATCCAAGTTCATGCGTGTGATGTTTATTTTTATGTATTTTTACTTTATTATTTGGTACGTTTCATAACACTCGTTTTTCCCAAGGAGATAAAAAAAATAGTAATTCAATAAATAAACTTGAGCCTCTGCCGTCTGCTCGCAAAGTCTTGGACGGCTGACACTTGTCCAGCTGTACGTTGCAATCAGTGCTACTACCAAGAAGGGGGGGTGGTGCGGATGAGAAAGCGGTTGATCTTGTCTCCAGAGAAAAGAGATAATGTTAGAGTATTTGTCTGAAGGATTAGATTCTCGAAGTAAAATACTCTTGCCAGGAGAAAAAAAGTACTGTGTGACCCTAAAAAGAAATGCGCTTCCACTTCTTTGTTGCAGCAAAATAAAATAAATCCCCTAAGATACCGCAGCGCTGCAGCGTGTGTCTATCTGTAATCTGGAAAGGAAAAGGAACATTTCCTTTCTAAATGAGTAAAAACGGTATGCTTGTCTCCCCACCACATCCACTAATACCACGGGCTCGGGCAAGGACGGGGAGGGGGGGAAGTAAATAAAAAAGAAAGTAAAAGTAAAGAAAAAAAACACGAAACAAACCCGAACCAAAACCTCCCAATAAATCCCATCCCAGGTTTACGTGGGAGCTCGAAGTTGTGGCTGCTGCCCCGCCAGGCTGAAGCTACGGTCCTGGGCACGTCTCCCTTGGGAGCCGCAGGCTTTGAGGCAGAAGGTGCCCCCGGCGGGGGGAGGCCGGGGGGCTCCTCCGGGGGCCGCATCCTGCGGGGCCCAGGGCCGGCGCTGCCCGCTGCCGGGGCAGGCCGCGGGGGAGCAGGAGCCTGCAGTCGCCGCTGCTCTCGGAGCTAGGTACTGCTACAGCCGGCAGCACGGTTTGGGAAACAGCAGTAATATATTAGCGAAACAATGGAGATCGCTGCGCCGGCATTTCGAAGCCATTTATTTGCTAATCATGAGCGCTGTTCAAAGGAGAAACAAGCCCCCGTGTTGCCCAAAGTATTCGGGAGAAAAATGTAAAATTATATTTTAATGTATAGCAGTAGAGCCTTTTTTCCCGGCCACGTATATTGAACAAACATGTGGGGATAATAGAGAGGACGATTCTCCTATAGGGGTCTCTATTTGCATGCCATATGTGGCTATAGGCTAAAACAGCCGTGTATAATGAACTTTTAAAAAGCTAAATACACATGCAAACCCATAGAAGTTTTCTAAAACTGGCCTAAAAGACAGTGAAATGTTCTGCCAGAAAATACAGGAGGCGGAAGACATTAAAAATAAAAATAACGTTAAGCCCCCGCCCCAGCCAAACCTCAAGACCCCGCAGGTTTACTGAGAGCCCTGCCCGCAGCGAGACCCCAGCGCGGCGCCGGGGGAGGCAGCGGCCGGGGCACGACCGGGGGGTCCGGGCGGCGCCGCGGGAGGGGGCCGGGCCGGGCCGGGCCGGGCCCGCAGCGCGCCCGGCGCCGGGCAGGGTGAGCCGTGGCGCACGGCCCGGCCTTGACTGCCTCTCTCCCAAATCTGGTTTTCATAGAGCCGCACAGTAATTACCTAAAGCCATAACTGTCTCCGAAATTATTCATTAAAGTCATTCTCGGGAATCTCACGGCGCTAGTGCTTACATTTATGGCCTTTGCACCATCAGAATATGACATCGCTCTTTCCTCGGAGGTGGTGTGTTTAAAATTGTGGCGAGGAAGGGGGGGATTTCTCTCTCTCGCCTTTCTCTCGGTGCTCTTGTTTGCTCGGGATTCAGGTTGCTTTCCCCCTTTTGGCTAAAGAGCGCGATGCAACCCGGCAGACACCCTGGGAGCGAGGAGGGTATTTTGGGGAGTTGCAGTGTTGTGCGGAAGATCATGTCCGTGCCCTGTGGTGCTGTCAGCAGTGACAGATCCCAGATGCAGCCGCTACTGTATGGCAGATTGAGTTTCTCAGCAGAAAACTCTCTCCCTCCCTCCCTTCCTCCCTCCCTCCCAAACGTCTTCAAAAACCTTCTCCAGATACTGCGGGTCACTTCGCTCAAACGGGGAGAGAAAGGGGGGGAAAAAAAGGTCTTTCCCTCTCCCCCTCCCTTTCTCTTCCTCTCGCCGGATCTCTCCGGGGTGCGGGGGGCGCCCGACCCTTCCCCACGCGGGGGTGCCCCGGCTTCCCCTCTGGCCCTGCGCCGCCGCGGAGCCCGGGAAGCCGCGCGCAGGTAAGCGCGGGCGGCGGCGGGCGGCGAGGGGCGAGGAGGGGACGAACCGGACGGGACCCGCGCCCCGGCCCTGCCCCGCCGGCAGCGGCGCCGGGCCCCCTCCCCGGGCAGGAGGCGGCGGCGGGAGAGCCGGGGACACGCACAGCCCCCGGGCCCGGCCCAGCCCGGCCCGGCCCGGCCCGCGGTGCCTTGCGGGGAGGGGGGGACACAGCCCGGGGCCGACACGGGGCTCGGGGACCCCTGTCTGCGCCGCCGGGACCGTCCGCGTTTGGGCTCTCGGGCCGGGGGGGGGGGTGCACACAGAAAGGAAGAAGAGAGAAGGGCGACGGGGGGTGGGGAAGAACGCCGAGCGGCCCCCACGCGTGAGCGGGGAGGGAAATCGCGGCGGGCGCTGCCGCCCGGCCGGGCCGGACTGGGGCCCCCCCGGCGTGCGGGCTCGGCGGCGCCGGGGGGAGCCCGGCGGGCGGCGGGGCGGCCTCGCTCGCTCCCCGCGCTTCTTCGCCGCTGCAAAAAGTCGGCAGCGGGCCGGCAAGGGGAGCGGGGTTTGGGAGCGCTGTGCGGGCGGCGCATCCCGGGGAGCTCATCCCTGCGGCCCGATCCCCTTCTCTGACACGTCAAACTCGTAGTGACCCTCCTGTTCCCCACCCCCCACCCCGAAAATATTGACTTGCTCCGAGTGCCGAAGTCAGCCGCTACGGCGGCTTTCTCTAGCACCACCCCCCACAATATTTAATGCTAAGGGTTTGTTGTGGGCTGTTTTGGTTGCTCCCTCGCTCCCCCACCTTAAACAAGCTACGCAAGTGCAACCGCATTTTCAATCCGTTTGGCATAAGCGGGGTTTCATGCCTGCAGATCAGCTCCGAAAATCCCTAGCGCGGTCGCGGGGAGAGGCCTTCTGCTCCTCACATGCGTTTAGGCATGACAGCCCTCAGGCTGGGGATAGCCCTCCGTGCGGAGCACCGCGACCTCCTCCTCCCTCACTTTCCACTGGATGGAAGCAACCTGATTTTACTCATACACATACCTCTTGTAAAAGATTCCCACTAACCTCACTTTCAGGCTCGCCTTCCCCAGATGAATGGAAAGGCTTTAATTCAGCTGCTTGCCCAGCCCCCTCCTCTCTCACTCTCTATTTCTCCCTCTCTCTCTCTTTTTTTTTTAAAGCTCTTGCCTTTAGCAGAAGTATAATTGTGACCCTGCCTGATCCACAGAGCCTCCTGTTGGGAGCAGTTAGCTGTGGTTGCATTAGGCCAAAGGACCTCCCAAGTGGCGGTGGCCTGGGTGTCATAGTAAGGGACTCTGCACATTGTCCATTCTTTCTCATCAAAGTCCCAGGCACCGTGGAGCCAACAGTTTGGTGGAGCAGGAAAATAGTAAACAAGCCTCCCCTCTCTCGTCCCAAGCCAGCAGCCTAGTGATCTTCCTTGGATGCAGAAATGTAACAAACTTTTTCATAACTTTAGCTCTACAGTGTGATTTACATTTCCGGCTGCTCTGTCAGAGTTGCAGTAATTTACAGTGTGATAAAAACACTTTTACAACAGCAGAACATGTTCTAGTAGTGTCTTACTAGGCAAGGAGATTTTAAAAGAGGACACACACAAGAAAAAGGTTTTTTTCCTTGCCTTTTTCCACCACGGCTTTCTGAGAAGATGAATGGGTTGAAATTGCAACGTAGGCAAAAAAGTAGACGCAGGCTAAAGCAGAAGTGGATGAAATCAATCCTGGGCTTTTGTTTATATGATGTATATTGTATATCCACATTTCTCCTATTTCTCTAAGGCCTTCGCTTAATGGGTACTTTTATTTTTGTGCTTTCAGGCCAAATCCTGCTTGTCCCGAGAAATGCTTTCATTTGGTCATGGATCTATTGTGTTTAAAGAATTTCTTTTATTCAATAACTCATTTCTTCTCCGCAGTCTAAAAAACGAGTAGGGCTGTTAGCTTTTATGAAAGGGAAACATCATTTATTCAGTTCTGATTTCACTAATCTGAGATAGAAAGCTTTTCCAAATACCGGGGGTAAGAGCGGCCCGTTCTTGAGGAGCATCCAGTCTGCTCCAGCCACGCTCCTCTGCCAGGGAGGACTCCTGCGGCAGGGCAGGACGGGTCTGGAAGCTAACGTACAACATCCCTATCCTGGTAGAGACGAGAAAGCTTAGTAAATTACAAATATGTGAATTTGGCGAACAGTTAGGGATTAAAATGATCAAACGATTAAAAAAAAACCAATGAATAAACCACATGTAGCATTTGCCGCTTTCATGACTTTGGTAATTATTTACACCTGAATCATAGTTTACTCCAGCCACAATTTCAAAAGTAAACCTTTAAAGAATTTAATTATTTCCAGTTTTCGGGCATACAGATGAAAAAAAAATGTAGGTTAGCGAGCAAATGTTTTCTCTCGAGCTCTCATAAAAGGCTCTGTGTGCATTTCCATCCCGAAGATGCAAGCAGTCCTTGACGTCCCCCCGACACCCACGGGCGCATTTACGGCCTAATGACAGGACGGCCCGGGAGGGGGGCTCGCATGGCGAGAACCGGGTGCATGCTCATATCTCCGCGTCTGTGCGTGTGGTTCATCGAGGCACAACACTTAAGCGTGCGTGGATGGACTCCCTGGCTCCTTCCTCCCGCTCTGTAATAGCTCTGTTATTTTTGCTAAACGATCGGGATGGCTCTGCGTGACCCCTCGTCATTTAAAACCATTTTCTATCATTGCACGTGTGCCGGGGGGTGGTGGTGGGGAGAATCTACGAGTCACTGAGAACAACCGGGGAAGCCCGTGATGTGCAGCGCATCTTATCTTTATTTGGGCGACGTGTCGCGCGCCCGCGCGCTGCCGGGGCGCGAGGCGCATCCCCCCCCGGGGCGGGCGGGGGCGGTGGGGCGCGTTGCTCCCCCCGGCTGCCAATTTCGGAGTGTGAATTTGGCGCTTCCCGGGGGAAAAAAAAAACAAAAGAGAGAGAAGAAAGGTGCGGGCTGCGGGGCCGCTGCTCTGCGGCCGCGCTGGCGAGGGCAGGGTGCGCAGCGGGTGCGCGGCAGCTCCGCGGGCGGGCGCGGAGCGCTGCGAGGCGGCGCTGGCGAGGCGCAGACCGTGTCCCGGATACTGCCGTTGCCATGGACACTCCTCTACGCTTCAGGCTCCCAATACTTTGGGGTATTTCAGTGCTCACTACTCTTAAATCCCCCCGGCCCGGCCCGGCCCGGCCCCCCGCTACCTTGGCGTCCTTCCCGCAGCCGCGCAGCATCCTCGTGTGCGCTGTGTCATGGGGCCGCGCCGGGTTTTAAAGAGTTCTAAAAAAAGCCATTGCAATATGCACATTGCAAATATGCTTTTGCCGACGTATCCATAGACTAAACTGCGCGAGTCTGGGAGCCTCTGGAAAGCCTCTTTGGAAAAACACACCGAAGAGTTACAGGGCTTTTTTTAATTTTTTTCCCCCCCGCCCTACGCACGGCTATGGTACGGTTTTAAAAGCCGCTATGGTCCGGGCTCCCCAGCCTAACCGCAGACACCGACATCCCTTTGGGAAACGCGGTTGTTTCCCGGAGATTTCACAGCCGAATATTCCCCCCCGCCCCCGGGGCAGGTCGGAGGCGCGGGCGCCGTGCCCTCCCCGCAAGCGCGGGGTGCAGAGGCGCTGGGGAGCCTTCGGGCTGCTCCTGCCGCTTCCCGCTCCCCTTAACTCTGCCCGCGCGGTGCACACCCGCGGGCGGGAGGGAACCGAAAATCAAAAAGGGGCAAATCTGTGAAGTTTCTAGAGCTTTCCTAGAAACAGCCAAACCCCTGGGGCAGGAGGGTTTATATGCCCCCCCCTTCTCCTTGACCCAGAGGCACGGGCTGCCGGAGTGTTAGGCGGTAGCTCTAGGAATATGTTGGACACATGCAGGGATACAGGAGGGCATATATAAGACAGTCAGTCCTGCATCTCCTTGGAGTTCAGTCCTCAGCTCTTTCAGGGCGCTTGCTCCCACTCGGATTAGCAACTGCTAGAAATGTATAATTCTCTGTCGTAAAACGAGCTGGGATTTCTTTTCTTTTCTTTTCTTTTCTTTTCTTTTCTTTTCTTTTCTTTTCTTTTCTTTTCTTTTTTCTTTTCTTTTCTTTTCTTTTTTTCTTTTCTTTTCGTGGGGGAAGGGAATATTACTCTGGACACATAGGGGTGGGGAGGCACATAAGCTGCCTGTAGCTGATTTTCTAGAGGTAAATCACCCCAGGCATGTGCTTAATCATACATTTATTTTTGATGGCCAGTTGTGGTAATAGTTGTCTATACTGTTAAATTTATTTCATCATTTACAATGACGTTACTCGCGCGTCTTACTAATTCTTGGGGGGGAAAAAGATATTTTTGTCTTGTCCAGCCCTAAGAAGACACATACTAGCCTGAAATTAAATGAGTGCAGCCTATTTAAGCGAGGCAGCGGTAGTTCCCACTGCAGCATCTCATTAAAAAGAACAAGAATATAGAGACTGAAACATGATAAGGTCATATCCGAGCTGTATACGCATCGGAGGTGTTTAAAACCTAAACATTTCTCTGTTATTTCTTTTGCACTCATATGGTTTAAAATAGACAAAGTGGTTATTTTACTTAATTGTATGTATATGTACAGACATATATATAGTTCCCCCCGAAGAGAGCTCTGACACCTGTTGTAAGCTCCAAAAGAGGAGATCGCAATGTCAATGCTTTCTGCATTTTAATGGTAAACATTATTCCCAAACAAAATAGCTGCAGAAAAGATTTACATAGTAAAAAAGGCATTTTGCTACGAAAATATCGCTGACGTTGAACTTATTTTCTGTTGAGACAGAATTTTAAAAAGTATGATTCGCCCCGTGTTTCCCAAGCGGGATATGTCTGAGAGTATCTGGAGATTTTTCTATCTTTCTTTAAATCCTGTCGAGATTAGTTAACTCAGTTTGCTTGGGTTTATTTGTACTTACTGAGTAGCAGAACGGAAAGACCTGGAAAAAGTGCAGTAAAATTAAAAGGGCTTGTACGGAGAATCAGAAAAAAACCGTTTCGATATTTCGCACAATCGCCGAGTGTATGGGGGCTGTTTTCCCCAAGAAGGAAAGGCTCTCTGAATTCGCCCCGCAAAGCAACTGTCTGCTTTGCAGCAGGGGTGACCTGACAGCACGGAATGAACTCAGGTCGTTAATGTCCAGTGTATCCATCAGCCCTTACACGTTTCCCGAGCGCAGGGATCACCACTGGCCCTCCCGAGCCATTAGCGAGGCGAGCGCGGTGGAAGGGGCCGAAGCCGCCCTAATTGTTTTCCCTGCAGATGGTATTTAAAGGACTAAATCCTAACTTCCAGGCACAGCTGGGGTATGTTGTATCCTATCAATTTATAACAAGGAGGCATTCTGGAAAGACTCGTAAGAATATTTATTTTAAAATGTGTGCTGAAAAGATATATACCGGGGGGGGGGGGAGGGGGGACAGGTTTGGGCGCCTCGCGTTTTGTTTCTAAGCCAAAATGGCACAGTTCGAGTTGTGAACAAATGGTTTCCAGAGAATAATTCTTTTTTTCTTTATTTTCCCTGCAAAAAGTTTGTTTGAAGTTCCTGGATTTTTAAATTTAAATAATATTAATACCCAAAAGAATACTTCGGGGCTTCTTGTTTTAATTTTGAAGAGTTGGCATATGTGGGTTCTTTCTTTTTTTCGTTCCTTCTTTTTATTTCTTTTCTCTCTCTTTCTCTTTCTTTCTTTCTCCATCTTTCTTTTCTCTCTCTCTCTTTCTCTCTGTCTCTCTCTTTTTCTTTCTCTCGCCTTGGAAATCCCTTCTTTCAAATGCACTAAATTCGGGATATTGTTCTTGTACGTAAAAGAAATAAATAACCCAATAAATAAAGCAGGCTCCCCTTATGACAAGTTCCAAGCCAGAGCGACATTTTACGAGTTAAAAAGCCCTTGAGGGAAAAGGGGGGGGGGGAAAGGACTTAATAGCAGAAGAGCTGTCAGTTTCTTAGGTGTGCCGGAGCGGCGCAGGGCAGGCGTTTCCCACCGCGGCCGGGCCGCCTCTCCCCGAGCCCAGCGCGGCTCCGCTGCCGCACGGCGGGGCTTGGCCGGCGCGGGTTTCCCTGCCGCGCGGGGCCAGGAGCTCGTCCGCGCCGCTGCGCCGGCCTGGCGGCCTCGGGGAGGGGAGGGGGGCGCCGCTCCGCGGCACCAGGGTTGGCAGGGACGCCCGGGGCAAAGCCTCCGCGCTTGCACGAAGCGCCGCTGGCCGTGCGCAGCTCCTTCGGCCACTTCGTAGGGATTTTAGGTTCCCAGCGCACCCGGCCCCCCTTGCCTCCCCCATCCCGCTTTTCTTTCTTTAGTCGCTCCAAGACTGTTAAAACTATTGTGAAAATTCTGAGGAACCACCTTATCTCTCATTCATGGCTAGATGCTTCCTGGCCACCTTGAACAGGGAACTAGCCCGGCTCCGGGGGTTGCACCCGTGGTTCCCCTCCCTTTTGGCTGCTCTTTGCTGCGCGGGACAGGCAGCAGTGGGGGCCTGGGAGCAGGCTCTGCTGGGGGCTCCCTTTAGCTGGGTCCGCACCTTCAACTGTGCAGCCAGCGCGCAAACAACGCAACCCCAGTTTCGCTGGGCGGATTTTTCTCCACAAATGCAGACAGAAAAAAAAGGGGGGGTGGTGGTGCGGAAATTGTCGAGTGTCAAAGGTTGAGGACGGCTGTGTCTGACGCTCCGGGGAGGGATCTGCAGCCTGCGGCACGTTTAGCCCCGGCCCTGGGGGACGATGCCCGGCGGATCGGCCGCGGATCGGCGCTGGGGGGCGGCCCCCGACCCGCCGGAGCCGGCGCCCCCAGCAGCCCCGCTCCGCGCCGCGGAGACGCCGGGGCGCAGCTCACGGTGCCCTCAGCCTGGCAGCGAGACGCCCCGGAGGCAGCTGATTTATCTGCGGCTGAAGGCACGGGAGAAACCGGACTTGCTGCTTCTCGGTTTTTCCTTTTCCCTTTCTCTCGCTCAGCCGCTTCTTCCACGGAGGCTAATTTTGCAATGACTCATTAACACGTTTCGGTGGAAGGGAGCCTTTTTGCCGTCCTTTTTTTTTTTTTTTTCTTTCCCTTCCTTTTTCTTTTTTAAGCTGTTAACTCCCGTTTATGATCGAAATGTTACTCTGTGCATTTTGTTTGGTTCTGGCTGCCATTGGTTGGCCTGGGTTTAATCAGTGGGAAAAAATGCTAGCCACAAATGTAGCTATTGTTTGGCTGGAGAAACAGGGTCCATAGGAGAAAAGCAGAGAGGATTGGAGAGCAGAGCTACCGGCTGGGGCGACAGTGACTGTGGGACCAACTCTCCTTCTCCTGGAGCCCTGGTTCTGCCCTCAGCCCTTCCCAAAACCGAGCTCCCTCCTTCCCCAACCTGCCTGCAGCGGTATGCAGAGGAGCCAGGGGCATGTTATCTCGGGAACATAATGCTAATAAATGTGCTCATATGTTGGACATTCCCCTTGCCTGTTTTATAGGGTTTCACTGGTGGTGCTTAATGGGCTGGGTCACTGCTAGCGAGGTTATTAGTATTAAGTAACCTAACGAATCGTATGGCCATTAGCGGGCTTTGAAAGAAGGTAGTTTTCCTTTAACATGGTCTTCTGCCTCTTAACACGGGCAATTATTTTTAACTGTCCCTCAGTCACAGGTCGCGGGGGGTGGGGTGGGTGGCTTTTTTTCTGTTTAAAATCCGTCTCGGATGCATAGAAACGGGTTTATTTACAGGGGAGCCTGTCTTTTTATCTCGGGGATCCTCGGAGGTGCCGAGCGAGCCACGCGGCGCGGCTGCCCCTGTGGCCGCGGCTCCTCCGCGCCCCGGGGAGCCCGCGGGAAGGCTCCCTGAGCGCTCGGGGCGCATTTCGCGAGGATTTCTTTTCCCAGCGGAATGTATTTCTCTCCCTGTTCCCTTTGCCCAAGACAGGTAAGCAATGCTTGATCCCCTCTTTAGCAGCTCGCACCGCACCGCCTTCCGCCGGTGCGCACCAGAAAGCCCTTGGCGGGCGCGGGGGAGTCATTTTCGTGCGCTGCCGGGCACCGGTGCCGCAGGGAGCCGGGCCGGGGGCCGCAGGGCGGCGGTAGCGATCTCTTGCGCCATCCGCTGTCTTCTCCGGCGGCGAGAAACCCGATCAAAAACTGTGTTTTTCTTTTTCTTTTTTTTTTTTTTTTTGGCAACGGGTTTTGAGATTACGCCGCGGAGAGCTTTGCAAAACTCGTTGATCGCCCCCGGGAGAAGAGGAAGTTTGGAGGTAACTACAAGTTACGAATTATAATAATCACTCGGGGAGGCCGTTATCAGTGGTGTGAATCTCTGCTTTAATTAGAGCAAGTGTTAACGGCTAATTAAATTTGATCAAATATGAAATATTCGTCCCCCCTTTATGTTTCAGACCGTTCACACTTAAAAAAAATAAACAAATTGTGTGCTGGGGAGAAAAAAAAGCAGTAAGATGATGCTGAGAGGAGAAGAGATCCCAGGGACCCGCCTTTGGCTGGGAGCAGCGGCCCTCCAGCGCTGCCCGGCTGGCTGAGAGTGGCGTGCCGGGGGTGGGGGGGGCTGAAGGACACCCCTGTAGGGCCGAGGGAGACTGGGGGGGCGCGGAGCAAGGCAAAGCCTCTGCACCGGCAGCAGGAGGAGTCGGGGTCCCCGGCGGCACCGCTGCCCCTGGGGGTTACAGCCCGGCGGCCTGTCGCTGCCGCGGCGACAAGGAGGAGCGCGCTGGTGGCACAACACGCGGGCGTGTTTTCCAGATGCAAAAGCGCTCGGCAAGCAGCGGGGTGCATCGCACCTGCCGGGCTCCTGAGAGGCGCTGCCCGTTTTGGGGACGCGCTGCGGGCTCGCCCACGCCGCCCCGTACCTGGCGCGGCGGTGGGAGCAGCGCAAGGTGTCCGCCTGCGAGGGGGAGCAAAGCTCCAGCCTGCCTGCCTTGGAAAGCCTCCCCTTTCCCACAGCTTTCCAGGCCCCAGTACTTTTCACACCCTGTTAGGAATTAGTGCCGCCGAAACCGCTAACCGCTTCCCTGTGCCGAAAGGTGCCAGCTACGGGCAGCGGGGCTGAGCAACGGCGAGGGCGGCCAGCCCCGGGAAAGGGCGGAAATTCCTCTCATGCTTGGTGCATAGGCTAACACGTCGGGCCTGCTTTTGTTGCAGGGGCTTGGTGGGGCACGGGAGAGGAAGGATTCCCGGGATACCTTTTCGGGAAGAGTTGGGGGTTGCTGCCAGAGCCGCGCCAGCTCCCTGGATAATGTTTCGGGTGCCAGTTCCTCGACGTGCAGAGGCGGGCCGGGTCAGCTGTGCGGTGCGGACTGTGCAGTCGCACCTCAGCAGCCGGGCCGGGGGTCCCGGGGTGCGGACGAGGGGGCCCGGAGACCCCCCGCGGGAGAGGTCCCGGCAGCGCCAAGCAGCCGGCGCGGTGGCCGAGCCGCCCTGGAAACCACGGCCGGCTCTGCTTTCTTACGGCTCGGGTTTATTGCGGCTTTCCCTCATGTCTGGGTGCTAAGCTGTCCCAGGAACCTGGCGCTGTTCCGGTGAGGTCAATGTGAAATTTGCCATTAAGCCGAACGAAAGCAGAATAGCTCCTGCCTGTAGCCGGTGGATTCCCATTTCAGAAGACACCTTTTGGCGTGTATTGGCAGGGAGAAAACCGTGCTTTCCCTCATCTCAGAGTGGCAAAAAGGTCAACGAGGAAATAAATGAACCCACACCACAAGAAAGAGCCGATCGGAGCATTTCCCGTCCACTTTCCTACTGCAATTCCTGGTGTGAAATTCCGGACGATATTTCTTGCCAGTTCTTTCCAAACCTGCAAACACCGTCCTCAGCAAAACTGACGGATTTCTGGGGCTGCTCTGGCTCACCCGGATTTTGAGCCACGCCGGTGGGGGGACTGCACTCCCCCCTGGGGAAAGCCTCCCTAACTCGCTCTGAAAAGCACAAAAACCAGCCAAAAGGCCTGATGCTGCAGTGTCTAAAGGTCAGGCTGTCTGTGCCCTCCCTGGAAGTAAGTGGGACTTTCAGGCTGACATTCAGAGCCTTGAGACTTTTACCCGATGGGTCTTGCCCCGTCCTGTGTGGCGGGTTGCGCACAGCGGGGTCTGCAGGGAACAGGGGTCCACAGAAGTGCCATATCTGACCCACCTTCCCGTGTCACTCCAGCAGTCAAAGGTGGACGGCCAAACTGCGGGAGAGGTGATGTGCACTGCTCTCCGGACAGCCGGGGGTGAGTGGGAGCTTCTCGCCTCCTTCCTGATCCCTGGGTGAGCTCCGGACCTAAAGCCCGTGAACGAGCTTGACCCCTGCGTGACTTGTCTCAGGGTAAAGCGAGCGCCCGGGGCTGCGGGCACTGCTCTAAACAGTTTCCCGGAATAGCTAATCTTCAAATGCGAGTTAAAATCTAGGAACTAAGGTTTTTGGAAAGACTCCTGTCTGCCCAGCTCTGCCGTGCTGCCATCACAGCCCTGCCAGCCACACACTTGAGTTAGACGCAGGGCTGTTTCTTTCCTTTCAGCTCGTCGGAAGCGCTTCTCTGCTTTGCGGTATCTTTGCGGGCCCGGGAAGGGCCGAAGTATCAGATCTTTAGGCACTAGGCGGGATGCACCTATACGCTCACATTTCAGCGACTCCGTGACAAGTGCTGACCCCCCTTAGCCCCCCGGGGATGTGCAGCAGAGTGGCAGCGTGTGCGGGGGGGGGGGGAGAAGGGGCTGGCCCCCAGCCCCCCTCGCCCTAGCTCTGCTCAGGAGCAGGCTGCGCCAGGGACAGGCTAATGGGCGTTCAAAAAGTTACAATATCCCTTAGCTCCGAGTTTGCTTCCCGTTCAAAACCTTTTAAAACCTTGCGGCGGGGAAAGGAAATTCGTCAGTAATAGGCACTTGGCGAAACACTTCATTGCCGTGATTTGGCTTCGCCTTTTCCCATCTCCTTCAGGAAATAAACTGCGGCCCCACTATGGTGTTTTCTGAACGGAGACAAGCCGTGAGTACAGTGCCAGCGCAGGCACAGGCAGCTCTGCGGGGATCAGGTTGCAGAAAGCTCCGAGAGAGGCTCATTTCCAGGCGGGCACCCAGGCAGCGCGGAGATTTCCGCCAGGCTGCCTGTCCCTGTCCCGGGGCGCAGCAGGGCACACACGCAGGACTGCCGGGCGCCCGCTGCTCTGGCCGGGCAAAGCCCCCCGGCGCCCTCCCGGCCGGCTCGGGTTTTGGTCCCAGGGGCTTGTGCTGCCGTCTCGCAATGCGACAGCCCCGGGTCCTGGGCTCCCTGTGCGTGACCCGGGAGGGGGGCACTTCAGCCGCGTCCAGGCGCAGAAGAAGGAGCATATCCACGTCGACAGCTTTTCGTTTAATTTGCCAGCCCTCGAGTGACTTTTATAAAGCCAGAGCATCAAACCAAATAGAAAAGGAGGTTCTCTCTCCGCACCCACCCGGTGGGAAAAAAAAACCCACCGCAGCAGAGACAACGACCTAGCTCGCACAGCGGTCCGAGGGTCTCGGGCCCCATAGCGGCTGGGCACTTCCCTCCTTGCTTCCCTCCCGGCGCCGAGCGGCGGGCACCCGTCCTGCCTGCCAGGCCCCTGCACCGCGCCGACCGCCCGGACTCCCTCCCCTTTGCTCGCTGCCAGCCCCCCGAGCTGCAGCCACGAGCCTCACCGGCTCCTCCTCCCGCACCCTCCCCAGGCCCCAGTAGCACCCCAACCCTAACCCTAACCCCGGTCCAAGCGGCGGACCCGCGGTTTGGGGGAGGAAGCAAAGCAGGCAGATATCCTCACTGCTCAGGTGTGACTACCTCCGCTCCCCCCCGCTGCAGGCTTGAGCCCTGTACCCTGCCCAGCACTGAGCGCGTTTCAACTCCACGGCAGCATTTATTCAGAGTGCAGACTCCTCAGCTGGCTAAAGCACTGTAAAGTCAAGAGCTAGGAGGATCTTAATAAAAAGGATGCTCTCATCAAACGGTGAGCGAGCATGTGGTGGAAACAGCGCAGTGGGCATGGGAAGGAGGCGCTGCACCGGCCACCGCGGCGGGACGCGCGGGCGGACCCCGCCGACAGCTGCGAGCCGCGGCAGATTCCCGCTTATTGCCCAAAGCCACAGCCGCGCCGCCTCCCGCGGGGACAGGTAAAGGGTGGCACCAGAGGACCGCCCCCGACCCGCCGCTCCGCAGCTGCTCCGCAGCTGCGCAGACACCGCCGGCCGCCCCCGCCCCGGCCCCCCCGGCCGCCCGCGCGGCTCCGCTCCGCTCCGCCCGCAGCCGCAGAGCGGAGCAGAGCTTTCTGCCCTGGGAGCTCCGCAAAACTCAAAGGGAGAAACATACTACACTGACTGCGTGTACAAAGGGTTTTGTTTTTTTTGTCTTTGGGGGTATTTTGTTTGGGTTTGGGATTTTTTTTCTTCCTCCGTCCTTAGCTGGTGGGTTTGATCCCATTCATAGTCCTTCAGTGCAGGCGGTGGTATGCGGGGTTTGAACGGCCGTGCCCGAGCAGGCTGCCCGGTGTTAAAGCCGAATACCGCGCTACCCGCAGCACTGAGAGCAGCAAACGGCACCGTCCCCCCTCCCTTCCCCCCCAGGTGCTTCCGCGGGCGGCGGAGCGGCGCGGCGGGTCCCGCGGGGCCGCAGCCGGGGCGCAGAGCCGCGGCGGGGGGCTCCGAGCCTGGCTACAGAGCCCCCGCCGGGGCTCGGCATGGTCAAATGTACAATGTGCGTGTGTGTGCGTCTGTGAGTCTGCGTGACTCTCTATATAAATATCTATACATGTATGCGCGTGTGTGTATAAATATAGGTACATAAACGATTAATATATGCTCAATTAATGCAATCATATATATATATATAACCTCATTAAATAATTATTACCATATTAAATAATAGTGAATTAGTCAGCCCTGCAGTTTCTCTTCATTTGTTTCGTGCGCTTGAAGTTCTGTAACAAACACAAACGAGGGAATACATGTATATATTTTACATATATATATAAACATATACACAAATATATATTATATGTATGCAAACGCGTATCAACATTATGCATAAATACACATAGGAATTTTATTAAATACTCTGCTGATATGATAGGATGGGAGATACGATATGATGTGACATGATATGATACGATGCGATGTCCCTTTGCGTTTGCAGCTCCGGCCGGGTCTGTCTAGGGCCCCTCCCCAGGGCTGGCGGCTGCGAGCTTCGCCCCGGTGGGCGCGGGCCGGGCTCGCCGCGGCCCCGGCTGGACCCCGCCGCAAGACAGGGGACGTGATTTGGCCGCCGCCGCGGAGGGGTGGGCAGCGCTGCTGCCCCGTGCTCGGGCAAGGCGGGGCACTGGGAAACGGGCGACTTCAGAAAAGAGATGGTTCCTCCGAGCCTGGGGAGTTTCTGCACGCCGGGAGTTTTGCTGGGCACAGACTGAGCCCCGTGCCTTGTCTGACAGGACTGTTATATCTGTCCCCTTCACCCCCGGCAGAAACAAGCCTTGTTTATTAGATGCAGCAAGGGGGGGGAGGGTATTATCAGCAGAGCTTGACCAAAAAAAAAGGAAGAAAAGAAAAAAAATGTATCACAACCGGACGTAAGCAAATGAGCCCCGGAATGAAGTCCCTTCTCGGTGCACCGCGTGGACGCGAAAGCTGGTTATTATTCCTACTTCTTTTTGCACAGCTTTCCCGTGCTTCCAGGCGTGTGATCCCAGTTTTTGCCGTTTGCAAAAAGATCAGTAGCACGTGGCACAGACCAAGTCTTTCAAACACCTTAAGAAGCAAGAAAGAACAGGCATTTCCTCAGCTTCTTTTTGCTTCTACAGCTGCCGGGTGCGGGCAAAAGACATGGATAAACGCATACATCCATCCCTCTTTTAATAATCTCCTCTAATATCCCAGTGTAACATCCCAGATCTGCAGTTCCAGCCCTGAATAGGTCACCTAGCTAAAGGGAAAAAAAAAAGAAAAAGCAATACGATCTGGTTATTTTTGATCGTTTTCCCGTAGGTTTCTTACACGAATAGCGTAAGCAGGCACAAAGCAAGGCAGAGGGAGCTGCCGAGCGCCAAAAGCCAGGGAGCTGCAAACGCCCAGCCGGGAGTCGGAGGGGTTTAAAGAGCCCTTCCCGCAGGGGAGGTGGGGACTGCGTTTCGGGGCAGGTAGGCGGCGGGGCAGGCAGCCAGGGGGCTCCCGGCAGGGCCCGCCCGTCGGGGCCGCTGCGCTCCGCTCCGCCGCGCCGGGCAGCGCCCGGGTCAGGCCGCGGAGCCGTAAGCGGGAGTTTCGGACCGCGTTTCAGCCAGGGAGGAAACAGCCGAGCTCGCAGCAGGGAAGACGGAAAGCTCTTTCTTACTTAATACCGCCCCCCCCCCCCCAAAAAAAAAAAATTAAAAAGGTGAATAAAACTGAAAAAGGATAAAAAGGGGGAGAAAAGGATGGGGAAAGGAGGAGGGCAGAAAAAGTAGGAAGGGAAGCCGCGCGGGTGCGGAGCTGCGCGGCCGCTGCGGGGCGCGGTGCTGGCCGCGGGGCGGCCGCGGTGAGGACCCGGCCCGCGCCTTCCCATGAGCAAAGCCGACATCAAAGGGCACGCGATGGGCAATGTGGAGCGCACATGGGCCGCTCGCAAGCCTCTCCTGTCAAAACGTGTTTCCTGGTGTTTCGCTGCCCTGCCGCCCCGTCAGAGCTGCCCCCGGGACCCCGGCGGGACGGTGCAGGAGCGGCCGGGACGCCCGGGCCCCTCGGCACCGCTGTGCACACACAGCTCCCCGGAGAGAGCCCGGGCAGCTGCTCGGTCCCCTTCTTCCGTGGGATGCAGCGACTTGCTGCGAGTCAGTAGTGATTGTCATCCCGGGGTGTTTTCAATTATCTTTTTGGGCCTCTTCAGATTTAACTCATCTTCTGCCACTTTGCTGCACAAGCTGGGCACCAGTCCAAGATGCACTCACAAGCTCAGCCGTTGCAAGCAGGTTCTCACCTGCCCCACATACACCTCGCTGGCCAACTCACAGTTCAGCCACATCCAGCAACCCTCGCTGCCTCAAGCCCGGATACTCGACTGGTATCGGTACCTCAGCTACTTTCCTGCTGGCTCCCTGCTTAGCGACTGCACCCCACCCCCCATGATTTGCCAGAGCCTGGAGGCCCAGGAGGATCTGAGATGAGTTGTGATGGGAAATTGAAGATTTTAAGGCTCTGGGCAGGTGAGGGGAGGCAGGGGAGAAGAAACAAAATGAAGACCATTCAGTTCCGAATGAGTGCTCAAGAAAACAGTCTTATAATCATAGGTCACAAATTACAGAAAGTTCCAGTATAGGATGGAACCAGAAATGTGTAGCACATTTTAATGAGGATTTACTTCTATACATTTCTGGAAAAATTTTCATTCATTCACACCATGATATTCTGGGAGATTATAAAAGTATAGCAAGGGGTAAGTGTGCATCTGTTAATATACATACGATAATGAACTCTGCAGTTTATATTTAAGAAAGCATTGATAGTAGTGCTGTCTCTGTAAAAACATATTTTACATACAGTATATGCTACATACTTACATGTGTGTACTCATTCCTTACAGTCGTAGTGAATCTAGTGAAAAAGTTACCTTTGGCTATGCTTCCAAGATATAGCATTTAGAATGACTCACTGCAGTACCTTGTACCATCTTTGGTATAAGCCTCTGATCTACAGCTAGAAAACCCCTGTTATGTATCTGAGACAGAAGTCCAGCTCACAAACATACCAACGCAGGGGATTAGGTAGAAATCTGCTGTTTAAAAGCAAACTGTCATTTTCATGCTGTCATGCTTCTACTAAGTAACCCTCCAGGCACCAGGGAAGCTTTGAGACGCCTGCAGCTCTGTTCTGCACATGCACTGAAACCTTTTGGTCTTGACAGAGCTAAGTGCGTATCTCGCACCTAATCCCATCCGGATCCACAGACAAAGCATTCCTCCTCCCTGGAGGACCCTGCTCTGGCAGTGCACATGTAATATATGCTCTCAGAAGTGAGGTCTGCAGAAAACTTGGTGGCACCACAGCACAGTGGGGAGATGCCAGCAGTGATATTGCTGTCAGCTCCATTTTACAGAGGAGCCTGGTAGTTATCCAGGACACGGGGAAGCTAGATAGGTCCAACTCCTTCATCTGCTTTAGGGAATTCTCAACCACATCTCCCATCACCAAGGAGCGTAGTTGCCAGAGTGAATCTAGGGGACCCAAAGGACAGGAAGAAGATAATGATCTTCTGTCTTTTCTTTGAAGCCACATTAATCCATGGCATGGCACAATTAATGATTCAGTGCCCGTCCCTTCCCCCTTTTCCTGTGCCAGCTTCTGTCTAGATATCAAGGTTCTCTTGCAGAGGGTGGGATGCAGAAATTTACCTCCTACCCCCAAGGAACTGAAATGAGGTCCCCTGAGCCCCCAGGAACTTCCTATTAACTATTAGGCCTTTCTTAAAAAAAGAAAAAGAAAAAGAAAAAAAAAAGAACAATTTTCCTCAGTTTTTGATAGAAGAGGTTTCTTCTCTCCTGCCACAATGCAGGAAAGGAAATCAGCCACCTGAGTCACAGACCTGGGTAGCACTGACTTTCTTACAGAGAAGTGACTGGAGATTTTGTTCCCTTGGGGAAAAGGGAGGGAGGGATTTTTAAGGCTCCAACACGTAGGTCTGTTCTCCGCAGCTGGTGAAGAGGCTTTGGAAAAGGTCCAAACTGGACTGCCCCAGTAAGGTTGCACGAGGTGGCACTTGTTGAGAAGGACTTTTTGATACTGGGTAAAGACGGTGAGCAGCTGTGCCTGCATAGCTGGAAAGTGAGAGGGAGACGTGTTTCCTCAAAGACACCCACACGTGGTGCTGCCAACATGGGGCATTGATGACCTGAGCCAAGCGCTGCTGGAGGCCCCAGCTCGCAGGGTATGGGCCAGTCTTGAGGGCAAGTCCTGCAGGCTGCCTTCAGCCTCCTCCTCCTTGGCTGCCGGCTGTGGTGATTCCCTCGCTGGTGCTGCTCGACCTCCTGAGGTTCCTCATTCAGAGCTCACATTGCATCTGAAAAATTAAGTACTGGAAGTTCAGCCTGACCTCAAATATAGCCTTAGTGGAGCTAGTCCAAACTGATTACAGGCTAGGGGGCTTTTGAACACATATCTACATTGCTTAATGTAAAAAAAAAATAAAATAAAATAAAAAAAAACACTCAAAGACCAAAGCCTCTATGCCCATGAATCACTGAGGATATTAGGATTTCTGCTTGAGTAAGGAGAAGTGCATAAGGCCCAAAAAGCATAACTTTAAAGAGATTTGAACCAAATCTTCCTTCTGGACATTTCAGTACAGCCTGTCAAAGAAATTTATTCCAATAAATATTTTAAGAGTCCAAAGAGGGTGCTGAAATTGAAATCCTGGTTCCTTATGCTGGCAGTCACACTGATGTTTCCTAGAATTCACACAGCTAATTAAGAGAGGAGGTTTTTTTGGGAGGTATAATTTCTGGTAAAGAAAGGAAGAGAAAACATGGAAGTATGATTAATGCATTTAGTGCCCAAGGCCTTAATCTCCCCCCAGCCTCATCCCCCATAAAATTAACCACATAATTTGTAATCATTCAGAACAGTTGGAATTGTCTTGAATTTTAAAAGACTTTTCTCATTAAACTACCCTTTATTCCTTGTAAAGCATATTATTGATCTTAATATGCAGAAAATACCATAGCTAGCAACTCATAATGTCTGTCCCATTTTTGTAAAACAATGAGAATTGATGAGGTTTGGCAGAGCATTAAAATATTTAACATTACAGCTTTGAAAAAGCTTTTCTGTTAAAAGGAAAAATGTTTTTCTCTGCTTCACTAAAATCTTCAGTAAGGGCTGATTCTATTTGCATTTAACCCAATGGAAGGTTTGTCACTGACTTGAAAGAAAGCCAAGAGAAATTCCAGTTTGGAAAATCATTGCTAGAAAAAAACTGAGCCGTCTAGTCACATGACTAGTGCCACGTAAATTAGCACTTCATTACACATCCTGACACTTCAGAAAGCACCTGGGTCTGGGACGTTTGACTTTGCCCAGAGAAGTTGTACATTATCAGTTTGAGTACGGTGGAGATGCAGAGAGGCAGCTGTGCAGCTCCTACACCATCATATCATATGATGAACATGACATGGACTGCGTGCTGCTCCTAGGGGAGCTACAGGCCTGAATTATATCCCCCTCAGAGTCTACTTTTGAGACACATTTTTCCTTATTTTATTTGCTCAGATCTCAGTTCTTCTTGCTATCCAAAACAGGAAAGACTTTTGGGGTTGCATTTCTCTTAAAAACTCTAGTGGCAGAGCTCAGGGCCTGGCCAGGCCTCTTGAACCTTTTGTAACTTTAAATAAAAGCCGATAGAGGTTCCCAAATTCCATTTTGGCTACGAAGCTCACCACGTTTTCCTGTGGTGCACAGCTAAATCATAAGCATCATTTGTGATGATCAGATCTGCTTTCCCATTTGAAATCTTTTCTTTACCTCAAGAAGGAAAGAACTGTTTATAAATACCAGCAGGAAAAGAACAAAATATAGGATGAGTATCCTGTAATCATATTTATTCCCGTGTATAATAAGCTGAATGCTGGGATCTTTTAATAGCTTTTTCCATATTGGACTCTTTGTTTGGATGTGGTTTTCCTGATGTATCCTAGTAACATGTTTAGTTAATTTATACTGTGTGTATGTGTAGACAGATATACACACATCCATATGTTTGCACACACATAGTCCTCATTAAGTAAGTGTTAAACCTCCCGCAGTAGAATGAGGTTCGGAGGACAGCAGGGCTGGAAACCGGAGCTGTGCTCCCCTCACAGACGGGTACCGCAGAGGCTGCTGTGCAGAGGCACGGCGCACGCCTCGGTGGCAATCGGGAGCCCTCGCGCCTCCAGTGCTGAGGCTGCTCCGGCGCATGCTCTTCAAGAGGAATTAAAGTCCTCATTTTACACAGGAGTGGCCGCAGTCACGGGAAGCAAAGTACCGTGTTCACAAGCCCTCCACAGCAAGCTGGTTCGTAGCCCCCGTCTCTCACTGGCACATGAGAAGCTGAAACATTTGGCCAGTCCCCTGAGAGCAGCAGGGTGACCTGCCTTTGAAAGTAAGCTCCTGCACTAGTGGTTTACGGACTTGGTCCTTACATTGTTATGGTATCTTGGCTGTTGCAAGGCAAGCTCCAAAAACAGAAACACTTGGCAGAGAATGAAGACAGGAGTGATTCCGCATATCCCACAGTAAAACACAAATATAACCTACTTATTTGGTGCTGGGAGAAGATCCTCAAGGGCTCAATACTGGCCTGTCTCTGTCCTCGTTAAAATAAACAAGAGCCGTTCCTAGGGCTGTTATGCGCTCCTGGAAAGGCCACACACTCCTTACCCCCTCTTTTTTCCTGAGCCCACAACGTGACTGAACATCTAAGCTGACCAGAGCGCTACGAACGGGCAGTGAATGGGCCGGGGCTGGGGGATGCCCTGGCCGCCGCCGCGCCGGCTGCGCGCCCCTCTGACTGCTGAGCCCTTCCCAGGCGCTTCTTGCCTGAACTCACCATACCTACGAGCAGTGCTCCCAAACAAGTCTGTTAATAAAACAGCGTTGTGTGCAAAGCTGGAAGTAACGAGTCTTACACTTGCATTTCAATAGTAAAACTCCATTGGCTTCAAGAAGAATTTTGCATGCGTAAGGAGTTTAGAGTCAGACCTAGGAGTTAAGGAAAGGACATTAATAATTTACTTCATAGCTGGTTTAGAAAAAGCCAACTGTTTTCCATGGTCTTGCCAAAACTAAGAGGAGATGGTCTGAGGTTAAGAAACATGTGGGATAATTTTCATAGCAAATATGAAAAATGAGAAATTGCTTTAACATATAGTAACTTACCATAAAAATGTGATGCACATTCCCTTCCAAATTTAAAAGGAGACTTTATTAACTCTGTGGTCTTTGATTTGCTAAGGCAACTTTTTATTTATTTTTTTAATTCATAAGTTTGTGAGAAAACATACTGGAACCTTTGATATTTTTATGATCTCGATTATCACTTCATTGTATAAGTATTTGGTTAATGAAACATGCCATAAATATTGCTCTGTAAAATCTGTTGCAACTTATTCAATATCTTTTGGAATTAATAGAAAAAAATACAGGATTGAAAAAATAGCATTAATTTTGATTTTATTTAATAAAAAATCTTACAGCACTGCTCAGTCCTTTGCTTTATTTTATCTCTTATTGTGTATATACCTGAAGAAAAATGCCTGTTGCATATCATCTATCTAACACTACAAAATGATGCTGTTGTTAATAATTTACTGAGAAAAATAAACCATTTTGCACTTTGATTTTTATCATTCCTGGTGAGTGATCCTTCTGGAATAAACATAGCTCTAACACATGTAAACAACACAGGAAATCAATAACAAAATTCTTTGAATTTATTTCAGATGCCACATACTTTATGTAAATATATGTGGCTTTGAATTTCAATGATTTTCCAGTAAGTAATAAACTTTGCTCGTTAACCTCCTTTTAAACTAAACATTTATTGCTTTATAAGTGTTATTTCAACTAAAGCAAGCGGAGGTTCTTGGTAAATTAATGCAACAGATCTGTTAAACCAGAGAAGTAGGATGGCTTCTTCTGAGTTGGGAAAACTGTGAATTTCTGCTTAAACTTCAGGAGATGGGGATGCAGTTTAATATGTTAGTTTTTAATGTCAAAGATTGATAATTTTTTTTTATTATCCTACCTTTTCATCATAAGCTCGGTAACAAAACATGGGAAAAAATTCTATCATCAAATGTATAAAGTTACATATATCTGCACTATAACCCTTGTGTTAATAGTTCTTCATAAAGTTAACTTGGTATTATTTTTTTCCCCACCAGGCACCATTAGTCAGCTTTTTCCTGTAGTGATGAGTGGGGTATCTGTTATGGAAACAAAATTCTTTTAAGTAAGTGCCTTATTTTAAGAATATAAGGACAAAAAATATTTTACATTTCTGTACAAATAGGAAAAATACATATTAAGACACATTCTAGTCTTACAATCCTGAGTACATATCTTCAGCTTTAAAAAAGTTGTCTGCCTTGGTCTTTTTGGAGACTCCAGACCTTGCAAAATCCCGTTCCCAGCAGTATGGATGCACAGCATATGACATAAAAAAAGCCTTGCCGTGACGTAAAGGTTTGGTCTAGGACGTAACAGCACCCTCAGCATCCTCCTTACCGGGAAGGTAGGTGCAAAGCGCTGAGGGGCTGCCCAGGAGGGGGACGCGGTGCCCAGCACGGGGTCTCGGACACACTGCCGGCGGAGGCCACTGTGGCCCCAACGCTGGGGCAGAGGCGGCTCTGCCCAACCGTGTCAGGCATCAGCACACAGCTTAGGATTTAACGCAAACGCTGGGCTTCTGGACTTTATCTCTTCCTGAGGCACAGGCTGTCCTAGGGGGATGCTGAATCATCACATTTCTCAAGCTCTAGACTGCACCCAGCAGCACTTGTTTAGGGGCTTTATTGGGCGGGAGTCTGCATGAGGTGACATTAGCTCTGACTACAGAACTCAAGCACTAAAATCTACTAATTCAGCCATAATATTTCTCAGTTTCTTTTGTTTGGTTCAGTTGGATTTGCTTCAGACATGACTCATTTCCACTTCCTGAATCTCCACAATAGCTCCTGCAAGAGCATCAGCCACACAACATGGCTTGCACCTGCTTCAAATGTAATGCAAAGGCTCATTTATATTTTTCATACTGAGGGCTCATCTAAATTAAATGTGTCAGGCTGGAGGGTAGGCAGTACACATCCTTGGTTCCCTTAGTAGACTGAAAAGAGAACTACAAAGCAAAAAAGAAAAAAAAGAGAGCGAGAGAGAGAGAAAGAAAAAAACCTTTGGACGTATAAAGGAAGAAGTCAAATTCCAAAAGCTCACAGGAAGCCAAGTTCTCCAGTCACAAGAAAAGTGACATTATCCAAACCAAACCTTAACAAGGCATGGAAATGTGATGAAGAGTATGACTGGTATTTTCAGTGAGGCTACAGACATGTATGTAAATACAATCAAATTGGGAACACATTCTTGGGATTAGAGAGATTTGCGTAGCACTAGAAGAAAGAAGCAGCAGATGTAACTGCTAACAATATGAGAAGGGATTTCTGGCTGAAGTCCACGATTTTCTTGCACCCAAGCCCATTGTTGTAAATAAATCTGGACACAGTAAACAACTTGTAGTGACCTGTAGATCCAACTTCTTGTTGGTGGTGGTGGTGGTGGTGAATGAGCTACCATTTACCAGCATGCTGATTTTTTATAAACGAGCTCCTTCAGAGTTGTTCAGCAAACACATAATGCAGATGTATTTCCGCCTCGGCAGTGTCACTGCTCTGCTAAGCTGAGCGGCTACAGTGGCTGTGCCACGGGCAGTGACCGAAGGGTGTTACACTTCTGCGCTCTGGCCGGCAGATTTCCAGCTACGGAGAGGCACAAACCCCTGTGAAAGCTGATCTTCAAGCTTCAAACGGGCCCCAAGCGTCACACTTTTAGTAAGCCTTTCTTGATTAAGGAGGAGACATACCAGACGAGGAAGGTACCTCGGTGGCGACTTCTGTGGCCTGGGAGACCGCGGGGCTGCAAAATAGTCCAGCGCTGATACTGTGCATAATGCAGTTACTATGCCCATCTAATTTGCACTGGGATAGAGGGATATGCTGGTTATTAGCTGCTCTAGGGATCCAGAGACTGTCTTTGTTCCTTTAAAGTTAGAGGCTGAGAACTAACAAATCCGTGCCTCAAATTCCAGTTCATTGCAACATGCTACAGCGATGCATGCATTTTTAATTTCTTGGTGTCTTTGATCAGAGATCTCTGGTCCTCTTAGCAAAATTGTTATTAAAAAAAGCCATTAAAAATTGGGCCTCATAATTAAAAAATCTCATCAGGTTAAGACAGGCATTAAAGCAGTGATAAAGAAGTCAGCAGATTTCCACACACAAATAAGAGCAACCTGAACATACCAGAAGAGTGCTTCACCAGGATTAATCTAGCATGTTGAAATGTAGTATCCAGCATCTACACACATTTCACAGGTCCCCACAGCAAATGCTATATTTTGACAAAAATAGAGATACTTATTCCAAAGGCACTCTTCTGTCTTAGTGCCTGGAACATGGGAATCCATCTCTCATGCCATATTTCAATGGTCCTGAAGAAATGTCCCCCATACTGTCCCCCATGGAAGAAAGGAAAACGAATACCTTCAGGACCACTGAATAAAACAGAAACTGACTGCTGTAAATACAGAGAATCTGCAAATAAGTGTGTTAGATATTTATCACTAAGTTATCTGATTAGCTCTCTCACTAGCTGCATGAGCTAGGCTTGTGAGCTTCACTTTTGTTAAGATTTTCAACTTTTTTCCACATCACGTCCGAGATGGCCACAAAACTCTATTGTATCAGGAACTGGTACCACCTTGAATGCTTCAGTTCATTTAAAGGAAACTTGGAGCTGGAGATTAGCTGCTGAGAACGTCAAAGGAAAGGGTGAGCTGAGGGGCTCTGAGCTTCCCAGTTCTTGCCTGTCCTTTCCTGCCTTAAAGCAAAGCTGAAGAGCTCTTACGTGGAAGTAGTTTGGGTGATTCTGGTGTGTGGCCCTCCTTCTGCATCGCTGCCCTGCAGTGCTGCCCGGCCAGCCCTGGGCCTGGCGCTTTGCAGGCTGAGAGGAGCCAGGGAGCCTTGGCCCTTTCCTGGGGAACCTCCATACTGCAGAACAACCTTGCACATGTTGCACTTTTTGTTCCACAGCTTTGCGTGAGTCTGTAAAATCCTGCACCCTGGGGCAGCATTAGGACCTGTTGCTGTGTAGATCCTGCAAGTTGCCCCGCCAGCTCTTTCGCATATGAAACACAAAGAGGAGCAAGGGGGATTTCTCTGGTTCCCAGGGTGATTTTCCATGCTGATTGCCATACCCAAGCAAGGCCACCGTTAGGGTCTGCCCTGTGCCAGGTGGTCACGCTGTCACCCTGGTCACAGCGGTCACCCCTAGGAGAGTGCTGCAGCTGGGTCCTGGTCGGTGCCATTCCCCATTCGCCTGCAAACCCCTTCACACCAGGCCACGGCTCTGGGTAACCCCTTCCCTCTCCCTTACCTCCTACAAGCTACGATCTCACCTCAGCCCTCAGCCCAAGTCCAAACCATAACCCCAAGCTCTCATTTTCTTTACACTGAGGATGGAAGTAGATTAAATAATGAAAAAGTAAGATTATTGGTGCTATTTATTACTCAAAATAAAAGTCCCACTTTGGCACATACTACTTTTATTTTTGTAAGATCCCATTCTGTAGAACAAACTAAAAAGAAGAAAAAGGATAAGTGAACGGATTATACATAGAGATTTGCATTGCCCTTTTTAAGTCTTAAGGTCTCCAGTCAAGTGTATCCATTAAAGATCCAGGATGCTAAACAGTTTTTAATATCTTATTACAAAAGCTTTTCAACTTGCTTTTAAAAAAAGAAAAAGCTGGATGAATATATGAAGCCTGAAAAACTGCCAACTATAAAAGAACATCACTCTTTTTTTTTTTTTGATTATTTGAAATGCTTCTGAATTCCCAGCATAGCTATTGGGATCCAAGGCTATGATCTAAGAAAAAAGATATGTTCATTTAATTAAAGTAGCCTTTTACATTTTTTTAAAAAAGCTACTTTTAAAACATTCATATCACTGTTTATGAGCTTTGGGAGGACAAGGGGCTCTGGGGATAGCTAATGACATACAGATAGCCATATGTTCCTCTCACCTCCGCTGCTTTCCTTGGGACTGATTCTTCACTGTTTGTGCCATGTGCAAAGTAATAATAATCTATGTCTCTTTTATGGAGCTTTTCAGTCTTTGATTGCAAAGTGCTAAGGTTTATATTACAGGTGGGAAAAGGAGTCATAGGAGATGAGTTGATTTGCCCGGTCACATTGCAGGTTAGTGGCAAAGCTTGTCACAGACCAGTATCCTCCCAGGTGACCTGTGCGAGGTGTAAAGCGCTATAATGTGAAATTGCTGACGACTCTGCAGCCCATTGCTACCGCAGATGCAAAGAACAGAGAAACGTCCATTGATTTTAGTGATTTATACCTCACTGAGAAGTCAGCCCCAGAACATCATCAGCTTGAGTGAAAAATAGCAATGAGAGATTATCAGCTAACTGGTATTTAACAAGAGATCAGTCTGGGAGTTTGAGCACAGCTTCAAATCGACAGCCCTCTTCAGAGCGATGCTCCTGTCGCTCTTCGGGTGCTGCAAGTGGCAGTCACAGCACGCCAGCCTGCCGCTAACCCTGTCGGCATGGAGCGCCTTCACACGGAGATCATTTTTTAACTGTGATGTTGTCAGAGTAAATGGAAAGCTGAATAAAATAACAAAGCAACACAACAATATAAAGCAATTCATACAAAGAGTCTATCTGGCTTTCACCAGTCAAATGGTAAAACAGCTTGATTTTCTTCTCTTCCTCAAAAACTAAACCATACTGACCTCCCTCAGAGCCACAGATGTACTTACGAGGTCTAGCTCCGTGCCTAATTACCAGAACGCTGTCTATGATGGAGCCTATTTTTAAATAACTTCCCTTCCATATTTCAAATCAAAGAGAGAGTTTGTGATGTAAAGAACAGCCTAGGTCCAGATAAAGTTTTAAAGCTATAAGGGAGGAAGTAAAGAACAAGTAAAAGAAGAGAAGGCTGGTCTAATGGCCAAGATAAGACTCATAAATTCCCCAGGTTTAAGGCCAGAGGAGTCATAAGACTGTCAATCCTGCACATACCACCAAATTTCACCCCAGTAGGCCTGCAATGAACCCAGACTGTCCACAACATAATTGGTATTTCAAGGAAATCATGCCCACTGCTTTATTTTATCATTCCCCCAGTGAAAGACTAACCAAATGCTCATTGCAATGACAGAAATCATTTCAGGCATGGAGGTGGACCATATAGAGAGAGTAAAACAGGAAAGCGTTCACTGGAACTGTCTGGGAGAAGAAGCATGCCAGGATGAAAGCTGGACGAGTGAATGTGTGTCTATACTACCTTGTTTTTTAGAGGCTGGAGCTAGCCTTGCTTGTGAGCCACGTGCTGGTGTGGGTGCTGGTCTCAGCTGGAGCAGGGACCAGCTCACCTGCCTGTGGAGGTGGCATGGGTGCCACTGACTGAAACCCCTTGGCCTGGGGGCCCAAAGCGTGGTCTGTGGGTGGCCCACGCATAACCACAGGGGCTGAACTGCGTACGGTAATCCTCCCAATGACCGAACTGTGCTACCCCACACTGGCAAGCTCAGGCAGGTGCTGTCTGTAGTGTCACTTTTCCAAAAACACTGTTTTTTGCAGCAGAAAAATTATTTATTTATTTATTTATTTATTTGCCCTGGCCTGTGGCCTCCACGTGCCACATCTTCAATTTGCTGGAACTGGCACCTCTCCTTTGCGTTCCCCTGCTCTGGCAATATGCCATGCTGGATACAAAAGCCAAAATCGGGCCAGAAGCCTCCTTAAAAACCATCATTTCTTTCCTCACTGGCACCATTGCAACGGCCTGCAGAAAAGAGGCAAGGAACGTATCAGATGGAGACAAAATGGCAAGAGGAGGCTAAAAAATAAGACACCTCTTGACTGTAAGCATGTTTTCTTTCTCTCTGCAGGCTCGCTGTCTCCTTCTATTCTAAATAAAGCACCTGGTGCAAGCCTGGCGTGCAGATGGCCCCGCAGTGGTGCACACAGAGAGCAGCCCTCTGAATCTGGCACGCAGCTGTTTCGCTTTCTTTTTGCCAGGCTGCCAGCTCAGACGATTGTTTTTACTTTTCTTTCCCCTTTTTTTTGTTCCCTCTGTACTCAGCCTTACCCTCCGCGATGTAAATTAGAAGAGCAGATGTATAATCTGGGAAATTTTCCACATCCATCTTTTAAAGAGGAAGGTAGATAAGCTAACTCAGCTCTTTAAGGCCCTGGTTCGGAAAAAGCACTTTAAGCACATGCTTAAGTCCTGTTGATTTAGGGAAAGCAAAAAAGGCTGGTAATTTCATAGGTCTTAAACACATGCTTATGTGTCCTTCCTGAAGAGGAATATGCACCCAAACAGTGGCCCAATTATGCCAGTGCAAAAGGCACAAAAACATTCACTGTAAAATACATGTCAGCTAATGCCTAAGTTTAGCTCTTTAGAATGATCACAGTTTCATTGATTTTTAAAGTCAAAGAAATGTGCTAAACTCTCCTTAAGATCAGTGCAATTAAAATCTATAGCAAATAACTAAATCCTGGTGGCCCCAGCATCCTCCAAGCCCTTCCTCTGTCAGTAAATCCCTAAAGCTCTTTTCCCTCAAGACAAATGCTGACAGTGTCACCTGAACAGTCACATTTAGATTTTAGCAAGGAGAAAACTGAAGCAGTTAAGGATTCCTCACTAAGAATGGTTTCCACCAGATGTTGAGATTAAATGTTTTCCTCAGCTGCTGCAACACCACAGAGAAATGCGGTATAACAGGCAATTTTGCTGGTCAGTCAACTGTATCTGGAAATGAGTAGCAAACTAGCAGAGTAAGCTGCTCCCTGAGAGCGAGCTACACGCAATGCTGGTGTTGGCTTTGGAACGGTTTTACCTCTCACATGTTGGGTTTTGCATTTTGTTTCCTCATCCTCTCTTCCCCCCAGCACCCATGCAAGACCTTGCCCTCTCCTTGCCCTTACCCTACGTACAGCTAATCCTGTTATTATGGTGCCCCTGCAGAGAGGGAGAACAGGGGGAATGGAAGGGGGCAGCGAGCTGGGCTCCCGCACAAGCTGGGCTGCCCTCTCCGTCCCCAACAGCGTGTAGTCGCAGCTTTTCATTGCATTGTCAAGGACTGAAAACCTTTTGCAGGGCTGCTCTACCTGGAAGCATTTTCTAGTGCCCAAGTGCACACAAAAGGGCCCCAGCACCAGGATCTGCCACTGGCATTACTGCTTCCTTGTCCCTAGCTGTCCCGTTCAGTCCCCGTTGCCACCCTAAGCTCCGAGGCACAAGCTCCCCGTGGCACAGCGTGAGCCAGGCGGCTGCACCAGCTGCTTCTAATGAAAGAGGCAGAAGTCTCATCTGGGTATTGTTGACATGGTCTTCCAAAGCGCCTGACGTGCAAAGCAAACAAGCAAAGCTGAGCTGGCTTCTGGGGCTAAGGAGCAACCATCACGACCATCTTCAGTGTCTTCCTTCCAGGGAAGAGAGGGTCTCTCAGGAAGACCTCTGGCCTTCGTGACTGCCGAGCTGCAGGTCAATATTCCCAGACACACAAACATAGCAATTTGGCTTTTGTCAGGGGCCTCCAGCAGGCTTATTGTTCCCACCAAGAGGTTGCTGTAAAGGTCTCTGTTTGACTTCAGCTTCACTTTGCATCCTCTTTCAGGGAGAACTGAGGGTAACAGAGAGCTGAGGGGTTGAGGCTCACCTTCATATCCCTGCTGCATTCAAGTTAGGTATCAACAGGCACCAGGGAGATGAGGGAGGGGAGAGGAAACTGGGCTGGAGAAATGAAGCAACAAATTAAGGAGGGGATGGTTTTACGTAGTCTTTTCCCTTAATCACATCTTGTGGCAGATTTGCAGGGATCAGCTTTCATTGCAGCTGCCTATACTGTACTTGACCTATGCAGAAAGAAAGCATTTGGTCCCCAAGCCTTGAAGTCAAGCACCCTCGCCTAGCTCTGATTTGTCTTAAATAATTTTAATTAAACAAGGAGGAAAAAAAAGTGAACTGACAGTTATGAATGATGAAGTGAGAATGGGCTATGAATACAATAAGAACTAATTAAACAGTGAGGGTAAGACCATGTTGATTTATTTCTCGTTTTTCATCAGACTTTTAAATGAAATACATGTGCATTAGGCCTAAAGAGGGATTTAAATCTGCTGCACACACTTTCCTTCAGAGCACAACACATGACAGATGTTAGTCACATCACTTAATGCACTACTGCATTAGGCTTCGGACGCTAGTGAGAAGTACAGTGTAGGAACCCACAGGGGAAGGTATGGAAAATGATGCTGAAGAAGTACATTTTACCTTCTTTTATGGATGTGCTTGCACAAGTGTACAATGAACCTTTAGCACATTAAGCACTGTAATGCCAAATCATTCCCAAATGCTAAGATGCTTCAGACTGTTCCAGTAAGAGTATCTCCATTTCCCCAACATGTTACTATTGAAGATGTGCAAACAACAATAGCAAAATATCGCAACACAATGAAAATGAAATCACTGGCGAGGGACCATCCCACAGACCACCTGCACGTTATATATCATTTCATTTCAGAAAAGCTGGAGCAGAGGGGAAAAGGGTTTATTTTATTCCACAGAAAGTGACAGCAGCAAGTTGTAAATGATACAGGCAGTACACATTCCTCGCTCCCAAAGAGAGAAGCAAGGGCCAGGTACAGAAATACTGAAGGCTCTACTGAAAGCCTTGCTGGTCAAACCCCTTCACAGGGCCTTTGATGTTTGTTTCCAGGTAAATGACAGAAGGAGCACAGACAAAAATGACCAGTATGGTAGCTGACCGAGTGGCCTGAGCCTGCCCTTGCCCCGCGCTGGGAGTCCAGTCCTTTCCTTAGCACTCACACAGTCCCACCCACATGGAAACGGGTGGCTGAGCACCACCAAAATACTGCTGAACATTGGCTGCCTGCCTCCAAACTTGAGGCTGACTCCAGGCTTCCCGGGCTCTGCAAAACATCCCTCAAATTCCCCCATCCCACATTTACTGCTTGTCTGCACTATCTGCTAGTTTATCTCCAGCAGAAAATGTCACTGAACTGGAAGGTCTGTTAACACCCAAACAAACCATATTTTTTCAACCGTCTGATGGAGCGGATTGTGTGATGTGGTTGCTGTGGAGACTGTCAAAGCCAAGCCAGTATGTCTGAGAATGGATCGCTTTATACATTCCTCATTTCTTACACATTTCCCCAAACACCCTCCAGCGGATAGGGGATGCAGTGCTAGATGGATCTTTGACCTGAACCACGACGGCAGGTTTTATGCTTCTGAGAGAGCAGGAGGCCAAAGCAGAGTCCTGGGAAGCTCCTTCACACCCCAAAGCCTCCTTCCCCCTCCCGCTTTCCTTGCACAGAGTCACATCCACTTACAAAAATTGCATGCCCTTTGGTAACCTGTGCTCAGAGAGCTGCAAAATTCACTGAACCCGTTTGGCCCGTGTGCACAAAAATGTATTTTTCCCAAAAACAGAGGGGCTATATTTTCACAGATTTCACTGGCACACAGAGAGTCTCATTTATGCATCTACTGCACGCAATGAAAATGTGCCTTTTTTGTGAATAAAGCCTCAACTGTCTACTAATAGTGCTAACACACTGACATCATTTTACAAACATTTTCACGTAATACAGCCTCTGACAAGCTTTGTTTCCACCCGGGTCAAATTACTTGGAAAAATCACACTTTTCCCATTAAAAATCATTTTCTCTTTAAGCCGTTTCCGGAATACTCCAGCCCACCAACCTCCAGTTGAAGCTGACTTCCCTCACTTGGCCGGGCCCAATAACCAGAACACATGCAGCTCCTTCGTGCTGAGGGCAGGTGGGAGCTGGAGAGATGCATTCAATACACAGTATAAATATTAAACTAAGAGTACAATTGTTTAAGTGCTTTCAACCCTGGCAGTAGTCTCCAGCCAGCAGAGGTTACAAAGTTATGCACCCTGATGAACACGTAATTTGTGGCAATTTACACAGCAACACTTTTACTCCTTACATTTACACAGAGATTTAAATTCAGGTGAGTCTTGCACAGGGTTCGTCTGAATAAATAAAAGCTCCCTGAGCTACAGAACAAGCTCTACAAGGTCCAGATTTGCTGATATAGTCTGAATGCCTTATATTTTTCTGGCAGTACAAACCAGCCATAAACCCAACTCACAGAGGTCAGTTAAATGAGACTTGTAGTTGTTTTGTGTTGTAGGAGTGACACGAACTAACTGAAGGGTACAGATTTTGCCTAAAAAAAAAAAAAAGATCCCACAAAACTAAGTGAACTAAAAGTGGAGATTTGAAAAGTGCTTTGAAGACGAAGAGTGAAGTAATTGCTAACCACTGTTATGTTGATTGTCCCTGGTCGTATTTTTATAAGAGGTGAAACCTCTGTTTTGTGGTTGTAGGTCGGCCTGCATTTCATGCTCCGTAATGAAGCTGTAAGAACAAATCAGCCTATTTCCATATTTACCTGCATGACACTAGCTGGAAATTAAGACTCAGCTTTTCATTTTCATTGAGTCAGTGCAACTTCTGGGAAGGGAACTTCTGTGGCTAAGGAATCAATCCTTGTTCGTTATCTTGTCTGTGCTTCTACACAGGAAAAAAATCTTGGTTCCAAGGATTTTGGCTTGATTATTCTTGATATGGGTAATGACCTCAGTTTCACTCACTCTATGAAATTTATACTCTAATGCCTTTGTACTTGATTCACTTCCTGAATTATTGAATGAAGCTAACACGTTTTATAAGTGAAAAGGCAAATCTCAAGCACCACGCACATGCTAACTTGTGGCTTTCAGCAAAGCTATAAATGTTTATTGCTTAGTCTCACTAAGATGCTATGTATGTTGCTTCTAGAAACAATACACCTCTATTAGGTGTTACAATCTGAAAGGAATCTTTTTTTTAAATCTAAAGAATAATACATAATGCTTTTATAGTGCTTCTTATCAGGTTTTTAAAAACAAGGCAAATTCATTATCCCCATTCTGCAGATAGGGAAAATGCAGCACAGCGAGAATGAAGTAGTCATTCATTGGACTAATGGCAGGGCAGGGGGAGTACTCAGAGACTCAGTACATTGCTTTAGCCAATACATCCTATGAAATGAGGAAGAAATGTCAGCCCAATATGGACTTCTTCAAAAGAGAAAAATGGCACTGTCATAATACTGAATGTGATTCAATCAGAATATTGTGTTTATTTTTCCTTTGCCTCCATTCCCTTCTACACTGTATTTGTGGCCACATCCCTACATTACATTGATCATCTAAATAGGCTCTCAGGGATTAGGTATGTGTTTTCTCTGTTTCCTTTCATGGTGCCAGTGTTTAAAAGTGAGAATATTCATGTGTTCCTCTGCTTAACACATTGTTGTTCTAAGGTAGTTTCATTAACTACTGTACTAACACTTGCTTTATTTCACTGGAAAGTGCCTGTAAAGATTGAGATTGCATCGCAATGTTGCTGCATAAACACAGAGCATAGACATCCTGCTTGGCTGAGAAAAACCTGGGAGTCACACAGAAGGGATGACAGACATAGATACTGCATAGGAGCAAAGCAGAAAGAACCAGAACCATTCTGCATTTATCTGCAATAAAGATATTGTTTTAAAGTACTGGGGCTATGTAGAGGCAGGCAGACAGGAAGGGAAGGAAGTAGGAAGGAAGGAAAGAGGGAGGGAGAAAGGAAGGGAAGGAGGGAAGGAGGGAATAGTCAAAGGTTAGCCCCTAAGCCTGATCAAAGGGCTGGGTTTTTAGGCACTGAAGCGGAGATCTAAAGACACCTAAGGAATGTGCTTTTGCCACTGAGCTAAATGGTTTCCAGAACTGACCCTTGTCCGGCAGCTCAAAGCGTGGGCTGAGCAGGTGTGCAACTAGCTGCACATGGTTGTGCAAATCGGTCCTGAGGAGTCTACGCTTGAAAGGAAAAGGCTGAGAAAAAAGGATTTGTAGGATATCTACTATTGAAAGGTGTTCACTCTTGTATTTTTAGTCTATATTCAGTTTTGCATTGAATAACTGGATTGCTTTATAGATGATCACAGATGTTCATGTGGAGTTTTACTACATGGGGAAAAGTCTACAGTTAAGGCACGCCTGTCCAGTTCCAGCAACAAGTTCAGGCTTCGACTCCCCCAGGAATCTGTGCCGCTCAGTGCTATTGTCAACGTTTATGTTCAGCCCATTGAGCCAGGAAAAAAAAACACAGCATGGACTCTATGCAAACACTTGACTTACCACAGGCACCTACTGTGGAAGAAGCCTCACCTAGCGACAGCTATCTGCACTATAGATATCTATATAGGCTAATCAATTCAAGGTCCTTCCAAACTTGCTGAGCCTCTTAGGGTACAATTCATGTGGTCCATTTTGTATGGCTGCTTTCAGGTGAAATTAGTCACTCTCTGAAAGTGCTTACTTCTTTCTCTTTATCTATAAAGGTACTCAAAAAGAGTAATCAGATTTAGACACTTTCATCATAGATGTCTACAGCTGAATCTCAGCCCTAACACAGGTAACAACACTTGTGCTGTTAATACCCTTTCTTGACTACGTTGAGGAAATGTGGGTGTCCTGAAGGTCTTGGCTCCCTGGCCTCACCTCAAGCATGCTCATCATCCACTGACAGTAGTGAGTTCAGCTCCAAAACACCACCAGAAGGTGGTTTGCTTTTTATAATTATGTCACAGTCAGTGCACTTGCTTTGGAAACAGGCGATGCAGGTCCTGGTGTGCCTGCAGCCCGAGGAGGACTGACCATCTCACAGGAACATCCAGGCCATCAGGCTCAGGGGAGAATAGTCACCAGGATTTCAGCTCATACTGGCCCTTCCTGCAGTGAGGAACATAAAAATCTTGTACCAAAAGGGGAGCACATGGGCAGAAGCTGGCCTTAGCAGTCTAGGGATAACAAAGGGGGAATGGAGGCGTCCTATTTTTTTAGTCAGGTGCCTATCTAATATAAAAAGAAAACCGAGGGGTAGGTTCCCGAGCTTCCTCAACCCACAGCTGGACTACAAAATCAAGCTCAGATTTGCTTTTTTTCCCCCCACCCAATGCATTTGACATGCCCAGCTGCACCACCTCAGCCTGACTTGAGCTTCTTGCCTAGAGGCAGGATGGGGTTTCCGACACTGATCGCCAGAGGTCTGGGTCAGCTCCCTCTTCCCTTGCCCCAAGCCCCAGCGCGTTCTAAGCCCCTCACTAAAGTGAGCAGCTTCCGACTACGAATCCTTGCTTCACAGCAGCTTCTACAGCAGTAGGATACTCCAGGGTCCCAGCCGGGACTGGTATCTGAGCAAAAAACAAACAAACAAAAGTAATCCCTGTGATATGTATTTTCATACACGATGAACTCACTCGAGTTCAAAGCCAGATACCCCTGCAGGCTTTGAACTCTGGAGATGTAACACAGAGCTGGCGGCTGCAAGCCACTCTTCAGCCAGCCCTGGGCTGCAGAAGCCCCATGGGCAGCACCTGCCAGTGCCTGTGCAACCACCCCATCCTGCCCGCCGCTGGGCACGTGCACAGGTGCTCTTATGTATTGCACCCATTCTCATCTGCCGTCTCGTCCTCTAGTACCAAAAATCTGCTGGCCCTGAGCAAAACCTCTGACCTCCTGGCAGTGCTTATCGACAGCCCACCGAGTGCCTGCCTTGGGCATCCCCTCGCCTGCTCGCTCCAGAGGTGGCCTTGGCTGACGGTTCACTTTCAGTGGTGACACGCCCCTTCCCAAAATTCACCCATTGCCATCAGTTTCCAGACCCTGCTGTGCTAGGGAATTTGAGCCTTACCTGAACTTGCTCTCAGTGGACACTGGCTCTTTCTTGGCATTCGAAGGCCCCTTTTCACCTCTCCACTATAGCACTTCTTCAGTCTTAAAGGAAACAGAAATTCTTTCTCAGTAAAGACCCCCCAAAAATGGTGAGCAAAATGATTTGGTCCCATATGAACAGGATATCCTGCCTGACATCTGAACGTTTGCTCAAGAATTATTTAACTTATTTTCCATCTAGCATGTAATGTGAAGTTTTCCAGTTGTTATTACTTACAAACAAGTATCAAGATTAATTGGGCGAATAACTGCGGACATGAATGCCTCTCCTGGAATCTTTATTTAAAGACTACATCATTTTGGACAAGTTGTTGTGCAAAGCAAAGGAGAAACAACCTTTCTGGCAACAAATAGAAAAGAACTCTCAGTTCTCAATAAGGAATGAAATAGATTTCTTCTATACCTCTGGTCTCAGATCCAGTTATAACCAGATGGCCATATTATATAATATATACATATTAATATGTATATGATTATAGTATATGTAATATATTAACAATAATATAATTACATGGACATAATTTTGTCCCTGCAGAGATCAGTGGGGATTTCATCTGCCGATGTCAAAGGTCTGAGAAATTATTCATGGTAAAATTCTACTTTCCAGAGGGAATTCTATATTACCAGTGGTGTAAAGCAGGTCTCAGATTTCTCTTTGAGCAGAGAATTTTCTTAAGAGAATTCTCTTAATTTGTACATAACTATGCATATCAATAATGAATATGAGAATTAGAGACTAGCAGTCTGGTCCCATGATACTGAATAAATTACAACCCAATGGATCATAAATCAAATGTTTGCATAATTTGGCTATTTACAAACCAAGCCTGAGTCCAGAAAATGCTTTTTCCCAATGCAGTCATTCTAGTTAAGCGAATACTTGGAAAATGCACAAGATTTCATCTATTTATCTGTTTCTTTTAAAACAGCTGTTAGTATCTGTAGTAAAAAGGAAGATGCAAAATGTTCTTGGAATGCATTCAAAATATGAAAACTATCATAGTAACAGTGGGGACAACATAAAACCTCACGGACAAGATCCAGCTTCCTTTTCTTTTAGGTCTCAGCACCCAGATGCCAATGATAGAAAGTCTTTCCAGGAGGATATTTTGCTAGTGCAAAACAAGAGCACCTTGTCCTGTCTGAGACCGCGCCGCGTGGGGCAGCCAGACCTTGCGGTGGCACAGCCTGGGAGCTCATGTCCAGCTCTGTTCCCATCTCTGGAGGCAGGACTGCAAGTTCGTCTCCATTTCGGGAAAGGCACCGATAATAGCTGCTGCCTCCCTCAAATGTTGTTTTCGCAGAGGGGTAAGCTGCTTAGCAGTTGCTTTTGCAGGAAAGAGGCCATCCTCAGGGACTTACCCTCCCACCTTTCATAGTCTTGAGCATGGCTGGGCCAGCTCCTATCCCAAAGCCAGCGCTGACTGTATTTGCAAACTTTCCTCTTCTCTTACACATGGCACATAAATTTGACTTTACTAAGAGAAGCAGCTAAGGGCCAGATTCTGCCCTACATTACACCACAACACCCCCCTGAGCAGTGCAGCAGGTAACCTGCAGGAATGTGTCAGGAAAGTGTGGCTTTAAAGTCAGAACCCCATCAAGTGGAGTTGCCCACGATGTGCTCCCGGTGCCACCTCCCCTGAGTGCTCCCTCAGACCCGAGCAGAGCGGGTGCAAAATCCCAGCCGGGGGGTTGTAGGATGCGGCATTTCCACCAGTGTAAGTGACTGTGTAAGGACCAAACCAAAAAGTCAACGCATTTGGAAGTCGTGCCTCTGACCTCATTCAAAACAGATATTTAGAACCATAATATTGTACTTAGAAATGCTTTTGAGTTTCCGCAGTCATTTTTAGATGCAATAAACTAATGAAAGACATGAAAGCTGGATTCAGCCACCATTCGCATTTCCAAAATAAACATCTTAAAATACATTGTGATCAAAATAAAGCAGACAAAATTACTGGTAAGGTTTCCAAGAGTAGGTGGCTTATTTTGAAGTTCCATTAATGTTTTTCATTTTGTTTGGGTGCCAGCCTGTGAAGGAAAAATATTCCAAGAGATAACATAAAGGTACATATTCGAAGGAAGAATAAACCCATTATTCATCTATTGCAAGGCATTTGGCTGCAATGAAACAAGAAGGATGGAAAATGGAAAGTTGTTGACGTGTCCGGAAGATGAAGATTATTTTGTGCAACGTAGTGCAAAGTTAGAGCTATCCATGAAAAAAAAAAAAAGATTGTTGCATGGTGGGAGAAGGAAACCAGCTACCCAGAAGACAGAAGAAGCTCCACAGTCAGAACAACACCATATTGAAGGGCCAGCGGGGGGCAACTGGATTATTGTTTCTGATGACACATTTGTGTGGGAGTCACAATTATTTACTTCTCACACTTTTGCAAAACTCTTTCCTTTCCCTCTGTAAGAGCCATAACACCTGCAGTAAAGGATCAACACCTACAACTATAAGGTACTACAGAAAGAGTATTCTTTATGTTGTTAATCTGTTCACCAGCAGGTAAATCATCAAAGAGGAAGTGATCCATACCCCACACTAACGTCAGCAATCCCTGCCAATACAACTCAGGAAAAAATGAACTCCAAATTCAAGGCTCAGCTGAATCCTAAACAGGTGAGCAGGATACCAGAGTCCTATTGAAAAGCATCTGGTATCACAAGAGAAAATAACAACTGGTAATACTTGAATAATATTATTGCTATTTGCAATTCTTATATCTTAGCTATTTTTTATTATAAGATTAAAGAAGTAATCTGCTTAAGCAGGAACTTAAAATCCATTGCTGGATTACTGACCTCAATTTTTATAAGTTTTCACAGAAATAAATGGAAAGGAAAGTCAGGGTTCTTGGCTTCTAACAAGGACAAAAACATAGAAAAAGGAAAGTCCAAAAAGTAGATTTTGTTGAATGGCAACATCCTGTTTGTCTTAAATTGTATATCTATACCTCTATATCTAATCTATATCTATATAATATGTATAATTTGTCTATAGCAATGTCAAAATATTTTATAGTGACATTTAAGAAAAGAGTTATGTTCCTTAAATATCCTTCTTATATATGGTTTATTGATTGTTATTAAAGGCTGTGTTCAAAAGCTATGCCAATCCCACACGAATGTCTTCCTGCAAAATGTATTCTACTTCCCTGGCTCACACGTATTGTCCTCAAGACACAATAAACTAACAAATAAGGAAACAGAATTTGTCCAAATTTGATTTTGCCGTCCCTGGTTCAGATACTGCTGATCTCCAAAAGCAGCCGCAGCAGAGTGACAGCGCAGTCTGAGAGCCCCAGCCGTGCGTGTGCTCTCACCCGTCCCTGCAGAGGTGCGAGCTGGCTCTCCCTGCCTGCTCCCAGCAGCACTCCTGAAGGGGGAGGAAGACCTGTGGCAATTCCTTCCACTTAGGGATCCCAGTACAGTATTCGGGGGAAAAAAAGTGAGGGTTCAAGACAGGGAGGGAGGTTCTGACATTTACACTGAAATGAGTAAATGCAAACTTTTCTGGTGATGGCAGGTGTCAGGCTTTGGAGATCTGTAACACACTCCCCGTGGCTAAAGGCCTGTGCTTTCGGGGAGCCTGCACTCCAGCGCAGATACCTGCTGGGGGCAACCTACTGCCTCTCTGTGGCGCCTACTGCAGAACCGATCCCAACATAGCACCTCTCCAAAGACCTTGTTTTTTCCAAAGCGTAACACAAGAAGACCACTTTCAGCCGTGCCCTGCCAGTGATCAAGCATGTACATCTAACATAACCAGGTCAGACGGTAAGTTGAGTCTTAATTTTTAAAATACTTATTGGTCGTTTTTAACATTGTGCAGATAAACAAAATTATTCTGTTAATGCAGTGTTTGACTGCTACCCAACTGATTAGGTCATAACTCGTTATCTGTTACCATTCCATCCCACCACCCCATCCATCAAGATTTCTATGGCTCTGGGGCTGCAGTGCTGGAGCTTGGAGCTGCACCTCGGGTATCAACTGATGCTTTTCTGCCACAGACTTCGTATGCGAGTCATCTCACCATTCTGGAAAGCAGGTCTAGAAGAACTGATTTTACAGGCTCAGACAAATGGACTGCAGTAGGACAAGGAGCAGCGGGACTTTCAGAGGTTGCTTTTCTAGAGCTTGAAGAGTGCCCCAAACAGTCCAGATCTGGCATTTAAGAGTTAGCGTAACCTCTCTGCCCTCCAGTGCCCTGTATGGACATTTGTTCAGTGCACCTACAAAATAGCCATCCAAATTAGTTAAGAAAACAAATACTGTGCAAGAGTGCTTTGCAGGGTGGATCAGCTTCTGACTTCCAATACGTTGGTATAAATCCCAATAGTGAGCTGACTATTACTGATTTACATCAGTGTAACAGAGCAGAATTTGGTCTGGACATAGCAGGATGAAAAGTAATCGTAACCTTCTGCTCCCAACCACAGGCTTCTGCCCCTTGAGCTGAAGGAAAATTTTCATTTATTGTGATTAATGTAAGGTTCCTATTCAGGACTAATTTAGACCATGCAAAGGTAAGAAGCTTCTACCCTGACCTTTCAAACATACCTGGTGGACAACTTGCAGAGGAGAGGCATACAAATAAATTACCTAGTTACCAGCATTCCATAGAAATTTGGTGTCCTCACATATATTTATATAGAAAATAAAGAATTGTGAAATGGAGGTCATGGAGGTATTTGTCCCAGAAGAACAAATCCCAAAGCATTTTAAGTTTCCTGCTTGACTAGGCATGGCAGGGTTTTTTACAACGCTCATTTTATATCTGTCATGCATTTGAGCTTTGGCAAGCAGAAAAATATGTTTCAAACTTCCTTAGTCCACAATCCTTAGTGAGCCTGAATCTGAATTTCAGGCTCATCAAAAAAAAGCTGAGACTAAGTGAGTTTTTGCCTGGTTTTATATTTCATTATAAAAAATTTGCACTCAGAAGTACTTGGTGAACCAGCCATGAGAGGGTAAGACTTTTTCTAGTGGTTGAGGAAGTATGGAACTGCTCAGCAGAAGATTACGTCTGCACTATTTTCTTTCCTTCTTAAAACTACTTAATCTTAAAAAAATTAAGACAACTAGTAACTATTATAAAAAAATACAGCTTTTTCTGGCCTTAACATTTGATGATGTGGCCTTTTCTAAGCTGATACTTTGCCTACGCAGCAAATCCCACATTTCTCAGATTCTCTCAGGGTTGGGATGTTGCCATTTGCCTTTGGTGTCCTCAAATTTTTTCTCAATGAAAATTGCCAGAAATCTACTCTGGCACAAATTAGAACATTAACACCCTTCTGAGTCATGATTATTTGATTTTTCTCACTTTTGCACAAGAATTAACATTTCTGTTGTGCTGATTTGTGTTCAAACGATGTTGTTTTTTCTTGTAAAGGCCAAAGAAGGAGATGTTTCAAATATTTTAGGAGGTTAAGACACAAATTTTATATAATTAATCATCTAATTCATTTAGATTGGTGAAAGGTGTTGAAATCAAAGTCAGTTGCTTGATGAGTTTTGGAATCACAATCAAAAGTACATCTCCCTTCAGTACCAGCAAGATTTTTTTTTTCCATTCACAGAAGTAAGATAGAGCAGCAAAATCTGGCTATGGGTTTCAAATACATCAAAAGATGTTTGTACCATACCACTGAAGAAACAGAGCCATCTATAAAGACTAAGGCTTCATCTTACACCTTATTAGTATGTGCCCTCATATAGTCCTCCATAAAGGAGATGAAAAACAGTTTTTAATCCATCTTATCCCTGCAAGTATGCCCAGTGCTGCTACAAAAATGGAATGTATTTTTGGCCAAGAAAGTAACACTGGCATTTGCTGTGTAAGAGCGAAGGAGAGATGATCGCTAGCCTTTCTCCAAACACATTTCCCTAGCGTATTTATCCTTTATTGTCTAAGACTGTCCTGAAAAAAACCTAAAAAAACATCCCATCCTCAAACCAGCTTCATTATGTTAAATCCTTGTCCTCACACTTACTCCTTTCCTAATGAGTCCAAGCTTCCAAACACTTTTTAATGGTGACTTAGTGACTTGAATATAGAAGTGCCTCAGCTGACTCCTGTATATATGACACAATGATCCAACGTACGCAATACAGTGTCAGATAGAGACCTCCTATAGCTCCGTAGGCCCTACCTAAAACACTTTTATTTCCTCCTGCTCTTTTAATCACAAATACTATAAACTACAGTGTCCCATCATTAAAACACTGAAATAACAAACTCATTCTACTTGTCTTTTCTTCCTAGATTATGGAAAATCCGGGTGTCATTACTGCCAATGCTGTAAACCTGGCATCCCAGAAAGAGAAACTTTAGTTATGTTCAGTTCTAAAGGTGATTTCTGTGACTTGTTTGTTGACTAGTTCCAAAGTCTGCTGTACATGACTTTTACTCATGAAAAGAAAGATGTCATCTATGGAGCATCTGCACCATTGACCTAGTAATAAGTCTGCTTAAAAAACATTATATTCTGGATTAGTTATAAAGATTTCATCAGCTAGTGAAAGAAACAGGGCTATAGCTGCATCCCCAATAAACTGATTATTGTTCTGTCTGTTGTACTTAGTCTGCGTAGCAGGGATGTGAAGTATGAGGACTCCCACTTCCAGTAATTGCCTTTGTAGTTTAAACTCAACATTACATCATAGAAGACAATGTCAATATAGAAAGGTATTCATTAGACACACACACACACACACACACACACACACAAAAAAAATCTCATATGCAGTGATTGTCCAAACAGAAACACAAGATTTAACAGTAGAATAACAATCTACCATGGTAATTGTTGAATCTCTGTTATTTACATTAATATTTATTTCCCTCTCTATAGACTTAAGCAAAAGCCCATTCTACTCTCCAAAGCACACTGTGTGCCTCAAAAAAAAAACAAAAAACACAAACAAACCCAAAAAACAACTGTTACTGCAATGGAGGAGTAGAAGTTAAAACAACAGAACAGCCTGGATTTACAATTTATACCAGGGTAATGGGAATGATGAACAGGGCCAAGAAGCCCTGTATAAAAGTGCAGTTAAATCAGATAGCCTAAGAGATCCCCCCATCATATTGCCCACAACTCAATAAATATGCAAACCAATAGCTGTAACCCATTCGGTGTGTACCCAGCATTGGAATCCGGGCCACCTTATTTTTCTGCATCAAGGGCCAAGGTTGTGTAAATCAAGAAGGCAACACTGTCCAACAGGTTCCTCACTCAGGTCACTGATAATACTACTCCCTGCTTAAACTCTCTGAGTGTGAGCATTCTAGCCCAGTTTATTTAAAGCACAAGACTCAAGGAATTCCAGGTTTTGCACCTTGGTCTGAACTTACTTGCACTGCCACCTTGGGTAAGAGAGCTGAATGCTTCCACCACTGCATCAGAGGCAGTGCCAAAACACCATCAGAATAGCCAAGGAGAAGAAAGGGAAATCCCACTGATATTTCAGTTTCATCAGCTATTGCCAGCACCGGTCATAGATAAGAAGTAAATCCATGCTTCACTGTCTTTCATAACAAGGTAACAGAAGTTTCATGATTTCCAGAAAGCAACTCATTCTCCACATTGTACCTGCCCAGAGCACATGGAAATTTTATGACAGTGATGGATGAAAGAATTGAATCATCAAGAATAAACGATGCTACACTTAGCTTCTAAAGTTGTAAATTTCCAGTATTTTTTCTAGAGGATTATGGCAAACCTACCCTCAATTTAGTTTTTAACTTCTTTCTTTTATATCATTTACCAAAGAAAAATATTTGAAACTTATGAATCTGATACTAGTCTTTGGCTCAGGTTCGTCTGGCCATTGTTCTTGATTTCCATGTCAGACTGCTGAAATCTGGTTTGACGGGAAGGGAAAAAAAGAGGAGATGAAGTACTGCAGAAAGCCTGTCGGGCATAAATTTGGCTTTCCAGAATGTCTGTGCTTGCAATCATCAGCATAGAAAGTTCTGCTATGATCATCAAGAGATGATGCCTATCAATCAGTCTTTAAACACTGCCCTTTAGGATATCTTGTTGAGGTTGTAACTGAAAATACAATTCCCTGAAGGCTATTTTTATTCTTTTTTGCAGCCAAAGGAGAAATAAGGGAAGTTCTTTTGCTTTCCAATACATTAAGTGGCATGGATCAAAGGGATTACTATCATGACCCTAAAAAGCTATTTTTTAGAGCTACAGTAGAATCTATACTGCTTTTTTTCATGGAATTGTTCAAGACATAAATCAAGTCACATTTGCAGATGTCACTCCTCAGTATAAAGAGACTTGATTTCTAAGTTTTTTATTTTCTGGTGCTGTAGGGATTTTATACATTCAATAGGTTGTGTGCAAAATACATTATGTTATTCTCTGAGTTTAGATTTTTTCCAGACGACAGGCGTTATTTTTATGATGCCCTGAATAGAATGACAGAGTAAATTACCCTGATTTATACTCCATTAGAACCAGTGATACTGCCATCACGACTGCTGCTCTTTCTCAATATTCAATATCATATACTCCCTTGCCTAGCAATGAAATAAGTCGCAGAGTTCCCAAACACCAGCAACACAGGTCGATTGCCATTATGTGCCTTACTCTTATCCTGGGAACTTTTCCATTTTAGACCTCGGTCTACAGCTCCTCTTATGGATGGTTTCCATTCTGTTGCCTTATCTGGGGTATACCATGGTATCTCATTCTTCATTTTCGATGTACTGTTTGGAGACAAGCACCAAAACAATAAATCATGAGGCCAGGTTATTTTTAGGCCACATTTCCGAATCAACATTGAGACTATTTCTGAAGAACCTGCACAAGGAACTTATTGTGTGCATACACAAATAAATGACACAATTCAATGGTTTAATACTATCTGCCAAGTTAAACTACTGCAGAGCAGCTGTGTACATTTAAAATGATCCCTGGCACTTCTGAAGAGTTCATAAATCAGCAGTAACATACTTTCTTCCAATTAAGAGAGTTAAAGGGAAAAAATCAGAAATTAATGTGTCTAGGACATAAATGACATCTCTATACACTTGTGAATGTGAATTAAAAAAAAATAAAGCGCTGCTCCTTACATTATTAGGATTATAATCCTTTTAAAGTGCCCATGTTGTGTTTCACATATTGTCAAAAGTATTGTTATAAGCAGGCTTGCCCAAGGTCAGCCAGTTAATCCAAATCTACTAAAGAAATAAGAGAGACTCATCAATGAAAACAAAAAAGTACTTGGCCAATTCTTTGAAATATGGCTCCCTCCACTAATGGAAATGCGAGATGTATATTTTGTATGGACAGTCACAGATCATCTTTTAGAACTTAGTCTGAAAGCAATCACTATACTGATTATTGCTTTCAAGAACCACATTGTGTATTTCCACTATTAAAAATTTCTGCCAGTTCGCTAGATATAAAAGCACCACACTGTTGCTAAATGATCATGTGCCGTTGGCTACTGCACTCTGCTGTAGCACACACTGCAGGAATACAGGGAAGGAGATACAGGAGTCACTCTGCATCTTTACCATAGAAATTGTTACCACATACTGCCATCCCCTTCTGTTTGCGCATCTTCTCTCTTGCTATTTCTTGCCTTCTAACCAAGCTCAAGTTTCCTCCACCTTTTCAAAACAGAGCTACTATCTTGCTGTAGGTGGGTCCTCCTCCCAAACATATTTGATACAGTCTGTTTGTCCCCCATGAATAAATGAATAAAAACATATATTTTTCTAAAGATTAGATCTTACTGAGGGAGGCAGAAGGAAGGAGAAGGGCATTAATAAAAAATACTTTAAAATTATAAAAAAATAAATCCAACAATTTTGTAACATGAAACAACACCTGCGTGATCCAGTCAGATCCCTTTGCTCGCCAGCAGGTTTCTCAAGCACGCCCCAGGGAAGCTCCATCCAGTGCAGCTCTGCTCCCCTCCAACACCTTCACTGAATGGTGCCAGCAATCAGCTTCCCACCACTCTGCAGCCATAGGATGCACAGTGCTCGCATATGTAAAAATCAGAGAAACAGGTAGGTGGAAGGGACTTCAGCAGATCACCTCATGCTTCTTCCCGCTCAAAGTAGGTCAGTAGAGCAGGTAGTCAAGACCTTGTCCAGTCTAGTTTTGAATAGCTCCAAAGATGGGGTTTACACAACCTGTCTGGACAATCTGTTCCAGGGTCTGGTGATCCTCAAAGTGAAAAACTTTTTCCTTATATCACGTTGGAATTTCCTGTTTCCCAACTTGTGCCAGTTGCCTCTCGTCCTCCTGCCATGCACATCTGAGGCGGTGGCTCTGTCTTCTCTACACCTTCCCATGAGGTGGTGATTCCCAGGACCAGGAAGCAAAGAAAGGAATTTCAATATCGTCATTCATTTACTCAAAATCTGCTACTTCCATTCAGATCCATCTTAAAATCCAGAACTGGTCATCTGCACACTCCAAAGGAAGGATGTTTCCTTTCACTCTGCGTTCTGACAGAATGGAGGACTGATATATGCATAATTGCCTGAGTGTCTATAGCGTGCTTGAATCTGCTTCTTGTTACTTAGACAGTCCCTGAATATTTGAAACAGAGAGCAATGTTAAAGCATGTCCTCTTGTTTTAAGCTTATAGTAATCCAGGCCATTTTTATGGTAAACCAAGTGTGGAATGGATAAGATTTGGAGGACTGGGCGACAGTCTGGGTCAGTGCTGCTGCTTTGTGACATTACAAGTTCATACCATCATTTAGCTATAACTTTTCACTAGTGCATAAAAGTTTCAGCATGATATGATGTGAATTTCATTAGAAATAAAAGGGTGGCTTTAATATAGATCTGTAAAATGTTTTGTAAAAATGTCAAATCACTTGGTTCTTCTGTGGGTTTATTTCCCATGCCAGCCATCTCTGGTGACAATGATCTGTTTAACAATTCAAACAAGGACAGTTTAGACCTGGGGAACTCCAGAAACTGAGCAAGGAAGCATTTCTAACCAGCAGAGTAACCCTCCTGGAGGGCTGACAGGGATTCTGCAATGCTCTAATGTACTTTGCAGGTTTTTCATGGCTCACACTCACTTTACAATAAAGATGATGAGTTGATGTTCTCCAGGTGAAAGCTGATTTAGGTACACAACGTGCTGGTAAACAGGCGCTATGTGCACCACAGCAGGGAGCTGGTCAAGTGAATCACACTGGCCAGCTGAAACAGACTCTAGCTATGGACTAATGCATGTCCTGGAGGCCTTCTGTTTTGAGGATGCTGCACATTAAAGGAAATGGTATTGTACAAATAAGGTCTTTCCCCATTGCTGTCCTCTTTACTAGCCCCTGCTGGAGCAGCCAAAGGACCTTGCTCTTCCACAGCTGTGGTGGACCTGATAACTGATATGAAAATTGTTGCCATCGTCTTTGCTTGTGTTTCTCCCCCCGCTCTGGAGTTAATTAACAGATGTGAGCTGTTTTCCGAGGGGAGCATGTACACCAGGTTGGCTTCTGTGACCAATATACAAAACTGGCTAATGATGAGAAAACTAAAACAGTTCATGTATTCCTGGTGGCAGAACAGTAGGTTGATTGAGCATGTTGCTAGTGCATAAATATCAGAGTAGGCTAAGCAAAAAATAGACCTAGACACCTCAGTCCCCACTGTTAGATCCCCTTGTCTGTCTCTACTTGCTGGGAAGGCAGGGGTAATACATTGGCACCTCCACTTGTACTTCTAAAATTTACTAGGCCAGGTCTGAGCATGCACTGAACTGCTTCGCTTTGACAGGGATAAGCAGGTTATTGCAAAGCTGACCCCAGCCCTTCTCAGTTCTACCCATAATATCTCTGCAGAAAGGAGGCCAGACCTGCAAATGTCTCATAAAGCAGGATTTAAGTGACACTTTCCTGCCTAAGTCCAAAACTGTGATCCTGCAACCCTTGCTCAGCTGATCTTGCAGGCACCAAGCTCAAATGGCTGCTTCCTTTTTTATTTTAAGGCTTCCCTGGCAGCTGCAGCTGCAGCTGCCAGAATTGCAGAAGTGCTCAGCTTAGCTATTAACCTGTCCAGATGGAGCGGCGTCCCTCACTGAGTGCCCATAGGAGGTGCTGCAGGAGGCCTTCCCCAACAAACACCTCCCGCACAGCGCCAGACTCCGATCCCTGCTAACAGCAGGATCACACATTTTGGGGGGTGGGGGGGAACAGCTATGAAGACATTTTCTACACTAACTCCTTTCTCAATGGACTCATCCAGGCAGAACCATTTTCAATTCATTCATGCCCAGGGGTTTCACAACTACCTGCTAGGAGAGCGCTCTTAGATATCAGTTTGGGTGGAAAAGACACTCTTTACCCTCCTTGTTGAAGATGTGCCTCAAACCACCCATGGATCCCATGAAGAAAGGGGTCTCCTCTGTAGCCCTGAGGAGGGGAACAGATGTAAGACACCCAGGGTCTGTGCACCACGTCTTCCATAGGTTAGCTCTGTGCAATTTTGTTTGCACAGGCTTCCCTTCTGGGGCAACCTGGCTTTCCCTGCGCATGGTTTGGGAAGTCTAATTGCCTCGCCGAGATCTTGCAGTCTATTCCAGAGAACAGGCACCTAAAAATGAACTAGCCAAGTCCTCTTCTAGTCCTAACACTTAGGAATCAAATTCCCCCTTGTGAACAAAGAAAAATGAGTTTAATGTGATGAAATGTTTTATACTTTCCAGTAACTAGATTAGTAGGAAATTGAAGATTTTCCATTCTGGAAAGTTAATGAATTGTTATAAGTAAATGAAAGTAATGCTGCAGAGTTTAAATTTCTAAGGAAGTCTGTGTTTATTTTAGGGAAGATAGTAATGCTGATCTGTTTTCTAGATTTTCATGCCCCTGATGAAGTAATATTTTGCAAATGTTGTTTACAGTTTCACTCTTACAAAGCCATATGATATATATGCATACACACACACACACACACAAACACACACACACATATTGTTAAAAAGATAGTCTGAAAGGAATCTAAATAACATGAAAAATTAAAAATGCTTTTACAGAATACGCATCTTACTCTAGTTGTAAATATCTGACAGAGATAAGAGATTTTTATGATATACAAAATATTCTTTATTTTACTGTCACATCCAGCAGGCTTAAAAGCCAAACTTTCAGATAAAGCAATGAAGTATGTAAAGACTCCCACCTAAAGAGTAGTATGATAAACATAAAATGCTTTCAAACGATCATAATTTGCCTACTTTTAAAAAAATATACACTTCATAGCTGTAGAGTACATGGCTAGATGGAAGGAAAATTCCACTGAGTATTTTATCAGCTGGCTGCCATTCTCTGTATGGGAGCCAATAAAAATGGAGAATTTTATTGGGAAGCAATAATTTCCTCTATATCAACTCTTGCAAGCACTATTACATCAAATCCCAAGTGTGCTCACAGAAACAAAACACCCTTTTTAAATGTTTTCTCAAGATATGATGCAGCCATTCCATCTATTATTTGGATCCCACTATTTTAACCAAACGTGTTCATACTGAATTCTCACAGGTTTGAGTTACAGATAACATATCTGCATAAAACGACTAACGTCTTGGTAAGGTTTTACTTCGTTATTTTTTGGTTTTAATTTTGGGGGACAAAATACTGGGCTATCTTGGCTGTGATGTAACACAGTTCTAAGAGGCAATGGCAGAAAGGCCAGAATTTTATTGAACAGCTCAGGTTACACAGGGAAGGGATGTGAAAAGCCTTTTCAACACAGGAAGCTGTAGTCACTCCCTTGACCAGAGGCAACACTTTAAACCAAATTAAACAGAAGTCAGGTGACTAGAAGAGCACCTGCATATTCCCAAGACCGTTTGGCTATTGATCTCTGGGACCCGACCATCTGATCTGAAACATAAGTCAAATAATTCTTTACTACTTCAGAAAGCATTAGAGGTATCCCCCAAACATTTATGCCTTTATTGGAAAGCTTTGCTGATATGCTGAATTTAAATAATCTCCCATTTTGTAGCTGACTGAGATGGGTAACAGGCCATCTCTTCAACTTCAGCCTCAGCCTGGCCAAAAAAAACCCCATTCACACTTCTACTTATATTTTTTGATTTATACAGAACTTCACTAACTGTGTAGCTGCTCAAAGCCCAAAGAAACCTTTAATGATACTTAAAAACAACCATTCTTTTGCCATCAGAGTCAGTATATGTTCCTAGATTTTGCTCATCTGGCAGGTTAGAACCAAAGAGATAAAATGAGGGAAAACCTTAATAATGAACAAAAGCATATCAACTTTACATAAAACCACAGAAAAACACAGGAGAATCTCATTCTCCTCCTTGGGCTGGCAGGACTGTGGCTCCAGAAGCTGTAAGGGCAGGCCTGAGATAAATGCATATCCCAACATGAAGACAACGCTTGGGCTTCAAACTAAGGAGGTTGGACAAGGGTTGGGCTTTCCAAATCTCCTGTTTCTAGTTCTAACTCAAAACACCAGTTTAAGAGTCCAGTGCAAGACAAAACCTGTGCTAACAGCTGACTAAGTCCAAGGAAACCATGAAATCACCGAATTCAGTACTACACAAATGTTGAAGTAACCCCTTTTGAAAGGCCTCATTCATCTCATGTTATTGCTCTAACCACAGGCCCCTAAACTGCCAGTCCGAAAACAACTTCAAAACCTAACACGGTTTCTGAATTAAATGTCAATGCTAGACAGCTGAGACAGTCAAAAGACACACTACATCATAATAGGAAAGTAGTTAGAAAATCCTACTTGCAGACCCATACATTTGCACTTGCTTTCCGTAACCTTCCAAGTCCCATAGTTAGCGTTCTTTCACGACAGCTAGTAGAGTCAAGAACATGAACTTTTTACAGTATTTGTGGTCAAATATCCATCTCTATCAGAAAAAACACAGCAGGCAAATATATTCTTCTTTGCCTTTTATATTCTTCTTTGCCTTTTGATGAAAAGATTTAAATCCAGTTCAGTCAAGCGCCAATAAATGAACACAGATCATATCAGGAGAAAGAAATCTGCGGTTGACGCCAATAGCAACACTCCTGCTGTAGCTCATTTAATCCTTGATTTTTGCACTTGATGCTTACCTCCCTAAAGTCGAGTCCCATCCACCAGTTATATCAGGTACCTTCCTTTCTACCTCTTTCAGACTCAATATATATTATAATGTTCAATATTCAAAGTAAAGCTTTCTCCCATTGTAGAGCCATTTGTCTGCAACTTGTCTTCCTCCTAACATAAAATGAAATAAATCATACAGCAGTCCCAAAACTAAGACCCCAGCAGGGAACACACAGTTTTCTCAAGGGTACCTAGTCTGTCATTAGGTACAGGCAGATCCCTACCCATGAATCACCGATCATTTGTCTTTACATCTAATGTCCTCAGTCGATCCCAGAGGTGATTTAAGGAATGGCAGCTCTGATTTAGCTTGGTTTGTTTTGAGGTGAGCCTCTATTTTGTGGCAAAATAGAGAGGTAGTCAGGAGCAATGGGAGCCACAGGATGTCAGCGAGAGCAGTAGAAGAAGCAAAGTGAGTTGCCAGGCCATTCTGCCTAAGGAGAAAGGGGATAATGAGAGGGGATGCTGCAAATGCTGGCTTTGAGCGTTGCTTTCTCTTTCTTTTACTAAGCTGAGCCAGATTTAGAAACGCGTTGTTCTGAAAAAAAGAATGAAAGTATTTTCTGTAGAAAAATGTTGAAATGAAATATTCTGACTTTTTAAATTTTCCCTCCATGTTCTTGGCTTAGCCTGTTCCTGGAGATTTGACCTAAATTTCCAGATAGTTTCAGTCAATCCAAACCTGCATTTCAGGCAAATGAGATACCTAATATATGTGTTCAGTGCAAGACTGCCGACCATTTTTCCCACCAGAATACTGGGAGCTCTCACATGTCACTGAGAGCTTAGAGTATAACAAATTTCTTTTTATTTTAAGCAATTTCCTTTAGTGCTCAGTGAATTACCCTGTGACACATTTAGTAACTTATTTTAACTTTGCTACATGCAATTCTGCTGGATGAAATGAATGTAGTAAGGTATATTCTCAGTTTTTATTAAGCTCTCTAGGTTGATGAAAGATCAATATTCCATAAGAACACGGGGGAAGAAATGCTAGCACAAAGATTTCTCTTTTACTTATAGTCTCTGACAAAGAAACCTAATTTCATTAATGACAGGCCCATTCAGCTGACTGGCCTGATTCTGCTGAGTACCAGTTGCAGTCACAAAAATCTCAGGCCTCTAATGCTTTGCAGTCAACAAAGCTATGCACTGGCAACACCATGAAAAGAAGAAAACAATCAGAAAGAAATGCAAAGGCCATGTATACTGTTTAACTGATGTGGCTTTGTAGATGCCTATGTGAGCAAAGCAATTAAAGCCCAGGTGGTAGGGAGAACAGGAAGAAAACTGAGAAACAGTAATTAATTAAAAATAGCATGATGTTTTGTCTCTGCAAAAATCTGTAATTTTGTGTACCACAGCAGAACTTAGAAGTAACTTCTTCCCACCTTGCACCTTCAGGATACTGATCTCTGCTGGATATAGACACCTAACGAGTACAGTGTATATAATAGATGAATAAAAGGAACAATTGTTTCAGTTCAGCGTGATGGTGAACTTTGATGGTATCCTAGTAAAACACATAACATTTATTGCCATGATAAACTGCTCTTGAGGGAGTGATTTCCCTGCCCTCCCAGCTGGAGCTGTCGTGCTGCAATGACAGAGTGGGTAAGGAAGGGACTGAACAATAGCTAAGTCAAGAAACTAGAGCCTGACCTTAACAGAGTGGGTGGCATTTGCTGCAGTCCAGAAAAGCAAATAACTCAGTCAAAGGTGATAGATTTTGCTGGGGAGTGGAAATAACAAAGCTGAGAAAAAAAGTAGAGCAAACATGGTATGAGAGCGTATTAGAGCAATGGGGGAGGGGGATTTACTTGTCAATATATTCAGCCATTATGTAAAAAAAAGAGAGAGAGAAAGAAAGAAAGAAAAAGTCAAGAAATAGAAGAGAGAAGAGAACAGGGTAGGGTAGGGTCAGGTAGGGAAGGGAAAAAGGAAAGAAGGAAAGAAGGAAAAGGAAAAGCCTCATGACTGTGAGGTGTTCTTGATTAAATGCATCACTCAGTAGCATGTCTGAAACACACCAACCCACCTCATTGAACACCTAGCCTGATAGCTAAGGGTGTAATTGAGTGGCTGGTTGGAAAATTTGTTTCTGTTTTCTCTTTTTTGTAAGCAGGGACTGCAGGGACCTATGGACAGAAGAAAAGTCCTTCTTGCTCACAGTCTCACTCAGGGACATGCAGGGAAAAATCCCAGCTTTCCAAAGTGCAGGAACATTTTTCATGTAGGGCAATTACCTGCACATTGATTAACAACTGGTCTATTGCCCTATTTTCCGTAAAGCCTATGAATGAGAAAGGCAAGAGACCTACTCACTGACCTAAACAATTAGGGGTTGCTTTGGTACCAATGACCATGATCTGGTTACATTTGCTTTGCACAGACAAAACATGACACCAGTTGCAATACGTACGTTTGGAACTTGAAAAGGGTCAATTTTCCAAAGCCAAAATAAAACGGTGGGAAGACTGACTTTAAAAGCAGTATTGTTCAAGGATATCTTATTTGCTCAGAAGAACACTACAGGTATGAAAAAATATTCTGGCTGAAAGAAGACATGGAAGCTGCAAGAAGCCATAAATATGCATATAGAATGAAAGAAAAGGGAAAAAAGTGTCAATAAATTCCAGTTACAAGTTTAAATAACTGATTTAAAAAGGAAGGCAAAGAAATTGATGAAATATCTATTGCCTCTTCTGCAGGAGCTTTTTCCCAAAACCTCTACACTACACATGCTGTAAAAGATACTATCTCTCAGTCTAGCATACTTTTATAACACCTGTTCCTATTGCATATAAGCAAAACACTGCCTCTACTACCAGGCCCTGCTGCCATTTGGGATGGGGAAGCCGAGCGTTTGGGGGACCACAGTGGGGACTGGGGCAGGCACACCTAAGAGGTGCTGCTCACCAAGATGCCCAGAGGCTCACTGTAAAGTTCTCATAGCTTCTCATGTACCCACATTTCCAAGTTTTTTCCTTGCCTGACAGCTTTGCGAAACACTGTTTACAGTCATCCTTCCTTTCCAAGGCAATTACACTGCAGAGTAGCAGCAAACTTCTTATCCTCCACTCAAAAATGTTGTATGTTTTAAGCAACCCTTTATGGAGAAGGGAAAAGAAGAGAAATGATTGCAAAAGCACCAAGATGTGTACAGGATTGTGTACATGCATGGGATTAACTCTTTGCACATTTAGGAGGAGCATGATTTCCAGCTGCAACATGCCAGCACGTTCTTTGTGTCTCTAGATTATATTACTGCAACATACTGCTGAGGCAGCACTAGAAGGCCATTCACCTGCAAAACGTAGACCATCACCAGGCATGCATGTCATGGAAGATCTCTGCCTTTGCTCCCAGGCCCAAATGGTGTGCTGCATTAGATTGCACAGCTCTGTAAGCCCCTTGCTCAAATTAAAACTTTTCCTGCCCCAAATCACTAATTTTATTCTTTTTTTTTCTGCTCTATTTTGTAAAAATATGTATTTATCAGAGTAGTTTTCATCAAAGAATCCTCCGTGCCTTGTGACTCCTGTAGAGCTGATAATTTGCAAGAAAAGCACTCAACAGTCAAAGCAACCCATGGAATACTTAAATCTGATTTGTAAATCTTTGAGTGTGCCAGTTGTTCAAACTGATCTTTTAATCTGTAGCAGGACCAAAACCAGGCCCAGTTTGAGCCACACTGCATTGCTACAACTACTGGAATAAGTCGTACAGTACTGTTTTTCCTAGCAAGAAAGCACTTCTTTTTGGAATACTGACATAAATCTCCTCAGACAGCGAATTTCAAAACTCTGGGCTGCTGGATTGCCTGGATGTTTGCTGAAAGCAGCCATAACTAAAGAGCCGACATTTAAAAATGGCATGACCAGCCACGGAATTTCCTCCAACCCCCCTCACTCCATTAGCTCCAGGTACCACTCAGACCAAGAAACCTTGTCTTTCTTGAGGACCTTGGTCCTTATAATTGAGGTTAGTGGAAGCTCTTGAGCTATGAGTCCCTAAACATGAGCACCTGGAGCAGAAGGTCCTGGAGGGCAGATGTCCCAGAGACACAACCAACAACAGTCCATCTTCCCAGCACAGCAAATGACCCATCTTGAAGAGGAAGTTTAAGTGTGGTAGGTTAGTTTTTCTTTCACTTGTGGAATATCAAGGTACTGGGGAGGGAGATACAGGAGTTGTATGCATTTTTCTGTCATAAGCATTATATTGCAGTCAGTCTACTTTTAATATTATTTGTGTGCACATGTTAAATATGTCCTTGCAAGTGCCACAGAGAGATTGTGATAGAAGGTATGTATAAACCAAAATATGTAAAATAAGTAATTCTTCATAATTCAATATGACATCCCTCCTTTAATTTAAACCTAATCAGGGAATAAGAAACTAAAAACAGCTGTAAGCATTCACATTACATCTCTCCCGGGAAATGTACATAAAGTTAGGATTTGTTTTCACCCAATGGAAATTTTGCAGTTTCACACAGCCACTCGTTTTGTTTAAGCTTCTTCTTTATTACATTTTCTATAACAGAATTTACAATGTCCACAAAATAAAAAGCAATTTGACCACATTCTACTTGGGCAACACTCTTGCCTTACCTTCTCTAGTCCAAAACATGAAAAGACTATGAAAAGATTAAACACATAAGTGTTTCTAGTAATCTGGCTATCTTAGCCATAAATTCAACAGGCAGGGAAGATTTTTTTTTATCAGTAAAATATGCCTGGAAACTGTGCCTGGCACAGCACGATGCACACATTTCAGTTTTACCGTTTATACGGTAAATAAGCTTTTAGCAGACCGCATCCAAAGGCCTTTTAAAGCTCTCTTCTTGGTATATATCAATCTTGGACAATAGGGCAGAAATAAAATACACAGTGAGCTCAGAAGTGAATACTTCCAACTATTAAAATGTTCCACTAAGCATTCCAATAATGAGACTAAGTCCGGGAGTATGAGGGAATGCGAGACCTCACGGCACAAAAGGACGCAGCCCTTGGACTACAGTAGTCCAACAATACCTCTCTATTAAAGGAAGTAGGAAGAGATCCAATGGAAATGTGAGACAAGCAGAAGCCTGTATCCTCTAAATTCAATGGGAAGTGGATAATCCAATTATAGTTCAAATCTCTTTGAAAGTCAGTTGCTAATTAATGTTTTTAGAAAATGCCCTGCTGTTGAATCTAGCTCAAACAAAACACACAGTATTTGTGAGCAGCATTGCCTTATGAATCCAAAGTTAATGCTAGCAACAACCTTTTAATCTGTGCTTAATAATCTTTTGGCAGAGTGAAAGACTGACCCAAGGCAAAGCTTAATGATCAAACTGGCAATTAGAGCTATTGGTAACAATTCATTTTTCTGGAAATGTGCTTTCCATGGTGGGAAGTGCAACTATTAAACTTCCAGACATTTTTCAATGCATTTAAAAAAAATGAGGCATTATCAACTGTAAGTACTGCACAAATCCATATTTGATGTTAAATCCAGTAGCAGTGACAAGATCTTGAAAAAGAAAAGGCAGTAGATGAAATTGTGACACTTTACAGTCACAACCATGAGTGTTTTCTTCTTGACATACAGGAGGAATTTAAGGAAAAAATACTGTAAATTTTCCCTTGAAACAAAAGACTGAGCTTGCCTTTGTAGAGAAAAAACCCGCAATGCTATGGACTAGTATTGCCTCTTGAGGGTCCATTGCCTTCAGTGGTACTTCCCAGATTTATCAGAGGGTAGAAATAGATTTTGCCAGCCTAATCCAGCAAAGCGTGTAAGTACCTGCTTAATTTTAAACAAGTGGTTTCAGTGGGACTATTCACAGTACATAAAATCGGGCATGTGTGCAGCCCCTTGCTGACTTGCAGCCCGAGAGCGGGATTTCCACCACGTTGTGCGCTATCACAAGCTGCTCTGCCTCCAGTCAGGAGGAGTCTTGCAGCCCTTGACTTTTGCGGGTGTGGTGTTAGGCCAGCAAATAAACCTGGATAGTCCTCTCAGCATTTCTAGAGAGGAGGGGTGGTCAGCACTGCTCTCTGAGCCCATCAAGCCTTTTTGCTGTCAGTACCACAGGAGAGGGCTCGGGCAGGATCTCGGTGAGACGGTGGGGATGGCCCAGATGCCACCACATCCCGTAAGCAGGAACGCACCTGCCTGCGCTCTAGGTGGGGCTCGGAGAAGGGCCACAGATGCTTCACCTTTCTGTATAATCACGTTCAAAGCTTCCTGTAAGCCACTGGAGTGGCCTCACACGACTTACTATACACCTATAACCTAAAGGCTTGAATTAAGTGTTGCCATGCTTTTCGTGATGACAAAATGTGCTTGGTGGTTGGGGTAGGAGGCAGATGTGAGAGGGAGAAGCAAAGAGGCAGTAGAAGGAAAGCAAGAGAAAGAAGAGAGCTAAGGCCTGTATATCCCCATTTTTAAAAATTTGCCCAGCCAGTATTATAGGCTTTAAATATATGCATCATAAAACTGGTGAAATTTTTCCTCTGCATTTTTGGAACCTCCTTTTGTCTTTTTTCACCAGTTACTATTTTTTGTTTTGGCAAAAATAAAAGAAAGAAGAAATATGAATCATAGGCACTCCAAAATGTATTTTACTAGGCCATTAATATACACCTCAGGTATATAAAGGAGCAAAGTTGAACTTGAGGCAAGAATTAATGGCCCTCTAAAATGCATATTTTTGTGTCTTATAGTCTGTAACAATTTTACTTCTAGTAAGTAAAGACAGAAACCGTTCAGCAAATACAGAGAGTGCAGATGTACTTCATACATGGTGCATGGTGCATATGCCAAAAAATACTTCTGCCCTGTATTGTAGAATTAAAAATTTTGTTAATCTATATGTGTTCCAGGCTTGTTTTAAACAAAAATACACACACATATACAACTATGTATATATTTCCTAAAATAACCATAATCCTGTGTATAATACACTATCATTTATAAGACTTAAAATCGTTATTGATAAACAGAGATAGTTTTCCTCAATAATTCTTAAATTCATATCCCTGATGTAGTACAAATCAATACTAAACAAATCAAATATGGTGCAAGAACAAATACAGGTATACACAATTCTTAAAATTAGTTTTGTCTATGATTGTGATGCTCCCTCTTGTGTGGGGGATTGTTTTGTGGTTTTTTTTTTTTGGGGGGGGGGGGGGTTGTTTTTTGCCTGGAAACTGCCAGAGAAAAGTCTGGCAGCTATAACCTTCAGCTAACTACTAGCAAATGCTAACATGCTGTAAAGTGGAACATTTATACAAGATCCATCTGGCGCATACAAGTAGGAATCCAAGATTTAAAGCCATTACACTGTGCATGTGCATTTACACCTTCACCAAAGTTGGCAAAAGAGTAGATTTTACCCCATGACTCCAGTAGTAAAAAGAAGGGTGTGAAACGCGTGCTGACCCAAACTCCTCTGCCCAATTGTAGTTACTATACATTGCACTTTGACATGTTACATCCCAGGCTTCATGCCAGGAGTAAATTAGTCCAGTCCTGACTTGCCTATCAGAAATTAAATAGTACAAGAGCGAAGCATGCCCATAAAGTATTAGAGTAGCTGAGCAATTTCTTTTGATCAATCTTTTAGCTTTAAAAAGGCAGTCCACTGGGTCTGGTGAAATAAGCAAAACTCCCATCAACAGGATGTCTCAGCTGACTCCTTGTGCCATAACTGAATTGCAAGGAGGGAAAAAACTACTTTGAGCTGTTTCATGACTCTTCATGAAGCTTCGGCTTGTTCAGTAATATGCCTAACATTTTAGTATTTTTCTGCTCAATGCATTCCCCATCACCTCAGCCAGACTAGACCTGGGTTTGTTAAGCAATACTTTGCTTTATTTCTATATCAGAAATAGATAGGAAAAAGTGCTGAATTGAAAGCAAAGTACGCATAATTTAAAGAGAAACATAGCTATAATGTAGTTTAAAAAAATGTTTGAAAGGAAATGGTACTTTGGTACACTGAAATTCAGATTTTTGTTTGGAAGCAAAACGCAATGATTAAGGAATTCATTAATGCCCTCTGCCGTCTGTTTTGGCGAATTTCAGCGAGTGTTACTCCCTCTCCCAAGAGGAGCACTAGCTTAGAGAGCTGCCTTGCATAACTGAGAATTCTTTGCTTTTTGTGCATTTTCCCACCTGCAAGACACAGCAAAGCTGCAGCACAAGTTTACTACATCGCACAGTGATTACTGCCTGCACCCATAAATATGAGACAGTCCCTCTGCAGGCACATTTCCCTCCTCAGGCTGATCATTTAAACACCAGGTGGCACCAAATAACAAGTTTCAATAGAGCTATTGCTTTTTTTTTTTCTTTTCTTTTCCTCTCTCTTTTTTTTTTTAAGTTGGTGAGAAGGTCTCAAAGAAATGTTTGATTACAGTATAAAAACTCCAGATGAATTTGTGAAGAGTTTGCCAAATGCAAAGTCTTCATTTGCGCAGAGAGAGAGGGAAACATGGCAGAACAACATTGCAGGCCAGGTTGTACCCGCGCGGGTTGCCACTCACAACCAAGACCTAGAAGTTATAACTCTTTTAGTAACTTACAAAAAAATGCATATCCAAAAAGTACAGACTCTTTGTGAAGCTACAGAAGGGCTAATGATTGATTTACTAATTAACTGATACAAGCTTAGTAGGTTTTTGAGTGGGTCACAAACATTGCCTCATGCCGTTCCTATGGATCTATTAGTAGCATTTCAACAAAAGCAAGGGTATACTTTGGAGAGAAAAAAAATCATGCTTTTAGAGTATGTGAGCACAGATCAGACATGCTGAGCAATGAATAGACATGATTTCTATCATGACACTTTGGTCAGCTTGACAGTCTCTCTTCACAATGTTCTAACTGCCAAATTTTGTGTGCTCAATAAAAGATAAAATTAGGTCATGTGTTACTGTGCTGAGATGAGGTAAAAATGGGGAAGGCAGGAGGGGTTTCCCTGCAAAATATTGAGTATTGTCTCAGAAAATGAATAGCATAAGATCAAATAATGCACAAATATAAAGGAGGAATAACTGGCTGGTTTGCTTTTATCATGGCTGCTGTTGTAAAGTTTCTGTTCTTAATTACAACTTCAGAAATATCATAACTGTACCTGTTAGCCATATTATGAAGGCATTGCACTGTAGCTTTTCACAGAATCATAAAATTATTGGAAAGGGCTTGTGGCGGTCATAGGCTGCGATCCTCTGGCTCAAGGAAGGGCTAATGTTTCAGTGAGATCAGGTAGCTCAGGGACTTGTCCAGGGATGTTTGGGACACCTCTAAGGTGGGGATTCCACAGTCTCTCTGGGCAATGTGTTCCAGCACTCAACCATTCCCATAATGGAGCATGTTTTCCTTATACGTAACCAGTTTCCCCTGTTGCAACTTGCCGTGCGCACCTTTTACCATGCACCCTGGGAAGAAGCTGGCTCCATCTGCCTGATGCTCCTCGTCACCCATGGGTGCTGGGGGATGGTCATTAGGTCCCCCTGAAGCCTTCTCCTTCCAAGGCTGAGCAAACCCGGCTGCTCCTCACGCATCGCATGCTCCAGTCCCCAAACCAACCTTGCTGCTCTCCACTGGACTGTCCCCAGTTTACTGCCTCCCCCTTGGACTGGGGGGCTCCAAACTGGGCGCAGCTTCCACAAGCGCTATCACAAGGGAATCATCCCTTCTCCGAGCTGCCGGCTCTGCTCCTGCAGCTCTGGATGTGTCTGGCCTTCACCAGCGCCGGGGCACACTGCTGGCATGTGCTTGGCATGTTCAACCAGCACCCCATGTCCTTTGCTACTAAACCGCCGGCTACCAGACAGCCCCAGCCTCTGCCACTGCATGGGGCTGGTCACTCCCTCCCCAGCCCTGAGTGTTTGTCTTTGCTGACCTTCACGAGGTGCCCGCTAGCCCCTTCCTCCTGCTTGCCTGGATCCTCTGAACAGCAGTTCGGTCCTCCGCTGGACTGATGGTGCCCTCAAAGATTCTTCCTTGCTTGACAAAATCAGAAAGAATTGGACACCAGGACAGATGTGGAAACCATTACCTCTTTGGTGGACTTAAACCTGTCAAATGATTACAGTGAAGTTACTTCAAATTTTCACTGATATAACCTACAAAGTTCTTTTTTTTTTTTTTTTTTTTTTTTTTAAGAGCACTCTTGAAGACCACCACATAAGTGGTTGCGAAGTCACAGTACCACTGTAGGTGAATTTCCAAAGTCAAGTAAAGGGAATCCTGATTGCACTTAGTTAATTTAGTTGTTTAAATAATTGCATTTTACATGCCACAAATGTTCAATCAGATGTCAATTATTTAACTTTATTTCCTTTGTGGAAAGTGAAGGGGAGCATATACTCACATCTTGCCAACATAAAGAGATTTTTCTTAAACTCACATGTAGAAACTTATCCCTGAAGCTTCCTCAGTTTTTGACCATAAAAAAGTTCAAGCCATTATTATAAATTGCCCACCAGAGAGAGCACGGATATCCCAGTAAAAGAGCAACTTTGTGGCCTACGAAGAGAAAAGGTGATTCAGCCATTTCCCTGCTCTCATGCCTGGTGAGAACTGCCTGCGTTTCCCCATGTTCCCCAAAGCGTAGCTTTAAAATAACAGGACAAAAAGGTCCAGATGCTCTTCTTGGGTGCACAACGGCATGCAGACTGAAATATTTGCCCAGGCTTGTATCAGTAATCATGCCTGTTTAATATAGCAAAATTAAAGTAGAAGCACTGTTCTCATCAGACAGGCTTTTATAGTAGTGTAAAAGACATCATAATGTACAAAGAATGAAGACTCGTATGCTAACACAAACTCTGTTCTGCTTTAATTATCCTCTAGAATGGTAGCTCTGCTCCTTTCCTATATTGCATATGTGTGTATATATATATAAATCATATATACATGCTATATGATCATTATGCTAGAAAACTGTATGGGCAGGTTCACAGTTATAATGATGTAATTTCTCCAGGCAATGGCATGTTTGGGAGTATGGTTAGTATAGTCAGAACAAGCAAACCATCCAGCCCAAAACCACAGAGATACCCCGCCCACCTGATCAGCTAGAAAAGCTGTGCATAAGCCCCGCCTTAACAAATAAAAGTGCTCTAAAACGGCCTGTCTCACCAACAGTCAAATTCTGCTCTTCTTACTTTCACACATAGTGCCATAAAGACATTCAAATAAACAAATGTTACTTACATGAGTGAAAGTTTGCAGGACTGAACCCTAACCACACAACGCAAGGAGCTGGGGTTCAGATCCCTCTGATAAAAGGCCAAAGGCATGTTCCTACAAAACATTTCGCATTCAAGCAAGAACTTCTCAGAAAACTACTCACGTGAGCAAGTGACAAGACCAGATTCTTGCATATTATAAGTGTTGATACTTTCAAAGTTATAGAAAAACTTCTATAACGATGATAGAGTTTTTGCCTACTAAAGTCAAGAATTTTTTAAAAAAAGACTTCACATTCTATAGAATTCTGCTATAATTTTCATTTTCTTTTTCAACTCAGAATTAAACTTACTTTCCAAAGAAGCTAACAACTGCACGGTAACATATGCATTAAAAAAAGCAGACTGTCACACACACCTTAAAAAGTCAGTGCTTTTGTGCCACCATTATATCACTAGAATATAAGTTGCGAATTTGAGTAATTTGAGTAATAACTGGCCAGATTTACAAAAGGGCTAAATTACTTTGATCTAAAAACTGTGATCCAAAACTTTACTTCTCTGAAGCCTAGCCCTAGAGACGCTTCAGTTTTCAGCATTGAAGTCTCCCAGGCACCCAAAGCACTGCTTCAATGAAAGCTCAGTAATGCCTGCTGAGGCATCCCCTGCATGAGGCCCTCAGGGACTGAGTGAAGCCTCCTCTGAACACACACCCTGAGGACACCATCTATTAGGCACCCCCCAGAGCTCCAGACAAAATGCAGGCAGTGGCAGTGGCAATGCTCCATTTCATGCAAAGGTTTATCTTCCTGCATGGAAAGCTTTGTGTTAAAAATCTCATTTCTTCAAGTCCTCAAGGAAAGATGCTCCTCACCATTCTTATCTCCCACATACGCTGCATACTTTTAATGATTATAATAGACCAAGGGCAGATTTACCAGGGAGCTGGGACTGGAAAACTTCATCATCTTCCTCCATTAGCCACCCAGAGTGGGACTAAGCCTCAGGGTGTGACGTTTAAAGGGACTCCCAGCTGCCAGTCAGCCAGTGCCAAAACAACCTATGACTGACATGTGCCTTCTTCAAGGCACAGTCTGGGAGAATCAATGCCTAGAGCAATGCATGATAGTTATCACAGTGACTCTTTTATATCATTATCTACCTGGTGATTAAATGTGACTGGTCAGGGATCAATTGTGGTCATTGCAAAGCTGATTTATTTCACTTCAGAATCCACCTTCAGTATGTCAGCATTGCATGTTGTCAACAGCAGCCATACTTTTACAATGGACTATTTTAATGACTTTTTTTTTTTAAAACAGTTTGAGCTTTACATGTGATAAGACACAGTGATGGAAATGGAATAGTGAAAGGTAGTATCTAAGAAAGGGGAGCAAGTCAGCTACATTTCAGTTCAGTTTATTAACATTAAAATAAACCACATCAGGCACATATCAAGTAATACCAGAGCAGAAATGAATCCTCATCCAAAAAGGAGAACTTACCAAGTCATTAAATATATAAGATGCACAATGGAAAAGGCAAGCAAAGAAAATGACATTACAATAAACACTGCAGGAGTATTCCAAACAACAGAATCTTCACGCCTTTCAGCAAATCCCGCTTTATAGTATATGATTAACAATGAATTACATTCCTATTGGATAGCTAAAAATCCTTAAAAATCAGCAGAACGAGGACTAGGATTTAAGTAAGCCTTCCCATGTTTATTCAGTTGGTGAAAAAACAAACCCAAGATATTTAATGCAAACAGCTTTCAAGTATGAACTCATCATGATGAATTTGTAAATGGTGAATATTCACCATCCACAAGTCAACTTACTGCTTTACATGCCAGTATTTTCATGCACAGTTTTTTTTAAGCTGTACAATTGGTTTTAGTGACTGGGCTCAGAGAGCTAATCACATTTCAGGGGGTAAAAGGGGTCCCTGAACTGTGTATGTTAATGTACTAGTATTGACAAAAGAAAGCTTGTCAGATTGACTCAGAATCAACACAGCAGTTCAACAGCTAAAAACAGTACTGGCAAGAGGGGTTAATAGTAATTACTGCAGTTATCACCTCAGCTGTGAATCCCAGGGAGACAATTCCATTACAGGATAACAGAACAGAGAAAAATATGTAGGAAATAGGGAACTTTTGAACTGGTTAACCAGCTCTTTCCTTAAAGAGCACCCCTGCCCCGAAATGTGAAAAACGCTCACATATCTGCTTGTATTCTGTTGTCGTCCTTCCAGACAGGAAGTTTTGTCTGCAATTATTTCTGAACTATAAAAAAAACATAAACCAAACCCACAAAATATTAATCATTTAGTGGGAATTCTGCTCCAAATGTATGTCATCCAGACAAACTTTTTTGCTGCAACATATAAACAAAAGCCCAGACGGAAGTGTTTCTACAGTATTTTCCTGTAGAGCTGATTAACTTACAAATATGGTGATAAGAAGGAGAAAGATGCATCCTGATTAGTTTGGTGGTGACAGTCATAGGACAATACATTAAAAGCATTAAGTTTTACATAAACATTTACATAAACATGCAAAAAATAATTTGACCTGAGCATGCTGGGCATTTTTCACGTTGGGCATACTTTAGGCTTAATGAGTGATGAGGCTGCTGAAGACAGCAGTAAATTGCTTCATATTTTTTGCCCTGTGCAAAATTGTACTTTTTTTGTCTGCATATTGTCAGAACACATTGATTTTTGACCTAGCAAAGCATTCAAAGAGTTGCAAAATATTTACCTAACACTCAACTTTTAGGTCTGCACAGAGCCTTGATGGTGTCAGCAAAAGATTATAAAGTGATAAACTAGCTCTGGATATTCTGGACATGAAGCTTTTAGATTCAGTTAAAACATTTTCCTTGGATTTCCTATTCCTTGGATGAAGGTCTCAGTCATCATATTGAACCTAGGAAGATGGCACAAGAAGAAGTTGAGTATTTATATTGTTTTATCTTTAGTAAATCTTTGAAATCAGAGCTATATTATAAGACTTGACCTATTTAATTCAAATGCAAAGTTAAAAGCTCTAGAAGCTGTTTACAGAAATGGCAATAAACATGCGCAACAATGAAGTACTCATCTAAGTACCTTTGAAGAAGTCACTGGAACTATCCAAGGAAACCAAAAGTGCAGATTTTCAGCTGTGATTTGCAGTTCTGCTACCCAAAAGTCTAGGAGGCAATCTTTCTTATTGTGTCAGTTATATGACTACAGTCGGTATCCTATACATGTAAGATGCTGATATTTTGACTTTAAATAAGATTTTGGATTCAAAAATGATTTTACTAAAATTCCTCTTTATTCAGTGTAGTAGAGAAGTCCAGTCAACATCTTGTGTAGGGCATTTAGCATGCTTAAGACAACACTTCCAACAGCAAAGCACACTTTTTCTTCACATGGCCCCGAAGGGACTGAAGTTCTTCCTCTCCCCATTGCCATCCTCTAATTGGAGCCATGCCCACCATTAGAACCATGGATCTATCTTTAAGGATATCTCAGAGGGCTTCTGTATGTTACTTCTCTCTCCCATCTGCAGAACACTGCATCTGCTGGTGGCAGTAGTGTTTGGGTGAAACGTCTACATTATGCACTATGTGGGGCTTCAGTGGGGTAGATAAATGAGTGCAGCTAACAAGCCTCTAAAGTCTGTATTTCACAAGATTTGAAATATTGTAAGCACACAGCTATGAACCACCTCACAGCTCCATTAACACTAGTGGATTTGCTAGCCATTTCCTCTTGTTCCCAAAGCTGGTATCATCTGCTTTCAGCAATGGTAGCGATTATAAAGATCTGGTATAGACCACTACAGTAGCAGCTCTGCATAAGAGCTACGATTTCTTACAGATGCAAAACCTTTATAGATTATTTTTAAATTAACCTGAAATTATCAAAGGGCCGTGTAATAGATGCTGAAGGTGACAGTTCCTTTGATGACAGAATCTGGATGGACAATTTGGGGAAAACAGGATGCAAGAACTGTAACTGTTAGTCTATGTTAGTAGAAAAACAAATCTCTTCCCTCTCAATACATATCTAAAATAACCTCATTATCTACCAACAAATGAAGATGTTCTGGTGTGACTTGATTCCAAAAGTCTTTTCAGTTTTTATATGCCAAAAACTATTTCTGGCAGGTAAAGCATGAGGAAGAAAGCCACTGTGGTTTGATCTGTGGAATGCTGTTGTCAGCAGACAAACACTGAACTCCTACAAAGAAATACAGCCAGCCAAATTGCTGTAAATGCCACCTTGCATTTCTCCAAAGAGCACTGCCACCATCAGAATCAAGTGGCAGGAACAGCAGAAAACAAAGTCACCAGGGCCCCTGCCCCATTCAGCAGCAGGCCTGCACTTTCCCTACTCTTCCTTTAGCTGCTGATATATCTGTAGAAACCTTTCTTGTTGCCCTTCACATCCCTTGACAGATTTAACTCCAGGGGACTTTGGCTTTCCATCACTGCATGCTTGGACAGTGTCTCTATATTTCTCCCAGATCAAGTCATCTATCCCTGCTTCCATCTCCTGTATTCTTCCTTTGTATTTCTGAGTTTAGTCAAGAGCTCCTTGTTTGTCCATGCAGGCCTCCTGCCACCTTTGCTCAATTTCCTGTTCATCCGGATTGACCATTCTTGAGCTTGGAGGTGGTGATCTTTGGGGGTGGGTGGACCGGACACTACAGCACAACACAGCTCTCCTGGACCTCTCTTCTCTCCCAAGACTGCCAAGCAGATCCCTGAATAGGCCAAAGTCTGCACATCTGAAGTCCAGGGCTGTGATCCTGCTATTTGCTTTGTTCCCTTCTCTCAGGATCCTGAACTCCTCCATCTCATGGTCAATGCAGCTGAGGCTGCCCCCAACCTTCACAACTAGTTCTTTCTTGTTTGTAAGTATCAGGTCCAGCAGACCATCTTTCCTCATCAGCTCTTTGACCACCTGCATCAGGAAGTTGTTGTCAATGCACCCGAGAAACCTCCTAGATTGCTTGTGCCCTGTTGTGTTGCCCCTCCAGCGAGTATTGGGGTGATTAAAGTCCTCCATGAGAACCAGGACCTGCAAACATAAGGCTTCTTCCAGCCGTTTGAAAAAGGCCTCATCATCTTCCTGATCAGCCTGCTGGAAGCAGACACCTACCATATCACCACCCACACTGGTCTGCCCTCTAATCCTGACCCATAAGCTCTCAGCTGGCTCATCATCTAGGCATCACCCAGGCAGAGCCCCATGCCTTCCCGTGACTTGCTCATGTACAGGGTCACTCCTCCTCTTTGCCTTCCCGGCCTGTCCTTCCACAGGAGCCTGTATCCATGGCAGTGCTCCAGTCACGTGAGCAATCCCATCACAGCTGTGTGATCCCATGAGATTGTACCCCTGCAATTGCACACAGACCTCTAATTCCTATTTGTTCCCTGTGCTATCTACAGGCACTTCAGGGAGGCACTCAGTTGCGTCGATTTCCCAGAAAAGTTATGAGAGCTTCCTCATGATGCTGCCTTCTCAACACCTCCTTATTTGTGTGCTTACACTTGGGGCAGGTCCCCTTCTGCCATGTTTTGCTGTTTTTGAGGTCTCTCCTTACCTCATCATCCTACCATTCTGCTTGCGATGCTGGTCCACCACTTTATTCAATTGTGAATCACAGAATCACAGAATCACAGAATCACAGAATCACAGAATCACAGAATCACAGAATCACAGAATCACAGAATCACAGAATCACAGAATCACAGAATCACAGAATCACAGAATCACAGAATCGCTGAGGTTGGAAGGGACCTCTGGAGATCATCTAGTCCAACCCCCCTGCTCAGAGTCACCTAGAGCACCTTGCACAGGATCGCGTCCAGGCGGGTTTTGAATATCTCCAGAGAAGGAGACTCCACAACCTCTCTGGGCAACCTGTTCCAGTGCTCTGTCACCCTCACAGTGAAAAAGTTTTTCCTCATGTTCAGATGGAATTGTCTGTGTTTCAGTTTGTGCCCGTTGCCTCGCATCCTGTCACTGGGCACCACTGAAAAGAGTCTGGTCCCATCCTCTCGACACCCTCCCTTCAGATACTTGTACACGTTGATAAGATCCCCTCTCAGCCTTCTCTTCTCCAAGCTAAACAGGCCCAGCTCTCTCAGCCTTTCCTCATAAGAGAGATGCTCCAGTCCCCTAATCATCTTTGTAGCCCTTCGCTGGACTTGCTCCAGTAGTGCCACATCCCTCTTGTACTGGGGAGCCCAGAACTGGACGCAGTACTCCAGATGGGGCCTCACCAGGGCTGAGTAGAGGGGGAGAATCACCTCCCTCGACCTGCTGGCAACACTCTTCCTGATGCACCCCAGGATACCATTGGCCTTCTTGGCCACAAGGGCACACTGCTGCCTCATGCTTAACTTGGTGTCCACCAGCACTCCCAGGTCCTTCTCAGCAGAGCTGCTTTCCAGCAGGTCAACCCCCAACCTGTACTGGTGCATGGGGTTATTCCTCCCCAGGTGCAGGACCCTGCACTTGCCTTTGTTGAACTTCATGAGGTTCCTCTCCGCCCACCTCTCCAGCCTGTCCAGGTCTCTCTGAATGGCAGCACAGCCCTCTGGTGTATCGGCCACTCCTCCCAGTTTTGTATCATCAGCAAACTTGCTGAGGGTGCACTCTGTGCCTTCATCCAGGTCATTGATGAAGAAGTTGAACAAGACTGGAGCCAGTACTGACCCCTGGGGGACACCGCTAGCTACAGGCCTCCAACTAGACTCTGCGCTGCTGATCACAACCCTCTGAGCTCTGCCATTCAGCCACTTCTCAATCCACCTCACTGTCCGCTCATCTAACCCACACTTCCTGAGCTTGTCTTTGAGGATGTCATGGGAGACAGTGTCAAAAGCCTTGCTGAAGTCAAGGGAGACGACATCCACTGCTCTCCCCTCATCTACCCAGCCAGTCATTCCATCAGAGAAGGCTATCAGATTGGTTAAGCATGATTTCCCCTTGGTGAAGCCATGCGGACTACTCCTGCTCACCTTCTTGTCCTCCACATGCTTGGAGATGGCCTCCAGGTTGGGCTGCTCCATCACCTTTCCAGGGATGCAGGTGAGACTGACTGGCCTGTAGTTCCCTGGGTCCTCCTTCTTGCCCTTTTTGAAGACTGGGGTGACATTGGTTTTCTTCCAGTCTTCAGGCACCTCTCCTGTTCTCCATGACCTTTCAAAGATGATGGAGAATCACCATCTCCCTTTTCTCTGGCATATCTAGTTTCAAGATCTCCTTGCTCTGTAAGGCCAGCCTGTTGGCAAAGATGCTTTTGCCCTACTTGGCCAGGTGGATCTTGTCTCTTCCAAGCAGTTCTGAACCCTCAAAGAGGATCTCATGGCCATAAAAGCCAATTTCCTGTCATCAACACACTGCACAACCAGCTGTTGACCTGCAGGATTGCTCCCAGTCCTCCTCTAGCCCTTCCCCCTCATTGGCAGGATCAAGGAGACACCGCCTGCACCACCATGCCCTTGGTCCTCACTCCCAGAGCCACATAGTCACTCTCGATACACTCCAGGTCTCCCCTGCAGTATCATTGGTACCCATGTGGAAGAGCAGCAGAGGATAATAGTCCAAGGGCCAGACAAGCCTTGGCAGTTTTGCTGCAGAATCCTGAACCCGAGCCCCTGACAAGCAAAAAAAAATACATAATATTCTGAATTAAGGAAGAATCAGACCAGGCATGGACTTCTGCATATCAGACTACAAATGTCTGTGACAGCTGGTAACTGGGAAATAGTTTTCTAAATTACAGTAATGTTTTCATAGTATATTCAGCTTCATTTGCCAGTGTGAAACACTAGACCTTATACATATACACATACAACATCAACTCATTTGGCCTGTATAGAATTAACAGTTCATAGCATCAGCAGGTTCTGAATATATCACATACTCTCTGCATTAATGGAAAAGCAGCAGCAGCAAAGAACACCAATAGACTCTTAAATATTGGACCCATGGTAGTACAATTGATCTGAGGATATATACTAAAAGATGCCTTTAATTAGCCCAGTACTTTGTGTGTCATATTTTGCCAAAAGCATGACTGCAGCCTTCAGAAGAAGGTGAGAAAACAGCAATAACAGGAAGCCAGAAATTCCTGAGAGGAAGCAGAAGGGTTTGGGAACTCCCAAAACAATTGCCCCTGGAAGTAAACAGCACCTAAAAATACAGGCAAGAAACAGAAGTAATATTGCATGGATAAGAACTACTGTACCACTTGATTTCTTAAGAACAAGTAATGGACAGTTGTCCAGAAGACTCAAATGAATCCCCCACACTAATGCAGGTATAAGATATAAGCAAATTACCAGATGCAGAAATTGCAAAGGCAGTACTAGAATATCCAATAGCTCAGAAGTTTTCTAAAACAATCACCAGCAGAACAAAGGACACAGTGTTACACTAAATAAAAGCACAAAAAACTGTTTTCAAATACTTTGAGTAATGTTATAGATCTTGAGTGATGAGAGGGGTGATGGGACAGGAGTAACACAAGTCATAACATTTGTTACACGTGTGAGTATTTGCAAAATGAGCATGTAAGAGTATCTGTCCTTAAAAATCCATAAGACACAAAAGTGTTGAAAGTTGACTTGAAGGCATCCTACCTACTACCATCCTTTAACAAATGACAGCAGTTAATATCTTTGCTACGTTGGCACTCATTACCAATAGCACTATGTCTCAAAGGTCTTTTTGCATCACTACAATATTTACATTCCTTTAGAATTTTCAAGTAACAGTTTTTAGATTGTATCATCTGCCAAAATCAGTTTCTGAGATTTCCTTATAGAACTCCTTATATAAACTCTACATATGAATGAGCCTGAGTTATAGGTAGAGGTTTAATGTTATCCTTTAAGGAGATTTAATCAGAGTGCAGAAACATCAGTATTTCTCACTGTCAGCCTGCAAAGAGCTGAATGTTGATACCAAGGATACAATAAGATGCAAATAGAATTTTGCTTTCAGGAAAAAAAAACCCCTAAGCCTGTATGGCTTATGTTAAAAATGCAAAATGCATATAGAATGCTGAGTACTTAAAAAAAAAAAGTTAAGATTACTTTCTCAGGGCATGTTACATAAGTTTGGTCTAGAGTGATATTATATATCAGAGGCAGCCACCCTTCTGCAGCTGAATTTCTGTTCTGCTTTTTCTTTCCTCCTCCTCACTCTACCAGGAGCCTTTCTGCTCTGAAAGCTACTCTTTTCTATGGATTACTGTGACTACCTTGTCACTACCCCCTCCTGCGTCCATCTGCCACTGCCTCCCCATGGGCTATCACTTCCTACTCTTACTGGCTCCAACAGCACCAACCTGGAAAAAGCACTCTACTTTGCACCTTACCTCTAATACTGACATATCTCTTCAGGTTGGAATGGGAGTTTATGCACACATTTAAAAACAGGGGTCCACAAATATGATGAGTTGCGCACAGTTCATAATTACTTTTTCCATTGTGTGCATGCACACAGATCAAGGAGGGTGAAAAAAAAAAAAAAAAACACAAAAACCCCACAAGATTTCCTTACAGTTCTCCTGCAGCTACCAGATGCCATCACGGAGAACAAAAAGTTTCTCCAATTTTCAATACTTCTTGTGCTGTCTGGCTGGGTGCTGGCTGGGACAGAGAAAACTGCTGCTGATTCCAGTAGCTTTTTTGGGGCTCAGTAGTTGGAGCAAAAAAGAGAGGGAAACAAAAATAAAGAAAAAGCTACCAGGACTGGAGCTGGGGGAGGAGATAAAGTCAGCACAGAAACAGATATTCAGGGGCAATGGACTAGTGATAAAGTAGAGAAAGGGGAAAAGGATAAAAGATCTGGAAATACTGCTCTGTGCTTTGCTCTCTCCCAAGCCATCAGCATTGCAGGCTCTCCTACCCTTCAGCTCATTTTCCTATAAACCACCTCACTTTGCCACACTTGAAAGAGTTGTTTCTACAGTAGCCTTCTCCCCCCTAGGCTTTGGTTGCATTCTGCCCTCAAAGTTTCCTAAAACTTTTGCTTCCTCCAAAGCCTAATTTGCCTCCCAGTCTCTATTCTGAGGAAGCATCATGAGGGAGAATTTCCTGCTCCTGAAGTGTTTTCATTGACTGGAAACTTCATACATGGAGCTATGAAAAAAAAAAAAAAAAGAGGAAAAAAACAAAAACAAACACACTGGCAAAACAATAGCTTTGTTAGAACTGGTCTTTTCTCAAAATGCAGCAGGATATTTTCTTAATATCCCCTCCCACCCCCCTCCACACACTTTATAAGCAAAGCTGTCACAGCCCCTCAAACTGCTGCGCTGCTGTCCCAACAGGTCTCTCCCAGCAGACAAAGTCTGTTCTAGAAGCACAGATCCTCCCTGGAAAACACAAGAGAACTGAAACTGGAGGAGCGGAAAGGAGAATCTCAGGGAAAATACTCCTAGGACATTTTTATTATATCCTGTTGTAGTGGGAAGACCTGTGGAAGACCTGTCAAGGAGTCAGTGCCTGGCAGAGTACATGGTAGCAGCCTCAGCGCGTGAAACTACACACTGACCAAGCTCCCATCAGGGCCAGGCATATTCCGTTGTGTCAGCAATGTCTAGCTGCTTCCCGGGCAGTAGCTACTCAAGGTTAGCACAGCTGAGATAAGGAAATAGTTCTAGTAGATTTAAGGGGCCCTTACGAACAAAAAGTCGAGTCCCACCCAGGCGTCCAACCTGGGCCTCCAGCAGCCTCCCGCCAGCAACCCCTCCTTGCGGTTCCTGGGGCTCCCCGCACAGTTTGTAGTGCAAGTCCTTCATTAAACCTATCCTGTTTAACCCCTTATGAACCTTAAATGTCACTCTCTGCTGGTATCCGACCCTCTCTTGCCCACCTTGTGGTCACACCTGTGACAGTCTATTTTCAAACCAACTTCAAAGTACTTGTACCAAAACTTATTTGCAGACAAATAAAAAGGCATCCAAATTCAGAGCACCAGCACAATATGCTCTTATTGCCTCACTGGAGTTTTATCCCTGCAAATATCCAGTGTCCTGCTGACTTACATCAGCATCAGGCTCATAACTCCTTACAGCATTACAGTGCGCTGCCCTGGAACAGTCTGTACTCACTGAAGCATTACACTAATCTTGTTTAAAGCCCAGATCATCATGGCTAGGATCCACATCAGAAAAAAAAATTCTGTAGAAAAGCAAAGCCAGTGCAAGGCATTTTGTCACCCTGAAAAGGCAAAAATGTCTCCTTCTGACAGTAACTGCCCACAGCTACCTTCTCCCTCCCCTTTAAGTTGCCATTCCTATAAGGGCAGCAGTGAAGAACATACTGCACAGCTGAGCTAGAGGCTGAGGCGTAATCATATATCCTGCTCTCTGCTGTCCCAGCCACCCACCTCCGGCAGAGAGGTGGAAAAGTCTGCTGCATGTGACCACCATGAATAGGAGCATCCAGGTTTAAAGAGGCTTACTCCCAAGTATTTGTGCCACTTCTCTACTTTCCTAACTGAGGCAGCAGAATATGAGATACACACCTTGCAGAGGCCTTAGCTCACCTCTGGCATATTGGTCTAAACAATAATCAAAGCAGGTAAGCACAAAGACATCAAACTGTGAATTGAGGCAGCTGAGCAGAGGTACCTTTTTGTGCTCCTAACAAATCTCTGTACTAGGGAGCAGCCCAATAGATGGGGAAAAAAATCTAACACTTACAAAGGAACAGTCAGAGACTAGAAAATGTAAAGATTACAGCTCAGCAGCTAAGGTGTAATCATACTTCCTTATCCACAGCATTTCCTTCTAACCACCTCGAAGATTATTATTTATCTTTTATTTACCAGAGAGCTGAGAGCAAAAGTCATTGTCTGGATCTGATGAAGAAACAAAACAGACCCAGGATGGCCATAATAGAGCCAGAGCCAAGTTAGAACAGTAAGGTAGGGACATTGATCTGAAGTCCCATGCTTTCCCTCCAAAACTATCTTCTCATTAATACATAATTCGGTTCCATTTAAGCACCTCAGATTAGGTATTTTTGGATACCAGAGTATTTGATTAGCTACACTAATCTAAAATAACTGACTTTGAAATACTGCTTAACATACTGTTTTACCTTTTGATTAAATCTTTTGTCAGTAATGAACTTAATACATGGCTTAGTATAGTATATTGTACTAGAAGTCTGGTTAAATAATTACTTTTTCTTGATTATTTCAGGTTCCAAAAAAATGAAATAGAAGCCCGAAATCGGGAATTAAACTATTGCATGAGGTTGTTGGTTAAGTCTGTTCTTCCTGCTCAATGCAAAATAATGCATCTGTCCAACAACTACATCCTTCTGGTAGCCTGACTCCTTGCTGCTGTCCCCAAGTCTGTTCTCCAGTCCACAGCAAAAAGTTATTCCACAGGGGTGTTTTCTTTCCCCCCCCTTTCTGGGTTTTATGCTTTACTCTGATGAGACACCTTCTCGTGATTCCTGGGTGGACTCACCGTTTCCTGCTAGAAAGGATCAGTTCATATTTTTGTCTTGTCTAGGTTGGCAGTGACTGAAAGGGGCAGTTCTTGCAGCCCATCCTCCGGCCCCTTGCTGGAGGAGAGAGCGTGTCAGTCACAGGCAGAAGTCAGGGCAAACAAAGGAGTGTTTGTGCAGCATCTCCCCTCAGCCCTCCCTCTTCTCATCTCCTCTAGCCCTAGCTCTCCCCGGGTACCTCTAAAAAGATACAGCTGCCAAGAAAGTGAAAGGGAGCGAAGCAGAAGAGAAAGGTATGTCTTGCTCCTGAAATTATCCTTGTGCACTTGTTCCTCTGATGCTAGTTACAGGATATAGAATTAGCAATATATATGGGAACATGCAGGAGAATATTTGGGAGAAGCAGATGCATTGTAGGCAGAAGATGTCATACAAGACAGACGCATGGATACAATCTAGCTAAAGATAAGTCTTTCACTGTCTCACTCTTCTTCACAAAGTTGGATGTTACAGTTGTTAATACGAAGTCATTAAACATACTGTATTACTTTCCTGTGCTCAACATTAGTGCGAAATTGGTGAATGTGGGGGAGAGGTGTGTTCACAACGAATTGCCGTCTTTAAGAAAACTAAATGGGTTTTAATGAGAACCCAAATCCTGGAAAGAATCATAGTGTTGATGGTAATTACAAAGCAGTAATTCACTGCATTCATCCTCAGTGGAATAGCTGCTGTCCTTACAATGCACCAACTGCTCAAGCAAAACAGATCTGAAGGATTTTTTTTTAAATAGAAAAAGCCTTCTTCATAATATCACAGTTATACAGCTCTTGTGTAATCATTCCTTATGAATACATTAACAGACCTAACTATAATGCACTAACACATCTAAATATTTAAGTGTTTGGCTCAGCTTTCTACAGGTGTTCCTGAAATGGAGGCTTGACAAATGAATAATAAATGATAAGCATTCTATGTTGAATAGGTATTTTTAGCTCAATGCACATTAAGAAAACAAAAATATATGAAGTTTGCTTCACCTCTAAGTGTAATTAGCCAGCTTATTTATGCAGCACTTGCCACTGAACTGATTGAAAAAGGTCATACACTAAAAGGATATCAATTAGAGCAAAGTATTCTTTGTTTTCAAGCTCAGACAACTGGAAATACACAGATTGCTTAATAACACTAAATTCTATCTTTAATGATTGATAAACTGAGTTGTAAACATTTATATTTTCCTCCCCAAATAAGCAGAATCTCTAGAGATGCCAAAATACACACTGTCATTTCTCACTTGTTTCCCTATTTCTGTATCTGGCTTCTAACACCTGAGCTCCTACTGATATCATTTGACCTCTAAAGCACGTTACCATACTCAAGAAACGTATGCTGCCCTGTAGTTCTTGACCATGGAGGCTGAAACTTGGGTTTTTCTGTTTTCTTTTTGGTCCTTTTCAGAACTCCCTTTGCATCTAGCAAATCCAAAGACTATATGGTGCCAAATTGCCTGATGGGACAATTCAAAAACGCTCAGCTGAATGAACAGGGATGGCAATGATTGCTGACACAGCAGGACATATTCCAAAACTACCTGTTTTCCTTCAGGCAAAACTCTGGTTTCAAAGCACTAGTTTTCCTAGCTGAACTTGTTCTCAGAACTTCACTTACACCATGTCAAAGTAACCAATGAAGTAATTCATCAAATAATACCTATGCAAATGCTGGGAGTTCATTTTAAATATTTTTAGATGGCTTTATTCCTGTTAGAATTTGAAATAGCATAATCTTGATAAAGCAGCCTGGTTAGGCTAGATTGTTAGCTCTTCAGAAAGTTAAAAAAATAAACAAATATCAGACTGTATTTGCTGGCAATGATTCTTTGAGTCACCTTGGTGATTTTTTTTCATCAAATTTCTCTGGTTTGCTCCACAAGAAAGTTTTTCTGTGTTATGTGAAAGCAGATGATGTCTTTTACATACATTTTAAAATAAACACGCACTTACTAGCTCTGTTATTCACCTATGCATTCCGTAATGGTCCATCATCTGTGAAGCCATATTCAGGAAAAAAAAAAATCATAGTAGTTTGTCAGAAGCAGCATGCTGTGTCTGGAAGGTCTGCTGAGTTTATGAACATTGATCCTGTGCAGGCAGTTAATAAAACTCTTCAGTTCTCTGGGAATCTTTCATCTGCAAATAGGCATCATTTTCTTACAGTAGAGGAATAACTTTTTGAAAAGGTCTTTGACTGAAAGTTTCCTTTAAGTTAATATCTGCAAAAAAACAAAGGAAATATTTAAGTAGAAACAAAACAATACACAATTTTCTGAATACCAGAAATAAGGAACAAGTAACTGACCTGTTAGTACAGGTATCTGTCCATAGCTCACCAGCACAGGACCTTGCTTTGTTAATGCTGATGTTGTCCATTATCCATGCCAAACCTCTTGATGATGTACTGTACTAATACCCTGTTACATTCCAAGGCAAACAGTGAATTACTTTAAACTGTAGATCATGATTTTGTCATCCTGCAAATTTGACAGTCTGCAGATAAAATCTGACCATTTTCACGACAGAACATGTTCCTGTGATCACACAGAGAAAATAGGCAGATGGCAACAGATTCATATCAGTATCCCAACTAACTCCAACTGGGGAAAGCTCATCCAAATTACTAGGAATACCAAATATACACAAGAGCAAGATATCATGAATACCTCATCTTGCAAAGGCACAAAAACCCTGCTTCATAAATTTCACTTTCATGGAATTCTTCTTCCACAAAATATTAAATAATTAAGTTCAATTATCTGAATAGAAAAATATGCTTGGCATTGGCATTCATCAAGGTATAGCATATATAAACCTGTTCTCTTTGGGCATTAGACTTTTTGGAGCAGAAGCCTCATAACTGTGCAGTGTTTACAATCCTACAAAATAAAACCATTATTATAATACAGATCCTTTACTTGAGTCTAAAAAATAACATCAGGCAAAGTTAGAACAATGTTTACTTTATTTGAGAAGTAGTTTTGAGGTCTAAAACTAATAAAGACAGTATGTTATTTAATACTGCACTCTAAGGTAATTAAAAAATAGATCCCCAAGGCCCCATTAGTAGTAGTAGTTTATAGGACTCTCCTACTCAAAAGCTCACACAGAAGTTCACGGAAACTGAAAGAAATCATTCAATGAATTTTGCTTCTATGACAGGAGTTAGAAAAGACAAGAGCTTATTTTCATTTTAGTCATATTCCTTAATACATTAGACACTTTAATATTTTACTTGGCTACCAGTGTTCAAAAACACAAGTCTGCGCAAGAACTTATGAAAATATAATCAAAACACATCCAGGTGTAGTATTTTATCCATTATATGAATCCAAATTTCCAGGTTCCCTTAGTTATAATCTCTGGTTTTTCCTTCATTGGCTGAAGGAGGAGAAGATCAGCAAGACAGGTATGCTGGTGATGTAACTACCCAGGGAAGAAATTACTACAGAATACAGTAAAGTCATACATTTAATAGCTTCTTGTTTGTTTTTCAAGGGTTACCTCAAGAGTTTTACAAAATAACGCAAGTGAGACTCTGTATACCATCATAGTGACTTCTATATCAAGGATGCTTGAGTTTTTTGTTCTAGATAGCAGCCCTACTGTCTAAACTTGGTATCTGACAGTCTTTGATTGGACATTGCTTTATTCCTGGTTATTTTCAGGTTAGTCTAGAGTTGTCTATTCTGCAGCCTCATAGGAAAGACCAGGAACCAGCCCATAATGCTGGATCAACTCCATAGTGCCAACAGGATGAAGAGCAGCAATTTTGCTCTTCTCTTTCCTTGGCAGTAAAACACACTTAGGAATATACACAGAGAGAGCTGTTGAACAGAGTTGACCATCGCTCTGGATTAGTTTTCAGAGTAGAACTGCTATTTACATTCAGAAAGCTAAAGCCCTCTCTGTTCAAGCATGAGGAAAGGTAAGAAACAAAACAAACAAACAAACCAATCTCCCTCCTTCTAATACCAATAAGATCTAGGTTGAAACATTGTTCAAAGTGCAGGACTAATTTGAAAGTGAACGCAAGTTCAAGGGTCTTACCCAAAGCTTTGTGGCACAGTCTCTGTGCAAAAGCAGCACAGAATAGCACAGCTAATGTTAAAGAAGCTCGCTCAGATGATGGAAAGCAGAGTTTTGCAAGGAGTAGTTTACGCTGTCTTTTAAAAGGTGGTGTCAATTATACCACAATGACCTCTTGTAGCATAACTCAGCTAAGTAGTTTTCAGGACCAAAAGAAGATTGAGATGTCCTCAACAACTCTAGCACATTACAGCCTGCAGTGTGAAAATCACCAAGACTGCAGTCCAGGACAGCAACACCTCAAAGCACCACTGAGAGCTTCAGCTTCCTTTGTTGTATTTAACACTTCATGTTTTTTGAGCAGTCAGTCAGTCACGACAGGTTCAAGCAACAGACGGTTTTTCATAAGCTTTAAGGGGAAAGATATTACTAATTTTTATGCAAGCCACTCTTGTTTCAACAGCTCTCAAAGAACCAAAATCACCAGGAAGGTAATGAAATACACCTGAACATTTCCCCTGCTTTGGTAGCATTTAATACATTCATTTACACCACTGGGAGAACACGTCTAGCTCAAAGCAATTTTCTCAAGGTGAGAGGCCAAAGAAACAACAAAATTGCCAGCAACAGAAGCCTCAATTCCCCCCAAAAGGAACAGGTTGTATAGAAAGCAATGAATATCAATTCCATGGCAATGTTTACCACCTAGGAGGAAACACTCTCCAGCATAGAGACTCAAACCTCCAGAAGTTCACAGGAAAGAAGGCAAGCCTGAACATAAATCAGGAAAACTGATCTGTTCAACAGCTACACCTGTTTCACATACCTCATTTCTCTTTAGCACTACTATAACAGGAAGCTTTGCAAAAATGAAGATGGTCTCAGCTCTGTTGCTGCTGAGCATGCTGCTGGGTACCCACGCTGTGCCTTCCCCTCATCTCTCCTGTTACAAGAGGGCCCTAAGAGACCACAACTGTCACAGCATCCCCGAAGGTGTGGCTGATCTGCGACAAATTGATCAAAGTCTGCAAGATCACTTTTGGGAAGGGAAGGGCTGCAAAATCATCTGTTACTGCAACTTTAGTGAATTACTCTGTTGTCCAAAGTAAGACTATTTTCCTTTTCATGCTTATACAAAATAAGTTCTGTATAACCATTCATTGTATTTCCATTACTTTGCAGCTACCACCTGAGAAATGAGCTACCATTTTAAAGAAATGCACCAGGAGGTTTGAAATTATATCAAGATATAGCCAGTTTTAAAATTTTTGTTTTTCAGTGGCTCACCTAGGATTTGCTTAGCATACTTGAAACCTGCATGTCCTATTATAGGAAAATTTAATATTCAGATCACTCAACTTTTAACTCTTCTGCCAATAACTGATCTACAACAAATGTTAGAACAATGATAATTCCTTATCAACAGCACTTTGCAATGAAGATGTTTTCAGGACCATCAACACAGTCTTTAGATTTCTGATACACAAGAAGCAGCTATGTTGCTATTCTAAGGCATACACAGATATACCAGTTGAATAAACAATTCTGTGAAGACAACCGCTTTAGGTAGGAAAATAAGTGGTGTGGGCAGAAGGGAGGGGAAAGAGAAATAAGTCCACAAATGCCTGCAAGGGAGGGAAGACTTAGCCCAGGAACCACTGACACTTGCCTGGCTTGCTGACACTGTGCTGACGGAGCAGAACAGAGAAATTTTGATGGAATGTGGGTTTTGTTGTTTTAGAAAAAGAATGTACATTTCAACAAATTTAATGTTAACAAACACCACCAGCCTGTGATTTATTGGCTTGAAATAATTAAATACATGAAGAGGTATCATCTCGTTCACCTTTTCAGCCAAATATTTTCTTCAGGAAATTTAGATCAAATCATCAACGCTTCAAAAGTAAAAGAAGTCATTTTTGCTTACCTATATAATGCCAGCAAGTGATAGTGGCCATGAAACATTAATACCCCTCTTACCACCCAAGCTTCTCAACTCCCCTAAAATATAATAAAAGGTAACTTTTCAGTACTCAAAGGATTAATAGGTCAGGACACTGGATTTGAACCAAGCAGGAATGAATTCTAAAGATAAAAATTCTTTTTGACTACTCTTCTGGCAAACCACATTTAAACTGAAAACAAGGTTTAAATACATTTTTCCTATTTCATTTCCCCCCCCAAGCTACATATGGTGACCTCACCTTGAGGCACACTTTGACCACCGGCTTCAGTCTCTGAGCTTTAAACAGTCATTGAAAACCTCTTATTTTGATAAGATATACAAGAAGCCTACCTTCATCCATCTCAAGGCACAGTGGACCTACTTGTAGGTCTGCTCTCAAGACAAATTGCATTAAACAGTATGTGTGCACATGCCTGAGTTCTTTATTTTTTGTAATATCACATATTTGGTAAGTTAACCTTCTCAAAGCAAAAATACCAGAGGTAAGGTCCTGGCACACTAGTCAGTCAATGAAAGTTTGCTACCACTTCCAAAGCAAAGGGATATACAGCATCTTCATACAGACCAGGAGTTGCATTTGCACTACTGAAAGAACATCCTGCAAACATAATAATCCCATATACACCCCACCAAAAAAAACAAAACACTCCCCCTACCCCCCAAAAAATCCCCAATTGGAAACGCTTTCCTTGTTAAAGCTCCAATAAAGCAATAACCTAATTATTTAAATATCTGGTAATGTCTTTCAGAGATATTTTCTTCGGACCAAAGATATCTTTTGTGATCCCCTGCAACAGTCAGTGACTGACATCAAGCCTATCAGTGAAGACAACAGGCACATCAGTCTACAATTCCCCAACAGTGCTTTAAAAGAAAAAAAGAAAAAGAAAAGAAAAAAAAAGAAACAACAATAACAAACCCCTTCTTTCTAACCACAATAGAGTGCCTCTTCTTACATTGTATGAAAATTTCTTTTCTATATCTTTTTGGAATCTTAAAGATGTAAGCAGTAAAGTTTTCCTTTCAAACTTGGTAGCTGCCTTAATTTCCATAATACTTTGAAACTTGGTACAAGGCTCATCATTGTCCTAATATGCTTCTCCCAGCAAAAAGCCTATCTCTTTTTAAAGAAGGACAACATTGCCAACTAGTTTTGATATAGGAACTTCAAGCTTTATATTTAATGTGGTTAAGAATGTGACTCCTTGTAGCAATCTTCTGTAATGCAGCTTCCTATTGCTTTATTGTTGTCACACAGTTAATGTTGTTTTAAGCTGAAGCGACTCAATACCTGGCACTTCTATAGATAGGTTGCCATGTTCTATTTAAGCATCTTTAAGGAAGAAAAAAAAAAAAAAAAGGAAAAAAAGAAAAAAACAAACTTACACCACTTGTATTTTGAAAATTCCACTGGAAAAATTGTCAAAGCTCACATTAATAGCAACTAAAGCATACTCAGGTTATAATTATGTCTAACCGGTCACCTGTGTAACAATGAAATGTATAAAACCTTAGTTAAAATGTTTAAACTTAACATTGCACTTCTATCAGAAGAGCTGCTAGAGCACATACATGCAGAAAGGCATCTGAAGAGGATAGGACTGATGCAAAGTCTGTTAAGGCAACATAAAAAACCCTCACTTAAGCAGCTTTTGGATCAAGTTTTGTTTGAAATACAGTACCTCAGAATTAAATTAAAATGCTGGCTTTGTGCTTAGGGTAGCCTTGTAGTGAGGTAGCTAGCAATGAGAAGACAAGGAGGTAACTAAAAATATTAAAAAAATCATGTTAATGTTTAAGAATTATTATGGTCTAGCCTGTAGATGTACAGTTACCTCTCAACATTTGCTAATACTGATTACAATACAAGGAAAATAGCCAATAGTTTATGTACACAAGTTTAATAAAAGCCACTTGAACAAGCCAGACTTAGAGGTAGCAAGCTACCTTATTGCCTAATATACAGAAACTCTTTAGCTATCAAGTCAGTCACATGGAAAACATGTAATATTGATGCAACTATTTTTAGTCTTTCTTCCTCAAAGCAAAGTACCATGCCTCTAATAATCTTATAACCTTACCCCATGAAAACTGCTACCACCAATTTACCAGAGTTTTACTTCACAAAGAGCATGAAATATCACAACGACTGTGCTCTTCATCTTTTGGCAAATGAAGGTTGGATAATGGCTTTTGTTTTGATTATACATAACTAATAATAAATGTTTCAAGTAAATCTGTGTGTACTATCATTACCAAGTAATTTTTTGGCTACTGTCTGTTAGACAAACAGGTTGTGTCTCTGGGCTTTAAGCCTGGTTTGTGTAATTATTCCCGAGTCATTCAGGCTTCCTACCAAATAATCAGCTGGCAGGCTGGGGGGTGGAAATCTGGCAACCAACAGTCAAAATATCCAAAGTCAGAGCTCTAAGAAAACATATGGTATCCGCTCTTGTGGAAAGTCCCCTCTAAGCTTCTAGCAGTAATATGGGCATATAGCTTTTGTTGGTCCTGCCATCTAGTTTCTACATGACTCACACTGTGTATGCCTCTGTCATTCATGGCTTTCCAGAGTGGCAGTAGCAAAAATTTTAAGGCAGAGGCACAACTGGGTAGTAAAGCTAGCAGGCAGTTTTCAAGTACTTCCCTTCTATCACTACTGACTAGGGGAAATCTATAATCCACAGGAGAAAAGTTTTGCCAGTTTTCACATGCAGGATAGGGTCACTGAGGCTGCTATTTTAAGACTTATTTCTTGTAGAAGCTTTTGCTTTTGTTTCTTTTCCCCCCCCAAGAAAGCTTCTACAGGTCCTGCCAAGCCCACATGAGAGCACTCATCCCTGTCATGCATTCTGCGCTAGAGAAAAAAACCTTTATCTTTTGGACATCCTATTCACTGCCAGGTTCCCTGGCTGTTTCTCTAACTAGTACTTTCCTATATATTCTTTGCACAAATTCAGTTTGTCATCTTCAGACTACTTTACAGTCACTACAGTGAAACGGATACTGAAACATTTCCTTATCAACGGAATATCAATTTTAGCTACCACTAGCTAGGTATCATTAACTAGCCTGAACTTAGGCCAACAGCACAGAACTTTAATGTGGAAATATATGAGACACTGCAAGTGAAAGAAATTAGGCCACTGATAGCTACTGGGAAAGCAGCCAGCTTGAGTTTAGGGTTTATCATCATTCAGTCCTGAGCAAGTATGCAATGGGTCAAAAAAAGCAAAATAGGACATCATCTCAGTTTTAGTGATCTCAAAGTAGTTTTCAAAAAGTTACAACATTAACATCTAACAGATTAGATTATAAAAATACTGCTTTCCTAGTTTTCCCAGATTAAGAAAAGACTTCTTAAACATCTTCAGATAAGACTAGGAGTTGTAACATACACTAACTGAACAAGCTGAAGCTGTGTCCTTTTCTGCTTTGAGATGAGAAGTCTTTTCTCCCTGTCAACCTATGCGCACAGCTTAAAACAAAGCGGGGAAAAAGAACAATCCAAGAATCAGATTTCATACACCACACATTTAGACAGAAAAACAGTTATCAGTGAAAATAGAAGAAATCAGATATGATACCCTTTTCAGCACTGCAGACTTCACTAAGATACTCAACTAGAAGCAAGAGTATTTAACTCCTTAAAAAAAAAAAAAGTAACATACAGTAACATCTTCAACAGGACTGAGTTAATACATGCAATGAACAAAAAATACTACAGGAAACCATATCAAACAAGCATCAGCTCCATCTTTCATTCTCCATTAAGTTCTTAGCAACAGCCAATGTAGATAAATGGAAGAAAGTCAGCAGTTACAGTATTTCTTCCCAAGTGGAAGGATCTCTCCGTGCAGTATACTACTTTTAACCCGTATTTATATCTTTGAAATTCAAGAGCTGCAATTTTTTCTTTTTAAATATAGGAGCACAAAGGCCTCAATGCTTGGAAGCACAGATCCCAACAAGATGAACAAACAAATCGGAGAAGCTCCCATCAATTCTTGCTTCCAAAGAGGAAAAAGAAAACATTATTCAGCCATTTCTGCTCAGCTAACAAGTGGAACTGCCACTTACAGCCTTTTACCTTGGGGAGGAGGGAATCTATTGTTAATTCTGCTACAGCTTCTTTTTTCTTTTTAAAACAGTATTGCATCATGAGACTAAGTACATTCATAAATGTATCCTTGGCACACTTTAATTGAAAAATATTTTAACATCATTACATAAGTAGTCAAAGCTTAACTATTAGTTACAAGTAACTCACTAAATAAGTTACAGACACACCCAGTTGAGCAACAATATCAGTGATATTTATTTAAAATACTTTTGCTGAGGAAATTATTTCAGGAGAGGTGGTTTTCAAATAAATCATCAAGATTATGAAAAATAAAAGAGACAAGTTCTCTGGGAGAAAAAGTTACAAAGAAAGCTTTTGCATATCAACAAAAGCTCTCAGTCTTGATTTGGAGCCCGAGTCTCAGTCCCAACCTTTTCTGTCTAATGAACCCCACTATCCATCTTTAGATCTGGTTTGTTCTTGTCATTCTTCACCGAGTAGATGAAATATGTTAAGGTGTCCTTTTCATTCACTGGAATTGTCCTAAAATGGCAGCCAATTATCTATAAAGGAAGAAAGCAAGGAAATGAAATAACCACTTTTATATGAGGAAACTGAAGATTCGAATTTAAATCAACTACATTAAAGGAAGTTTAAAAGGTTCATCAGGCAGTTAAAAAAAAAAACACAAACACAAACATATGGTATCTCCTTCCAATAATTTTTAATTGTCATACAAAAGCTAGGACAGGAACCTTTTTATTGACCCTATGAGCCAAATATACCCAATTGTACCATAATTTCCCAACTAAACAACTCTGGAAATTCTCAGAGAAGTTTAGCTTTCAAAGCAAAGGTAGGAGTGTCATTACATATGTGTAGGCAAAGCTCAAATATAAAACAAGTAACCACTAGAGAATATGAACAGAACTACAGTATAGAAATGAGAGGCTACTGCTCATTACTCAGTTTGAGGGATCTGTGTGCATGTTTAGTAACCAGTTATGACTCTATGCAAGAATCTTCAAGAATGATTATCAAACATTTAGCCTTTCAAACAAGAGCTGTCAATAATAATAAAAAAAAAATCCATGTGATGTATCAACTAAAATCTGACAGTCTCTAAACAGTTCTTGAGTCACTTTTGTGATTCTGGAAGTTTCAGAACGGTCAACTTTAAGAAAGCAGAATTCTTTGGTAGATTAATATTAGCAGAAGGAAGTAAGGAAATGAGACTACTCATTTAACTCCCATAGAGTATAAACGTTTAGCAAAATTAGGAAGTTAGAAGGCCTTCTAAACCCAAAAATCAAAAAAATTCACATCTATCTAAAAACAGTTTGAGAGAGCCCTTCTCTCAGTCAGTGCACTGACTCAGTGTACCAACAGGTAGAGGAGTGTCTGCTTTGCATAAGGACAGGTTACAAGGGACCACATGCACTGTGTAACTAAGAAAGCTCTGCTGCTATAGCTCACAAAAACCCATGGGTTAGTCAAAGCACATGACAGAAAACGATTTGCCTCTTAACCTATTTACATCAAGAAGCATAAACCAGTGCATGCATTGTATGAGATGTACCTGAAGCAGACCCTTGGGAATGTCCATTTTTACAAAACAAGCCTCTTGTGCTCTTTCAGATCACAGTTCTGTTAAATTAAGAACTGGTCACACTTCAACTCACAGAAGACTGATTTTAAATTCTTACTTGTTGCAGCAAAAGCACTGGCAGTACACTGCTGTTTTACAGCTCAGCCTTGAGGTCGCTCACACATTTAAGAACCTTGGCTTTAATCCACACTGATTAGTGGAGAGACCAACAAAATGTCTGCACAGAAGTCACAGAAGTACAATTGAGTGTATCGCTACCCAAAACTGAAAACAGGGAAATCTAGCTATAATTTTAAGGGAGAACCACCACTTCTTCCATGTATTTATATCAGTATTCTGTAAAATGCACCTGCACAGTGTGGAAGGATCCCTTAAAAACTGCACTCACACACAGTAAAGAAAGTGCTTCATTACTTTTAAAAATATTGATATGAAAAAAAATCCTCATTTCATGAAGTTCCATTTTCTGATGACTGCATTCAGTTTTATCAGTTAAATACAAGTGTAATAGAGAAATCTGTTTCAGATTTTTCCATACTTTCTATACAGAAAGATCTATGTTTGTATTAACTAGCTGTTAAAGTCAAGTCTCTGTCCTACTAGAATTTCACTGCTACCTCACGGTTTCTAATTATTTTCAGTAGAACACCTAGGGTGAAAACATGACTGATGTGCAGACACATCCACATTTTTATGATATTCAGAGACATGCAACAACTCATCATACTGTTTCAACTCCACACTTTTTGTTTTTAAGCAGTACACACTCCTTTTGGAAGTTAAGAGTCCCTCCTCTGGAAAGAACTTTTACTTTTGATTTATTTGGCTGAGGAGTGGTGACCAATGAAGGAAGCTAGATAAGCAGTTCCCTTCTGTTCTCATAAAATCCAGATTACATATGCTCTTCATGCAAGGATCACACTATACGGAAAACCACATGCCATAGCAAGCTGCATTTTCTGTTATGGAACAAACACTCATACGTACTTCAACAAGCTGTGCTTTGTTAAGTCCTGGTCTGGTCTGTAGCTTGAAGTGTCTTTTGTACCTTCGAAGTGTGTTTACTTGTAACTGATATAAATCAACCTAGAAAACATGGGGGAAGAGAAAGAAAGTCATCTAATTTAACTCATCAGAATTCATTTGTTAATAGCTTGCCTCTCAAGAACATATGGGAATCTTACAAAGTAGATGCACAAATGTAAACTGTCAGCTCAATAGATTTCATTTTGAGAAAACAACCTCCACCCCACACCTCCAAGAAGCAAGCAAAACACCCCAGTTCAGTTTAAGACTATTTTACCCAGCATGGCCTTTCTTCCCTTTTACAGCGACAATATTTGGAACTCATTACTGTACTTTAATCAGTTCTGGGTTTTTGTTTGTTCCCCAGTTTGAATATGATCAAACGAAGCCCCATAACAACTCTCATACTGTATCTATGAAGAGGTGGTTCACAGGAAACCCTTATACTGTATTGTGATTTCAGCCATCATATTTTACAGAAGTTGCATAAAAATACAGCATAGCTGCACCATAAGACAGCATGCATTAGAACCAAGAAAAAGTCTAGAGTACGAAGTTTTTTTGGCTTGAGGTGTGAGAAGAAAACAGCTGCTCTTGGTCTCCAAACATATTGCTGCTACATAAGCACAACGTAGGAGTTATGTGCATAGGCATAGTTGCCCAGAATTATTTTTCAGCGTGAGTTGACAGTTCAGAGAATTGCACAAGCTTCTCTTAAGGATATAAATACACAACCTTAACCCAGTACTCCCTCAGTTTTGAATCCCATAAACTCTGACCAACAGTCACTTCTCCCAGCAGCACCTTACCCTCCCACCTTCCTTGACAATGTCAACAGAGAGCTTAATCAAAAGACCAAGTAGGAAAAAAAAGCTAAGAAAATAGGCTGGATGAGAAATTCTGCTAGATCACTTGCAATTACAGTAGTATTCTCCAAAATCACAGCATTAAAGATTGATTATGGAATTCACTTCCACTCTGAATTCATTTAGTAACCTCAGCTATAGATTAAGAACAGTGCTACTGTGTACTTGGTAAACCGGCCAGAGTTGGTGCGTACCACCTTATGCAATAGAGAATGGGTATCCTTTGGTATTCCAAATTTTACACTGCAGAAATTCCACTTCCCAAGGGAACCCATGGCCTAGAGAATCACACATAGGAGTAGCAGCAGCTCTCTGCAAAGTCCCAGAAGCTAGCAGTACTGCGGAAGCTTTCCTGTCCGTAGACATCATTTCTAACAGCTAGCGATGATCAAGATTTAGGAGAAGATTAGAGGGCCCTAAAGGTCCTCAAACTTTTTTTTTTTTCTCCTTAGTAAAGTGAATAGTTAACCAAAATACAGAAGGTCAAGAGACTACAGGCATCACAGGGCCACAAAGATGACTAGGGGATTGGAGCATCTCCATACAAGGAGAGGCTGAGAGGCCTAGAACTGCTTATCCTGGACAAGAGAAGGCTCAGGGAGGAACTTATTAATGTGTATAAATATCTGATAGAAGGGTGTAAAGAGGCAAGATTCTTCCCAGCAGTGCCCCAGGGACAGGACAAGAGGCAATGGGCACAAACTGAAACACAGGAAGTCCTGTCTAAACATAAGAAAACACTTTTTACTGTAAGGGTGGTGAACACTGAAACAAGTTACCAGAGAGGCTGTGCAGTCTCCTGGAGATATCCCTGGAGATATTTAAAACCCAACTGGAGAGGGCCCTGAGTAACCTGCTCTACTTGACCCTGCTTGAGCAGGGGGCTTTGATCAGATGATCTCCAGAGGTCCCTTCGAACTCCAGATATTCTGTGATTCTGTGATGTACAGCACACAGTAATCAATGGGAAGGACATATTACTATTACCCAAACAGCCAGCTGAAACTCCTCAGATGCACTTCCCAGTCAGTTTTCTTGCTTGCTGCAGTACCACTAAAAAGCTTGCTTTTTCTGTTCCAGAAATATTCATCAGTTGTGACATATTTTAGAATTCTTGTATTGGAAAGCAAAACAGGCTTGCTGAAGAGTGGCAGTTCCCACTGTGCCAGGCAGCTACCTTAAGTCACGTGGCACATTAGGTTTAGACAGAACTTTCATAGAAGTGATCCAACACATTTAACAGACAAAAACACAGGCTAGCATCAAATCATTCCCAATCCCCTAAGATCCTCTCAGTCAGAGTCTTCAAACTGGAGCTGTGCGCCTTCAGGCAGAGATTCTTGCACAAAGTTTTATCAGTTATGTTGCTCTTATCTGCAGATTTTGGCTATGAGGATGCCATTAAAATAACACTCAATGAGCAATATCTGAAACATCTTGAAAAACCCCTCTTAGAGGAATCAGGTAGGAATCAGCCTCTGCTCAAAATTATCACACCGAAGAGCACCTGCTAAGCCAGGAGGTAGCAGAAAATCCCGTATGCACATAGGAAAAGGGCTTTAGGTCATGGCATGGTTCTAAAAAAGCTGGTGCTTTCTCTTTCACTACACTATAAAAAAAGGTTCAAAAGCTGTAGTTCACTTTCATAATATGTGATAATGTTTCAGAGGTCTCCAGTGGAGAACACGAACAGGTAAAGGGCCATCCTCCTCCACTCCTTTCCTGTCTGACACCAAGTGTCTCTTCCCTGAACACAGGATAAATACCAAAGAGCTACCCTCACTAAACTTTAAGTTAGACTAGAGCAACAGAGTAACTGCAAGAACTATTCTGCAACATGTTTTCACACACAGAAAGAAATGATTGGAAGGACAGGAGCAGTGAAGCATTTATATCCCAAGTCCTATGTGTAATTCCCTTAAAATTGTCAAATTCTGCAAAAGACAGATTTTGCTACTATGTGGCAAAGCATCACTTCTACTAGAACTTTGAAAAGGAAGCATCAAGAAGGAGAATTTGAAAGTGACAGTTTTTTGAGAAAACTAGCAAACACTTAAACATAAGCTAAGAGTCTTGTTCATTCTAGTCTGCAGAATTAATACAGAAAATACTCCATAAAACTCAGTCAGCTCTTGTTATACTAAGAACTTAGTGAGTCAGAAGTCCTCCCTTTTCCCCATCCCCCCAAATAAGGAAAGCTGTAACAGTGGAAAAGCAGCATTAGCACAGACTTGGTAGTTGTTAAGAACAAGCTTAACATAACAATGAGCAAACAACTATTTAGCTACCTCTGGAGTGTCGATGTCTTGCACTGGTGAGTCACCATCATCATCACTGCCTTTTCTCTTTCTTCTATTTCTCACACTCTGAATTAAGTTTTTGTGGAAGTCACAAATATAAAGATGTCTTGCCTAAAAGAGTAACACTGCGTCTTTCAATCAAATCCACACGAGTATGTGCTCAGCTTAAGATATAAACGCACGTACAGACACAAGTCTTCAGCAATCACAGTCACATTAACCGGGTTCAGGAAGCTTTTCTACTGGATTCCCCTAAATAAGGGATCTGTTATGCTACAGACTACTGCCACCCGCTTGGCCCAGAGAGCGGGGAAGTGCCGCAGCAGACTGATTCAGTAGCAGCAGACTGCAGAGGCACATGGATCTCTACAGCCACTCCTCAGAACTCAGGCATCAGGCAGCAAAAGTGATTCCTGTTGTTCTTTTGAGCGCCCCAAACCGGGAGGGTTTCAGCCCTCCTTTCCCATGTGTGCTCCTTTGTTTCACTTCCACCACCTATACAAGGTCAGGCAGCACACAGGCTCCCCCCCCCCCCCCAAAAAAAGTTTCCTTTCGCAAGGACCCGTTCATTTTGAAAGCGGAATTCTCATCTACGCACAAACCCCGGTTTTTCAGAGCCGCGAGCGCTGACTTTAACCGGCATTAAGGCCCCGAGCGGCGCTACGCCTGCGCGGGCGCGGGCTCGCCGGTGGTAAAACGCGGGGCAGCACGGTTTGAGCCGTTTCTGCACGGGCGGCGCGGGGAAGCACCGCGGCGGCGCCAGGTCCGCGCTGCCCCGCGGCCGCCGAGCGGAGGCGCAGCGGCACCGGGGACGCGCAACGCGACAGCACGAGGCAGAGCGGTCGCGGCGCCCGGGGAGCGAGCGCCGAGCGCTGCGGCCGCCGCGAGGGCGGGGGCGGCCGCGCCCCCCCCCCCCCGGGAGCCCCGCGGGGAACAGCCGCGGCCCCGGCGCGGCGCGGGCACTTCAGCGCTGCACTGGCGCAGCGGCAGCCAAACTCCGGCGTGCACAGGAGGGGGGAGGGACAACACCGCCAGCCCGCTCCAGAAGAGAAAGAAAAAAGAACAAGAAGAACGCAGCCCCTGAGGCGACGGGCGAGCCGCGGCGGCGGGAGGCGGGCTGGGCAGCCCGGGGCAGGGCAGGCTCCCGCTCCCGGCGCGGCCCCCGACTTACGCTCTTGTCCAGCTCGATCTTCACCTTCTTCTGCGAGATGCTCTTCTGGATGCGCTTGCTGAAGCTGGCGTTGCCGGCGGCCCGGCCGCACCGCTCCCCCTCCTCGCGCAGGCAGCACAGCTGCCCGGCCCCGGGGCCGCCCGCCGCCGCCGCGCCCGCCCCGGCGCCCGCCGGGCCCGGACCGGGACCCGGACCCGGACCCGCGCCCGCGGCCAACCCCGGCGGCGGCGGCGGCACCTCCACGGCGGCGCCCGCGTTGGCCACGACGGCGGCGACCAGGGCGGCGGGGTCTGCCCCGCGCTGCGCCACCTCCTCGGCGGCGAACCCGTTCATGCCCGGCGCCAACTCCTCGGCCCGCGGCGGGCGCCCCGGCCCGCACCAAACTTCCCGCGCCGGACGCGCCGCCGCCCTCGGCCGCGGCACCGGGGCGCGACCCCCTCCCCCGGGCGGCGAGCCCGCGCGCTGCGGGCACGCACCTCCCGCCGCGGGCGCCGGCCGCAGCTCCCCGCGCCGCCGAGCCCCCGCGGCTACCGCGGCCCCGGCGCCCAGCGGGCCGCCCCGCTTCCTCCTTCCCCCTCTGTCATGTGGAGACTTTTCAGCTGTTTCCTATGCAACAACAGCAACCTGCCCGCGGCCCCGCCCCCGCCCACTGCGCGTGCGCGCTCCCGCGCCGCGGGGTGCGGCGGGAACTGTAGTCTCACGCGCCGCCTCCCCCTCCTCGGCCGGCGGCGCGGGAAAACTACAACTCCCGAGATGCCCCGCGGCGGGGGGAGCCCGAGTGCCATTTTGCGGCGCTGAGGACGCGGGAGAGGGGGGCGGGGGCGGTTGTGGCTCTCCGCGCTGGCGGCGAGGCCGGCCCGCCCGCCCCTGCGCTCCCTTCCCCCGCCGCCAGGCGGGCGGCAGCGGCGCAGCGCCGCTTTTAAAAGGCCCTTGATCCCTCCCTACCTTCCTCCCGCCCGCCGCCGGGGCCGCGTGCAGCCGTTGAGATTTGAAATGCGCCCGTGCGGAGGAGCCCTCCCCCGCGCCGCCGCGCGGCCCGGCAGCGCCTCCCGCCCGGTGCCGGCGGGGCGCAGCGGCGGGCGCTGGGCGTGCGGGGAGCGCGGGCTCGGCCGCGGCGGCGGAGGGCGGTGTTTCCTCTGAGAGGCGAAGCTCGCTACTTCCACTGGCATGGCCAAGCGCGTAAACATGCTTCAGCCAAAAAAGGTTAAGACACCGGTGCTTCCTCTTTTCTACCATCCTTGCTCCTGCAGCGCCTTTGACTTCTTCATTATCTTCAGCAGTGTCTCCCCTGTCTTTTACTCTCTCCAGCTCTAGTGTTTCAGCCTAACTCGCATTTCCTAGGATGGTTTTCTTGCCTGGATTTTTTTTCTCTTCTGTCTGCCTGTCTGCACGCCTGTCCCTTCGTATCTCGTTGCCTCCTTTCTTTTCCACCCTTTTCTCATTAATGGTTGGAGAACAGATCCCGTTGCCCTGGACTGAACGGAGAATGCTTTCTGTCATTTGCAGTGTTGCCTTGCAAGTGGGAGCAATTTGAGAGCCCGGGTTCAGCCTGCTACTTTGAGTTGGCTGACTGAGAATAACCGACTGTAGTCCTTTACGTTAAAGCCGTTTTTAAAACGGCTGCAATTGGAGTCTAGCTTTGAATTAACTTCATAAAGATCTTTTAAAACAAAGACAACTTACAGTGCAAGCCTTCTATTTTATTATTTAAAAAGGCTTTTTGTTAATAAAGATGAAACAACAACAAACTGAGAACGCTTTTTTTTTTTTTTTTTTTTTTGCTAGCGATGATCTGGGACCTTGCTGTGTATAAGACCAGCTAACATAGATACTGTGAAAATACACGTTAAAAGCAAGTATTTTTAGTTTCAGGAATTTACAAAACTACATAAAAGATACATTATCATTAAACCAATTGCTAGTGCAGCTGTCTACAGCAGAGTGACAGAAGATGCAAACTTTTGATGCATTTTTCTTCACATGCTTTCAAAGTATAGGCACTGAATATTGAGGTTTTGCTTTCCTTTCAAACTGCCACAAATATTCCCTTAAATCTAAGAAATGGTATCTGAACTGACTGTACTCAAAGCATAATGATTTAATCACTAAAATATTTGACCATATCAGTTACCATGCATTTTCAGCTTGCAAAACCAGAAGAAGAGTAATGGAGAGGTCAGTGAATGATTTGACAAGACACAGACCCTGTGTAAGCCCAAGTTCTAAGTGAGCCAGGGAACATGATTATAGCGCAGCTTCAGTTTGTGCTGCAGATGGCTTTTTAATCTGATTACATAACCTGGTATTATAGAGTATGGGTAGGTCCCACTTACACTTGGAACAGTGTAATTGAATGAATGATACAGTAACTAAAAAAACTGAGCATAGAGTCATAGACAATAGAAAAGGCATATTTCAAACATTTAAAGAGTTTAGAGTGGAAAAAAAATCCCACACCCTGCTTTGTTATCAGTTGAACAGAAGTCTAAATAAAGTATCTGGGCATAATCTGTATAATCTCAGACAACAGACTTCTAACTCACTTTTTAAGTTGCCTGGGATTTGACCATTTTAAAAGTTGCAAAAACAAAATGTTAAAATTAAAAGAATGCTAGCAGGGTTTACCTAAGAAAAGTATAGGAAGTACAGACTAGGAAAATTGGGGCAAGGGTGAGTTCCAGGAATTCTTCAGTGGAAATCTGTGTCATGAATAGCAATGGCTGGAATCTTACACTCTGTCTTTTGAGACCCATTTTCTTTAGATTGTTTTGACCTTACTGTGAGCACAAAATACACCAGTCTAGGTTAAGAGCAGTTGAGGTTTGGCATACTAGGTTTGGTTGGTGTGATTTCATAAGATGGAAAGATCAGTTGTGCATTTTAAATCTCTATTTCTGATCTTCTTTGTATAGTTTGTGAGCAGTTAAAGACTTTATTACATCAATCAGCCATGCTTGCCAATATGTTAAATTATAAACTGAATTTCAAAATGAGTAGTGTCATAGTTTCATGATCATGATAAGACAGTAGTAGGGCTGAGAAAGACGGTCCTTCTTCTGCCATAAGCTGCTCATTTTCACACCCGAGCCCTCCCCGCCCTTCCTTGTGCCTATAAAAGCATTTATATGGCTGCATAGCTAACTGGATTGGTTTAAAACTAGCCCAGCAGAAAGAAAATCAGTTAAGTTTAAGCCTGATCTGCTTTACTGCTCAGTTGCATGATGTCACAGCACAAAGGAAGGTCCAATAGAAGGACCAGACTGTGTAACTGGCACAGGAACAAGGAAGGACCATCTTCTTTGGTATCAATGCCAGCTTAAAATAATTCAGAAATCATGTAATTGTTAACCTTGTAGAGTATGTGGGATCAACAAATGCAAAGAGCAGCAGATAAGATGGCTTATCAGGCAGGGTGAAAAATCTATCTACAGGATAGATTTTCAAAGTTGCATGATTAGGCCATTTGGAATAAAACAGCTGTCATAGATGGATTCTGCTAGATTGTATTTTGTGCAAAAGTAAGATTTTATAAAATTAAGCTATGGCAGTGTTTAACAGAAGTATTTAGATATAACTAAAAAAAACCATATACTGGGAGATTTTAAACAAATATCCCTATCAAAGTATGTTTTATTGGAACAATATACTTATTAGAGCAAAAATTTCAAGAACTAAGCTGATTGCAGGAAACGGCAGCTCCAAACTAGTAAATTTTTGTATGAGACTTCACTAGTATTTATGGGCCATATACACATGCAGAGTTGAAAACTAAGGAGGTAGTAATCTACATCATAGATGTCAAAAGTGTGGTATGGACAACTTAAGTGGCATGCAGAAGGAACAGGAGCTACCGCATCTTGAAAAGGGCATCCGTTTGAAGCAGCAGCTCACAGGCTCTGAGTGCAGCAGGACACGGTGGCCCTTGCTGGCACAGAGGAGAGCCAGGCACAGGTGGGAAAATGAACAGCTTATGCCTCTTTGAGATGCTGTATGTTCCCACTCCTGTTAGCTTTTGACTGATGTGCTTAACATGTAATTTGAAAACAAAAAATGATAAATCACACACATCACTTTAGATAAATTGCTAGCACACTATAAACATATTATGGGTATTTGTGGAAAGGAAATGTGTTTTGTAGCTATATATATATCTTAACATGATAAGGTTCAATTAGAGATGACTCTTCCCTTCCCTTTTAGGTACCATTCACTGGAAGTCTAGGTGCACCTTACTGAGCTTTTGTGCTGCACCTCAAATTATCCTGTTAGCAAATATTTAAAAAATAAAATTCTTAAAATGGTTTAAAAATTCTGCAAATTCTACCATATCCTGTGTTGGATGTATAAGATTCAAGTAATACAGTAAGAGAGAAAATCATTCCATTAACTAAAATGGTTAAATTGGTGCAAAACTGGTACTTCCTGGTCCTTCTGTATAATCCAGTTGAATCTGCTATTCCTTTTTAGTGTTCTACTCTGCAGTATGGAAATTAAGAGAGTATGAAAGAGTTTATATAACACATGCTTTTATTAAAAGATTTAAAACAGTAAACAGGGTTCAAAAATAATCATATTTTAAGAATAATCTAGGTGTTACAGGATTAAAACTGATAAACCCATGTACTGTAAAACCTTGAAAGATTTGTAATACATGCCCCTTCACTGTTTGTAGCAATTGAGTTCTGCAATAAGCCATTACATTAGTTACAACAGGCTTCAAGGATCTTCTATTAAAAGGCTTCATTTTTATGTGGAAAAAATACAGAAATGTTGGTACAAATATATTAGATGTTCTTTACTGAATGTACATGCCAGCAATTATTTGTTGGGGGACTTCAAGAATGAACTGTGACAAATATTTTTGCTTCATAAAGCAATAGTGAACACAGCTTAAAGGATGTTTTCAAATACAGCTGCACATAAGCAACCATTGCAGCCTACCTTGAGCTTTGTACTGAGGTCCATAGTAGATTTCAATAATCTTTCTCCTTGTAAGCTCCCATTCAGCCAAGCTGAAAGTACACATCCACTGTTTTTAACAGTGAAGGGTTTAGAGTCACTATTTCAATCTGGAATGCAGAGTGAAAAATTAACAGAACTCCCAGAGGTTTTGTTTTGTTTTGTAATGTGATATAAATTTAGCTATGAATACTGGACCAATACTTGTAGGATACTGCTTAAGAGTTATTTTTAATCCCTTGAAAAGAAATATAAACCTTGCTTACCAGTAACAGAAACTCTGTTGTAACTTTTCAGCAAAATTGACTGGTCTCAGATGCATCCTTAATACCAAAAAAACCTATGGTATACTGTTTCCTACAGTCTTACTTTCTGTGAAACACTGTTTATAGAAATTCAGATCTGACACTGTCTTTAATCACTTTTTTTCTTAGAATAATATGTTACACCATCTTTGCTATTTTATCATAAGGTCCCAGAAAGGAAAACAGGGAACTTCTGTAGCCCACAAGTCCTTTTCAGTATCCTCATCTTCACAGTATAGTTAACTAGGTGCAGACCTAGCATCCATAAGCCTGAGTTTGCTTGTTAAAGTTAACAGCAGCTACTAAGGGCCCCTTGGGAGCAGGTGAACACTTCGTCTACCTAAATCTAGGGTGTATAGTTTGCAAATTCTTCATAAGGTGATTATTTGTACTCTGTCAGCAAAAACTAGAGTCTGATGCTAATATAAATATTTTTATAAAAATAAAATAAGTAAAATTATGCAGGTTTGGAGCTGAAATGTTTTCCTGACTTGTTGCAGAGTTCACTCTGGGCAAAAAGATATAGGCTTAAACTTCAACATTATTTTCATAACCAGAAGGAAATAATATATTCTAAAAAGATTTTTTTTTTAATTTGTAATGCTCTACTGTATGAGTAACACCAGCAAAGACAACTGCAGTTCAAAAGTATCATTAAACTTGGCAATAACTGAGAAAGGTTTGTGGGAAAAGAATCTGATAAAATGTTTTAAAAAAAAAATTCACAGAAGTTGACCAATAGGCAGAATGTATTATGGCAACTGTAAATTCCACAGGGTACCATTTCTTCCTATATTTGTATAGTGCCTACCATTATCATTTGTTCAATATATAGCATTTGATCAAAAGTGTCAGTTCTTCAGTAGTTATTGCCAGATTGTGACTTTCTGCTTCATCTTTAATGCTCTTTAACATTAAGCAAGGAAGCTGAGGTTTTGAGTCTCAACTTTCATTTTTATAAGGCTCCAAGCCTTTATAGTTGCAAAGGTAAGTCAGAAACCAGGTCAAGGGCATATATTAAAACAAAGAAAGCAATGAAAAAGACACCCTTCCCTTTTATTTTAACATGATTTTTAAGCATGTATCACAGTTTTAGAAGCCTTTTTATTTGTTTGGTTGTTAATGTTTATCAACATTATTAATACCACAGGTAAGACCTGATGAAACCCATTCATTTAAGTTCTTCCAGTACCTGGACACAAAGTCAACACATTTAGTACTGCACTACTTGGAAGGAATACGGATGCTACCAACTAAATCTGCTTCTCTCTTTTGGCTGTGCAAGATAAAAGGGTATAGATTCCTCCTTCTTCCTCCTGCGGCTTGTGGCACACAGCTTTATCAACTTAGTAGATTCTTTTCTAAAAGATCTTAAAATTGTGATTACATAGGAAACAGCTTTTACTGACAGGTTTTGCTTTTAAATTTCTAGCCCTCACAACTGCAGAAGAAAATAGTCCTTCAAAATGGAAGGGGTATCTCAACATTTGTAAATCCTCCTCAGTTGACACGTTTCATTGTGGCAGCAATGAGCACCAGTGGCTAGCCTCACACAGGTGCTGAGACTGTTCAGGAGCTGGACTGTCATTACAGCCTCTTTGAATCCATTTCCTGGATGTGACACCTCCAGTGCTAGACACAGCCCAGACCCTTTTTTTTACTGTTTAGTAAGAAAAAAATTCCCCTGAAACTATGCTTTCCAGCTCCCAAGCATGCAACATTTGTACTAATAATTGCAACATTTTATTTACTGAGAGTAAGCCTTGTGTAAAGCACTGACATGCTTTAGGAAGTGGGAGGCGGGGGAGACAGGGCAGAAGCAAAGATGCACATTTTTTCCCATGTAAACCAATCTAGAAGTGTAAATTACAATGACCCACATTTTAAAACCCCTCTAAACTACCTTTAAAATTACCTACTGGACAAACAATGACAAATTACTCCTCTCTTCTCATACCTGTAAAAAGAGATTAACAATAAACCAAAGTGATAATAAGGTTCATTAAGATCTACAGATGAAGAGTGTTATATGAGTTCAGAGTTACTTTGAGTGTAAATGAGAAAATGAGGTCCAGGAACAGGAAAGTGGGGAGGGAGGAAGAAAAGAAAAGAAAAGAAAAAAAAACACAATGCAAGTGGCAAAAAAGTTCTTGTCAGATTAAGGTAAAAAAAGTTTGGTTAAGTATAACAATTATTGTGACCAGGAACAGCTGGTGTTCCTAATATTATCTGCATTAGTACCAGGAGAGATTTGTTGTATTTATTTCCTATCACATGACCACTTCAGTTTCACTCTCTGCTCTGCAGCTGTCCCTAGTGCTGTCTAATGTAAGCTGTCTTTGTTTTAGATATTTGGTATACAGCACAAAGTCAAAACAAGTTACTGAACTTTCAGACCAAAACAGCCTAGCGTAACAAGGCTTCTGTTTGCCTAGGAGCTGCTTAACTGGTTATGCAGGCTTTGCAATAGCACACATAAAACCGTGATATGTTTAGACGGTAAATGTATGCCATCTTTATAAAATATGTATTATTTCCATGTTATAAGAGAACTGAAGAATGGGGAAAGTTATTATTATTTATAACATTGTTCTTTAAGATGCTGACAGAAGTAGGGGTTTTGAGAAATTTTGGGCAGCTCCACTGTTACATATGATTATATCAAAACACGAAGAAAGTAACTGCTTATAACTTGAACAATATAGTTAACTAAGTTTTGTTTTGTTTATAATTCAGCTAATCAATAGCTTAGGTAGCTCTGTTTTTTCTTTTAATCCTAAAGCTCCTATCATGTATTGAGTATAAAAGTTGCTGATATGAAATCATGTTATATATAGTTGTATAGTATGTATGTATAGTTATATGTGTAGACTTTGTAAGAAACATTAAAAAAGGAGTTTAAAGCAGTGACCTCTTTAAATGCTTTCTGTATCCTAGACCTTGATCTTTTTCTGTAACAAAAAATGTCAATAATCTAGAGCTAAGTTTGCTTTCTCTTTCAACCAAGCTATTGTTAGTGAAGTTAGGTGCATTAAAATCTAGAGCAGTTGTAATTCACCTCCATTATCAATCAGGTAAACACCAATTTCTCAGGTACATACCCTTTCAGTTGCAGACTGTAGTCAGTCAAAAACAATCACTTTTCAAAGCAGAATTTTACTGCTATTATTGCCACATCATGATGAATTCCATGCAGGCGTTCAGGTAAAGTAGAGTGTCTGGGGAGAGAGAGTCTTTTCATCCAACTGAATGAATTAAAACTAACACTGTCACCGTATAATATACTTACACTAGAATAAAAGTTTGATGTCAGAGTTAAGGTCATGCAACCATAGTTTGTAATTTCCTCAACTGCAGTGTATCGGTAGCAAATGTAGGGAATCCGTTGATTGAAATGTTAATTTAGGTTCAAATGAAAGGTCTTCCTTAATTTCTTCCCTTGGTATGCCCACTAAACTTCTATGTTTGCTATGTCTAAATACTATTAATAAATAATAGTATATAGAAGAAAAATGGAGAAATTGGCCATGGAAGTGAACAGATAAAGTATGATTTAGAAAGATTTTTTTTTAATCACTTAACCACAGTAGCCCACAACTAACTTTTTAAATTAGTTTCTCAGCTCTATAACCTGGTCTTGCCTCTTTTGCTCTTTCCTCTTCATTGTATCCAGTGTTTCTAGTCACTACATCGCTTATCTTTTTTCATTTACTGAAGATTAAGTGAAGTTAACAATAGTGCCCCAAATTTTAATTGTGTAGCAGATTAGAAACTCAAAAGGGCTTGAAACCAGGGAGCTATAAAACTTAACAGTCATTTTATGAGCTGAATTATTCAAGTAGAAGTAAGCTTAAAGTCCTAGAGTTTATGCTTCTTCCCCACAATTGTCATCCACATGTGGTTTATAAATTAACCACATGGACTGACCGAAGTCAATACTGTGTCGATCACTGTTTTTAGAAGAGTAACAGTTACTGAATCTCTTGAGACAGAATTTGTGGTTTTGTATGGAAAAGAACAGTATGGTATAATGAAAAAACAGTGACAGCTTATTGTGGAACAAGGCACATAGAGAAAAAAACCCTTTTCCATGTAGGAAGACGCTTACAGTTTTGGAACTGAGAAGTTTCTAAAATCAGCATTCTTGCATGGAACTTTCAGCATCAGCACTGCCATGGAAAGCTTCCAGTGTCATATTCAACCACGGAAAATTTTTAATACTGCCTTCCTTGTTGGAGGACAGACAGATGTTTGAGACTACAACCGTTTGCTTTCTTATGCTGTCCTGTGTTGCATGACATGGTATGATATAACCATCTATTTATCTCTCTCTATATATATGATTGTACAAATCCTTCTTTTTCAGAGAAGAAAGTGTAGAAAAAGAATCCCTTTAAAAGAATAAAGGGCTGAATTTTCAATAACTTTCTTAAACCATTTGATTAAGCTATTTGAAAGGTAGGGTTCACAGAATCACAGAATCACAGAATCACAGAATCACTGAGGTTGGAAGGGACCTCTGGAGATCATCTAGTCCAACCCCCCTGCTCAAGCAGGGTCACCTAGAGCACATTGCACAGGATTGCATCCAGGCGCATTCTGAATATCTCCAGAGAAGGAGACTCCACCACCTCTCGGGGCAACCTGTTCCAGTGCTCTGTCACCCTCACAGTGAAAAAGTTTTTCCTCATGTTAAGATGGAAGTGTCTGTGTTTCAGTTTGTGCCCATTGCCTCGCGTCCTGTCGCTCGGCACCACTGAAAAGAGTCTGGTCCCATCCTCTCGACACCCTCCCTTCAGATACTTGTACACATTGATAAGATCTCCTCTCAGCCTTCTCTTCTCCAAGCTAAACAGGCCAAGCTCTCTCAGGGTTCATTCTTTTCATAACAGTAATTACACTTTCCCACCCTACCTGCTTTTCCAGGAACATTGTATTTTTAGAGGAGATATGAAAAAAAGATGCACAGAGGAGCATGTTGTTATACCCTGTATTCTCCCTGTAGTTATACCCCATAACTCCCCAAAACTGATCCAAAGCAATTCTTTCCATGAACTTTCTACATTAGCTTTAAAAGCACGAGTAAAAATACATATTAATAATAAACTTGTATAAGGTCTTTTTTTTTAAGAAGCGACAGAGAATACCTGACTCAGAAGGTTAAAGGCATCAGCATGGACAGAGCAAAGATCTTCTCTGCTTTCATTAAAAATCATTTTTGGTGCCTGTAACCATCCTGATTACTTTTCACTGACATGAACTCCCAGAGGTCATAACTTGCTATTTTAGAAGGAATAACACTGAGAGAACTGTATTTCCTGAAAACTGGTATATCACTGAAGTATCATTGTACTTTCAACTGCATCAGTGAGGATTCCAGAGCAAACCTGATTTGGATCAAGTTAACCTACATTTATACAGTTGTAAACAATGCAGAAGGTAATGGCATGAATTTGTTCTAGTTTGAATAGTGTGATATGCAGAGTTCTGGATAAGTTTGGTAGTCAAAGATGTTACACCAGACATACTAATGGCTGTATTATAAAGTCATTCAGTAGACTACTAGCATTCTAAGATTCTGTGATCTCTTACAAACCTACTTTATTAGCTAGAAAATACTGTGCGGAAACAGTCATATACAAGCGCTTTACCACAAAGAAAGGGAATGAGTAACCCATCTGGCAGCTCAATTCACTGAACAAAGTAAGAGTGCTTTCCAAGTAATAAATAAAGAACATTTTCAAAATGAATCGAAAGCGCTGTCCACAAGTGGCTAGGCCTCCACAGAATTCACTACTATGAATTTAGAACATTGATTTTTTACCGAGAGGTACTGGAAGAGTTTACAGTAGTAAAAAAGGCAATACTAGACAGAACACAGAATATCCCCAGTGTAAACGTTTATTTTGAAAGATAAGTGTGGGCTTTGTTTGTAGGTTAAACACTATCAAAAGGAACAGCCACAGAAGTTGGGCGATACAAGAATTCTGATAACTAGATTCTGGTAGGCTTTCTGTCTCATCTGCAGAGGAAATGCATACAACGCTGTCAATTTAGCTTCCAGTTACGTACTCTTTGAAGAAGACTGAGTAACTTTTTTCAGTTTATATTATGTCTTTTAGTGCTGCAGTTTAAGCAAACACATAAAGCTTAATATGAAAGAGGGATGAAGGAGGCATTTATTACCATATTAGTGAACTGTTTTGTGTGAACAAGTCTTTGTCATACGGAAAAAATGAACTTGAAGGCCTGGGCCTGCTAAACACTCCCTGTTCAATGCATCGTACTCTGAACAGGTCTGGAATGGGAAAAACGTCAGAGATCAAGACTGAGGTATATTGACCAATCTCGTACCTGTGACCAGTCAGTACTCTCAGATAGTTTTGGCCTTATTGCTGCTGGCTCTTAAAAGCTATTATTTTTTGCTGTTGAGATAAGTTAATGTGATTAAAATTGTACTGAAGACATGGTATCTTCAGTAAGCAAGGTTATAATCTGTTTTTCGCCAGTGTGATTAGACTTGAAAAAGTCAGTTAATAGTGTTAAAAACTACTTAGATTAGTAGTAATATTTATCTAAACTGATAATGTTAACTGGAGAATTTGATGAAAATAGAAGAAAACCAACATCAACGAAACCCATCTTGTGTACACTAGGATGAAGCGACAACGAAATAGCCTAAGTCGCCACATGGAAACACTTTTGTGACGCATACTATTAAAAAACCCCAAGCCTCGCTATCCACCTGAGGAAGTTTAAGTCCCGCCTTCGGAAAGAAAGTAATGCGGCGGCTCAGAAAGCCCTAAACACCCCAGGTGAACTTTCCCGGGCCCTTTCGGTTTAACTCGGAAGAGCCCGGGCGTCGGGGGCGGGGGAGCGGGGGCCGTTGCGGCGCGAGCGCGGCGGGTCACGCCGGGGGCAGGGCCGTTAGGGCACGGCCCGCCGCGGCGCCCGCGCTGCCTGCCCTGGCGGGGCGGCGGGGAGGGCGGGCTAGCCGGCGCGGCTCGGGGGAAGCAGGCAGGGAAACGAAAGTTCAACGCCGGTTCGAGTGTTGGCCGCTGGTTATCGTTAAGCGGGTCGGCGGAACATAAACACGCCAGTTCCCACACGCACCCGGGGAGAGCGAGCGGCTGCCCCCGACAGGCTTTTTAAGGCGCTGTTTACAGCGGCCTGGCCGCGGGCGGGCATGCCTGCTGCGCGCATTTCAGTGAGGCAGCCAAGTTGTTGAGAGTCTTCCCCGAGTCAGATCGCCTAGGCTTGAGGTCCCGGCTCACCCGCTGAGCGTGGGCTTTCGCCTCCCCGATCCAGCGCTGCCGAGCGACTGTCCCAGATTCCCCTCCCCCCCAAGAGGGAGGAACGAGCACGTTCACCGAAACCACCTGTCCCTAATTCCCCCGTGTGAAACTCTAGGAGCGGCGCGGGAAGAGGGGCAGCCCAAGCAGCAGCAGCCCCTGGTGAGAGGACCCTTTCAGGCCACGCTGCTCGGCGAAAGACAAAGACAGCGAGGGGAACACCAAGGGGGTGGGCAGACGAGGGGCGCTCCCCGGGGGTCGCGCACCCCGCCTACAACTCCCGGCATGCCGGGCAGCGCGGCGCGACTCTCGCAGCCGGGCCGGCTGGCCGCCGTCCCGCTTCCAGCCGGGCGAGGGCCGCAGGGGCCCCAAGGGCGCGGGGGGGGGGGGGGGGGGTTGCAGCCAGAGGTTTCTCCCAGCCCGAGAAGCTAAGAAACCATGAATTCCCGAGAACCCCTCCCGCCTACTAAAGATGCTCAGCTCCGGACCCCTACCCACCCATCCCCTTCCGAGTCTCCTCTTGTTTTGCGCACTTCACTGCCCTCCCACTCCCTTTGTATTTTTAAACCACGCTACTGCATCCCGCTCTGCCCAATGAAAACGCTCACAGTCCTCGGCAGCCAATGGCGGGCGTCCCCGCGGTTTTTTAAACCGTCGCTCTCCTCCAATTGCTGCCGGCGCTTTTAGTTCCACCCCCTCCACTATCCTCACCCCAACCGGTTTCAACGAGTATGAGAGCCAACGACCCCCTCACGCTCGACCAAACTAAAGAGCTGGTCCGGCGCTGACGTCAGAGGGGGAGCGAGCGAATCCACGGCGGCCCCGGCCCGGGGGGGCGCGGCCGAAGGCAGTTTGAACCGGCGCGGCAGCCAATCCCCTGTGGTGGGGGGCGGGCTCGAAGGCACCGCGGGTCAAGTTGCTGTGGCGGGTAGGGCTGTGGAAAACAAGAGGCTGTAAGTGCGCCGGAGAGAAACCATTTAGCGGGAGCAGCGCAGGGAGAAGAGCCCGACCCGGACCGTCGCTGCCGCTTCCCACCGAGCCAGGCAAGGCCCCCCCCGGCCCGCCTCGATTCCTGAGGGAGCGGGAGGACAGCGGCCGGCACGGGGGAAGGGGCGCCGCCGGCCCTGCGGCGCGGAGGGGCGGCCGGCCGGGTGGAGCGGGGTGCGTCGCCGCCGGGGGCGGTCACCAGGCCGCCGCGGGCGTCGAGCGGCCCTGCGCGGGGAGGCCGCGAGCGCCGCGCTCGGGGCGCCGCCGCCGCGCGGCTCGCCCTGCCCCGGCGGCGCGGGGGGCGGGCGGCAGCGCTGCTCGGGCGGCGGGAGGCGACGGGGCGGGCGGCGAGGGGGAGGCCGCGGCGGCGGGGGGAGGGGCCGGCGGCCCGGGAAGGGGGGTTTGGGCGGGAAGTGGCGGCCACCGGCGGTGGGTGAGAGGCGGGAGCGGCCGGCGGCGCGGCCCCGCCCTGCCCTGTCCTCACGCAGCCGCCGCCCCCGCAGGGACCCGCCGCCGACCGCGCCATGGGCAAGGGCGACCCCAACAAGCCGCGGGGCAAGATGTCCTCGTACGCCTACTTCGTGCAGACGTGCCGCGAGGAGCACAAGAAGAAGCACCCGGACTCGTCCGTCAACTTCGCCGAGTTCTCGCGGAAGTGCTCGGAGCGGTGGAAGGTGAGCGGGGCCCAGCCCGGCCGGCCACCTGCCGCCGCGGAGCCCGCCGGGCCGCGGCCGGGCAGGGCCCAGCTCCAGCTCCCGCCCCCGCTGCGGACTGCTGGGAAAAGAGCCTCGGTAGCAGCTGCTGCCGCTTAGACGTTAATGGGTCACCAGGCGCTTTATCTGATCCAGACCACCCCCCCCTTTCCCCTCCATGTGCCTGCAGACAATGTCAAGCAAGGAAAAAGGAAAGTTTGAAGAAATGGCCAAAGGAGACAAAGCTCGTTATGACAGAGAAATGAAAAACTATGTTCCTCCCAAAGGCGAGAAGAAGGGAAAGAAAAAGGACCCTAATGCTCCTAAAAGACCACCGTGAGTGTTTTTATTACCAAAAAAAGTATTTATTCTAATAGCCTGACACTTGCTTACTTAAACCCTTATTCTCATTTTAGATCTGCATTCTTCCTTTTCTGTTCTGAACACCGCCCGAAGATCAAAAGTGATCATCCTGGCTTGTCTATTGGAGATACAGCAAAGAAACTAGGTGAAATGTGGTCTGAACAGTCGGCCAAAGATAAACAGCCATATGAACAGAAGGCTGCAAAACTAAAGGAGAAATATGAAAAGGTACAGTGAAAATAATAAAATACTGGTTAAACTTATAGGGCTTACTGTAAATGTGTCAATTTGGTTTTGCATCTAAGCTGTATATAGTTCATAACTCTAAATAGACTTTATGTCAGATGTTAGAGCTCATGAAAAGGTGTGGCACAAATGGTATTTGGAACCCTTACCTGGATGTAATTTTTACACACCTAGAGACTTCACCAGGGAGACTTTACTTCCAGAAAACAGGTTACCTACTTGGGAAAATATACAGCCATACTCCAAAGTATTGTGGTCACAAATTCCTTAAACTGTCTAGGTCTTCTACCGGCAAAAGATGTAAGCCCCTCTTATATCTTTCCCCCCTTCACATACAATATACATAAAAGTATTAATTACTGGAACTGTACAAACTTATCTTCAGAGTTACATTACCAGCACCTAAATAGCATTTCTCTTGCAGGATATTGCAGCATATCGTGCTAAGAGCAAGAGTGACGCAGGAAAAAAGGGCCCAGGTAGGCCTGCAGGATCCAAGAAGAAAGCAGAACCAGAAGAGGAGGAGGAAGAGGAAGATGATGATGAAGAGGAGGAGGAAGATGAGGATGAGGAATAAATGAATGTCCTGCTGTAAAGATATATGCTCAAAATCCGATATTTTGCTAAGAATGTGAACTCAAGTGCAGCTCATTGTTAGCTTCAGTATAAAAATCTGTACAGAATTGTGTATAGGTAATGTGGTTCTTTGTAGGGAGACCTATATTTTTTAATGTAAGTAGTAGCCGAGGGCTGCTGCGGTTCTGTGTTAAAACAAAGAAGTTGTGGAATGTTTCTGCATATTTAATGGTTTTGTTGAAATTCAGTGACTGATAGCCAGGTGTTTCTTTTTAGCAAAATAAAACAAAGGAGGTAGCTTAATAGCTGATCTTATATTTTGTAGTATATTTGCATTGTATTACTTTTTTTTAACAATTTTGTAATAAAATGATGTACATGATTCTTGGTGTATTCTTAATGTTTCTAAGGGGCTGTGTACTCTTAGAAGTCTGAACCTGTACAGTTCCTATCCTGGACAGGTATTTGGTGCCCTGAACAGGGCTATTGCTTTTATGACAAAATTGGTAAATCTCAGTCTTAAATCCTGGAATGGATACATGGCCAGGATTTGAGCTCTGTTACTTCCCCCCCTGCTTTGTTACCATGGTTCTTTTCCCCCATAATTATGTTTAGTTGCAATTGATGTTTTTCTTACACTAGCATTTGCTTACATCATCTTCTGAGTGAAGTATGTTGTTGATACTTATTTCTAGATGGTAATACTTATTTCTAAACTGCTTTAATAGTTTTGAAAGAAAACAAAGGTTTCAACGTTCTGTCTTGAATCTTAATGTATTAGTTGACAATGGATAAATCTTAGGAACTTTTCCAGAGCTCAGGTTCACTGGCCTTGTTGTTGTCCATATCAGGATAGGAAAGTTGGCAATAAGACAGGGTTAGAAGCATGTCTTTCCAGATGTTCCCTACTCTCCTTCTTTCTCCCCTGGCCCCCTGTGTTAGTGATTTCTTTTAAAACACAGCTTAAGAACAGCATGAAAACTGTTGGAATGTTATCTCCTTACATACCAACAGTTAAGATTCCTGCAAAAAACAGATGAGGTATTTTTAAAGAACATGTGCTGCTGATACATTACTGTCAGTGCAGAATATCACCAGTCACAGTTAATATCTTGGTCTTTAGAAGCTTTTTGGTTTTGTTCAACATTAGTATGCATATTTAGAAGTATAAATCTAGATACAGTATTGGCAAGTGGGAAATTGGAGCTCCTACAGCTTAAGTAATAGCTTCAGTTTAATTTGGAATTGAGGTGAATGCTCGGTAACAGATTTTACTAGCCCTTGAAAACCCAATGCTGAAAAACATTTAATGCTCAGAGATTAAGTACTATAAATGTCAGTGTTCCAACTTAAAAAATTCTGTATTGTCTGTTAAGTTGTTAAAAAAGTTTGAGTGCAGTCACTATACATGTCTAACATAAAAAATGATTTCAGCACTATAAGCGTAATGTTAGTAGAGGTAACTGCAGGCTAGAGAGAATAATGTAATACTTCCTGAAAGAAATGAGTCTTGACTAAAGCATTTTGTGTTTTCCCAAAAGCATGACAGTAACATAACTGTTAAGACAATTCAAATTTTTTTCTACTGAGCAGGATACCAGTTCTTCTAGCCATAAAATTAATCTTTGAAGGCCTTAGAAAGCACAGAGTTGTTTTTCTCTTTTTCCCTGTGTCCCCCCCACCCCCAATGAGATACTTAAAACAGTATCAGAAAGATTGGGATTTACTGCTGTTACACATGTTGGACCTACCAGAGATGCTCAGTGTATGTAGGATAAACATTTCCATTTGTACAGGCTCAGATTTGGGGAAGCTTCAGGCATGAAGTGGAAGCGAGAGGCAGTTCTGTGTGCTGGATATCCAGTGCTTGAGAACATTTCTCTGGTAGAGACTTTACAGTCCTAGAGAACACTTTATCCTTAGCTCAAAAATTCTTCTGGGTGGAGACAATTACTTTTCATAATATGGAACTGAGATTATGTTGGTCTCACATTTTCAACACCATAGTCTGTTGTCCAGATTTTCCTGTAGAAACTTACCCCACCGTCACTTCCCCTGACTTCTCAGGCTCTTTCCCTGAATAGCGATGCTTTAAGAAGTATTTCTGATTTCATTTAAATAAATAATCTTTTGCAGTGAGCAGTAGCATCAGAGTAAATTGACTAGTTTGATTATCTGAAATGCTTTTATCCTTCTCTAGTGCTTTGTAACAAAATACAATCCTTCAGGTGTCCTAAAAAGCTCCATAAATTACAAGATTATTTTAAATATTGTGCCAGAATAAGAGCATACCTTGAGGTAATTCAGAATAAATCAAGGAGTTCCTCTAATGTTTTCCTCAGCAAGATAAAATGACTTCTGGGTCCAATTTCATTTAGCATTAATTGGCTAATTTAGCTACAACACAACTTCTGCATAAACCAGAGCAGAACTGCTTAATATTGCCACTCTGTTGTCCCCGTCCTAAAGATAATCTATGAAAAGCCACCTGTGGTTTGCTCTTGTTTATGATCTCATTTATAAATATTATTTCCTGACTGCTGCAGACCTTCATTGCAAAAATAATAGCCTATTGTACTGCTCTACTTGCCTGACCCACATCATTACACAGATCATTTTGTGTGCATCAGCACACAGTATGAACATGAGCTGCAGCAATCCATAGCAAACCTCTGCATCGAGTTGATCTAACAACTGAGAATGATGTAGTGACTAAAGATAATTAGTGATTTTTTTTAAATAGTAATTTGCCCTCTCAGTAAGAATACTGAATACAGATTAAAGACAAACAGAAATGAGTAAAAGTGGAAATTACTGCTTTCAAATTAAGTTTTAAAAAGTGTGGTATGCTCAGGTCAGGAGGCTCAGATAATGTCCATCTGTGAATACTGAAAGAACCAGCACTGGAAAGCACTAGTAAGTGATCAAAGTATAAAAGGAATGTGCAGAAAAGATAAGGCCGTAGCAGAAAAGCTGTTAGCTTTTCACATCCGTGTTCAACATGGAGGATCTTAGGAAACTGCAGTCACTAGAAGCTTTTTTCTGGAGATGAATTGGGACATTGGTCTCAAATGAAAACTAAAAGAGGCACCAAAAACAGTTGCAGGCATCAGGGAGTCCGCTCACAAACACTGCACTGGAGGTTCAGCGTAAACGCGTGCCACCCAGTACGGTAGACTAAGACCACCAAAATTAGGCTGATATGCATAAAAAGCAGGTATCAGAGAGTATCAAATGTAGGAAAGTATTCCTTAAACCACTGGAGTTATTTCTAAGATATAGTAAAACAACACTGTAACAGGCTAGATGCAGAAAATGGGTGGCAGGGAAAAACAGGATCAGAGCAACTTGTGAGAACAGATTAATAACTGATTTCAAACACATCAGGACCAGGAAGCCTGCCAAACAGTCCCTTGGGACAATATATGATCAACATATAAAACAATGCTCAGAGAAGATACTAGGGGAAATAAAAGGTGTGTGTGTGTGGGGGGGGGGCTTTTAAAACTCTTGAGGAGCTTCAGGAAGTTTTGACAACTTTTTAAGGGCCGGGGGAGGGAATGAATGGTGGAGCATCTGTCTCAAATCCAAGTATAAAAGGTTTTGAAACACACTGACAGGACAGATGGTATTCATCCCGGAGTTCTAAAGAAACTCAAGGATGAAATGGCTGAACTATTAACTGTAGTTTATAATTTTTCACTTAAAACTGTCCTAGTACTAGAGGAACGAAAGGTGGTAAATAGGACATCAGCTTTTAGAAAGCATTCCTTGGAGATACAGGGAACTTCATACCAGCAAAGTCCATATAGCAAGCTGGTAGAAACCATAGTACAGATGAGACTTTCCGGACAAATGGCTAAATTGGTCTTTCTGTTTCCTTAGAGGCAGTTCTGTTCCACAGACCTGTAAGAATTCATCAAAAAAAAAAATCAGTGAACATGAAGCTATGGGAGATCAGGTTGATGTGGTCTATTTGAATTTCTGAAATGCTCTTTGTAAAAGAAACAGAACTGTCATGGAATATGAGGGAAGGCCTTATATAAGTAGCTGGTTAAAAATAAAGGAATAAAATAAGAATTAGTCATCAGTTTTATCAGTGGAGGAAAACCACCTACTTAAAAAAACATAGGATTTGGGGGGTTTAGGGCTAGTGAGACTATTGAATATATTCATAAGTGATCCAGAAGAAAGTGGTGAACAGTGCTGCAATGAAGATGAAGGCTAACAGCAAACTGCAAAGCCAGCTTACAGCCTGAAGCAACTGGATAATAAAAATAGCAGATGAAATTTGGTGTTAATTCAAAGCAACACATGTGAAAGGGAAAAAACAGTCCTAACATTTCTCATCAGTGAGGAGGATGGACAATAAACTACTTAATATTAGTCTGGAGAAGATGCTGGATTTATAATAGATATTTCTGTGAAGATGTAATAGATGTTCATTAGATAGAAAAGCAAATAGAACATAAGGCATGTTCCAGGTATAGAATTGAGAACAAAAGCAAAATATATGACTTTATTACCTTCTTCCTAAAGGTATGTAAAAGGTTTACTTTTTCTTAGATCAACTTGCTGAAAAAAATCTATTTACAAAGTTGATCTTATTTTTCCCAAGAGAAGTCTAAGGTCTGGAGAACAGTAAATATACCTCTTCCTTTTTTGTGTGTTTTCAAAAGGAAAACCTTGATCTGAACAGCTACAGACCTATGAACTGAACCCAGTATACACAGGCTTTGAAACTCAAATAACAAAAAAGAAATTACAAATGCATCTAAATAGAACGTCATAAAAAATGGAAAGGGAATTTTACCTTGTATTGATTACCTAAAGATCTGTTCAACTGTTTGATAACTGTATCGCAAGCATTTTGTATCTAATATCGCTATATAAACCTGCTCTCACTCATTCAGTGATGGAGTGTCTGCTGTGATAGTGTCTGTCACTGATTCAGCTTCACTTGCCTTAGCATCCTTACCCTACATTTACTCTTCTGTTCATTTCTCATTCTGGCTTGTATTTCCTTCCACATCTTGAAATAAGTAAATGTTTTGCCTGCAGTCCCTGCATTTCTGGAATTGTTGGGGCTTTAGTATGAGCTGCATCATAGCCCAGTCTGCTTTTTCATGATTCCTCTTGAATCTGGAGTGAAGGATCCCGTAACGGAGCCCAGATGTAGAACTCATCTCTGTGTTCTCCAGTGCACGCAGCCCTAGAAGGCTCATAACCTTGCTAATCGTGGGATGTGCAGGAGATTCAAACCTCCCCCTGCAAAAAATTGATTTATTTGCCTACACAAATTTATTTTCATATAAGCAATCAAGGAATTGTCACATGCCAGCACCAATTAGTGCACAGACCTATATATTGCTCCAACTACAAGATAATATCCCAACATAACCAACCCTAGGCCTCAGTGTTGGAGAGAGTCTTGATGTTGTTCCAGGAATGAATACAAAGTCAGCCATCAGAAAAAATCTTTTAGCCAGCAAATCTGATGCCTTATCTAAATGTTGTACGGCTATTCTCAGTATTTCCTTGCTCAAATATCTATTGGTAAAGTTTGTGCCCATAATGTCTGTCCTTCAGTAGAGCTGAAGGGATGGCATTTGTGTGGACAAGCTTAAAGGGCAGAGTCAAATGACTTCTCACAGAAAAGGACCTGAAAGGTCCTTCTGAAAATATGTTGTGATGACAGTGCTGCCATCTTGAAACTAGCTCCTGTCCAGTATCTGGACCTGACACTAACCTAGCACTAACTGTACCTTTGGGAGTTAAGGTCTTTAACAAGCCTTCGGTGGATCTCCTAGATCTCACTGCTCTGTCTCACCAGAGGAACAAACTGCAGAGCCAGTGTGCCTCTTCAGGAACCTTGAAACTTTTTGCATAACTGGATGTTATGGATGACCAAAGTCTGCCTAGATTCAGAAAGTAGTTAGACGAATTCTGCACTATTAAATAGAAAATACCATCTCTAGCTAAGAAAGTGCTTGAATTGTAAATTGCCAAAAGCAGGAATAGTGCTAGAGAAGTAGTATTACATCCTTGCCCTGTCCTTCTACTCTGTCCTGCGCTCCTTGACCATATTGATCCTATTGACCGCTGAGGGAGACAGGATAGTATGCTAGCTAGACCTTTGGTCTGATCTTTATATACTTTTTAAGTTCTTATCTTAAGCTTGGTATCCAAAGTAAGAATATTCTTCAGCTTTGTCCAGTAGAGACCAAGGGTCCCAATACTTCAGGAGGGCGGGCATTATCTCTCATAAGCATCACATGCAAGATAATGGGATAATTACGGTAGTAACAGGCAAAAAAAGCACAAGAGTTTGTTCCCATCTCCAGTGAGGAATGGCTCCACTCAATAGTATCTTACCCCAAAATCTTTATTATCAGTAGCAGCCAGACCACATTCTGCAACTGGGTTACAGAACTGTTTTCCTGAACAACATCCCATACTATCTTACCTTTTTTTCCCCAGATCACAGGGGACACAGCTTCTCTCTCTGTTGTCTGGTCAATTCTCTGCCTCCAGAGGTTCCTCTCCATCTTTAGGACACGTAGGACTTCAGGGCATTTCTCAGTCAATTAAAAGAGCAATATGAGTAGAAGCACTTCCACAGTTTTGTGTGTTTTTTGCCCTGGTCATTTCTTCCCAAATCTCTCTTCTTATGAACCCACCAGAATCTTTCCAGAAGGCCTCCACCTCCATTCAGTTCTACTTTCACTTATTGTTTCTGCTGCCTCAGAAATGAAAATACGAAAATTGTAATTGTAGCTCTCCATAGGATGAGCCTGATTGTCTTAAAGACCCTGGCAATAGGGTATAATGACCCTGCAGACTTAGGCTAGCAACCTACGAGGCATTCACTGCCAGGTACACCTCCAAGTACCACAGAATGATGTGGCTCTTCCCCAGTGGGCTCTAGGGATGAGATTGCCAGTTTTTTGGAAGCAGAGCTTGCAGAGGGCACATTTCTCCCAAAAGCCCTTGAAAATGCAGATACTAGTCTTCACAGCTCTGACCACAGCTTTTATCCTGATGTGCTATTGCTATATCTCTGTCACAGGCCTAACCCAGAATACGCAGCTACACACAGAAGATCCAGAGGACTTTATATTCAAAGACCCATCACTGTTTAATGTTAGGAGTTGCTCAAAGATACCAGCCTATGACTGTATTCTCTTGGGGAAACCTCTCCAAAGATTTCAAGAGAGAAGGCTGTATCTAGACTCCTATTTCCATTCCAGAGCCTTCAAGTGATAGAGAAGGCCTACTCCAAACAGGACTTTTTAATTTTCATCTAAAGACTGTATTTTAACAACTGCCTGGGCATGCTGCCTCCTTGATTAACACATACTGTTCCCAGTAGCCTTTTCAAGAAATGTGAAATATCATCTCTCCTTTGATTTCTCCCTTCCCCATCCAGGACCTCTCAGATTCTCAGCTGGAGGTCTACTGTTGCCATCGCACACATCTTAGGCATTAGAGTTTGGGGCTATTTAATATAGGTTAGTGCTATGCTGCCTCTCCCACCTTCCTGCTCCTTTCAGCCTCTTTCTCGTGACACCACATTTCTTTTGCACAAGTAACAGTGCTAATTCCACACCAAATCATTTCACTTGGGAGCCCACCTGAGGAAGCTCTGCTTTCAGACTCCATGATTGCATTCATGAGGCCTGCGGGACCTACCTAGCCTTAACCCTGCCTTACCTGCGCTCCAGTTCAGAAGCTACATGGTTCTTGTCACTAAAGAAATCACATTTCTCTTCAGTGAAGTACCTTCTTGATAAGAAACAGAAGGGCTCTAACAAGCACACATACCTTTTCATCTTGGGAGTTTGAATAGCTCTAAATCCCTCTTGCAGGCTTTGATCCTTGTCGTCTTAGTGTACCTGTTAACTGAAGGAATTTGCATTTTTCATCAGTCAGTTAAGATGCATCAGACCATGAGCTATGTCACTGCCTTGCCAAAGGCTGTCTCTATCCACACTATTCTTCAGAAGGGCCACAGAACAGTGTGACATTGTGAAAAAGCTGAAGGCTGTGCAAACAGCTTTAAAAAACAAAAAAACAGGACCCATGTTCCACTGCAATTGGGAATACCTAATTAGTTTCTTGTCATGAAGACATGGACTACGTTTTGAAGATTAAAAACCAGAAGGTTACTAACCATTAACTGGGTTAATGAGATGTGTAATCCACACAAACAGCTCTTCCCGCTCTGCTGTGCTCCATTCCTCGGTTAACAAGCCCATGGCCACGGGAACCAAGCGCAAGGCAGCACACTCTGGTGCACACAGCTGCAGGAGCCGCACGTGGGGGCACTCGAACCAGAGGCTTCCCCCAGGGAACGTGGGGACAAAGTGGCTCCAGGCTCTAGGGCTCACTTACAGCCTATGCACTTTTTTTAACCTAAGCAAGGCAAACTCAGCTAAAGTTCTCGATAGCTTATCTATCTAGACTTTACAGAGTCATCCATACAAAGCCAAGCTACAGAACTTACCATTCCCAGACTATAGGACTTCAGAGGAGACCTGTAAGGTAAGTAAAGTCAACAGCCAAGAGACTGAAAACTGGCAACCAGTTCTGGCTTTCCCAGACAGTAAATATTAGCCTGGAAGATAACCACTGACACTGCTCAGGGATTACTCTCATAAATGTAGCATTAGCAACTTTTCAGAACAGAAAACTTTTCAGAGCAAGAAGTAATATTCCCTATTTTTTCAGAGCAAGGAAAACTGTCAGAAACAGAAATACTGCTAATTTGTTTTCCCTAATATGTTTCTCTTCACCTATTACAATCAGCAGATCCAAGTTCAATGCTTTTACAAAAAACAGTTTGTGTTTAATGGTGTAAATAACTTTTCTGCATGTTCAGAAGTTCTCCTTCTTATTATGCCTCTGTGGGTCTTGCACAATTCACCCTTCTTTAACCTAAAGGGAGAACTGTGCTTCATATATTGCAAAACCTAATAGAGAACATCCTCCATGTTTTTATAGGTTTGGTTTTTTTTGTAAAAAGTTTCTCTTGTAGATCAGAGATGGGTACAAAATTCTTACATCCCTGCCATGGTGTAACATAGGTATTAGGCCTCTTAGTCTAGTTTCAAGAGCAGTAAGTTGATCCCGATTTTTGACTTTCGGGACTGCTATTTGGAGGAAGATGATATGTAAGCAGCAAAGAGTAGTAAAGGACTTTGACTGACAGAAGGGCAAGAGAAGGAATTGATTACAGGATGCCACCAATGTTTACAGGGGTTTTGGTACCATCGGAAGTGTGCTGTTTGCACTCCTGGTGCCAGGAGCTTGGCTAATGAAGAAACCTGTCTTCAGACATGTTGGCATAGAGACCTCCTCCTCCCTCCTTCCTACCATACGCTGTTTCAGTGCATAAAAGGGTATTCCTTACATGAACTGGCTGGCACTATAATCCCACTGATTTGCCAAAGGAGCCTTTTGAAATCCAAACACACAAAAGTACATTGATAGACATGGCTGAAAAACAAGAATTTCATTCCTAAAATATTAAGTGTTATAAGTTTCAGCATTTAGCTTTGCTCCTAGGTCAGAACTTGTGTCTTCTGTAGCTCAGTTGAATTGCATAATCTTTTGATAAGAAACCTTCCCAGGCAAAAAATGTTTGGGGAAACATGTATTTGTTTATGCAGACATACTGACTAAGGTAAACTATAAGTCAAAACACTACCAACTGTTCTTCGGTTCTGCTTTAGAAATTATTGTCAGGTTCATTTCCTGTGAGCGCACTAAATTTTATCCAATTAGCTCAGGGCAGGTAATACAGAATCCAAATCCAAATGTGTCCACATGGACACATTTCTCAGTGGAAATTCTGTTTTTGGTATCACTGAAAAAACCCTCAGCCCCAACAGGTGTGATAAAAGGTGCCTAAATAAAAAGTAACAAAATATTTTAATGTTTGTAAGTATGTAACATTGAAGTTGTCTAAATTTAGAGATAAGGGGTTCCTATAAAGATCCATGTTTATTCTGTAAAAGTATAGTAAACCCAAAAATTCAAATATTTTATTTACTTCACCTAAAAAACAAGCAACCCATAAGTAAGATATACACAGGCTTCTCAGATTTATCCCTAATAAAATTTTTTTAAAGATTTATACAATTTCTACAGAAACATACAGTGTATCAAAATCTGCATAAATCAAATTTATAAAATATGTAGAAATGCATAGTGATATTATCATCAACTTACAAAGCAAGAATATGGGAATTATTTTTTCCAAGCAGGCTATAGTAGGAAAAAGTCATTAGAGCAACAGCTTCTTACGATCTCATGTTTTGTAAGGTTTTCAGTCCCACATACAGATTCATATTCACATACAGCATCAGCTTTTAATGAATTGCACAAAATACCCATTTAAAATGCACACCCGCACAATTTATGTGCCACCTTTCTCTTATGCATAGTAATATGATTAAATTAATCTACCCAACACACAAAAACAGAGTCAGTTTTCATACACACAAGGAACAAGTACCGACACACACCCTTATTTTCCTTTTTCCAGTTTCTCCCTCCTTTATTTTCTATTTTCCATACCTCTTAAAGGATAGATGAGAAGTTTAAAGAAACTAGGAAAGATCCCAAATCAATATATCAGTGCAGACAGCCCTATAAGGATCAAACTCTGTCACCAGATATGATACATAACCCTTGTTAAAGTCAACAGAAGCTGCATGCAATGCTATTCTAGATTTCAGGGGAATATTCAGTCATATTTTAGTGTGACATGTTATAGACATAACTCTTATTAAATCAGTACACTCTGATGTCATCAGTATTTAACAGTCACAAAATCTTGAATAAGGAAGGGAGGATAAGTCATTTCTCCTCCACGTCTGTTCATTTAGAGTAAATATTTATACCCTTACAGGAGTTCCCACTACAAACTCCCATTCAAAACATTTTTAGCAATTGCTTCTTCACATTCTGTTTTGTACACTATAGCACCAAGCGGTTGTATTTTGTGTTCATAATCCTTCAGAAAAAGTTTTCAGTGAAAAAAAGAAAAATTAATATGAACAGATGTGGTTTCAGGATTCCCTCTTATCAAGTCTAAATCTGGAATCCAAACTAGTTTACAGATGACCTTTTTAAGAAGTATGCACATGTGTTAATGAGCTATGGGTTTGTTTGCTTTTTTTCCAATTAAAAGTTTCAGCTCACCTCTAAGTGAATTCCATTTAAAATAACTCTACAAATGAAGAATTGGATTATTTCTAAGTTTTATATAATTGTGCAGCTTTTTTTTTTAAATATGTAAGGCATGATATAAACAAGTAAGTTAATGCTTATAAATTTTTAACTGGAATTGAGAGAGTGCTTGCTTTCATCAGAATGTACCACATAGTGCTACACTTTACACTAAGCTCTTCCTTGCACTATATAAAAAGCATTTAGTTGCTTCAGCATTGTCAAATATACCAAATGCAAGGAACAGATCCTGGGGCAACATCCCCAATTTTGGATTCTAATGAAGTTGGAGCATCTGCAGCCAAGGGGCACATGAGATTTTCTGGGAGATCTCAGAGCACTTTTTTCTGTCGTCTGTGCTTTGACTCACCAATAAGCAGTAAGTACAGTAGCCAGACTGGCAACAGAAATTTCTCTTAGGTAACACAGTATTTACACAGGGTTGTACAGTTGATCCCTACCATGGTCACAGCTCAAAAAAAAATCTACTGTATAATTTCCAACAAATGCTGTTCTTGTAAAATAGAGAAATGAAAGAGGCACTAAATATGTTGAAATTCACCTTCTGAAAAAGCAGCATGACTGTGAGAGAAGGCCACCCTGGCTAATGACCTGTGGCAGTGCTTAGTAAGATGTAAAATTAAATAAAAATATACAACAGGTTGATAATCACCAAGTTCTATGAAAGTCTGGTTACTCCAACCTTTTCAAGTGTGTGTAAAAAAACTGCCTTCAGACCCCTGAGTGTATCCCAAAGAAGACGACAATGCTTTTAACTATGTTCCTATGAAACATAGCTAACAGCACATTAATTTACCAACATCTTAAAACAAAAAGATGTAAACATCTACAGAGTTTAAGGTAAAGCAGTTTTGTAAACATTAACTGCAGATGATAATGTTATTGTAATAATCACAGTTCATCTATGTCCTTCATCCAAGTCAGGAGGCTCACAGCTTTACAGAGTTAATAGTTGCAGCAGTTTTCAGGCTATTTTCAGTTCTGCACAAATTAATGTGTCAGTAGGTAGGTTTTTGTTTGTCTACACACTGAGAATGTTGTTCATTTCCCATTTTTGCGTTGCTTTACTGGAGTCACACTCTGAAATAAAGACTTGATGTAGGACCTCTGAACGATCCAAGCACTTCCCTGATGGAATATGAGTAAATCTGTGCAGATTCTGGAAAACAAAACCACCAGGAACATACATACCTACATACATACATACATATATATATATACATATATATATATTCTTCACAACTTTAGTATAGCTATTTACTGTTACAGAAACAAGTTTCAGGGTCCCTGTGGAAAGATCAGTTCTATACTCATTATATTACTTGTTAAACCTAGATTTTCATATCCTTCATATTATGAAATGTTTGATGCATTTATTCACTTGAAATATCTCACATTTCTCTGTGGAAACACACTGCTAAAAAAATAAGCAAAACAGTCTAAAATGCCTCCAGCATTTTTATCCTGTAACAAAAAAGAAGAGTAAGTCTTGAGGACAACTCTATGAGAAGTGTCTTTATTGGGAAGATCTTCCTTTGGTTAGCTCTCATGTAAAGTAACCGTAACAACATTAACTACATTGGGAAAAAGCAGTAATTTTGCTTTGTTTCACTGGTAACAGGAAGGAGGAAAAAAAAAAAGGAAAAAGAAAAAGGGATGGGAGAGCAAGTCTGTCCTGCAGAACAACAGCAGACAGCCCAAGAGCTTGCAGACCTATTGCATCTAACACATTCAGACTGGGACTCGCAGGTTTGGCTCCTGCCACACACACCCCTTGCTGCAGCACCTGCATCTCCCGTGTTTGCCGAGCAGCCTGTGACTTCTCCTCTGTGGGGCCTCCCCATCACCCCACATGCACGCGCACCACACCCCCATCACGCGGCCCAGCACATTTTGGAGCGCTAAACAGACGTCTGGCCAAAGGCAATAACCTGGCAAGAGCCGCCCAGGCTCTGGCTGTTTGGGTGCTGTCACCGAAGCCCCACTACTACACACCATGCAGCAGGAGCACTGAGGTTATGCTCAAGCTGGCACACCAGTGCTTATTCCATAAACAACCAACCAACCCGATAAAAATCTCCTGGCAGCTTTCATTTACACTAGGCCACAACATTTTTCAGCAGTTCGTAAGCATTTCATTCCTTACACCCTTTCATTAGAAGAAACGGTCGTACCCTCTGCACTGCACTACAGGGAGTGCCAAACTTCTATTTGCTTGGTTACAACATACCCTTGGTGGTCCTTTTGCTCTCCAGCATGCACCCCCCCCCCTTTTTTTTCTTTTTGGAAACCAATCACTGTTTTGTTCTGCAGCCTAGGCTGTGTCTATTGGGTTTCCATATAACTTGTAGCAATAAGCAAACAATTACACAACTTGGTACCACTGTGGAGGAAATGGATCTTCTTGCATAAAAGAAATGCTCGGAGAAGAGCCAAGCAATGTGCTGCGACAAACTAGAAAGGCTGGAGAAATAACAAGTGCTGTAGGTTATTCTGATATTAAAGCAAGAGTCAGCAGACACTGAAACACTGCTTATTGATTTTTAAATTTTGCATTTAAAGATTTTTGTCTGTCCGAGCAGCACAAAAAAGCTGAGTGGAAACAACATTCTGCTGCTCAAGGTTTCACAGCTCTACGCAAGTATCACAGAAGGTGGGGTGCTTAAAGGATAACAGATGGATTTCCCTGCACTCAGCAATGCCTGCATCCTTCAGAGAAACAGTCCAGGTAACCAGCTAATGAACTAATAAAAATCCAGTATCCTAGACAGACTGAAGAAAAAATCCCCAACAGAGAGAAGATTTTCTTAGATATAAGACCAAGTTATATGTGGATGTATCCAAGGATAACAGCACCCTTAGACTACCCTATTTTTTAGAGAGAATCAAAAATAGAGACATTAAGTCTGGTACTTACTAAATAGGCTGTAACAGCCTTACACGTATATCAGCCAACATTCCAAGTCCTTATTAAAAATTCATAGATTTTGCAATAGCATTATAATGGCTCCACACCCATAATTCACAACAGAGCATGTTTGCATAGAGAATGGTTAATGAACAGGAAAAAGAAATACTGAAGAAGGCAAAGACAACACAAAAAGGCAAATGACGAGTAAAGCCATGTTTTGCTATTCCTATGTACAGCTTAAAACATCTTCTGTCTTTTAAAGAGAGTAGCACTTCAATTTAGATATCCCAAAATTAGATACAGTATTGTTCCTAGCTGCTAAAAGCACGTCAGCTTTTAAGTTATCTTCTCGCAGCACCCATTTTACAGAGAACTTTCTTGATAGCAAGTGTACCAGCAGAGAGGTTGATGGCACAAAAAGCTTTTACAAACTCTGTTGCTGGTAGTGGACAACCTCTTTGCTTCCTCTGAGACAGGTGCTAACTCCTAACATACCTGTGGCTGCACATGCAGCCTCACAAGATTTTCTTTAAAGATTTTTCCTACAGAATACAGGAAGCACCAACAAAAGCATCTTTCCCTAGGGGAAGTTTTTCCAGTAAGCAGGGATTTCCGAGAATGTCTCATTAACAATTTACTTAGTTCAGTTAACCTTGTCATAGATGTCTATTTTCAGATGCATGTGGAATAATAATACTAAAAAGAAGGTGCAACAAAACAGGATGCAAATAAAATTTGTTTCCAAATGTATCTGTTACATACCTTGAAGTATTGCCAATCCTTGTATTCATTCAGATTACAGTGTGTAATCATAATTTTGGATCCATCAGGTCCTTTAGTTAAGCACTGATCATACTGCATGAGTTGATTAGCTTCATTGATTCGGAAAAGCTAACAGAAAAAAGATGACACCTTTGTAATAGTTGACTTCATAACGTAACTAAAATTTTAGAAACACTGAAAACACCAAAGAAATTGCATCATTCAAAATATCCTCTGGTGTTATTATATCTAGCTTTAAGGAGGACTCCTTATTTTAGATAACATAAAGCATTCTATTCTTATTATCTGACACTCAATTTTATGGATGACTTTCTGTTTGGATTTAGAAGGCTAAGAAACTTACCAAGTGAGACAAAAATGATAAAAATAGAGGGATCCCTATTTGGGAGACTTCTAGAAGTGTTTGATTAAAAGTCTTGGTATGGTTTGACAGCTAAATAACCCACTGCCTTTCTAAAGGTCTGGTAGCAAGTCTTTTGCCCTGGCCAGTATTTTCATCTGAAGACAGTAAAAGTTTGATATTTTATACATGGGGAAAATCAAACTAATACACACAAACAGATCTTAGCTACTTCTCATGAAATAATTGTCACAGGACTTTTTGAGGTAACATATACAGAAAGGGTATTTTAGTGGATGTTTGCTTAAAATCAAAGATGCATTTCCAGAGGCTATCCAATTAAGAATTAACTGAAGAGGATTTTTTTACAGCCTCACTCCATATGTGGTTTCAGGACTGTCATGGCGAGACTTGCCTGCATGAGGACAATTTCATTATTAAGCTGTTTTTATTTTGGTTTAAGTCTACATCAGTGTAAGTAAGGACTTTAAATGCTGAAAAGTTATCCAACTCAAAAAGGAGATGTAAATACAGAATAGCCTTTAGTAGTCTTAGTAGTGTGGAGAGGTTTGCGAAGATTTAGGTGAAACAGGATAGTACATAGTGGATTGCAACCATCTATTAGTAATTAAGTTTTGCCAATTAATTTGTAAATGAAGCAAAGACAAATTTGTATTCCATTTCTTATCTCCTGTGGTGGAAGATGAGTTACTCTACAACAGTATTTTATATTTTCATTGCAGCAAAACAATTTTGGTAAATAATTGAGCCAGAGTAAGGGGGGTACTTCCTGAAGGATTAATTATTAAGTGAGGATAAATGATGAATCATCAGTGATGCTAAGAGCTGCGGTTGTACTAAAGCAGTGATATGGTTGCTTTAAAACACGGTTCTTGCTTCCTCACGCACCTACCTCTCTGCAAAAAAAAGATTGGGAATTTATTTCTTCAATTTTGTGCAGTTTGTGTTTGAAAAGATGTTTTCAGACCCCTATATTTTAGGAATGTCAGTATGCTTAAGGAAAATCCCTAACTCCCATTTTTGCAGTTGGCACATAAGTTATTTTATGTACAACTTTAACAGAGAAATGGCTTTGTTACCTTCCACTGCAAGCAATTCTCTTTCAAATTTTCCTCAAAGCTACTTACCTGATTTCCTCCCATTCTGTGACATGGCCCAAGTTCAACAAAGCCACCATTGGTGTGCCCCATGCTATCGATACAGTAGGAAGTTTCAAAGCCTCTAATCTGGAAAAAAAAGTTTTCACTTTAAGTTGGTCTCTAGGAAAAATAAGTGCAAAGAAATTCAGAAATTTCCACTTATCATTCAAACCAGAAACATTTATCTGCCACACGGATATCTAGACAAGACTGCATATGAAATTTAAATAAAGATGTTCACTTTTCTGAGAGAGCGTGCTACCCATACTAATTTGAGGGCTCTTATGAGTTAATGAGCACACTGATAACGCTATAGAGTTGCAAAGATCAGTTCCAAATTAATGACACTGAAGAGTAGCACTTTCAACTATTTTAATTTATTCAGTCTCCTGTTGAAGTGTGTTCAGCCTCTCATACCTTCATAAATGAGGCAAAGTAGGAGCTCTGTTAGGTTGTTCTCACCTTGTGGAAGGTGTGAGGAGATAAACCTGACATAGAACTAGACCTAAAAGTCTATATAATATACAATATGGAAACTTCAACCTTATGTCACTCACAACCCACTTCCCCTGACAGAGAGAAAATTTAATCATCAATATGAAGAAGTTACAAACAGCAGTTACTGATGAAACTGCAAAAAGTCACAACCCACTGACCAGTTGTTCAGAAATACATTCTGAAACAGCAATTCTGCTGCAAAAAAAAAAGAAAAAAAAGATGAAGGGCAGGCACAAGCTAAGGATAAAGAATAAAAATCCTGCCAGAAAGAACGCCTTAACTGCTGATTATCCCATCTTCCCTTCATAATGATCAACACAAAGACTTTATGACGCACATAACATTCTAAACCTATTTTCCTTGCAGGAACCTCTTTCTTATTCATGACTGTAGAAGTGTAGAAGGAAGTCTAGAAGACCAAGCTTAGATTAGAGACCTGGCTTTCAAACAGAGGGCTAGGGAAGATGAACTGCACGCTTTCATTCCTGGCAGTTCAGAAATGCAAATAGTGCAGTGTTACCAATATGTGCAAAAAAATAATAATTCTCAGAGTACAATAACTGACAGCCCATGAGGAGCTGAAGAAAACTTTAGAGAAGTCTCTGAACTCCACTCTTTCCTGTTGCTCCACCAGAGCCCCCAGAGATGTTCACTGTTCTCAGGAATAACTTCCCATAACGTGTCTACTATTATTTTCTTCTCTTCAGAAACTATCAGCTTAATGAAGAGAAATATATAACACACCTTTCTAACCCCTTATGTGGATTTAACAGCAGGTCTAAGGCTGATGTACTAACCTAATGCTTTATGCTAGTTTTTAGATAAAAAATAAAGTGGCATTGTTCATCTTGTCCCTCAGATACAAGACCTATTTGTATCCCCTTCCATCATGCATATACTCTATATCACTAATTCCTCAGAGAAGTTAAAAAAGGCACTCATAGTTATAGGAATATGTATAGATCTGTCTTTTCTAGTGCTCCTTCGAAGATACAAAAATTCCATCTGTGTCTGATGATCTTTTCTCTAAGTCCCCAAAGAAAAAGATTATCACCTATTAATCTTTGCGAGTATTCCTACGCACACAGGATTCTCACTTTTCAAAACAAACAAAAACACAAAAAAACCTAAAACAATTTCAAAAAAAAGAGACACCACTGAAGACAGGTACACAGATAAAAATTCTTTAAGGAAATGTGGAACTAATTTAAAACACACACACACACACACACTCACACTCACTCTCACTCTTAAAATACAATTTTTTGTTCTGTCTGAATACTGGTTACAGCTCTACAGCTCTCTGCCTGGTATCATTTACATTCATATAGCAGTAGTCAAAGAGCCTGTTTTCAGATCCCAATCAAGGAACAATTGCTTCCTTTTGAATTCCCAACTTTAAAACCAACACCCTTAAAATAAATATAGGTTATATGCTTTACATACCTCTCCCCATTCCACATTTTTAGGTGGTAAGGGATAATGTGATGTTATGTCATATGCTATTTCTTCCATGAACCACTTAAAACTTTTGCAGTTGTGATCTTCACGGAATTTTTTCAGCTCAGATATATCTCCATAGGGAAGGGCTTTTGTCTCTGGCCGACTGGCATAAAAATAATCTTTATATTCATCCCACCACACTTCTACAACTCTGACGTAGTTCTGTGAAGAACAACATTGTTGCTACCTCAAAGCGCACACAACAGGTCAAATATAACAGCATGTTAATTCTACAAATATAAGGATTTTTCTTCTAAAAATGCTAGCGTGAAATTGTTTTATACCACTAATAATTTGTCATCTTTGGCAGATTATACAAGACAGAAATGCTATTCTCAGATGAGAGTCTAGAGGTGAAGCCAGCAAAATAAATTGACTTAATGAGCGTATTAAGTATTTTTATAAGTTTAGAGAATCTTTGGGAAAGAAAAAAAAGATTCTTCAGTTACAGGCACAGTCATTGGCTACATAGCAGAAGTACAATTTAGAGTTTGTTTTCATCTTCTATATTACTAACACAGTTAATGACACGCATTAGTCCACAATGGGTGAAAAATTTAAGTCTTAAACCGGTCAGCTAATGACACATCAAGGAGATTTTATCTCCTTATATATATATTAAGTAAAGTAGTTTATTGCTGCTTGAAGGAAGGAAAAAATGGATTGCTCGTCTGGTGAAAAAGCCTCTCCATCACATCTTTCTACTCAGATTCTTTGATGGCCTTCATCTCTACATTACCTGTACACATGCCAGATGCACACCTCATTTTGTACAGTTCTTTCAGCATTGATGACACAGTGCTAAAACAAAGCCTTAACAGATCTGACTAATGGCACAAATTATGTGATTTACTTTAATCCACTTCCACAAAAATTGAACAAAGCTGTAAGAAAAGCACATCTACAATGTGAATAGGAGTGACACTGAACAGGGCGAAAGCTGTTCCTGGGTACTGCCTTGTGCAGAGAAGCTCCTTAATATTTAGGAATACTCGGCAGGGTTTGTTCTATGCAACAAGGAGATGACCAGACTCGTGTAAGGTGTTTGGATATGCAGCAAATATCTTCGATCAGATTTTTTCAGATTAGTGAAATGGTTTTACAATTTCAGACAAGACAAATGGCTGTTGCTTGCCAGCACCAAAAATTGAAGCTAACACTTACTTATATTGCCTCCCATTGCTCTTTTCTCTGTCTCTATTCCCAGCTATGCATATCTTTCCCTACCTTGCACTGGTCCTAGTGCTCGTTTGCTCAAAATGTAAATCAATTCACCTCACAAATATATTACAAATGTTTTGTGCTTTTTTTTTTTTTTTTGAGGGGGGTGGTGCCAGGTTAGTTTTCTGCCACTGTAGTGAGCTTGGCTGGGGCCGTACTCTGTAACCATACCAGTAGTCATCATCACAGGTAACTTTTAGAAAGACAGCTCTGGGCCTGGAATTCATAAAGAACTGGGTCTGTAGAAATGGGATTTACAACTGCCAAAACACTGCACTAGAGGAAGCATAAACTAGACAATAGACAATCCCAACAGGAAGGGTGTCCCCTGGCTACGGGTAGAAACCTTACGAGAATGGAGTTCACAACCTGCAATTGGTTTTCTTGATTCAATTTCTCTCTTCAGATATGGACAGCCAGCTCACTCGAGGTGATGATGTCTACTTTTAGTATCATAGCTTGAGCAATATTTCTCAACTTGCAAGGTGCCTGAGGAGTTACAAACCTTTACAACAATGTGCAGAGTACCCTATTTTCCAAAGTGCCCTTCACTGCTGCTTAATTAACTGAAACAAATGCAGCTATAAAGGTCTGAGAGACACTAGATTGCAGCATTCACTCACTCAGGGAGATCTTGGGATCATGTCCTGCTTAGTCAAAGGCGGATTTCAAACCCATGATCATCATCTCCCAGGAGTGTGTTGTAGTTAGGCACTTCCAATGGGCACAGTGCAGCAGAGACTTGTGGGATGAGAGAATAAGTAAGAGGAAATATGATTTGTTTCTCAAAGGTGGGGAGGGGTGGAGAAGGAAGAAAGTTTCCGGGAGTCTCTGCTCTTAATATTGCTGCGATTGGCACCAAGATATCCCTGCCATGTGGATAACCATCTTAGCTTTATACACTAATTAGCCTTAGATGAAATGTTTGTTAAAATGCTGCTGACAATTTAATCAGTTAAATTTAAATTTGTTGTCTAAAAATCAAAACACCTTCAAGGCTGCAGCAAAACAGTACCTTTAATGTAGGAGAGGAGCCAACGTACACAGGGGGTGGATTTCCTTGCCAGCCTTGGAGACGATAGATGTGTCCAACACGAGAACAAGGAACAAACAACAGTTTCCCGCCACACTGCCAGATCTACAAGTTTAAACAACGATACAGATATTATATACATGCACAGGAGTTTAAGGACAAATACATAATAAGTTATGAAAGTGGTGTGAACTACTTTTCTTATTACACTGTGTGATACACTGAAGTATTTTTACTTTAGACATAAACTTGAACATAATTTGGGCCTGAAACGAAAGGCTGTATTCAGCACATCTTCAACTATACCATGAGCTTACTTAACTAAAGTACTACTTTTAAAAAAGTTTGCAGTCTCCTTCCATTGCCATTTTAAAATGACAGTAACAAATGAGTGCACAAAATCTGGAATTGGGTAGTTTGGTAACTACAAGATTAATAATATTTTGATTTAATTAAAGCAATTCATATACCATCACAAAGATGGGTTTTAGTTAGATGCCTACCACACAGTAAGCTTTTCCTAACACAGACTAGTAGGGGACAATGGTATCTTTGATAACTCAGTGCTCCACCTACGTACAAATATATTAATGATATTAGTTAAAGGAGAAGTCTATGAAAAATAGTTTCAAACACTATTTTGGGTCAGAGAATCAAAAGCTGCCACAAATACTTTGGCTACCTTAACTGAGGATTTATTTGCTTCCTGAAGAGATCAGGTTAATAACATGAAATCAATTTACTCATCAGTATTATCTGCAAAATTGAAAACAAAAACAGGTAAAGAATACATTGCCATTCTGAAATGCCTTCTCTCCACACATCTTTGGATAACCCATCTACGCATGGGGAAAAGGTATCTTAAATAATCTGTAATTTAGTTGTTCATCGTTTTGATGAGTTTAAAATGCAGCATCAAATCTAAATCCAAGATAGCTTTGGGGATGTTCCAAATTAGACTGAATTCCAGATTAGAAGTATATGATTTATCATTATTAGGAAAGATGGCCAGAATATTTTACTTCCTTCATTTCATGTTTTTTATTATCATATTAATTTTCTTACACAGTTTCATCAAAATAAACTGCCAAGAAATTCTAATATACAAAGCCATTATATTTGCTATCCAGGAGACAGCATGCAACACTGATAGAAGTGTTATTTAGTTCTTTTGAAGACTGATTTTGATCTATGTTAAACCAATCTGGAGCATCTACACAATCAGCAATGAATACCTACTTGAGTTACGAACTACTCTATGCAACTTCAGTCATGATTTAAATTGAAGCAAGATGGAGAATTAGAAGGATAAGGACCCTGTATATACAACATCCTCAATAACTGCCTTCTATGCATGAATTTACAAGCTGAGGAAGTGCACTCAGATCTTTCCTCAAAATCATTAACAGCAAGGTTGGCTGGGGAGCTCTGAATGCACTTTCAATAAAATTCAGCTGTGATTTCATAGATCACTGCGGAGGATATTAGATCAGAAATGCAGTCTCCAATTTTGTTGGTTGATTGGGACAGATTCCTGCTGTCTGCCACTTGTGTCCTTATGAATACTAAAGTTGCAAGAGGCTAATGCTTACTATCTTGTATTTCCTGCTAACTGAAGACCATGTATATGTCTAGGACTGATAATAAAATCTTCTGCAGTGATTATGTACCATGCAGTTACAGTGTTTCAATTATGAAGATCTTTCTTTTTGTAAAGAAATTCTCAGAATTTGGAAAAGTCTATGAGATCATTTTTCACCCCTAAAACGCCAGGGAGGAAGGAAATAGATACTTCATCGCATCTCTATATACTTCACATGTATCTATGCATTAACTGCACGCTTGTTTTTCTCTATAATCACTTTCATTAGAAACAACATTCTCCTATAAACACTATAAGAGAACTCAAGATTTTTTTTTTTAGTAAATAAAATAGATTTTTCTCTCAAATTTTCCAGTACAGTTTCAGATCAGATATTCAGGTGCAAGCATAACCCCAAACCATTAAAAATCTAGGTTACTCAGCTCCCACAACCCTAGGCTAGCTCTCTGAACATTTCTGGCCCAAAGCCCACAAGGAAACACTGAGAAAATACACGTCTGTCACACTCCACACAACAAAACCTATATTGGGCTTCAGGAGGCAAAGGTAGTGCAAATCAGAGATAAGTTCATCCGGATGCCAAAGAGAAATATTTACAGAAGACGATCTACTAAACTCAATTAGCTTTTAATTTTTGATGTTACCTTGTAAGAAATTTCAAAATTTTCACCACCCCAAATCTGAAGACCTGGATCATAGAGACCCAGTTCGAAGAAGAAATCACGTTCAATGGCAAACAAGCCACCAGCCATTGCAGGGGACCTGAAGGAAGAACACAATGTAATACTTCTTGCCAAGAGGATATGACAACACTCAGAAAAAGCATTAAGGGAGCAGCTCACCATTAACATATTATAAAGATTAGATTAACGGCAATACATTAAAAAAATCATAAAGCTTTGTCATAAGCTTCCAGTGATTTTCTGAAATGATATTTGTATGATTTTAGGTGAAGTCACATATCTTATATTTATTTTAAATTATACAAAATTTTGGTCTGAATTACCCATTCAGCCAGTCAGCCACCCAACCTGCATCTACAGCTATACTTCTATTAAAAAAATGGTAAGAATCGGTGTGGCAAGACATTTGTCACTTGACATGCTTTCAAGTTGCTGAGGTAAGAGATGAGACTGCAGAGCAGAATGAAGTTTGTGTTCTGAACAGCTGCCACATTGAAACTCACTGCCTATTACGCCAGTAACAGAGTGTTTCCAGCTAAAGAATATCCTTCTATCTTCCCCCTCTGGCTCTTTTTCTACCACTGTCATATTACACCCTTTTTATTATCCTCAGTGAAATTTTTAAGAGGGCCTGGATTGAGTTGCGCACAGCATAAATTTAGTTCAGTTTTTAAAAAATGGCTCTGTGACACCCTCCTACATATGCCAAGGTTCAATTAATAAGTTTTAATGTGTCAAAAAAAGTTGCAGTTTGGATTACAGCATTTTTTTCCAGAATGGTTCTGACCAGAATTCTTGGCTAGTTTGCTTACCCTGAAATAGAAAGTAGAATATGTTAAGCCATTTTCAGTGCACATACCAAGCATTTTCCACCCGAGGATCAGTAAGTATATAAAACCCCCTAATGGATAAAACCTGGAGTCCCCACTGAGTACTCAATTTTAAAAAGTTTGTAAGGAAAAAGTGAATTCTTTCTGGCCCTTTAGATGATCTGCAGCACTGAAAGGAAGAGGATCCAAGTGTCCAGATCACTTTGGTGAGCTAAGTAAAACACAGGTGAAACATTAGCTCTTGACCAGATTTTTGAAAAACAGGTTGCTTTTAACACTACTTTTTTTTTTTTTTTTTTTTTGGAGTCCATTAAGACTTTTAACTTAGTTGTGCTCCTTTTAGTAGTAAGGATTATGTATTTTCCTTCTGCACATAAATATATTGAGAATTGTTTAAAATAAAAAGTCACCCACAGGCTGAGTCCCTATGGAGTCAGCATGGCTGGGGTAGAAGAAGAATAACAAAAGTAATAAAGCTGATGGATCTACCTGATCAGATGCTAAGAGCGTTTTCTAAATGCCCTTTTCCCCTTGTCTGCTTACTGTATTTTCTTCTGACATTGCCGTTGCATCTCAGGGATTCAAAGATTAGGAAGGCAGTGAACGCAGCAGGGCACAGTACTGCCCTGTGGTTTTTCTGCATTTTTGCTTACCCTGATCACCATAAAGGCTTGGCAAGTGCATAGGCCTCAAATGCTGAAGTTTCAGTCTTGGCCTCCAATATGCTGCCAAGCATGCTAAAGAACACAGTAAAAATCCACATAAGCTCAATAGTTTATTTTACAAGATAGGAAGAGGTAAGCTTTATTTTTTGGAAGAAGAATTCAGCCCTGAGGCAATTCTCATGTTACGAAAAGTTTGCTTCTGTGCTTTAAGCTGTGGAGTTTTCACTTTTGTTTTTAAACTAGGCAATTCTGGCTACAATTTTAGCAAAACCTTTAATAGGTCTTACTTGCCTTGGTATTGCTGCAACAAAATGCATATGGCCTGCACATAACAGATGTAAGAAACGTCTTTTTTTAAGACAAAGCATTTTAACTATCAAAGTATTATTAAACATAAGGTCATCTTTTAAACCATTCTGAGAACATGCGTTCTGTGTTTCTGGGAACAGTTTAAAGGATTTTAAGACCTGTTTGGATGGTAAACACAGAATGCAACAGCAATGTTTAAAACAGTTTATCCCCCTCTGAGAGAGTATTAAAGTTCCAATGTGGACAGCCTTGTCAGAAAATGGTATTATTTATATCGTATACAAAATGGAATAGATCAAAGCTTCATAACTTCCTTGCATGTGTTGCCATTTTAGCAAAGAACAATCATGGGTGAGGACAGAGAATTACCATCATAAGTTCTTACAATGCTTAAATCATATATACAAGCAATAGAAGACACCAGATTCTGAAGATGTAAAGATTGATTTCAAATGTAGTAACATGATTAGTTAAGTGTGATGGGGAAAGTAATAAAAAACAGAGCAGAACCACAACCTCCCAGTCTTGAAAAGCAATCCAGAAACCCTAGTTTCTAAGCAAAATTTCAAATATGTATGTGTTGGAAAAGAAAACATACCTCTCCTACAAAGCAAAAGAAAAAGGCTGGACTTATATGAAAATCATTAGAGTTCTCCCACAAAATAACTTTTTTTAAAGTTACATACATTAAACAAAAACCTCCAAACATATCTAGAACTTACAAATGATCTACCCGATATTCTTAAATAGCATGCTTCTTTGTCAGATGTGAAGCAAGCGGGAGAACTAAGACAAAAGGAATTTTTTTGGATGCACATGCATAATCCATGAGCATTGATGCATGCATCAAGCCATTACAGCAGCCTAAAGATTTTATGCATTACCAGCTAGTATGAATCCTCACAGCATGCTCATTATTTCAAATCAAATGGTTAACTAAGCACTTTTGTTTCCAATACTATTTTTTTAAAAATACTGTATATTTTTAAGGATATGAATATAGTTTTCCCTGGAAAAAAGTTATACAATATTTTACATTGCCAAATAAAAACCCATTATTCCAATGTACACCTTATTAACCACACAAGAGCAGGAATGGAGAGGCAGGAGAAGAAAGATAGTGAAGCTTTTTTGAGCAAATAATCAGCTGTAGCGAAATGGCTGATTAAAAAAGCAGCTGGTGTGGTTAGGAATATGAAGATTTTCAAGCTAAAAGTACATGCGGGTTTTAGTGGATCAATATCTACTTAAGGAAAAAGAAACGTGTAAGTAATTTAGCGATTACCGATACGGTTCAGTTTTTGTCTCTCTGATTTCCTTCTCTCGCTTGGTCAAAGGAACCCTCTTCCATAGCATACTCCAGTCCCATGCTCCTCTAGCAAACCCATCTTCGTCACCACCCCCTTGCGGTATAATCTTAAAAGTGTTGCCATCTATGACATCTATAAGCGGCACAGTGCATGTGGTTCTGCAGGGTTGTGGACGGTGACAGGGAAGATGCAGTTATGCGCGAGGACCCGCGTGGTACATTTACACCAACCGTAGTTCATGGGGAAAAGAGCAGGGAGGGAAAAACGAAAGGGTGTAAATAGTTATTCATTACAATTCACAGTATGTAAACAGCACTCTTTACCGATAAGGCTCAGTTTTATGTTTTCTTTTGGACTTTTCCTTGTGGCTTAATGGAATTCGTTTCCATAGCAAACTCCAGTCCCAGGCCCCTCTGGCAAAACCATCTTCATCCCCACCTTGCTGGGGCTCAATGGAATAATCATTCCCATCTATGTAATCTATTAGAGGTACAGTACATGTAGTTCTGAAACATTTATAGGAGGGAAAGAAAGAGCAAAATACAATTTAAGAAGAGTCATCTGTTTAATCTAAAACTTACACCATTCATCCTTCTTATAGAGCAATTTATATGAAAAGTCATTTGTAAATAAATTATTGTTTAAAAACAAAATCTCACTAGAAAAAAATAGAAAGGCCTTTCTATATGTTGTTTTAAGAGGTTCAAAGAGTTTAAGACACACTAAAAACAGAAAGGTTAGGTCTGAAATGCTAATACATCAGTACATTTATACTTTTATGCATACTCTTGACATCGGTCTTCTAATAAAGCATTGCTAGAGGCAACAGAGGAGCCTTTAGAGGCTAGGGTTCTCACAGTATTATTACTTCCCATAATTTCTATTTATATTAGATCTTAGCTGTCAATAAGTAGGATAAAGTCTTAGCTTTTACTATTGTAAATATGGATTTTCACTATTCTAGCCTATTCAACTGCCTTGCAAATCCAATCTCTCAGGAAAAAAAATGTTACTGGTGCTCTCTTAGCAGCAGCCTCCAACAGAATTTTTCTTTTCTGATTTGCCATATGCTCATTATTGTGATCTCTCCTATACAATATTCAATGAAGAAAAGACATCATCCTGTTATTCTCCCAAATTTTTCAAAATAAGTTTCCCGGTAAAACTGACCTAACTGAAATCTTATTTTTTTGTCTTAGGGCACTTCCCTCTTTTTAAGACAAGTGTTATATGAAGTAGAATATAACAAGTGGGGGAAAAGAAATGATAACACCGTGCTCTTTCTTTGGCAGAAAAATCTGCACGTTGCACCCAGTGGAAGGGGGTTTGGAACAAGCTGGCCAGAAAGCTGCCCTCAAAGCTGCCCTCCAGGCACTGCGCTCCTCAGCAGCAAAACCTCACGCAAGTCTGCCTTGGCGGGGAGCCTTCAAGGGGGAGTCTAAAGTTGCCTTTTTCCTCTCCTTCTTCCTCATGTAAAAGGGTAAGAAACTCAACAGAAGCACACAGAACATTTCTACCTTCCATCTAGCATCCTGGCCCCAAAACTGTCTTGAAGCTAAGTTACAGCCTTAAAAAAAAAACAAAAACAAAAAAAAAAAACCACCCTCTTCAAGAAAGTCCTGGTAGTGTGACAGCCTAATAAATAGTTTTTTAGGATTAAATAGTTATTTTATAGGATTAAAGAGTCTAAACAAATACACGGTTTCCTAAACACACATACCCCAGACTGCGCAAACTGAGAGCACAGAAGCGCAGCGCAACGACAGCATCTGGACAGCTAGAAGAAACGAAGGCCCCAGGGATCTGTCTTCCTTATCACCTCACTTGGATCCCATGCCCACAGCACAGGCAGCTCCACCACTTGACTCCTAACAAACACCAGGGCTTGCAGAAGCCCAGACAGGCTCAACCCCAGGCCCGGCTTCCTTATAGGCAATACTCCAGAGCACTTCAGATGAAACTAATAAGACCATATTGTAAGACCAAAGGTTAAAGTTATAAAACTCTTGATCACAGAAGTTTTAAATCCCCATTAAATCTAAACCTTTCTCTCTTATTGCTACTTCTCCTCTACCAAAAATCATGTTGTTGTTCAGTAGTAAAAAAAAAAAAAAAAGAAAGAAAAAAGAAAAAAAGGTTTAATCAGGCTCCTTATTCACCTGGAGTGGAACATTTCTATTACAGTCCCTCAGGTCATTGCAAAAAGACAAGATTCTTCTCATATTTAAACCTATGCTAAGCAAAATATTCAGTACACCCATTAAAATATACTAGCTGGAGATTTATTTGCCCAGCTATTTTGCTTTTTGCTTACATAGCTTTTATTCTGGGAGATAATAAAATCATCGTAAAACAAATAGCATATCAATTATAGTTCAAAAAGTGAAGGTTGTTACTGTGATTTTTTCCTTCCTCAGAGGCCAAGCACTGGAAAAACAGGGGAACATTACCTGTCCTTAGATATAGGAGCTACAAGTGGTGCATACCAATTAATTCCCACCTCACAATGGGCATCAAGGTAAATCAAAACCTTCAAAAAAATAGAGAACAGGGAAAAAGATGTAAAATCATTACTACCTCTATACACAATATCACGACAATTTAAGTTAGCTTTTTCTACATTGATAGATTTTTACATTAAAAACAAATAGTGAAGCTTAAATGAGCAAAATTAATCTATTTTTTAAAATAACATTCATAATATAAAACTAAGAATTTTTACACATCTAATTAAACACAGGAGGGAGAAAAAAAAACAAAAAAACCCCAGTTTTGAATGTAAACTCATTCCTACCTTTCCAAGCTTAGCCTTCTGGGCTCCAATGCTTCTAGCTTGAATTAAACCTTCCCTTCTCTCATTTCGAAATACCTTTACAAGGCCATTCCACTGCTTAATATACTCATCTAGTCTCTCTTTTAAGTGTGCTATCAAATAATGAAGAAAAGAAAAAAGTAGTATTTAGGTAAAGTTTAATAATCAGTTTTATACATACCCAAATCGAACTCTACTTAAAAATATTTGTCTAGGGACATTCAGGATTAAGAGAGTCTTTAATTCAACTGCTTGTACTACTGTTCACAAACGTTCGCTAAATGTAACGACAATGAGACTTGGGGTTCTCTGACTTCATGGCACAGGTTCTTCAGCATGTTTAAAGAAAAAGCAGCTGAAGTAGCTGGAGTTAAGTGAAAAACTCCCAGTCACTTCAATATATCATAGTGACTTTCAGGGCCTGCCCTGTATTTCAACCAACCAGACTAACAGAGAAGTTTTACTTTAGCATATGGTCTTTTCTCATCAGGTAATGCCACATGTTCTGTTGAGGGCAGAGCTGCGCAGTAAACTCTGAATCACTTTTCAGTTAAACACTTACTATGTTTTTCATTTTGCCTTACAAAGTTGTGTGCCAGTCTATTAGATCTGGAAACCTGAGACAAAAACCAACCATACTCAGATTCTTCCCCTCCTTCATCTAGGCCTGTCCCCACTTGGGGAAGGAGGGGGGATCCTTGGTAGCCAAATCTTCTAATGAAATCAATAAAAAGAAGTTGGAGGACAAGGAGTGCAATGGCTGAGCTGTGGCTTATCACACTGATGATCATATTAAAGTCCTACATAATGGAAAAAGATAGGAAACGTTTAGCCAAAAGGACTCAGTCAGTAAAAAGATAAGCTAGTGCATTGAGTTAGGATGAGCTATGCTTAAATGGTTTCAGATTTGTATTTGTACATTGATCTTTGCCAAACTTATCTGGAAACCACATTCCTAGCACACAATTAAAAAAAAAAAATCTTAGTGTTGCATAATATTTTTGCACAGATGATTCAGCTGAAAAGATTCAAAAGGCAGAAGGGCTGGCAGTCAGGCACTTGCACTATGAAGCTATACTGATTTAACTACTGGTTGTCATTTGAAATCTGTTTTGTACTGAAAGGTTTGAAAGAACTGCTTACACTTCAGTTTCTCTCAGTCAGGAATGAAAAGAAGCCACCTAAGCCAAAAGTAAGGCATCCGTGCAATAGTTTGCACCAGAGGAGCAGTTAGATGACCTGTATGAGCTGATCTAACAACATGTCAACAACAAAAACTGGAGATGCTGCTCATGCTCTGCTCCTGGGTCTATGATCCTACCTTACACCTCACATCAATTCTGAAACTTGTCTTATCTTGTGGCTGGATTACGCAGTTCACTAATCTGGCAGCAATCTACTTGACAAGAGAAGGAAATGGTTTTATGCTTGGTGAGCTGACACTGTTTTCTGTTTGGTCAAACAAACACCAGGGGCCACATTGTCAGAGCAAGGACAAGGCAGCGGGGCCAGGAGAGAGGACAGGCAGAGGTGGAAGGGGAAGGATGTCCCTTTTGGCAGCAATAAGCCATCAAATTGGTTCAGCTGTAACAGCTTCTGCAGCCTAAATTAAAATGATACAAGTCTGGAGTTTGCTGTGGCTTTACATTTTAGTACAATTGCTATATTTTATATTATTGATGAAAGTATTCCAAAAAATGCTAGTTTAAGCAAGGCTACATATAAATAATTGAAATGGAAACTGATTCTTTAAACATTAAGTTTCCAAACCTGAGAGTTCAGCAATTCTCCTGAAGAACAATCTTTTGAAAACACTACCTTTTAATATTGTTATCTTTTCTCTTCAACTCTACTAAAAAAACAAGTTTTTCCTCAAGCAAAAGTTTTATGTATCCTCTTCTCCCTTCCCCTTATGCACATTTGTAGCTTTTTGCAAATCCTCGTGCATTGGAGAAATTTCATGGGTATTCAAATATCAGACTAGAGAAAGAAAAATTATCACATACACTATATAAAATAACATACCGTGCAATATACATTGGAATATATGATATGACAGCAGTGATATAATTTTTAAAGAATAAATTCAGGAGAGTTATGAGGCCATCCCAAAGGAGTACTAACAGTACTAACTTAAACCACCCCATTATTATTTATTCTGTAAATTCCAAATGTTACCGAAAGACCGTCAGGAAAGTTTTAGAGTTTTTAAATCCTAAAGTTATTTCCAGCTCTCCTGCCTATGAAACCAAATGTTTTAGTTATCAAATGTTAAACATTGTAAGGCTCACAGGGAGCTGTAAAAACCTGTAATACCGATTGTGTAAAGCTTTTCTACAGTACAAGTCTCAGAACTTTGCAGTATATTATCTGAAACCCTGCCAGGGCTAGGAGCAAGTGCTATTTCCCACAGGAAAATTGTGAATTTACCCCTTTCCCATATTGTAAAGACTTGGCTTTGCAAGGTTATGTGACAGTAGTGTATAAAATCCCAGTATTTTTATGGTTAGAAATACTGTTTGGCCAGTAATAAATTTTGCCCACCTAAATTGTATATTTGGGTAATTTATGATATCTGTCAGCAGCCTCAAAGTATTTTATTTTCTGTTTAAAACCATATATATTAGCCTTCAAAATATTATAACCACCAATCTGATCTTCCCTTATTTTGGCTCTTCGCTCATGCCTTAGTGCATGAATTAAAGTATGAATCAGTGTTTTTAAAAAAGACATTTCCTTTTTCCAGAAGATCTTAGGCATGGAAGATTACAACTGGGGGATGGGGGGCACACAGCTGTTATTCTTCCTTGACTCATTACTGATGTCAGTTTGAGAACTAAAGAAATGGTATCACAAGTCCTCCCTAAAGCAGCGGCTTCTGAGTTCCCAGTACTGTAATACTACTAAGGTAGGGCTCTTAGTTGTAGTGTAAGTACTGGTTAATGCTTCTGTTTCCTCACTGTGAGTACTATTAAACGAGTTAATAAAAATACTGTTACCAGCCTATGCTATTTTTTTCTCATTCTGTTATCTAATGGGATGCTGCATCAGTGGGATATAGATAGCAATAATTTAAAAATAAGTTAACTCAAAAGGTAGACAAAACCTTTGAAAGCTACTACAAACACTGATAAAAAGCATTTACCTCAGTCACTCTTCACAGGTGCACAGGCTACAAAAGTGAGCTGCACCAGTTGAGATTTGGACCCCTATTCTTCAGAAATCAATAAACGTGATACTGATATATATAACAAGTACTTTGAGAGCTTCAGAAAATACAGTGTTAAGAATCCTCATTACTGTTCCAGCTGTATCCTCCACACAGCTAACACTCATGGCAAAGCAGAAAAAGAAAGTCCACATGCATCAGCGTGGCCACACTGATGCTGCGGTAGAAGCTTCTGCTTTTTGGATTCTAACATACATTAATACAGAATTTTGCATTCAAATATCAGAACTGGCATAATTCAATTAGCTTGGCATCATCTTCTTGTTACCATTCTCTTTGTGTTTTGACCACCAAAAAAAAAAAAAAAAAAAGCCTCAACAAAATTCAGCGCACCTCTCCACATAGTTCTCTACCATAAAAATGCCCTGTTGAGATGAAGGGAGAAGAGTGCCATTCTGCAAAAATCGCTGCTCCCAGACTTTGTATAAAGAATTATAATGAAAGTAACATTTCCCAAACATTTCAACTGTTTCTCCCCATAAGTTACAACATATATAAACTGATATATGCAGTTATATGTAACTGTAACTCCCTTCTAACAAAACAGGATTTCTCATAAAGGACACACAATGCTCTCTATGACCTTTTATTTTTAATCCAGTGTTCAGGAGCATTTGCAACAGCTACGCTTTGTTTTAATTTCAGGTCACTGGAGAAGTAGGAGACTAAGAAATAAGAACCGCCACACTAAGGAAGCCCAAACATCTGTCTGGCTCAGCAACTGTCTCCCTAAGCATCGGTCTCAGAGCGCAGCCACCACAGCAGCTACAGGTACTCTTCCTCCTCAGATATCCTCCTTCGCCATCACCGAAACAGTGACTGCAGGAGCCCGTGAGCCAGCGCTCTCTGCAAAGCCCTGTATGTGCACTCATCACCGATACCAGAGCTCCCATCCTCGCTGCTGAGCTGGCACGTTCAGGCCCTGACTGCACTGATATTTCTCTGCCCACTCCGCTTTGCTGCCACATTTCACGAGCTCCAGAGAAAGCTTCCCTGAGAGAGTCTGATGACTTTGAAGACAGATACGAAGCATGCAGTCCGAAAGCAGGCGGGGAAGGAGACTGAAGTCTGTATCTGTTCTATCAGCACTGCTGTTATTTTGGCTGGAAAAGCAAAAAGCCACCAGCAGCTCTGCTATGATTAAGAGTGTTTGTTTTGCAGCTTGCTCTTAATGACTGGAGATCTCTTCAGGCTGCTTGGCACACTTCTCAGACCCTACTCATTCTCTCTTTTCTCAAGGGAGAAAGAAGTGAAGCAAGATTCTACTCTCACATTCATTTTTGATCTAGAATGCAACTTGAGTTATTGAAATTAAGTTAATTATGTTTACCAAGAAACAGCCTAAAGCATTTTAAAGAATTATTATAGTGAAAAAGAGCAGTTGCACAGCAAGGTGTTCAGAGCCATTCCAGTCCATGCTTGTTTGACAGCTGCTCATACATATGAGAAAATTTCATCCTGTGCTTGCTTTACTGAATTTTGCGACTTAGGAAAGTTATTTTGGAAAGCTAAGTGTGGGAAAAATAAACATAAGAGTTTCCTGGATGTTAGTTCCAGGCTAGTTGTATCTGCTAACTATTCATATATGAGCAGGGAGCATAAAGTTCTCTACTTCAAAACAAATTCATTGAAGAATAGTATGCTTTTGTAACAATATTTGTATTTTGGAAAATTGTAGCACCAATTATGATGCCAGACAGACTCATTCCATGAATCACATATATGTATTTACTCCTGTAAAACTGAGTCCGACCATTAGTAAAAATCTAGTAATATTCCTAGAGACCAGTGTCGTAGTTATTTTATATTGTTAACTCAGTCAGTCCTTGAACAGCCCTGAAGAAAAGCTGTGATCCCAGCTGATAAGGAAAAATACAGTACATGTCTGCTGACTGAATTATTAAAATAATATCCCTTAGGAGAGAAGATATTTTTGCTTTATAGCATGTGTGTATATCCAAGCCAAATTCTCAAAGGCTGTAAAAGGATACAGGAGACCATTGTGCAGTATTCAGTGTCTATATTAGACTAAACCAGATGTACTGAAGTTTACAATACAGGTAACTTTTCCTCTCCTGTAAAAAACAAACAGAAAACAATACCTACCTATCTCAAGGTATGATATAAAAATTAACATATGTTAAGTATTTTTAATACTGATTTGTATCCAAAAAAAGACAATCCTGACTGTAGGATGAGTTTGGTTTTCAAGTTCCTAGCTGGTATACCAACAGAAAACAACTCCTCCTAGGAGGCTGGGACCGGGAGAAGCTCAGATCACTTGATAAAACGGAGAGTTTCAGAATAGAGTCATCAGCTTTCCGTGCCACTACCCAATTCAGCTATTAGAAAAACAAAGAGGAGGGTGAAGGGAGTGTATCCTATGCTCCTTGACCAGCTCAAACTTGCCTGTGCTCCTAAAAGCCTACCCTTGCTCATCACCATCATCATTTAAAGGAGACTGTAGCATACGTATGTCATTATGTGAAAACAGAGTGTTTGCTCTACCCTGCAAAATCAAAGACATACAGCATCAAATGACATGTGAAGGGCAAAGATTTGAAACCACGATTTACGCAGCAATAGAGCTCTGGAGACGTTTCATCTCAGATTTGCATTTCCTACAAATCTTTATCCTACAAAAAGTCTTTCTAAGTACTTCTTTGGTTTGCTATTATCTTGATACCTGAATGCCTCCCAAGTTTTATGGATTTATTCCCATAAACCTGTGGATGAAGCAGAAATACTGTTGCTGCCATACAAGGCAAGGGACAAAGAAATTAGATAATCTGAGTGAGAGAAAAAGTCAAAGGCAGTAACTGATGTGTAAATGGTGTCTCAGTGACAAGAATGCACTTCCTGTGTCTACAAATATTTTTATTTATGCATCTACTCCTTTTGTCTGTTGACATTTATTAAAGAACTATGCAACAATAAAATCTTGCAAAAAATTGACCCTGCACTTGTTAATACACTATTTTGAAATTTGTTCAAAGTTTTAAAAATAGGCATCAAACTGATATCCACTGTGTCAATCATCTTATACTGGTATCTCTAGCACACCACTTTCTGTTCTTCTCTATGATCATCCTCGATGTGCATTAATTCTGAAGATATCACTGTTAAAGTCAGTGTATGTTTGTCATACAGAATCATACATAAGTACATACATTGTAAATATAAACCAAGATGAGAATGTATATTATAAGGGAAGAAGAAAATCTCTGGACTTCTGAAAACTTTGATTGGAATACATAAGACTCAAAGAAAGGAAGAAATTAAAATGCTTTTAAATTATTAAAAGTATCCCCTTCTCCCCAAAATACAAAACAACAATCACTTCAACATGTTTAAAAGAGGATGTTAAAAATAAAAGGTAGTGAAAACGAATGGGAATAATTCAACAGCCTTAGATACATTTGTATTACAGTAAAAAAATGAAATGAGTATTCCTCTATGGATTAAAAGGAAAGAAATTATTCCTAATAGGCTTGCATAACCTCCTTCAAAATTGTTCATTTTGACAAGAGCTAAGAGTGGAGCTAATTAACACTGCTTTCCACTATACACTACTCCATAATTGTGGAAGAGAATCCACCACAAATTCTGTACTTCAAACAGTTGAATACACATAAAGGATTGCCACTTTTATGAAAGCAATTCATTGGAAAGGAGCTTTCACTTCACTGGAAACAAAAATGAGTATGAAGAATCAACTTTCTTTTCTTGCAGAGTCAACCCAATCCATGACAAGTAATAAATCAGAAGAAAGCTATTTTTTTTAAATTGGTATTTCCTTTTCTACAAATAGTGTGTTAACATTCCAAATATACCTTTGTTGCTAAAATCATCAATCAGCACAATTTCTGCCAAGTATTTCCTTGGTGTTCTCTTAATGACACTGTGAACTGTCCTCATGAGTGTGGACCATCCTTCATTATGGAAGACGATGACAACACTGGAGGTGAGCAGGTTATCATCATAATGCCAGTATTTGCACCTGTAAAAAGATTTTAATTTATTAGTTTTGATATTAGATTTACAGAACTGTACAATAACACATTTGCACAAATGAAATCTTCACTGATGGCTATACTTCAGATTAAAGAAAAACAAGATAAAAAATGCATACCTTAATGTACCTTAAGTGCATCATAGACATACAAGGCCCAAATAGCAGCCTGCTGCCAGCCAGCAAGCCTTTTTTCCTCCCAAAAGAGGTAGGACATAGCTGGTGAGCAATGAATGCTGCCCAAACCGCTACATGCTTCCTCCTGCACATGCATATGGCATTGCACAGACCCCAAGAGACAGCGCTGCTACCACCACCCCGCTACTTTGGCAAAGAAAAGGGGAAGAAAAGTCCAAAATTGTGGCTTCCAAGATGGGATTCCCCTTCAAAACATAAGGTTTCACAGTTAGGATGGACTGACACAGTAAGCTGTCTCACCTGCTACATGACACACAACAGGATAGAGCTGGGGGTTTTTAAGCCCCTTTAAGTAAGGTAGTCGGATTTAAAGAACCCAGTAAAACCATACTTGCACAACTTGTCCATAAAGTGTTTCTGTTTGAAATATACTGTCCGCAAGCAGAATGTGCATAATTAGCAAAATTACAAACACAATTGTGGTGAGACAATCAAATGTGGTTAATTTCTGCCCTTTCACAACAAAATACACTCAAACCTAGTAGTTTTGCTAGAAGTGCAGCAGCAGCAAGTGAAATGCTCGTCAGCCATACTGCATAAAACCATCTGCATTTGTAAAATCTGGCAGGAAACCAGAGCTGCTTAGGGAGAAAATGTAATCTTATGGCAATCAAGAAATTATCTTTAATATTTACTATTCAAGTTTAAGCTTTCAGGTATAACCAATGATAGATGAAAAAACCCCAGCAAACCCATCCAGCCCTCCATTCTCCTACTAAAAATGTAGGGTCACACGTTTCACCGGATCTAACAAGGTAACAACTTTGGCCAAATTAGTGTAACTATACATATTTTTAAAATTAACATTAAAAAATGGTCTACCAAGGACCAGTTTCAACCCTGGCCCAGTATCAAAGGGTCTTTTTTTGGGGGGGGGGGGGAGGCAGAGAGAGACCTCAAACAAAAATGGTGCAGAAAACTCAAAGGAATAAAAGTGACAAGTTTCACACTGAAAGACCACGTAATTTTAAGAAAAGGCCAAGAATTTAGAGCTCATTTGAAACTGTAATGCCTATTTAAAATTTGCTAATAAATGCTATCACAGTAATAAACAACATACATTTTGATCCAAATAAAGTTTCTGTTCCCTTACAAATGCATAGAATGGACATTCAAGTAACAGGCTCAATCAAGCATGTGTCTGGTTATAATATAAATCTTGTATCTTATTTCTTAGCTAGCACGACAGATCACAGTTGGCATCCATCTAATGTACAATACTGACTACCATCAAGACAACAGTGACATAGAAAGTGTGACTATTTCCTCTGTTCATTCCTATGAAGCTTTTCAATTTAAACAGCTGTACTGGTAAGTTCCAACTTTGTGGGCCATGGAAAAGCACTTTTATATCCATTTAAAACATTCTGCTTTTCAATTCCACTGTGCTGCCTTTTTTGTTGTTGTTGTTGTTGTTAAGGAAATATAGAATCCACCTTGTCCTTCCCTTTCTATACCACTGTTCACTACCCAAGCAAGACAGCTTCAAACCGTCTCTCTGTGTATTCTCTAAACAATGTCACTCTCTTTGAATCCTTTCTATTTCTGCTATCAGTGTTATACAGACAGCGCTCTATATCACAAGAACCAAATACTCTACACAAGGACATGTCATTAAATGCACATTATGGCATAATCATTTCCTTCTTTTGTTTTTCACTCTGTACATATCCTCATACTTGGCTTGTTTTTCCATCCATTGATGCATACTACAGAGTTTTTCACATAAAATGTCCAGAAAGTTTCAGATCTTTTTTCCTGAGCAATTACAGGTGATTTAGAAACAAGCAATATGTATAAGTAATTCAATCCACACTTTCCAATATTCATTAAATCACATTTATCAACAACACATTTCATTTGTAATTGTAATGTCCATTTACCCAACTGTGTAACTAAATAAGACTGGACAGTCTCCCCCAGTCACAACCAATTCAGGTAGTTTTTTAGCTGGAAATTTTTCTGTCTGATCACTAGCCCCCTTTTCCAAATATAGCAATACAATTCCTATTATAGAACAGAGACACATACTGCTTTTAATTTCAATGGGCAAAAGATTAAGGAGTTTATTCCTTTCCTTCATCTTCCAGCAAGTAAAGTCTCCACTAGCCAGAATCTGGCTTTTCAGATATACCTGTCTTGTGGTATTATTCTTGACAAATGCAGACATTGAAATTTACAGATGCTCAAACTTCCACATTTATATTTCTCTCTATACAACAAAGAGCTTAAGCGCAAAGAATCATTCCTGTGTTTGAAAAGAAAAATGTTCTGAAACTAAAGTCAAACCTCAAAAAAAAAAAAAAAAGTAACAGATATCTATAGGTATTTAAACAGCACTTCTTTGGTCAAGAAGGAAGAATTTCCCTTATTATAAGGAAACAACATCAATTCTTCACCTATTGGGGAAAAAAATTAAAATTGGTAGAAACACACTATTAATTTTGTTCCTGTGGGAAATGAAAATTACAGAGTCAAAAAGCGCTAAAGTTAAGACCTAACTAACGATAAGGCCTTTTCTTTCTTAATCATGCTTGATGTAAGCAACCTCTGAAATGGCATGATCTCTAAAAGCCTGGTTTACTGACTCCAAGATCCTCCATCTCGATTGTTTTTTTTGCCTGAACTCGCTGCAGCTAATCATATTCATAAACTATGAACATACAAGTGCTAGACTGACTTTTTAAACTGCATTATTCGGGCCACTAATGCATTCCTTTTATAAATCCTTCTCAAAAGATTTCAACTGATTTCAAATTGTAATACTTCAGTTTGTAGCACAAGCATTTAAGCTGTTGACAACTATCAGCCCTCTGCAGAGATAAAATGGGTATGCTATCTAGGTGCATCAAGTCAGTTGTTTGAGGAAATTTTTTCCATTGCATGTTTAGTAACAGATTAAAACAGAACTGTGTTCTGTTTTACATATATATTCTTGTGGGTTAAGTTTAGTGATTTAGTTATATTAGAGTGCATGATAAAGAGGTGTTTTTATGCCAAACTGGAACGCCAGCTGAAGGCCAGTCAAAAACTCCATGGAAAGATAGCAGAAAGTAACAGTACATTTGCCTCACAAGAGAGGGCAGTATCTGATATAGGTTGCATTGTGCTGCTGACCTCCATCATCAGAAGTTCCGAAAAGAAACTTTTTTGCTCTTCAATTAAAAAGACAATGATTACATTTCAGATTGACAAAACTTTTTCATTTCAACAGACAAAAGAAACAAAGCAAACACTACAAACAAACCAAAACATTTTGCTTGCTTATTTTTTCCTTTTCCTGTAGATAAGTAATATTTAGGAATAAAATGGTTAACCGCATAAGAACAAAAAGATACTAAGTAGCTTAACATCATTTAAAAAACCCCAACTGATTACAAAAGCTTGAGTAGTACAAAACATCTGTTTGCAATTTAAAGGCAATTTGAAAGCATTTTTGCTCTGTATTTAATATACTGTTTAAAACATAAAAATAGAGGTCTAGATGGGTTTTTCCTACATATCCAACTTAATTCCTGAAGACCTATCATCACATTTTACTTTTTAAACTTGAAAAATCTTGTTTGGCTAAATGTGCCACTTGCAAGCCATAACAACACTACATATATACTTCTAGTAAGATCAGAATTTTAGCCTTTTCCAGAGACTTGATTTCACTTCTTGGACAGTCAACATAGTGACTCATCATCAAGCCCCTAAGCAGTAACAGCCTACAATAACTTGTACATACAATTTCATCTCTTAGCTTGCATTGAGAATTAGAGGTTTGAAATATAGTAGTAGCTCTAAATATATGCGGTTAACGCCTATTATCTGTGGCAATTTTTCCAAAAAATGTGAACTTTATTCAATTATTTGGGTGCCAAAACCAAGGGCCTGCATTTGCTCTTTTCCTTCAAATCCACAGAATGAATTTGGGAAGAACCTGTCTATGGAGCAGCAGTGACATCCAGTGGTTGGTAAAATAAACACCAGGTAACTATGCATGCATTTTCCTTGTATGTGAAGGTGAATTTTACACTACTAATTTACCTATAAATTTTAGAGTCCTGAAAGAAAAATAAAAAGCCTAAGTTTGCAGCCTCTCATGTTTCAATTTTGAAAGATAGGATCAAGTGCATACGGCAGTCCAGCGACCATTCAGGCAAAAGCTGCAGCTATTTAAAACTGGCATGGGGCAATAGCTTCAAAGTACAAAGGAGACTGTGACAAAGAGGATTGAACGACTTTTCAACCTCTAACTTCATCCTCTAGATACCGTTTCCTGCCCACATACTGTAGCATGGTACCCTTTCAGATGTAGCCTGCAGGACAACAATTGTGGTGATATGTGACCCAAAATAAGCTTAAAAACAAACAAACAAAAAAGAAAATCAAGAAACAAAACAAATATATATATATTTTTTGAATTATTATCAGTACAACTGAGAGGATAGCATGTTGCAAGAGACAGGCAGGAAAGAGAGCACTACTTAAGCTGATGTTGCCACTAGACACACATTTCCCGACCCTGTAACCACTTAAGGTATGGGGCAAGAACAAGCTGAAGTGTATGCATCTGTGAAAGAGCAGCAGCACTTTCCCTAAGCAACACTGCAGGGAAGCACAGAGCTCCTTTAGCCTCCTTCCCTCTAGAGAGCAGATCCTAAGTGAAATGAATCATTAGTTTCAGACCAGTCCACAAATAAAAACTGGTATTACTGAGCAAAAACACAAACTGATGTCTCACTGGAATGAGAAGAGACTTTTCAAGGGAGCAGTAGCAATGTAGTAGAGAAACTGAGTAACACTACTTCTGACTATTAGTTTGCATATAAATTATTCCTTCTCCCTCTCCAGCCCATCAGCGCGCACAGTCCCAGGGACTGTGTCACACCAGGGTCCCTTTCCCTGGATGGCAGCTGAAATCATGCACCAGTCGCTGTGGGAGAGCACCCCGTAAGCCTCTGCACAAGAAGCTGGAGATCTGGACTGGAGCTCTCCTTGCCCAAGGAAATTTCTGCTCGTCCAGCTAAAGTACCCCAGGCATGAGGCCCCTGACTTTGGCTTGCTCCTGTTGACCTCCTCCTGGCCCCACAGATCTGATCGCGGGTGTACAGTCCAAGGACTGCACGTTAGCAATCCCTGTTAGCAATCACCTCCGTGGCAGATGTAGGCTCAAATTTCCTCAGGCTAAAAAAAGCCCAAGCTATAGGCTGCTGCTTCTAGAAGAGCACTCCAGCCATCAAGCAAAAATGCAAGAACTGAGCAATGACAGCACCATGACAGCCATTTAAACGAGTGAGCCCTAATCAGAAAGATACTTGTACTTAGAGGGCAATTTGAGATCTTGAGCTCAAGTGTTTATCATATAATCTTGAATTTCTAAATTCCCTAGCATACAAGCACTTAAATGCTATGGAACAGTAAAAGAGCATGCAGCCACAACCAGCCTTCCTTCCTGAAACTATTTTCCTTGGGTCAGATACCGAACTAGCATAGTGTTTACCAAAGGTGCATCAGGTCTCTCTCTGCATTTTGTCCCTAATATTAAAGCACTATTCTTGCGTACTCAGAACAAAATGCAGCAGCACAGATTTCTCTGAGACAGCAGGTTGCCGTCATTGCCATTGAATTCCTGTAACTGCTCCAGGAGACAAATCCTAAGAAGCACTAATCAGTTCCATTTCAAGCTGAGCCCTGAATCAGTAAAAAGCTGAAGGTCTCAATCTAGCATTTATATTATCAAGTCTTTGTGAATGTGTAATTAAGACATTAAAATGATAAGCTCTCCTTTGCATTAATATAAAACTCTTTGCATTAATATAAAACTGCTCACAATTTTAAATTGTATTTTAAGTTGTATTTCATGTTTATAGCGGTTTGAGATTATACACCACCTGCTGATAATTGTTTTGTAGTGCTTGTACTTTTCTCACACTTTGAGCTGCTCTAACAGAAACAGAGCTTAAAAAAATTGCCAGAAAATATTGATGAGATGCTAAAAACTTGAGGTATATGGCAATTCTTGCCATTTCTCCTACTAGGTAAGCACTGTTTAGGAAGTTACTACTCGATGCATTTGCCTATGTACAACTCAAAAGAATCCTAGATGTGCATAACTGGATTTATCAACCACTGACAGGTTTTACCTAATATAAGAAACAAAAGGCTAGAAAGGGGCAGCGGGTTCAGTCCCAAGGAAATATCTAATATTTCTACCGTGCCTCGCTCATCAGCTATTAAACCCTGAAGTTCCTGTCCATGCTCAGTACTGAATCACAATTTATACCATGTAAGTTTATTTAAATGCTTTAACATAATAAGTCTGGGTAACAGAAACATGACAGAGCATAAGGTATTCTAATTTTTTGGGTTTGCATTCAGATTACAATGCATTTGACAGACTGCTTCCTCCATTTGCCCCCAAATTTATATGAACAAGGACGGTGGTTGGAAGGCCACACAAACAGCTACAGGAAACGCCTCATACTGCTGCTCCCTCCCCACTCCTCCAAAGTCAAGGTTTAAGGTAGGACTCGAATACACCCCACCTGGAGACCTCCAAGTGCTGCGCTATACATTTTTTTGAAAAGGGAGTTTGTTTAGAGCTTAGTCCTCTCCTTTCAGACTGCACACATATAGGTAAGTAAATCTAGTTACAGATACCTTATCCAGTGCCTGTGTCAACTTCTTTCTGCTCTTAGGGCGAATTATTTATATGTTGAAATTTAAAATTCAGAATGCTAGCAGGCGACATTAAACACACATGGGATCTATCTTCAGGACAGTTTTCACTATTGGGAGCTGAAAAGTTAACAGAAAATGCTTGTTTTCCCTGAGGACAATGCCTGGAATTCTAAGCTGTCCCGACCACTAGGAGATGCTCTGACAAATACATCACTAATTATATTTTAAGCACTTTTTTTTTCCATCTAGGAATCTTGCCAACAGTAAGGCGGCTGATAACTTGCAGTCAAAAGCCTAGCCTTCTTGATTTAGTTTGACCACTATAATTCATCTGATCTCAATCCTAGGCCACAGTAAAGCACACAAAGATTTATGTGCATACTACAAAAATTAGTTTTGTTAGTTAGAGGACTGTTACAGTGTGCTGTAACACTTGAAGAAAAGATTTTTCCCAAGGAATCATGTGAAATGAAACCAAGTCCCTAATGCTCTATTTCCAAGGACACAGATAAGCTTTCAGTAATTACTGTTGGTATTTCATATAGCAGTATCAAATATTTAATTTGTACAGTGCTATAATTAAGCAATTAATCACATTCCTGAAGAAAGCAGGCTCCACTCCAGAGCTTTTCTGTGGAATCTCCTTAGTGATGACGTGATTGACTGGATAACTAAATGCTGTAGAGAACATATTAAATTCATGTTATTCACCCAGCATAAAAAGACCATCCATTTCTAATAAGCAGCCAAGATTAATCTGCCTTATTTAGCATCTTGAGTAATTGTTTATAACTAAAGACTTTTTTTTAGTGCTGGACTTGAAGGGAAATTTGATACAGCAGTCTGACATCTGTAATAACACTTGGACCAAATAAAAGGGCAGTCTTCACCAAACTACAACAGAAAAAATAACTTAAACTAACACATAGCTCTGTATGTGTGTCTATATTAAGTAAACTCAGAACTCTATTTTTGGCAAGAATTCCCTCCTCTGTTTGTAGTAGAAAGAGAGAGAGAGAGAAAAAAAACCCACTCCCTTCAAAACTACATTTATAATTTTAAGAACAAGCCAATTCTCATTCACTTTTGATTTGACTATCAAAATACTGTTTTATAAAAATGTTGAGAGTGATTACAAGGCTTTCAGAAGCCTTGTAATGAATTACTGCTTCTGATTCAGACTAGCTGTAAGAAACCTAACTATAATTTTTCCTACAACAGTAGGATTAGGTACAGCCTGGTATTTAAAAATAAGGTAACATTTTATTTTTAGAGAGTCATACACAATTTTACTATGATAAGCAACTGACATTTTAAAAGTAAAACTTGTAAAACATAAACAAGGTTAAAAGAACAGTTATCCAAAAATACATTTCTGTACACAAGGAACATTGTACTCAAGCAAGGAAGAGTTATTTTTTCAGATTTTTCAACAAAAGCTTTTTGCCATTAGTTTTGTTTAAAATAAAATGTTTATCTACAGTAACAGATCCAGTAATTCAAGTATGAATGTGTACAGTCCAGAGGACCTGCCCTGTAACAGCAATAATGTCATTAAAAGGGAAAACCAAAAGGGGACGATCCATGGAAGGAAAAAAACATTTTAAAATATTTGTTCTGCCATGATCAGACTGACAGATGTGTGGGTGATGCAGTTAAAATTCTGGATTGTGCTAGTGTAAAGACTGCAGTTATCTAATATAAAATTACTCTCTAGTGTACTTCCACCAGAACAACACAAACCATTGCCAGAAAATGCACACCACGTCTTACCATGAAAATAAAGGGGGTAGTAGGTTATGCCACAAAAGAGCAGCAAAATAGCTAGTCTCAATTCACAGCTTTTAAATAGCAGCTTATGAAATGTAGCTCTTGTCAGTAAATCACGCTAGAAATGCTGTGGTCAGATCGGTGCAGAACCTTCTAATCTGGCTGCAGCCTGAGGTATTTGGGTTACATACAATACAGCCAATACAGATACTGAAAAAAATTCAGTAACAGATTAATTTGTTTCATGTCATAAACATTCATATAGAGTCAGGGTGTTTCCTCTCCCAGTCAAACTAGTCAGGATAAAATTCTTGCAACATTCATCAAAAGAGGCTGCCCAAAAATCTAGCACAAATAGAATCATAATACTAAAACCCTCCAGGTCAATACAAGTAACTTGTAAGCAAGTCTTCTATTGGTTGAATAACAGCAGCATATCAAGTTTTAGCAAAACATGCTGAGTACTGATCCTTTCTTACAGCCAACATAGTTAATTATCCTGGAATAAAATTTGATCAACAGTATGAACATCCCTGGCTTAAGGGCTCTAAAATAACGTAATTTAGTTAACAGGACAGACAGAGAGTTTCAAAGGACATCACTTATGATATATGTTAAGAGAATGCTTCTTGAATTAAATTTCAACCCAAAGTGCAATATGAAACAAAAGAATGATCTAAGCCTAGCAAAGCATACACATGGGAAAAGCAGATGTGGATGGGGGCTGTTCTGAAGTAACAAGATTTCAAAAAGAAAACATGTGCTTTTTTCTAATGGTTCTGAGATAAAAGAAATTGCAGAGAAACTATTGTAACTAATGTACTGTAGGGTGGGTTTTTTTGTTTTGTTTTGTTTGGTTTTTTTTAGGAATAGAGATTCTCTGGAACAAGTCACATTGCTTTGGTCTTGTGTAACCAGGCGCAGCTCTTGAAATGGACCACACACACCATACTGCCTCTTCTCAGAGTTTCATAAAGATTCATCAGTACATCTGTCATCAGGCAGTTTTGTCTTCCTTTTTGATCCCCCCCCATCTTTTTTTTTTTAAATAAGGAAACCCATTATTAAAACGTTTCCCAACACCTGCCATGACAAGCTCATGATTTCAGGTGTTACACCTTTGCCAAAGGGCCCCAGGAAAGGCTGGATCTTCCAGGCCAACCTCCCCCAAACACAAGAATAGCCCATTGCCATGTGCAGGAAGCCACACGGGCATGGCAGAAAGCCAGCCTGGCCAAAAGGGGAACTCCTGACTCAGTTCAAATGCAAAAAGGAAGAATAGGAAAGGTAGAAGCGGGGATAGGCTGCCTAGAAGGAATACAGAAATATTGCTTGAGCAAATGCAGATAGCATTCAGGAAGGCAAAGCTCAGGTGGAGTTGAAATTCGTGAGAGACTGAAAGAGAAACAAGAAGGTTTATAGACAAAAGAAAAAAAATTAAAATGCAGATTCACTGCTGAATGAGGTGGGACCTAGTGTCAAAGGACACAGAAAAGACTGAGATACTCAACATCTTGCTTCCCTCAGTCTTTCTTGGCAAGGTCTGCTGTCACAACTCGCAAGTCCCCTGTGTCCAGCGGCAAAGTCTGCTGAAGTGAAGCAATATCCACTGTAGAGGAAAATTACGTTGGGGACCACTCCAAATGGCCGTACACAGCAAACTGGATAGGCACAAGTCCATGGGATGAGATGGGCTGCACCAAAGGGTGCTGAGGGAGCTTGCTGATGTCACTGTGAGGTCACTGTCTATCATTTTTGAAAGGTCCTGTGTGCTTGAGGGAGGTTCCTGAAGACTGGAAAAGGCAAATACCATGCCAGCCTTCAGAAAGGGCAAGAGGGAGGATCCAGGGAAATAGAGGCCAGCCAGCCTAACCTCAGCCCCTGGAAAGATTATGGAACATATCCTGCTGGAAGCTGTTCCCAAGCACATGAAGGACAAGAAAGTGATCGGGAAGAGCCAGCATGGTTTTATGAAGGGTACATCATGCCTGACCATGATGAAGTTCCTAACTCCAAAGAGCACCTTCTCCCCCAGCAATCCAGCTACTAACGATAGCCCCTGGGAATAAAAAGCATAAGGCTACCTCCTGCAAGGATTCATTTAAGGTAATGATGTAACAAACAAAATGCAATTTGACTCATCCTAGTCAGAATGAGGCTGATGCACAATGAGAGCATTTAACCCTGGGATTTGTACTAAATTCTTTCAAATATAGTGAGAATATTATACAGTGGTTTCTGCTTAGATAATCATATAGCAGAACTAATGCCTTCCATGAGAACTTAAAAAAGAATATATTTCACTGATTTGACATGACGGTTAACTACAGCCTTCATGCAAGCAAGCAGAAATTGGGCTTCTAAGAACAAAAATCACTTCACATAAGTATGTATTTTAAACCTGTTGAACTGAAGGGCTGATCTCACAACAACATGTCTCTTCAGTTGTGCTTTTGCCCCCAGCTCCAAATGTCTCAGCCTCTCTGGCTAGTACTGTGCCTGTTTTGTCATTCCTTTAGCTTTATCATAGGAAATAATAAAACAGATTGGAAGAAATACAACAGGGGCCTGGCCCAAGGACTTGCTCAGCATCTCACATCCTGAGTCATGAGACTGAGAGGGCACAGACAATTTATTTATTGTTTCCAGGTGGAAAGAAGGAGAGAATATCTGGATTTACTGAATTACTAGACAACGGTGAAAAAAGAAGAGCTTCAGCACCTGGTTGAGAAAATGGTGTAGAACAGCATACTTTAAATTCATTAGTACCTGGGGAAATTTTTTGAATTAATTAACTTTATCCAGGAAGGATTGCCTTCTCTAAAATAAATCAGAACCAGATCACCGCAGCTAAAATACTACAGGGACCTTTTAGCAAGCGGGCAAGGGGGAGCCACTGATACAACTGAGCAGAAGCACTGGCGATCCAACCAGGGCTGCAACAGCAGCTGTGATACCTACAGAGGAATCAAAGCACTTGAGAACATAGAAAACATAAGCAGGAGACTTCCGTTCTCTCAGGAGACATAGTAAATATAAATCATACTCCAGAGATGAATGCTTTAGGCACCATTAGTTAGTGTTTCCAGGGAGCAGCAAGTCAGAGAACACACAAGAGAAGAAACAAGTTTTTTTAGTCCTCAGCACTATGTGGAACTCAGTTAAAGATATAACTATTTAGGAGACATTCTGTAGTTATAGCCATAGCACAATCAAGTTCCAACACCAAGAAGAGGTGTCCTAGTAACACTTCCTTTTGAAAAGAGGAACTATATAGAAGTGAGCAGGCTTGTTAAAAAGAAAAAGATAAAATGCTTTCAGGTAGCAAAGAGGTTTTTTGAAAGACATCATAGTAGAAACTGAGAGTAAGTGTTTACCATTAATCATAAAAAACAAAACAAAACAAAAAAACCCCACACACTAAAAAGGAACTAGGAAAGCCAGCATCATCAAAAACCAGATACTGTTAGCAGTAAAAAAAGACATTCTTCAAACACACTGGGTGATGTCCAAAAAAGGAAAATAAAAATGAGTACTAATTCAGGCAAACTGAATGTAAATAATAAGGCAGATGAAAAAGAGACCTTGAGAAATATAACGTACTGACGTATAAAAGCTGCTATTGAAATATTTTTAAAACATCAGAAGTAGGACACCTGCCAGAAAGTCTGGTGGGGTGATAGATGATCCAAATGAAAAAAGACCACTTCAGAAGGTAAAGTTACAGCAAGAAACCTAAATTAGTTATTTCCATTGAACTCTTAACAACGACCAATGCCACATACTTAGGGAAGAGTATAAGAACAGGGCAAGCATACAGCAATACTTCCCAGTATACGCTTCTATCTTCAGCTATCCAAAGCTTAGGGACTTCGTAATACGGAGATAACAGACAATATCTGTATGATAGCTTTTATTGGATTTTTCTGCTATGAGCAGTCTAATTGCTTTTTTCTTTCTTTATACACCCAGTATTTCTAGAAGAATGCAACACAAATTGACAAACTGTTGTGGCATATAACTTCTACTGACACCAGCCTTGTTATCGAAAGAACGTAAGGAGGAAAATATGACATCAATTTTTATAAAAGGGCCCTGGGGACCCAAAAAATTGCAGACTAGTAAGTCTGACGTCTGTGCTGAATAGAAGCTATAACAAAGAACAGAATTAGTAAACCACAGAAATAGCTGTTGTGGAAGAAAGCCATGCCACAGAAACCTATTACAATCTTTTGAAGGAATCAAAAAAAGATATGGACAAGGGTGAGTCTATTAATAGAGTAACTGAACTTCTAAAAAGCCTTTGACAAGGTTCTTTCCCAAAGAACTTTGCTTGTAAAGAAATCAAAGTATGGTGGGATAAGATGGAAGATCTTCTCTTATATTAATAACCACTTAAGAAATAGGAACAAGTACACAATTTTTACACTGAAGGGAGTCTGTGACTGTAACACATAAGCATCTGTGCTGGGATCCCAGCTGTCCAACCCCTCTTCCAGGTCATTCTTGAACAATACAAAAACAGTCTTGGTAGCTATGCTTAAAACAACCGTAAAAAGCTGCAGAAAAATTCAAGGACACTAACCAGGCAAACAACAGGCAGGAGAACTCATCATGAGTGCAAATTTAATGTATAAGGAGTGTCAGAAGAAACTTACTGTATATATTCAGTGATAGAACCTAAATACGTTACTATCACTCAAAAAATCTTGGAGTCAAATGTGGACAGTTCTTTGAACATTTTAGCTCAGAGCTGATCAAAGGGCAAAGAGAATGGTAGGAATAATAAGGAGAGGAATACAGAACATTTATACAATGGCTTTGTGCAGATATCTATGATATTCCCTCAGCTGGAATACTGCATCCAATCACTCCACCTCGGAAATTTTAGTAGAAATAGCAAAGCTATGAGGGAGGGTGGCAAAGTAACAGAGGTACATGACCATAGCCATGAGGAGAGATTAAACAAACACCACATTCTTCAGCCTGGAAAAAGAGAAGTCATTGACTCAGGATGCCATGAATTCCAAAATGATATATGCACTTAAAAGACAAGTCAGTGCATAGGGAAAGGTCTATGAAGCATGACGATCCTGTTGCAATTTCTGGCTCAAGAAACCCAAGTCCACTGGTTGCCAGGGAGGAATACTTGCTCCATTCCTATATGTTTTCTTCTGAGCATCTGCTATTGGCCACAGCTAGAGACAGAGTATTGGAGAAAATGGATCTCTGGTCAGACCCTGTACAGCTTTATACTTAAACTATGGAGAAGAGGCTCATGTCTGAAACCAAAACCCAGTTTTTGTTCTCCCTAGAGCAATTCTGTTAAGATCTTTCCGGGAGGACACACCTTGTACCTGGCAGCATTCATGGCCAGCCCAGGTCTACTTTTTATTTCCCTAGCATGGGGTGTTTATCTTGAATCTAAGATCATCCGCAAACTTTACCTCTCTGTTTTTACATCGGCTACATCTCTACATAGACCCTGATCACAAAAAAACCATGGGACACCACGTAAAATGCAATATATATGACTGCTCTGAGAAGTAAAAGGCTGCCATCTACCTGCATAATAATAATTAAAAAAAAAAAGTTCAAAAACAGACAAAATCACCATGTATTAAGAAAAAGCTTTCTTTCAGAAACTATACAGAGGTTTTGGATAGGGCCTGATAAACTTGCTCCAACTTCTCTGCAATGAGAAATAAGGTGCGAAACCAGCAATGCTCTGATCTGAACTAGTTTAAAGCTCTCTTGGCCCCTCTGCAGAGTGCTAGAAGGCTGAAATGAGATGATGGTGTCTCTGAAATTTTGTATACAGACTTTTAGGTATCCCTATATGTTCTTGACTTTATTTAACCAAGCCAAATTCATTGTACGCCAATGGAAGCGCTTGGCTTCAACTTCAAAACAGACTAGTTAAAACACATGTAGACAGCTCTGAGGCAAGAGTATGCAGTACTGGCAAAAGCAATGTATTCTGATGTACCTGAAAAACTGTTTCAACACGCCACCCAACACTATTCCTCTCTACAGGGCACAACAAGAGTTAAGGCTTTTTATGGCAGCTGAGACTGCTCAGAGCCACCGGTAACGTTCCTACTCAATCAGTAAATGCAGTTGGCAATTCATCTTGGCAACGTATCTGACTCAAAGATACAAATCTAAACATAACAGGATCGAATCCTCCTTTATTGGTATTTCTTCCCTCTTCCCCTTCCAGCAGGGGCAAGCCCTACGGCTACATGATTTTTAAGCTGAGAGAGAGCATTCCTGCAGTACTATTTCACTCATATTACACTGCCTGGGAAAGCATTTGACATACTTCACTGAACAAATCTGATTGTTGAGACTGATGATGTTTAAGATTTTTTATGCCTGAAGGAGAAGGCTGAGGTGATGTATACCTGGATTTGAATGCCTCTGAACGAGTAACCCAGTCTCTGCCTGGAAGATCTTCCTCAATTAGCAATGCCAAGATTCTGGCAGCCAAAAAGGATGATTATACTTTTCTTTGGTAGGATTAAACTGAATGCTAACCAGTCTTACCATGCAAAAGGCTTCTGGACTTACTAAACAGAAATCAGTGGGAGGAAAAGGGAGGGAAAAACGGTGGGTCCAATCTGCTGTCTGCTGGTTCTCCCAAACACAGGCTGCTGCGTTCCTCCCCAGTATCAGGGAGAAGGGCAAGACAGTGAGTATGTTGATGCCTGGAAGCATATAGCAATATCAGCCAATCATAGCCTGCTTTTCCTCTCTTCTGCCTTTCCCAGGTGGCATGTGAAAGCCATAAAGCTTTAACCTATTTAGGGCAATTGCAAACATCCTGAGTAGTCAACAGACAAAACATTTGATATAATGTTGCCTGAGAGATTGTTTTGTTAATGTAGTTTCTAGTGTTGTTTTGTTTGCTTGTTTAAAATAGACTATTAAATAATAAAGCCTAACTTTTATTTGAGCTACTGGCTTTAATCCCCATGGAAGACACATCTGCAAATGTTATTTGGGAGGAAACAATGGTTTCTCCGGCTCATCTTTTCTGCTCTGCTTAGTCACATAGCTGTCCCTCCTATTCCTGAAAGTATGCAAAATACTTACTCAATTCTTTTGGGGGAATTTCTCTCTATAACTCTCCTTTAGATCAGCAGTAAAGATAAACTCAGAGATTATGCCAAAAATATTTCAGGAAATTATGGGTCTGGAACTATCTGGCAGCTCTCTGGTCCCCTCCACCTGCACCTTGGGAAAAGAGGGAGGGAGGAAATAATTGAGTTCTGCTGCCAAAGATATGGTTAATAGCTTGGACAGAGGCAGTCCGGTTCCCTCTTCATAAACCACATTGCCATTTCAGCCTTGCTGCCCTTGCAGAGAGGAGAACTAGGAGGGGAACGTGCTTCCATCTCCCTCCTCTCTCTAGGGAAGGCAGACCCAAGATGAACTCTGCTAACCTTAACTCTGATGTCAGCTTCACCCTGCTCAGTAAATCATAGCACCTCAAGAGGAAATAGTTTTCCTTTGTGAATTTTCTTAGTCCAGCCATTTCTTACAAAGGGGCTGCAGTGGCTGCAAATACCTCAGTAGAGGGAGCGGTATCTAGGGAATAACCTCTTTAAAGAAATCCAGGGCAGATTATTGAGATTATTTCTTCCCCTTCAGAAAACCTCTCCAGCACAGAGTTCCAACTGCTGGCCTCAGCGAAGGAAGAAACTGAAAGTGAATTTCAGGACACAGCTACTCGCAGCTGATAGACTCGGTTCTGTCCTCAAACGGCAAGCAGATGGAAACACCTGTAGTAAATCACCCAAGGAACATGGTGTGAAGAAAGGGGATTGCTGTACTCCGTATTTCACTCATTTCCAGTAGTAAATTCCAACAACGGTACACACAGAAGCATGAGTCAGACTACCAGCTGGCCAGTCCTGCCCGACCTCACGAAATGGAAAAACACTCTTTAGAGAAGGCCACTGTGGAGTCGCAGCAACCAACCACTGACCAACCAAACAGATCTACTGCCACAGCTGGAAACATGCCACCCTGAGCTTGGCACCAAATCCTGGGATTGGCATAGCTCCATAGCTAGGGGGGAGAGAAAAGTGAAAGCAGGCAAGTACCCTCCTTTTGTACTTAAATTCATACAGCTCCCCCTCCCCCAAATGCAAAACAATACCAATAGCAAAACCAAACAAACAGTTTGCTCAGAGACCTTTCCTTGAGATTCAACAAGGAAAATTATATCAAATGCAGACTAGCCTGAGAGCAAATTTGGCTCCAGCTTGTAAATTAAAGACTAGTAGAGACTGTGTAAACCTGTTAGTAATCATACTCATGGAGTAAATGTGAATATCTTCCCAAAATTCCCACACCCCAAACTAGATCACCCTCTCCAAAATCAAGTAAAAAATTAATTTTCTAAGATTGCTTTCTTGTTTATGACAAACACAGTGTGAAACTGCTAGAAGCCTACTCTGCCATCAGCCCCAAATTCTGCCACGATGGCAGATCTATACTTCTGCTAATGCAGGCAGTTAAGCAGAGCTATTTGGAGGGAATAATATTCTTTCATTTCAGTTCTCTCTCTCTTTTTCTTTGTGAGAGTTTTTGTGTTTTAGGGGCTTTTTTGTTTTCTTTTCCTTTTTAAGCGCTGGGGTGAACCCCAAACTTAACAATTAACTGTAGTATATGAACTTCTGCATGAAATAATAAAGAAAAAGCATTCTTAAAAACAAATCTTAAGAAGTTATAGATTAAAAAAGAAGATAAGAGTGAAGACTGTGGTTGGACCTGGAACATTCAAATATGTGCAATTAGACACTAAAATGGATGACTTCAGAGGAAAATCAATATAGATTAAGTATTTATGAAAGGATTAAGAGAAACAGCATTAAGAATAATATATGGAAACATTTGGTATAGTACAGCACTCTTGCCTGCCAAGACAAAAAAAGCAGCCTTAGATATTTGGTCTAATTAATAGTATTATTTTAAGCATCGATTAAGATCTGTGGAAAGAAAATAATCAAATCTCATAAAAACATAACTAAAATAAAACAAAAAGTCTGCTTACTCTTCCTGACGCAAGTCATTAACGCTCCGATCTAGTGAGATCATATCACTTGCCACCATATTAAACCCAAACTCTTTAATGCTGGCTTGAATGGATTCTTTGTAATCTGGTCCTAAAACATATGGCTTTGCTTCCTCTCCAGGGCCACCAACAACTCCATGAGGCTCAGGCTCTTTGGGTTCAAAATTACCAAGGACTCCAGGTCGTAAAACAGGATCTCTGTATACAAATGTCTGAGGCTTAAATGTGAGATACTGCCTCTGGATGATGTTTTGCTGATTGTTATCACCACCAGCATGATGTTCTAGTTCATTTTTGGCCTTATTTTTTCTTCGAATGGATTCCAAGTCCACTTCCACACCTTCAACATGAGGCCAAGGTACCACGGGTTTGAACTTCTCATTTCCTAGTCCATGGTCTCCTTTGTTTGGCACGGGTTTGTTGGCTTCTTTGTCATCCTATATATACACACACAGAGAAACAGCAGGAGATCATATAAATTTATGACCTTTTATTTTATAAATCCAGCATCTTAGGCAGTCAGTTAGTACTAAGTGTACGTTAATCAAGAAGGAATAAGTTCCTGTCAAGGTGCCAAACTTTTTACTAAAGCCAGCTACCACTTGCCTGAGAACATCACTGCTAATATCTGCACTTACCTGAGTGGGTGGTCCTGGAAATGGCCTAAAGCCCAAAGCATTCCCAAAGACAAAATATCCATGTAGGATATGTTAACTTAAACACAGTTCTGGCTGCATGCCAAACTGTGCAGCCTGGCACACAGTCCCGGCAGGATCTGTTCTGACAGGGGTTTGACACCATATTCCCAAAGAGATTTGAAGTTCACCTTGAGAACAAAGCACAGGATTTTGAAAACTTCTCGGTGTTAACTCAGTGACGGATGAAGTTACTAGGGTTTGAATAAGGCTGGGTAACTTTGAGAGAAGTTTGATACAGAGGCTCCGAAGTCTGAGTGTACAAGTCTTCAGAGTACAACTCCCACATCCATGAACACTGACCAAAAAGTACTGTAAACTACTGCCCCCCCCCCCAGTGCTTACGAGCACATTTAAGCCTGATTTACTTCCTGCAAAGAAACTAGAAAGATATTTTACACCTGGATGTCATAACACTTGAGGAAGTTATGAATGAACCTAGATCCTCAGGTAGTTATTACTGAATTATAACTACCTCTTGCCCACTGTTTTGAAAAGCAGCTTATTGGGTCAATATTTGTCACTAAGAATGCCAAGATCCTAGGACAACTGCAAAACATTGCTGGAAGTTCAGATTTCCAGCTAAAATTATCCATTTGTAAATGGGATAGATGTTCTCTACAGATTCCAGCGTGCTCTAACAACACAGACATTTTAGCAATGTCTCACAATCTATTTTCAAACACAGAATCAAAGAAAAAAATTTAGATAGGATGAAGTCATCTATTCCAACCTGTTCAAAGCAATGCTAGCTTCAAAGTTAGACCAGGTTGCTCAGAGTCTTGTCCAGTCAAATTTTGGAAGTCTCCAAGTTCTCTGGATAACCTGTTCCAGTACTTAATCAGTCTCACAGTGAAAATATTTTTCCTTATATCCTGTCAGAAGTTTCCCCTGTCATATCTTGTCAAGACTGCCTCCTGTCCTTTCACTGTGCACCTCTGAGAGAAGTTTATTTCCGTTTTCTCTGTAACCTCTCTTTTGATAGTGGAAAACTGTAATTGGATTCCCCAATACACTTTTCTTCTCCGGGCAAAATAAGCCTCGCTTCCCCAGCTTTCCCAGGAACGTCATGTGCACCAGTCCCCAAAACGTCTTACGAGGTCTTTGCTAGACCCTCTCCGTTTGCTAACATCTCTCTTACATTGGGCAGAGCAGGAGAAAAAACAGGACACAATACTCCAGATGTGGGCTCATTAATGCTATGTAGAGGGAACCAGATCACTTCCCTTGACTTGCTGGCTTAGCTCTTGCTAATGTAGCCCCTTATGCAGTTTACCTTCACTGCAGCGAGGGCACATTGCTGACTTACGTCCACATGTAACTAAATCATGTGATACTTATTACTGCATGACAGTATTTTCCACACATACCATTCTGTGTAATAAATTTCAGGGGAAAAAAACACTATAAAATATACCTAGATCAACATGAAAACAACTGGAGTCAGACTGGCTTCAATTCAAAATAATTCATTTTATTCAAGAAACATTCTGACCTATCTGCTTGTTGCAGTTCAAACAGGGAAGATATACAAAATGCAGGGCTGTTAAATTATTCTGCTGTTCTTCCATCACTTTTTTAAGGAACTCTGAAAAGCCAACAGAAGAAAGGGACAGATCTGAGCACACAAAATGGTATACTTCGCAGGGAGGTAAGAGGCTGCCGAGTATCTAAATAAAACCCCATGAGGACTTGTAAAAGGAGTATCATCTCACACTTGTTCCTAGAAATCAAAAGGAAGGCTTCAGCGCTCAATGGTCTGAATACAGTTAACATTACTGAACACTCAACTGCTTACAAACTCCCATATAATTCCTAGCTCAAAGTCCAGTGACAGCTAAAAAAGCCAACAAAATGTCGGGCATCATCAGGAAGGATGCTGAAAGCAGAGTGACATTTTGACTGCATAAAACTGATGCATTTGCATCTTTGGTAGTGGTTCAGCTCTGCTCTCCACATCTCAAGAGGACACATTGGGATTAGAGAAGGTACAGAGAAGGGCAACCAGAATGAAGGAGGCAGTGGACAGGTGCCTTATGATGAAAGACCAGAAAGGCTGGGACTCCAAGTTGGAGAGGTGAAGGCTGAGGGGGGAATATGACTGAAGTTCACAAAATCATGAAGGAGGTGGACAAATCAAATGCAAAACCACTGTTTAGCCTAAACACAAGAACTGGAGGTGCTTAACAAAATTTATAGGAGATTGTTTCAAAACAGAAGGAAAAAAAACACCACAAAATCTCCTTTGCACAGGCAGCGATCTTCTGGAACGTGCTACACAGGAGGCTTTGGAGAGAGAGAACACCAACAGCTGAACAAGGGATGAGATGCAGCCATGGATGACAAGCCCTTAAGTGAACTGTAAAATGACTGGGCAAGGATCTACCTTCCTAAAAGCTCTTATTCAACAGTTGTGGATGCTGGAAGAGTAAAAGGGGAAAGGGCCACAGGAAGCAGCAGGCTTGTATCCGCATCCTAGTGCCTCTGTCAGAGGCAGCGTATCGGGCTACATGGGTCACCGGTCTGACTCAGGTAGTAATCTCTTATGTTCTTAGTCTGTATAAGATTAAATATCCTTTCATTCCACTTCCATCACCTATAAAACAGTAGTTATGAGCTTCCACTTAGCCATTTCTCTGGCCAAAGTATAACACTGCTCAAAGTAATTTCCCATTTACTTTGCTCTCCTGAGAACTATGACTTATCTTGTATTACATCTAGCCTCATTGCAACTGTTAAGTACAACTTGCATTGCAATACATTTACTTACCGTTCCCTCCAAGACACTAAATACATTTCATTTTTGTAGACCTGGGGAGGTGCTGCACAGAACACAAAAAAATTATACACACATACACACACACACAGAATCACCTCTTCCCTCCAGTTTCTATGTACCTATGAAAAATATGACTGAAAGCACTTTTATGGACATTTTACAAGACACGAACTAACAGTGTTCAAGGATGTAGGGCAGTCCAGAGATCCTGGAAGTCACGCATTTGCCCAGAGCTAACTGAGGCACAGGATTCCCCAATACTGGCCAGAGAAAATGTAGGGTCAAGCCACACGCACTAACTACTTGCCATTATATAAACCACCATGCCTTAGTTAGAAACTTCTGGAAGTTCTTCTCTTTTATGAATGACAACTATTCATAATTTTTTAAAAAATGATTTAACAACATGTCCAAAAAATAATGAAATCATTTTTAATCAGTATGCCTCACTGCTTAAAAGTTTGACAACAACAGAATTTCATTAAATCTTTATAACGGACACAACAGTGATAAGCTGTTTACATACAGCAACCCAGAAAGATGTTTTTTTCCCCACAGAACATTAGTTATTCGCATGGTTTCTGTAGGGACAAATTTAGGATTTCCTGCCATGTTTTCTAGCTCCAGCTCAACGCACATTTCATTACCTTTTAGACATTCTTCTTCTCTCCTTAGAAGGATTGCATATGAGTCATTGTAATGGGCGTTTCAGAAATGTGGAGCTGATGTAAATTCAGTCAGCTCCTCACTTTGGTAAAAAAAGGGGCTATTCGGTGTCATTTTTTGCAGATTAGGTTCTCCTTCTTGCAAAGGAAGCAAGGGGTGGGATTATGGGATTGGGATATGGGTTTATGGGATTAGGAACCTAACTGTTTCCCTTTGGAAAAATATTTCTAAATGATACAAAGTGAAAGAAAAAGGAAGGTGCCTTCAAAAGGCTGCAACATTGGTCAACTAACACGTGGGTTTGAATTGCAGCTGGCAATAGAACTGAAAATGTTAAGGCTACGTAATCTGCTTTTCTTAAATAAACTAGTTCAAAGCCAGCAACTCCCTAAAAAACTATGAAATAATGTCTGAAGTACAAACCGATGTTAAAAAATGTGGGGTTGTTTAATTTATAAGATAGAAGATTATCATAGTGAAAAGAAGTTTGCTAATTCAAAGGGATGTCTATAAAAGCAAGTAGCTTATCTAGACAAAAATCAGCGATGCATAAAAAATTGAAAGAGCATTAATTAAGCAGTATCCAGTAGTACATTCATTATCCAAGGATACAAAACGAAAATTTTATTAAAAAAACCTTCCACCCTTAGAATATAAGTATTCATATACAGCTGATTAAAGATAGATGCCAAGCACTACATCTGCTATATATTCCAGGTGGAAAACTAGAAAAACCTGATACAGGTTAATATTTTAGTAACTGAGGAAGCTAATCCTGATGCAGTTCCATTTTCTTCAGTCCAGTTACTGCCTTTTTTAGCTCTTGGCTATATCTACACCACTCCTTGTACCATGAAAGGCAAATACAGACGGCATGTATTCTTATACCATAAGGAAAAGATCAAAGACTTTTTAACTGAGGATGAACCAATAGTTCTCAAAGTTCCCCAGGTCTAGCTCTTCTATGTGATTGGTTTTAAAGGTAAACAAAGAAAAAAAATATATCAAGAATTGTGAATAGAGACTGTCACAAGTATTGTGACAAAGACCATACAGTTATCAATTTATTGTTTGATATGTCTGAAAGGATTTCAACATATTTAAAATATTATTTGGTTTTGCTTGCTTCAGCTTAACGCAGGTGCATTTTATTTATCAGAAAAGAAAAAGTCTACTTGAGAGAAATCATGATAAAACATACTAGAGCCTAGCATATTCAATTATTTGAGTAAATGGGAAGGGTTTTACATTTATTCAGTTACCTTGTTGCAAAAAGAAAAAGAGAAAGACCACAAGCGGGATCCACAAGGAAGATCTCTTGGATGACTAGAACTGTACTGAAAGATATTAAAAGAGTGCCAGTTCTTAAACATGCTCCTAGCAGGATACTACTCTACCAGCTAATAAGGGAGGAAAAAAAAAATCATGTAGTATATTTTCATTATGTGTGGGTCTTACTCAGCATTCTACAGTTCAGGGCATAGATGGGAGAAAAAAAAAAGAATCAAATACAGACAAAGAGGAGAATCAACATATCTAAAAATATATTTGGAAATGGATTTCACTGTAGATACCCACTGACTTCAGAGCAAATAAAGTAAGCACCGATTCCCACAACACAGGTGGCTGATTCTCAAAGACACACTGTTAGATTGCATTTCTTCTAGTTACAACACTCATGGTAGCCTCTATTCCAGCAAATAAAAAGGTCTAGCTACTGCAGGACAGTTTGCAGAGGAGAGAACAAAAACAAATCCAAACTGAAAAACACAGCTTCTCAGACAAGGACATAGACTTATGGCACAACTGCCATCACTTCAGAAAAATCAGAAAGTCCCTTGTAATTATTGCAAATTATTGTACAAACACAGCCAGTGTTCCAGCACAAAAAGGTCTATTTTAAGCTCCATAAGCAGCACTGCCTACAAGTCAAACTTTGCAAAACCTTCCATCAAACAATTTCATTACAATGCAACCACGTCGACTCAAATCAGGGCAGAATTTGGACCATGAGAGTTCTTTTGTTGGCTATGAGTAGTGGCATTCAAGCTATATGACCTGAAAGGGGCTGTCGCAATACCTGAGCAAAACTGGCTGTTTTTGTCTTCTCCTCTCAGGATATTTCGGAACCCCTCCAAAGGTGAGAGTGCACACTCATGTGCTCAGTGGCTTCTACAGTAAATTTGAAAACTTTGAAGCCTTAGAACTGAACAATTATGAAAACTGTAGAAACTTAAGCAAGAGAAATACAATTTTACAAGTTTCTACTTACTAAATTATAGATAATTTTTGAAGTTTAAAACTACATACTTATAAAAATAACAGATTGCTAAAACACTGTATTTTCATGCTTTGTAATTATCCAAGTGAAAAAAACCTTACCATTAAAGGTACTTGTCACCAGCATTCCCAGGAAAACAAGTCTGTAAGTTATGTTCTTATACCCAGTTGCCCTCAATTTTGATGAATATACTGAAAACACGCAAGTCCTTATACAACTAATGACATCTGTCCACAGTAGATTTTTGTCCTGCTAAATATTCTAGGAGGAACAAGAGGTACTTACAACATGCCCTAAATCACACGTATTTGTGCTAAAGCTACATTAATTGTGTTATATAGACCTGGAATAAGTTTTGGCAGACGGAATTAACTTGACCACAGTTTTGTACCACAAAAACATTATTGTGATGGAGCAAGTTGTCTCTACAAGGCAGTGACCCCATTAGTTGACTTTTTACAGAGTTTTACACAGGAGTTGTACAGAAGTCATTTATAAGCCACATCAAGAAATCTTTAAGAAATTTAAAAGAACCTTAAGCTTACCTCCTGGTTTAAGGATCTAATCAGGCAAGTATTAAATACGTACACACATATATACATGTGTGTGTATGTGTATATATATACACACACACAAATATTCTGTTCATTAAAAAATATTATATGACTCTGAAGTGTAACTGAGGTGCAAGGACCACAAGCAGCCTTGTAGAAACTTATGTTCAGCCACAGTTTTGTTCCCAGCTACAGCTAAGGAAAGAAAAATGAAAAGACAAAATTATTTTTCTTAAAGCACGGCATCTTCCCCCTCCCCTGCTTCCTAACTCTCACAGTGTCTATCAAGCTGAGAGATACCTGATGCATTACTCTTACTCTGCAGTGTCCTTTATTGAGCCTGCCTTCCCCTGCCCCTTTCCTCTCCGTTCCCAAGGAGGTCCTCAAGAGGGAACTGTTTTGCCAGAGATAGAGACCTGTAACAACATTGTTAAACAGCAATATTCAGGAGAATTCAGGAGAATTTTTCCATTCACTCTTTATATTTTCTCCAATAAGGCAGTGCAGGAGAATCACTAGTATTCACACTTCTGCTCAGTATTCAGACAGAAGTAACTTAAGTTTTCAACAGATGCCAGTGGACTGCAGTCATTAGTATCTCTTCAATACATTAAAAAATAAAGTACTAATAACATTGAATCCCTAAAGTACCAGAACTAGTTGAGGCAAAACAACATTGGAAGTAAGACTAACAATTTTCTTCAGTCCTAGGGTTGACATTCCTGAGGTTTGAGAGCATTGCTCAAGAAATAACAAGCGGTACGCCCAAATAGTGGTCGCATAATAAGGAAGAGAAAGCACTTGTCAAAATGCTAATTTGGCAAGAGCTTGATGCTCTGTAATTACCAAATAGTTTGTCAGAATTTAGTGTCCAAACTCTAAGTGACCCGCATTAATTTGAGAGTCTCCGCACCACTCATTTTAAGAAAATTGCAAAAACAGCTTCTTGTTACCTAGCAATGAACCTAAAAACTAGCAATATTCCGTTAACATCTGAGGCCATCTGTGCTGCTGTTGGAAGCTGTGAGTGACAGCAAGCCCTTGGGGAGAATAAAGCTCATTTTCTCAACTTTCTTACTGTTGCAGGTGCTCCAAGAGCTTCCTGGGCAAAAGGATCAACTAGTTCTTCCTCTCTTTTCAGATTTTTGTGAAGATATTGTCTACTTCTTCATAGTACAAAGATTCATCTAGGACAATGACTACAGGCTACTGCTTGCATACTGCCATGGTTTGCAGCCACCATTTCATAGTGCTACTGAATACAAGGTTGTATTAAGCTATGGAAGCTGTCAGAAGCCAAACCGTATGGAGACCACCTCTCATCCTTCCCTTTTTTGTGGTATATCTGCAAATATAAGGAATTCTGCTACGAACTTCTAACATTGAAAGAATTCTTATTTTCAGTAGAAGTAACTTGATTGCCCAGCTATTTGCTTAGCAGAGAGGATCAGACAACCATAAATCCTAAGTTGTACCCATTTACCTGCAGAATACCTGCGGCTTCTTGCTTAAAGATATGCATCCACATTTTGATAAGTCAGTGAGATACCCATGTAAGCATCCTATTTGAATTGAACAGTTCTGCTGCAATATTATCCCTCACTCATAAGCGGAATTATTCTGAGCTAATGATGCTGCTGTCATCTACTTTGGCCTTGCTGTGCATACATCACAAATGCCTGCAGAGCAATGCAATCTGCCTCAAATGCTGAGCATTGTTTTGGCTCGTACTGCTTCACCCCCTGCCTTGATCCTACACTGCCTCCTCTGATGTCCCTCCTCCCCTCCATGAACTCCTGCTGTTGAGCTTCATGTTTCTCTTGGAGAATTCTGTATTCTCTAAAAGTGTCTCCAGTGTCACAGCAGCAATTACACTCATATGCTTCTCATCTGGATTGAGCAACTTTTTGTTTAGCTAAATTCAACTACTTCATCAAATAAAGAGACTACTAGGACACCTGGAATTTGAGTGCTTTCCACCAGACCCCAATTATAATCCAGTCTCTTATTAGGGACACCACTGGACATCCAAAACTTGCAAAATTCTCCCTCTCGCCATCTCTGAGTTTAGAGAGTACAGAAAGGACAGCAAAAACATAGCCTGCAACTGAGCTATCTTATGTGGTGCAAAACAAGTAAAAATAAAAATGTTTAGTGCTTTAGGAAGAATTACTGTCAAAACCAGCAACCTTCCTGTCTTCCTTTTTACTGGTACCCATTGTTATGGCATACTGAAAAAACTTAAATTCTCCAATTTGGGAACTGAGATACCCAAGAACTTTGTGGAGTTATCCACAAGCAATGCACAACTCCTTGCAGCTCTGGAGAACACCATGTAATTTTAGATACTAATTAAAAGAAAAGCTAAAATAGAAGGACTCAGCTAAAGACCTGAATAACATGATATCATGGAAATCTCCACTTAACTTCATAAGTTAGGTCTAGTTTTAAAGCAGGCAACATAGCCTCTTACCCTAAGAGTATAGCCATTTTCAAGTAAGACAGATATTCTTAGACTGAATTATAAGTGAAGCTGCTCTATTACCTAAGGTCATGATATATTTTAATCTCTCCCATGTTCTAGAAATGGGAAGACACTAGTAGCCTGTACAATAAAAAAAAAAGTATTTGCAACTGCTTGCTTAGAAGAAGACACAAGTTGTCAAAGAACCTCAGGTCAAGAAAAGGGATGATCTGGAGCTTCCTAGATCTCCTTGTAGACAGCTCCTCAAAGAGGACAGGAAGGCTCTTAAACTCAGAAAAGTGAGATTTTATTACAATTTTATTACAACTAGAATTAACATTTATTATAACTAGAATTAGCATTTTAAGGAGAGGAAACTCAAGGTGACCCAATTGGGGCAGAACACAAATAAAAGTGTATAAACAAATATCTCCCTCTCCACTGCATCAGGTGTGTTTTGCTTCTAGACTGTGCTCCTTTTAGTTCAGCAGCTCTCTCTGTTGCAGCAAACTGCAATTTCCCTGGTCTCCGAGACATCTCTCTTTCCACCCAGCGTAGTGTCCTGGCTGTGGATCTGCTCCCTGCTCTTCTCAGCTGTCTGCTATGCTGAAAGCTCACCACACTCTTCTTGCAGAATAAAAACTTCTTTTCTCCAAGGCGGCTCAACTCCCCTGATCCTGGCCCACTCTTCTTAATGGAACATGACAGAAATTGAGAAGAGAAATACTCTGTGTCACACAAGGTAAGTCATTTTAGGTTAAGTACTTAAGATGCTGGTCTAATCAACCACCAGCTGAGCCAGAGACCATGCTTTAACTCTGAGTCTGCCATCAACTATTTTAAATGCCCATAACCTTCCTTCCTTTCCTGCATGACAGAAGGATTTCTAGATACTGCAGCCTACATTTTGTTATTAGCATGTATTTAGCATGGGATTTCAACTGCAAACTCTTCTGTAGAGCACCAATCACAGCAATTCATTCTCAGAGATTAAAGTGACTCAGATCTCAAAGCTAGCAAAAAAGCACCTGTTCAATATTTATCCTTAAATGCACCATACAGGTTGCTATTCCACAGATGAGATTCCATATATAAATCAAAAACAATTTTTAAGTCAGTTGACTCACTGGTTAAATTCAGCTATTTTTAAGATTTTATTGTCATTTAGTTGTTCAGAGCAGAAGCACCGTAACATAACAGCCAAGTCCCATGAAAAGGCCAAAGAGCAAGGAAGGCAGCCAGCCTCTGGGGCACTGTTTTCATTCTGTCGTGGCAGCAGGGAGAGAGACTGTTCCATGCAAGTAAAGTCCACCAGAAACTGAGCCCTTTCTTTTCAAAGCAGAATGCAGTTTCTCGTCTGGTCTCAAGACTCCCAAGGACCCAGTCTCTTTCAATTTTCCTTCTGTTGCTGAAACAACTCTCTGTTTGAAGTCTTAGGAAAAGTCAAGTTGCATCTACTCACAGTAAGGACAATATTTCATTGCCTAGAAAGTTAAACCCTGTTTGCTGTGAAGAAACTTTATGAGAATTTTTTTTTTTTTTCCAACTTATCAACCTGGAGGCAACGCATGGGTTACCTTGCTGGGCAGGAGTTTCAACAAGGTTGCTTTAGCTCCTTAACTAAATGTGCCAGCTGCCGGTAAATCACTGTAGCAGGTATCGCAAGGGGAGCAAAGCAGTGGATAAAGGGATGCATTTCTAAACAGAAAAGTGAAACAAAACTAGCTTCTGTGGACATAGCCAACCCCAGAAAATTGTTTAAGCAGATGAAAGCTGTGGGAAGCCACCAAATGCTCAGAACTCTGGCTAGCTCTAATCAATATTATCATCACTCATTTTTGTAAACATTTGTTATTATGTATTTTGTTCAAGTGCAACCTTCTGTTCTCTTTTTAATCTCTCTAAGAGTAGGTAACATTTCCAGTTTTGATTACAATATTTTGATTAAGATGGTGCCATTGCTTACTCATATTTTTGAGGAGCAGAAGGTGGAGGGAAAAACTTTTTCCAACCCATTTTTCTAGACAACAGCTGAATACCAGCAAATCCCATTTTAAAAAAGGCATTGTGCTTATTGTAGCAGATGCAAGATTTTTTCCTCTCTCCTTCCTCCAAGTAATCAGGAGTTCTACATTTGCACACAGCTATCCGGTTTGGAGTGGGCCTAAGCATTTGAGCAGATTTTGAAAATAGCGCTGAATGGCTCACATCAACACATGTCTAGAAAACAATAAAATCTTCTAACAAAAGAAAATGTCAACTCCATCCTTCAACAACTTGCGTACAAGGGCTTCAGAGTTAGATGCTTTTCTCCATCTTCCCATAAGCTTTCCCTACCCTGTATTATATGAGCAAAATCCCGTATCTTGCAACCATAATAGTCCTACACCTATGCTCACGGCCTTATTGCAGTTGGTAAGAACTTTCTTTCACAGTTCTTAATGTTTCAGCAATACCTGTCTCCTTCCCATCCCCCAAAGAGCCTTCATCTTTCTTCTGGGAATTTTTGCCCTCCAAGTTAAGAGACTTGAAACACAACATTATTGAAGACATTCAGTACAAGATTTGTTCTTCTCACTGTATTTCAACATTAAATGAAGCTGGTGACCTTTCTAGCTGAGTCATTGCTCCTTCCACATTCTGCCTTACTTGAGAAATCTCCTTCATTATATGCCTGTGTTTGAGCAAGATTTTAAAAATAGAACTCATATTTATTTGTATGGACATTAGAGATTTTCGAGGACTTCTAAGATGTCCTTTGTCCAGCTTCATTTGCTTCCTCAGTTTCACAGGGGTTGCTCTCCTTTTCCTATGTAGCAGTGTTACAGAGTGCTCTATGAGGGGGAAAGGTTTTTCATTTCACTAAGACCAAGTCCCTCCTACAGATGCTCTCTGTAGATTAAAGAAAGAAATAGATGCAGCTGTTTCTTTTGGACTTTACTAACCAAAATTTAAATTATCAAATGTTAAGCTTGACAGATAAACAAGTAAAAACAAGGAGATGCTTTGAATTTAAAGATAGGAGACCGAACAAAGGGTTGCAATTTATAACCCATAACTTTGCTATTGAAGATACCCAACTTTTATTATTTCTCCCTGCAGAGGAAAAAAGCCTCAGAAAGAAACAAAAACTGCTATCAAGCCTAACAATCTAAGCAGCTGCGGACAGCTTTTCTGGCCCTCTGGGCATCAGTTATGAACACTGCACTAGTTAAAGCCATTAGAGAAAGACTGTGGAACTTCATCCTTATTTCTCAATCATCTGAGACAGATGAAAATTTAAAAATCATGCATCTGTTTTATATACTTCAGCGAGTAAATGGCATTTACAGTATAATAAATCCACTGCTGATGGACATGCTTGACCAAGGGATGTAGGTTTCTGCTATATCTTGTGCTTCAATTTCTTTAAACCACATACGTCAATCTTGCTTCATACTTTTGCTATTAAGAAACAAATGGCATGATTAGATTTTCATTTATCTTGAAATATTACCACCATTCTCAGGCTCAGCCTATTCCTGTGCGTTTTTTTTTAAACTCCATTTCTAAAACTGCATTTCACAACTTGATAAACCTTACCATTTTGAAAGCTTTCTCAAAGAAATAACCAGCCAAAACCAAAAGCTGCTTTGCATGAAAGTTACACACACAGACTAAAACCCACTTCTCTGAATTTAATCTGAACTCCTAACAGATATGAGAAATTCACTGGAGTATTTACATAATTACCTTGTGTACTGATTGACAATGAAAGTGAGGGGGGAAAAAAATAAAAAAGATCACTTGTTATGTTCAGTTGTGTTCTGTCCCGTCTTTCCCCGACCCTTAATCCCTGCATCTTTTCTGCATAGGATATTAAAGAAAATCTGCCTGATATTTGTCAATAAATCAATATTCTGTTGAACTGTTGAGGTAAGTTTTTACCTGTCCTCACTACTTTTCAAAAAAAGAAAAACAACAACACAATACATGCATTTGAAGCATAGGAAGGGAAAAAATGGGCTCTGCAACAATGCTAAATTTGTAAGAACCAATTTATTGAACAGAGAAACAGATCTCAGCAAATGGATGACTCTTCCCATGGTAAATGCAACCAATGCCATTATTTGTTTTGCTGTGAAGTATAAGAGATGCATGTCAAAATCTATTTACTACATCTGCTTTAGCAGCCACTGGACTGCTATCATGGATGGCCACAATCAGATTCATTGCATCTTTTAGACAGTCAGCAAGAACACCATAATCCAATTCAAATACTTCTTCAAAGGCTGTGCTACGTTAATTTACAAATTATGTCATTGAGTTCAACTGGGTTCTCTGCTGTTCTCTATCCTTACAGCCTTGCACGTACCTCTGTACGCCACATGCAATATCTTTTCTTTTGGCTAGAGAAGTCACCATGTTCCTTTTTAGACAAGCTCTAATGGAGATCCAGACATGCTGCAGTTGAATTTGAAGAAACTGACTGCCTTGACGTTTACTTCATTAGTGCTAATGACCCAGGATAGTGCAAGCAACCTGAACTTGAGGCTGCCCGAGACCCAGTATTCAAAACACTACTCTCGAAGCTGACTTTGAAACTGGCATCCTTCTAGCTTTCTCTTTACGCAGCACCAAGTATCAGGCCCCAGCCCTGAATATCTTCCAAATGAGCCATGTTAAGTCTCTCAGCTTCTGCCAGCGAACGACCACCATCTTCTTGTGTGCTCTGATCTCCCTTGCAAGGGAACAACCACTCAAGGAGGGAAGAAGTGTCGCATTCCAATAGCTGCTCTCATCATCCCTCCCTCCTCATTAAAAACAAAAAAAACAACAAAAAACCCCCTACATTTGGTAGTTAACAAATTCTTATGCCTTTAAGTGGTAAGAATTTCAACCAGTGTGATAAGCTTTTCATAGTTTTTGTTTTAAAAAGAGGAATTTAATATAAAAGTAACTGTTACTACTGCGTGTTGGAATCTCTTGCATTTAAATCGATATTAGATTACAGTAACATCCCACTGGTTAAATCATTTTGCTTACAGCAGAGGAGCAGGGACATATGGGGTTCCTTCCTGCTTGTAATGAATGGAGGTCAGTGTTCTCTACAGGTGGTCTAACTGCCTGATGACACACAACCATCAAAACAGTAGCAAGAGATATTTGCATTAAGTACTGTAATCTTTTTAAAGTTTACTCCAGGGAAACATTTTTGTTATGAACTCAGAAGACTTTGCAACTCAAACTCCCCACGTAAATAACTAAAACGGAATTTTGGTTAAAATCCGATCCTCCAAATGACTGTGAACCTTTCCTCAGATCACACCTGCTGCAAATCAAGCCATGAAGACTAGGCACACAGGCTCCAAATAGGCCTCAAATGGAGGTACTAGTGATTGCACTTATGAAGACTGTGGTCTTCACCTATTATATCAAATATACAAAAGATGTTAGCGAAGCACAGTTCTGATATAAACATCTACTTAATGAGCTGGATATAAGAGAGCACAATCTGACCTTAATAAAAATCTTCACAAGCTAGTCTTGCACTTCAGTTTCTAACAAAGACTATTTTGTTAAAAACTGTCAGAAAATTCATTTCACAAGTTATTTACAGTCCTCAAGAAACATTCTGTTCTCTCTAACAGAGCAAAATGTGGCCAGTAACTAAAAGAGTCAGTAAGACTGTTTATACTCATGGCTGGCCTGGAATAGGCAGTGCCTCCCAAGAAGAAGAATTGCAAAAGAAGAAAGATGTCACTATTTGGATCTTTAGCATGAAAGGGAAAGTGGATGCATAAGGCATCAAATTCCAGAGAAGGAGAAACTGAAAGGAGTACCTCAACAAGACAGTAAACAATATATACTTGTTTACTGTGCTTCAGAATAGAATCAGCAAAATGAAACCAAAGAAAACCCTCAAGGAAGATATTTTAACCCCAAAACACAAAAGAAAAAAAAAGAGGAAATAAAATTCACTTTTTTTTTCCTAACATTTCAATTACTTGCAAAACTATTATGTTGAAGATGGTAAGGAAAAACAATATAGAACAACAACTTTTTCTGTAAAAGACATTACAATCATACAGTCATCAACCAAGCCAGTATTACTGTCATTAATCAACCGACCTTTGGGAAAAGTGTTTTCTGTTAAAAAGTTCTTGCACACAACTGACAACAGGACAACATAGAAGGTTTTTTATTTAAAATTAAGTTCTCTAAGTGTCATATGCCAGTTAACCAAATCAACAGTTTCCCAATACATTACTTGATCATACCATCTAGGCTTGCACAAATTGTCTAAAGTAATTAAGATAAAAATAAAGAGGTTAAGTGACTAACCCACTAAACAGTTTCCATAGTTTAAAAAAGCAAAACAAACTTTCTTAAATTGTTTAATTGCAATTAAACAATTTTACAGTTTTAAGTCTGAAGCCAAACTAAAAATACCAGAAACAAAGATGAAGAGGTTCCAATGTGTTCTGTGGTGAAACTGATGAGACCAGGAATAGCTATTATCACTGATTCATACAGTAATTTGGATTAGATGACTTCATTCTACTTCAGCTTCCTGCTCAAAGTTGGGGCAACTTCACTGTTACAGCAGGTTGCTCCAGTATCTCCAGTATGCCCTCTGAGTATCTCCATGGATGGAGAGTCTACAGTGTTCCTGGACGACCTGGTCCAGTTCTTCACTATTCTCACGGTAAGCATCTTTTCCTTATATCCAAACATTATTTCCCTTGCTACAGCTTGCAAGACCATTGACTCCAGGACCATTGCGCTTTAGCTGTGCGCCTCTGAGAAGAGTTTGGCTCCGTCTTCGCTGCAATGACTCTTGGAACTACAACTCTGTGGGGTAGATACGGCTCGGTTTCTACTACATGGACATGCCCTGGTGAGGAAATATCAGACTAGATATAAGGAAAAGCTTTCACCAAGAGGACAGTCAAGCAGTGGAACAAGAAGCTCAGAGGTTTCATAGTTTCCATCCTCGCAGGTTTTCAAGACCCGACTGCACCAAGCCCTGAGCAACGTGGTCTGACCTCAGAGCTGACCCTGCTTTGAGCAGGAGGTTGGACCTTCCAGTTGAGGTACCTTCCAGTTTGAATTATCCTGTGATCCTATGGAAAAAACTGGGATAGCCTGACTTTATTAAGGTTGGATTTTTTCACTTTTTAAATTCAGTCTAGTTTAAAAATATAAGAGCTTAAAAAGTAAGCTACTGCTAAGCTTTCCATTCTTAATAACTTCAACAGAACATGAAGAGCAGAAACTATTTCTTAAGTAAAGAGCAGGTAAAAGCCACAAGCAATAAAAGTCATTTCAGACATAAGATTTTGCCTGGAAACAGGACAGTTTCTTTTTGTTTAGGGTAGCATTTCCAGTGCTATAATTCTTGACAGTATGACATAGAATAGTTTTGTAAAAGAAGTCAGTTTTATATAAAATGCAAAAAAAAAAAAAAAAAAAAAAAAACCCAAACAAACAAAAAAACCCCACCACACACTCTTGTCTACCTTTCCTACTGAGTAAAGTTACTCAAATTTGACTTCCCTGCTTTATCTGAAAAATCTGGCAGATTTTTGAATGTCAATACAGTGATGCATTACACTGACATTTATCTTACCAAGACTGCAGATATACTGATGCAGTAAAACCTGAAGGTGATATTTTTCAATTCTGCTGTAAGGTGAACTATGGAATACTAGAAGAACGAACAGCAATATATACCTAGTTGTATCAAGATATACCTAGCTGTAGCTGAACAAATTAAACTGTTTATTAGCTGATGCAGATGAGCTGTCTCTACATTTGTTTACTTCTCACTTGTGGCTTTCAGCCCGTGTCAGATAGATACTAGATGTCTGGTAGTTTTTCAAGCCCCTATTCCAGACTAAGATGGCTATATTTCCATAGTCAGTTTACTTCCTCACTACACATTCCTGTCCTTTCTGTGTGCCAACACTAGCACCTTTACACCTGCATGCTGAGCTGGACCAAGGACTTCCCAACACAAGCCATGCCAGGTAGCCAAAGGAATTCAGCATCTGTGAGCATGGTGAACATCAGTACTGAGCTAGCTTGAAAAAGGAGCAAGAAAAAAAGCTGCTGGAAATGAGGGGCAACTGAAGAACACAGATGAGAGCGCCCCAACAGCAAAACGCACAGAGCACAGCTCCCTTCCCAACCACGTCATGCACATGAGAAAAAAGGGCCCTGCAGACCTGCCCACCCGAGTTATTTCTAGCCATTGCCAAGCCCTCCTCAGGATCTCTCCGAGGGGCACAAGGGAGAACAAATGGCTCCAGGCTGGCCTGACAGCAGCTGCTTAGCTCTACAGAGGGTTTTTTGTTGTTTGTTTGTCCCCTTCCGTCCCCCCCGTTTTTTAAGGCACAAGAGTGCCTCTCGCCTCTGAATTTCTCTTCTCCCTTCGTGGAGGCTCACATACTGTGCTAGCAATCAGAAGCATAAAGGCAGCACATTTATGTCCCCATTGAATTTAGAGCCAGGCGCCCATGGTACACTGAGAACATCAAAAAAAACCCCTCAGGTTTCCCCAGCTGTATGGTTTCCCAAGTCACCACACCCGGATCATATCTAAGTCATAGAAGCAAAATGCTTGGATTACTTAATGGGGTGGTAAACCCATAAAACTTTATTTTGGGTAGTCCTTGCAGTGGCCAGCCTTTAACTTTCCAAGACATCCACGACTGTTCAAGTGCTTTTTATGGTAAAAGTTAACAGTAACACAGGAACATCATCACACTCTAAAGAAAAGGAGACTTCTCTTAAGTATTCTTAGCAGTACGGATCTCCATTCTGTCCTTTTACTTCTATAATAAAATAGTGGTACAAAAAAAGTGATTACTTTTGTCGTCTTACTACAGATTTAATGAGATTGCTGAGTGTTCTTAAATTCTGACAGGAAAGGAAGATGCGTACAATCTGCAGTTGCCCTCCACTATGTGAAGGCACTGCTCTCCTTTCAGGAGAGCTCCAACTGTCAATGGAGCTCATTAAAAGAATTTAAAAATGGTCACTCTTTTCACAGCACTTGATTTGAACATTTATTTCCAAGTCTTCAGTACTATGCTTTCCTTCCCAGATGCACCCAAAGGACACACAGAACTCCCTTCCACCTAGGATAAAGAAGGAAGCAAAATTAGCACATATTTTCTTGCTTTTGTATCCAGACATCTTTTATGCCATTACCACTAGATCAGAAATGATATTAAGGAATATGCCAATCTAGAGCTGACCACATTTCCCCAGCATACAAATGAAATCAAGTTGAACAAGCAAAAACTTTAAAAGCAAAAATACAAATATTATAAAAAGCCTCTTTACATACTCTACACTTCAAAAAAAGAAAAGTCCTTAGGAATATCATATACATTGATCTTAACAATACAAACATTACCTGGGATAAACAAAGCATTATGGTCATATTGACATAAAATTTCCCATTGTTTTCATGCATTCCATCAACTAACATATGGCTGGAGTCAGTTCGTGAAATGTATGAAGTGAAAGGGACATAGAGATTAACATGCATTGGTGCAAAACAGCACAGCTTAAAACATTCAGGTTACCATAACCGGTCATTTTCACACACCTTAGTTTCTTTGGGTTCTGTGGTCAATATAGTATAAAACAGTTACACAGCATTAACTTCTGGCAAAAATTAACAGGTGAATGTGTGTGTGGGGAATGGACTGTGGGGAATGGACTGCCTACTAGAAAGTTGTTTGGGGGTTTGGTGTTAAATAGACAATAGATCTCTTACAATATATACAGTTTCAAGACTGCCATTTGTAAAAGCAAAGTGACTTACAGAAAGTCAACTACATACATAAATATTTAACCAGTTCAGCTGTAAGACACTGATTCTGTTACTGAAACTTTAGCTTTCTCATTAGGAAAACTGGGCTTTAAAAATGCCCATACTGTTTAGGAAATATATAAAAGCTTTTCCTAAACTGAGATTTGCTAACTCTGGAGAAAAGAGAGAAAGGAAGAAAATAAAATACAGTTCCTTCAGATCCTTTAAAGTACTCTCACTGATGAGCATTTTAGAGCTTTAGAGTCAGTTAAGATATGAATATGAATTTTTCATATTTTTAAAGCATAGACCTAATAAGCATAATAAATTCTGCTTGCAACCTTATGCCTTCAGTAATATAAAAAGTACATTAAGGTTGTTAGATAAACCAAATTAACAGATAAAACAATTCTGTCTGTTTCTTTGAAAATAGCAGCTGTGAGCCATACTTTAAGATTAGGATTGCTGGCATTAAACTGCAAACTGTATTTTGAGAAGTTATCAGTGCAGATTAAATTCTTGCAAATATCCCAAGCGTTCAAAAACCTGAAAAGTCACCTCTCCTTTGCAGCTGAGCTAACTGGCTAAGTCTAACAGTGAGAGTTTGGTGCTCACCATTTGAAGCTGTAAAGACTTCCTTAACTTTAAGCTTGAGCTATAGAGTTTAAAAAGAAACAGTTCTTTTTCCTAAATACAATAAAAACCTTAACAGATAGATTGCCCAAGCTATTCCAGAGAATAAAGTCCAGAAAAGTAGTCTGATCTTTCTTACTTTCTGAGATTCATATTGCTTAATATCTTATCTTACCGCAATGCAAGAAAACTGTTCAGTTGTTGAACAGCAGGCTATGAGAATAAGCCTAGTTAACTCCCCAAATTCCCATGAAGAATCAACAACAAGAAAAAAAATTCACTGGGGAGGGAGGGAGGGGGGGAAAAAAGCAGCCTAAATGAGGCAGTCGTCCTTCAGCTGAGGATGAGATTGGAGTAAGAACATGGAATGGTAAAAATCAATATGTTCCACTACACTAACACAGACTTGTGTTGGCTGCAGGCAATGATCGACATCAAGCTTCCCCATGAGGATCGGATCATACCTTAGTCACCATTGATATGAACATACAGGGCTGATAAAAACAAAACAAAACAACAAAAACCCCCACTATTTTAAAAATATTTTATAGCTTTCTGTAAATATTATGTTAAAATCTGAAAATCTGTGACTTGCATGTCTTACGGTTAAGCTGAGAATGGAGAAACTGCTTAGCTTATAGTAATTAAGTACCTTTGATATGAGCAGTCGCTATGCACATTTCACCACACACATTCATTTCAGCTTGGGCTTAGACATTGCACACTACTGGGAAATACTGCCAAAACAACCACCTCCCGAGGAGACACTATGCATATCTCCTGCACCTCTCAACCACAAGATCTAGGCATAAGGGAATCAGAGAAAAGGGACGTAGGACAGATGAAATGTGCTCAAGGACAGCAAATTTCAAAGAATTCTAATTATTATAAAGTAGGCCAACCCCCAGGACATATCCATTTCATCCAGAAAAATTAATCCAGTCTGCTCCCTGCCATCCTCTTTTTCCAAGACCCCTCAGGCATACACAAAGATTAAAGGCTACATGAACTATTCTGGCAGTCTGCTCCCTTTTATCAAAACAGCTTGACGACTCCCCTGTCATCACAAGTCTTGGTGGAAGATAACAGGAGCAAAATTTGGAAACCTACCTGAGAGGTTTCAATGACTATTCATGGAAAAGGCAAGTCTGCTCTCTAATACAGTGACTCCGTATTTTATGGCAACTTCTCCCCTTTGTTTCTCTACATAAAAGAACTTCTGCGATAGTGATGGTTTGGATTCCCACCTACTGCTCCAAGATATATTACCTAAGGACTCGAGGGTCTCATGAATTGCCTGTAGATCCAAAATGCTGATATGGCTTTGTGGGGTGTTCCCCTCACATAGATACCCTGAGTGCAAAGATCCCCTATGCACACTCTCCAGGCAAGAGGGTATCGCTCAAGATAAATTTGAGGAGTTAGAGCAGGGCAATGGCAACTTCTTTGCAAATGCCTACAACTTGCCCAGAAGCAATATGCACGCCATGCTTGGTAAGCTGCTGTTCAAAGCCATATAAGCATGTAGGCCATGTAATTGAGCAGGAACAAACAGGTTTTCACCACAGTGGACAGAAAAACTTTCAGTTGCCAGAGCAGGTTGAATATACTCTTCAAATCCTCCTAAGGGAAACATGCCTACTGTGAACCTGGGATGTCCCAAAGCTAAATTGGGATAAACTTTCTGACCCAGCTTTGACAGCAAAGACTTCTCCCAATCTTGATTCCAGGGACATGGATACCTCTGCTTCCTGAAGGTATTTTATGAGTTGGAGAGGCTGAAGGAGCTCATGGCCAGACCTGCTCAAAGACCTTTATGCCTCTGTGTCAAGTCCGCACTTCTCAGCCTTCCTGAGCCCAATCTGCCTGTGATATTTATCTAACTAAAAAATACAAGTCTTCAATACAAATATTGTTTTGGAAAACAGAGAGGTAGTCTTCTGCTCTTAGATACCTACATCACACAAATGTATCCCAGAAATTAATCTGCAGTCTCACTTTGGAGGCCCAGGGCTAGACTATTTCCACAGAGAGTACTTGAGATCACTTTACACCCTGAATAAATCTCAGGCCACACATTGACAGAAATAGCAGCGTTTGGAGTTCATGATCTCCAAGCAGTGATAAAAGACGCATTAAGAGATACTCCCTCATCAAAAGCAGCTGAGGCACAGGAAATCCATGCATCGTCCTTTTGGACCTCAGGACTGCTGACTAAAACCTCTCTGATCACAAGCAGGTCACTACCCACATACCCACAACTGGAATATACTTGCAGACAATCACTAAAAGGAGATATTTCATAAAAAGAAGCCAACAAAAAAACTCCCACCACTTCCACCTGTGCAGATTAATAAGATATTGTTATTTTCAAGCTAATCACAAGTGAAGCTCTCAGTCCTGCCCAAGAGGAAGATGCTTCATAGCATCCCACAATGTGGAGGGGGAAGAAAAGAAAGGGGAAAGTCTGGAAGAGGGGAGGAAAAAAAAAAAAAAAAAGACACTTCACAGCTGCTGCTTAAATCTGCTCAGAGATTTGGAGTGTTAGAATAATACTGTGGGAGACGGATTAGCAGAAACAGAGCAGGTGAAGCAGTCTAAGGTATGCGATAAATGCATCACTGATGCATGCGTGGCTTATATAATAGACACACATACACTGCCTTGAAAAGCTGACTTCAAGGCCTCATTTAAGCAGAAGTCCAGCAAATCGTTTTTCAAGACTAAAGCACACAGAGCAGAATGTATTTTCTCTGAAGAAAATCTAATCTCAATACTGTCTTTCTTGTGATGCCTTCACCAACAGGATGAATAGAAAACTCATGACATTATCATCCCAGACACTTAAGTTTGGTTTTAACTCTTTTTTAATTTAAAATATTATGATCAGTTCATTTTCTACAGTCAATTAACATAATAAACCAAAATGAATACCCTGATGTTTTTTGACTTAATCAGAATCCTTATCAACTATCACAAAATTAAAAATATCTGAAAAATATTTAAATATCTGAAATCCATAAAAGCAGGAACTGAGAAATTAAATGGAGTCCTGCTATGCTTCACCCCTACTGAAATGCTATCTACCTTTTCAGACTTCCTAATAAGGGAAATCTGAAATATCTTTTACTATAGGTTTAAGCCAAAGTGGATTTAACCCCCCAAGCTTTGACAAAATGCTCAAATATAAAAGAAGTGCATATAATTTCATTAAAAGTGTTGTGTTTATTCTAAAGCATATTATTTAACATAATATTTTCTGCATTAGTAAAAGTCAACTATATTGATTCAGACCAGAACAGTTCTTGCTAAGCCATTTTCATTGCCAATTTTTTTTAAAGCAACAAAATAGGAAAGAAACTTCGTGGGCAGAGCACCATCTGCTTATGCTTTACTTTCATCAACAGTTATATTTTGAGACCTTCAACTGTAAAGAAAGTTTTCCAAATGTAAACAGCATATAAAGTGGTGCACTGGTTTTACCTTTACTTTTACCTCCTTACAACTCTTGTATTTCTCCTGCTGCTCCAGGTTCTACCAGACATCAGTGCTGACTGCTGATACCTGTAACACTGTTCTACAATGAAATCAAAGGAAAATAAGTTGCGGCTTAGGAAAGCCAGAGAAACGCTAAAAGCATTGCAGTCAGTGACTAGCATGGGGGATTCAAGACGAGGTGATGTGAGAGAAAGATGAAATACAGACCATCTTAGAGCAGCAACAATTAGTACATTACAATGAGAAAGGAATTGTTTGTTCTGCGAGCTGCAGGAAAGCATATTCACGCGTGGAGAAGGAGAAAGCCTTCAAAATGGCATAAGATGCCTTCTAGCCAAAGGCAACAGAAGTTGGAAAATTGAAGTAATGAAAACAGTAGCTGCTAATACCTAATACCTTCCCTTCCTCAGCAGCAAAGCAAAAAACCTCGGCTTCTTCCTCAGGTATTCCTGCTTAATAGGATCCTTTTTCAGGTATCACCTCTTCACTACAAAAAGTCGTCTTTTTTGTTTTATACATATAAAGTATACATGCAGCCAGGTGGGAATATTTTCATTCCCGTATGGGAAATGAATGGGTTTTCTGGAAATAGGAATTTTATGCTATAAAATGCACCCCTAGAAAAGCATCAACCTGTTTCAAGAACAGCTAACATTAAGCAAAGAATCTTTTTTTCCCGAATTTCCAACTTGCCAAATCTAATGAGATACGTAATGGATTAGCAAACATTTTAGAATTGTTTAAACCCGAATAGAAGGAAGACAATAAGGAAGTTTACTTAAACACAATGGTAGAACAAACACTTCTCCTCAACACGTTGTCCAATTATTAACAAAAGAAGCCTTCTCCGCAAAAGCACATACTTTCCCAGCAAGCTCCTTCAAAGACAGTGAGACTACAATTTACTGATAAATCCCAGTCAAGAAACCTGCTATAAAGCATAAGCTTAACCTTTGGTTTAAGTTTACAGAAATCTTTATCATGAGTTTAAAAATCTTTCCTCAAACCTACATCAGCCAAGAAAAACAAAACAAACAAACAAAAAACCAGAAAAATAACCCCAAAACTGAAGCCTAAACAAACAAAAAAAATCACAGATTGCAGAGACACGCACACCGCTGGCTGCTTGTTGCTTTCATTTGTCTGACCATGCTGGCAACATCTTACTTTCTGAATACACTACGTTGGCATTCCTGTTAGTCATAGGAGGAAAAAAAAAAAAAAAAAAAAATTCACTCACCAAAACAGCATCTAAATCCAGCCCACCTTCTCTCCACTGTGTTCTAAAGGCAGATTCAAGCCAGATAAATTCTCTTTAATTCATAAAAAGATTAAAGAAAACAAAAGGAGGAGGCAGACTTTTAAGCAGCATGTTTCTATTTTTAAACTAATCATTCACAGCAGACGTTTGTTTTCCATACTTACGGAGGAAATCTAGTAATTAAATGCAACTGTTACCAGACTTGGAATCTTTCTTTAAAATTATACGGCCTACTTGCTGTAAAAAGCATCCCTCCCCCACCCCCCCAAGATAGAAGTCAAACCTATTAACATAACAGCTTATCCTGCCCTATTTCCACTTGGCAGTCTCCTGTAATGCTGATTTAATATCTGACAAAAATAGGACAAAGATACTGTCATTTTTCATTAGGGAATGTCAGCTCAATACAAGCAGTTTTAACTCTACTGAGTTAGCGTTAGGGAAGGCACATGCTGCTTGGCCACGCAGCCAAACCCCCATGTGCAAGAACAACGTGCTCCTCCCAGGGCTGCCATCACAGTATTGACCCACCCGGCCTTTTTAGATAATAAAGTTTACTAGCAACGGCATTTCTACTACTTCAGTGTAGCCAAAATCTCTTAATTTGTAATCTTTAAAACTGAGTCAACTATTAGATTTTCACATTTTTAAAAAAATCCTGACTTTCATTGGATGCTCTTTTTAATGCCCATTGTTTGTCTGCTAGGCAGCACAAACCACCATTTCTGTTATTTTCTTAAGCAAACGATTACCTAACAAACCTGTCATGTAGATTCTTTCTGATTTCTATTATCTCATCCACAGTTCCTTTATTAGGTGTTTCAATATCAAATAACACTAGTGTTACTTGTGTGGATTTATATTCCACCACGAAATAGACAAAGTTATTAATTTTTTCCTGCAAAACTTAACTAAGAACAGAGCCGTCTTTTACCCTATGCTGCAGATCCTGCTAAAGGTTCCTTGGATGATCCAGGACTCTCTCTCCAGCAACAGGATTCTTAAAAAGCAAACACCAGCCCTAATTTAAGACCTCCCATTTTTCAGCTGTTCAGTTTTTACATTACTCACAAAAGGCAATTCTGAGGACTAGACCAGGACAAACATAACCTTTTACATGCATATAAAATGGTGTGAAACCTCTCTCTGCAGAAGAGGCAGCCATAGAAATTTATGTAATTAATAGCTTTGAGATATTAAAATAATGAGTTATTTACCCAGCTTCTCATAACAGATCCCCCCCAAAAAAATTCAAGAAAAATTTACTAACATTTATATGTATATACATAAACTGTAAACATATATACATATGTATATATACATAAATTGTAGAATTATGTAGATTTTTCATTTCTTCATACTTTTCAGAAAACCACTTGGTGGTCATTTACTATGTAGCATAACTGGAAGCATTTGTCAAAAAATCTTGACATATTGAAAAGGAAGTCTTTTATACTTTCCCCAAGGGTGACAGATTTTTACAAGCTTTTTCAAAGTTAATTTAGATGAAAGCAAACATTAAAAAAAAAACAAAAAAAATTAATGACTCAAAATATTTCACCTATTACTGTCACTAGCAACATTACAACGTTACATCGTTGTAATAAACAGGTGGGAAAAAAAAGCAATGTTTACTTCCTATGACAGCAACACCTGGGCTATAGCAAGCTCACTGCCTCCCTGTGCACAGGTTTCAAACAAAACTTAGCGAACGCTTTCAAAAATTTGCCAGGGTTTCTCATTCCTGCCGAGTGTCACACAACAAGTAATAAGTCACCGCGGCTTTTATCCGAAGACAAGGTGTGACAAAGCCTAGCGCTGTGCACGTAGAGCTCGTCCTGCCCAGAAACCAAGCGACTGCGCCGAGCTTTCAGCTAACGGAGAAGTGACAGAGCTGATCTGCTGCTCGTTGCATCTGCTCTCACCCAATTACACAATGGCAAACCAGTAAATAAAAAGTGACCACAGTATAGGCAACTGTATTAAGCAACTGGAGAGACAGACTATTTTGCTCCTTGATCACCCAATATGTCATGTTTTCTCGATTCTCTTCCGTCACACCAAACTCAGATTTCTTACCCTTGTGCTTAAATCCCTTCTATCATCTTATTCCAGGGCCAGCTCCTGCCTTTTCTCCAATTACAGTATCAACTTAAAATTCCTGATTCTCAATTTCTCTCTCACGAGCACATTTGCTGTTACTCCTCAAGGGAAAGTGGAGAATTTCCGCAGGGACTTCCACCACAAAGCATCGAATTTAAGCCACAATAACACTTCAAGTTCAGTCTGCAACTTGTCATTAAGTTCTCAGTGACAATCCAGCCAAGGCATACATGATATTAGCATTCTTCAAATTTGGGGGGAAAAGGGATGTCATGAGAAAAAAATCAGAAAAAAATTAATTCGGCTTTTGTTTCTCTTTTTCTAACTTTTTTCTCTCCTCTTGCTACACATGATAAATTTGCTGCTTTCTAGTGGCCACAGGAGAATTGTAACGTTTAAACTTAGTTGTTGGTGATGGCCTGCAGCCTCGACTAGGAGCACACTGGGCTACGGTCGTTGCCTGAACCAGAGGGATGCGCCAGAATCGCCACCTGCACCCGGACCCCGGCAGGGCTTCGCCTCCTCTCCTCAGGGGCACCGGTCTTCATGTGCTGTGAAACCAGGCAGCAAGGAGAGGCAACTGTCCTGGTGGGGGATGGAGGTATAGATGTCTACAGGTGGACGGGTGCGAGTTCAAAAGCTCCTGTAAGTTACAAGGCACTGGGAGCATACATGGTACAGGTATGAGAGGTGTGCATTTTTAGGGGTAGCGAGAGGAAGGGGATAATAGTCAAATTATTTATACACACATACAAAAATATCCCCCAAAACAACCCCCTGCTTAGACTGGGAACCCAGTCTTAAAAAAGAAGAACTGTTGATAAATAAATAATCCCTAAACAAGAGCCCAGCTTATAATCACAGCAAATTAAAAACCTTAAATACATGTCAAGGTATACTAACAGTAGCCCATCAGTGGCTCAGGCGTGGTGGCTATGGGCTAGCACAAGTTGGGAAGTATCAGAAGCATTGTAACACTTCAAATCTATAGCATTAGTTTCCCAAATATGAGACTATAGAGCACATGCTGAGATTTCGGGAGGCTTTTCTGACTGCACACAAAAAAGAGTTCAAAACATGGAATTCATTCCCAGGTTTTTGCAGTCTTACCACCACATCTCTGACTTAAGCAAAGTTAGCCACACGCTTCCATCAAATCTTTACTAGCTTCCTGAGCTGCAGAAGGTATATAACATGGTGGATGTTCTTTCCTACTGAATAGGGTCATTTCTCCTAGCTTCTTGCAGTGCTCTAGTGAAAAAAGAGCAAGTACAAGAGCACCGATCATACTACTGTCACGCTGCTCTGTGAGCATGCTACAGTGTACTTGGAGCTTTGCCTCAAGTAGGCTAATTAGATCTAAAAATAAATAAAAAAACCCACAAAAAAAAACAAAACCACACACCCAAACCAAACCAGCCCCCCCCTACACACACCTTCATTACACATACCTTAATTTAAAGCTTCTGAATACTAATTTAGACACTAACACTGTAACAGGTCAGAAATGCAGAGCTAAAGTTGACCTATACTACACTTATAAAAGGCTCCTTCCAGCTATGCTGCTGTGTTGCTGTTTTCACCTTTTCAGCAAGGAATCTCCACATTCTCTACGTTTTCAATCCACTGGTTCTGCCTGCCGTACTCCCATTTTTATCCATTCCCTGACAACACCAGTTTTTAAGCTGATCGTTAGTGACAACTCTCACTTGAGCTGTCTCACTCTCACAAGTACTACAGCTAGGATGCCTACAGCAATCATCTTACAATGAATAGCCACAGTCATTTCCTCCAAAACTATGATCCTTTGATCAAGGGGAGCACGAGCTTTCAGCAAACATGCAAGAGACCCTGCAACATACCCATAAAAATAATCTAACCAAGCATTCTTTCTGATCTTTTCTTACAGCCATAAACGTGCTTGTATCCTCACCTCAATCTGTGGTCTCTTTGCAATCCTTACTGTCAGATAGTGGATGTTCTTACTTACACAAAGGCAAATATGCTTTTTAAAGACTCAGAGGACTGAATTAGAAATAATAAAAATACATTAAGAGCCTACTTGTTTTAGACTGAAAGCTAAGAGATGTATAGAAAAATGATTATCTCATTCTTTTTGGATATTTCTGCTACTGCAATGAAATAAATACTAACCTCTATTGAACCCTGCTAGCATTTTCCCCTCAAATGGTATCTTGCAGAAACAAAGTTCTGCAAGGCTAGTTGTCTGGGAAAACATATTGTTTCCCAAGTTCTGGCTGTACTTCCAATAACAATGAATGCATCTGTGGTAGCCTTCTATCAAAAAGCAACAAGAAGTGGCTTATCTCCAGCTTTCTTTATTACTGCTCTATCACCTTTATGTTCTCCTCATTCCTTCCTAAATGGGCACTCCTACACTTTCATTTTTTCTTTGGAAACTCTCTGCACCTTAAGTCATCTTGCTTCTCCAAAAGATCTCTAAAATCTTTTAAGATGCAGCAGAAAGAATTTAATATACTATTTGAAGGAAGAACGCACCTTCTTTTAAAAGCACAGTTCTAATAACACTGCAACATCTCTTCAGTACCATTATCTCTATCCCATTCTTGTTTGCTGGTGTAAGCAGGGAAAGATTCAAGGTTCTAAAGATAAAAAAAAACATAGTTTGCCTCTGTTTCTTCAATGCTTGGGTGTTATTAAAATTCTACTCTCAGCTGTGCCCAGGGTTACGGTGCAGAAAGGGCAAGTGTACTGCTTAAGGCTGGCTATAAAAAGTTAAATTCTACTTTAAGCTGGTACTGAGAAAGAATTTTGCATTTGTTGACTAGATCTTTCTGTGAAGAAAGAAAGGTGTTGTACAGGAAGCAGAATTACTCTGTATCTTTAAAGAACTTTTTAGCAGCTAATAACAATGCAAATATACTGGAGTGCATGTCAGAGAAGCAATTATTAAACTCCTAGTTACAATAATCAGATACTGTATCAACACACAAGCTCCTAACACAGGATCTGTTTCCAGGCATTGCATGGAGCAAACGCTGAGACATAAGCCCCTATTAGGTGGTCAGTGGGTTTTTGCTTAGCAGCACATAGCACATGCAGTGCTACATACGCATTCTCATGTACTCTGGATGTCACCAGCTTTCCAGATATATGTCTGGGTACTGCTAGTAGGAAGCACGCTCACTGGTTATACACTGCTGTTTAACTAATATTCATCATCTGAAAAGCTTCTAAGGAGTTAAGTATTCTGAATCAAAACATGATTTTAGAATTAACAATATCATTTCCTAGAAAAAAAAAAGCATTTTTTACTCTCACATAGTTCACAATGATATGTAAACAGCTGATCTGGTTAGTGACACAGATATTCTGTTTAGATCTCATCTCTAACAGTGTTTACTTATATATAAGTATATACTTATATTTGTTCCTAATAAAGACTGAATTATTTCTTTAAATAACTATCACAGAGATTTCAACTTCCAGTCAAGACACAGGTAATAAAGCCAGAATACTTCTTTATCAGAGGCCAGACCTTTAAAAGTCTTCCCACCTGTTTATAGCCACATACATCAGCTAGAAATGATTTCCAAATTAGAACTCATATGCGAACGGATGTCAATATAAGGTTTCAGCCCAAAAGTATCAGAGCTATAACCTGAGGGCTCGTGAGGAAGGATAGCATGAGTCATTATGGCACTTATATACATTAAACTGTTACAACATATGCATACTGTAGGTCTACAATATTTCTCATTTCAATTGTGATCCCAGAGTAACTATCTAAAGATGGTTATTGCTCTACAGAGCAATGCCACTTTACCTATTTTTTTCTTCAGAAGATGTCAGCTTCCAGGCCTGTTATTCTTCCTAAGCATGAAAAATAATTCAGCTGTTTTGGACAAGAAGTGTTTATTTTTTGACATTTTCTCAGAAGGAATGCAAATAAAATCCCTAATGAATTTTCTGCACACACAAGAGCCCATGTTGTGTCTAGAAGAAGACATCATAGAAACTTCACCACTTAATAAACTGTAGATCTCCAAAAGAACCACTACGGCCTATTATCTCAGCAGTAACTGCCAAGATACAGCAAACTAACAGCTTCAGAAGACAGAGCATCTCCCGAAGGAGTCCAAAGTCATTTTCAGTTTCCAGAACTCAGAAATATATCAGTTAACTTGCCTTGACAATTATTGAAAGCAGAGAACCAACATCATTACTGAACACATCATAAAAGATCACTTTTTCAATAATTACTATGAAATTTCATGACTTTTTCTGAGATTATTTTAATCTTGACTGATCTTACTTTAAGAAGACCTCCTTAACCACAGCTGTGATGAGCAGCTCTAAAACACCTGGTCTAAACAGGAAAGCACTTCCACTCCTTCCCAGGCTGCAGTGTCAGAAGGTCAGACCACTCTCAGTGCGTGTGATACAAGGCCACTTGTACCCTCACTCTGTGGTTTTGTTTCCCTGACTTCCCAAAGCATTTTTAGACGTTAGTATGCTTGAAATATGTCTATAAAACATCTCAGCCAAAGACTTGGCAATGCTGCATCCCACAGACCATCCCACCACTTCAGCATGGGAAATGTCACCCCTGCACGGCACTAGCGCAATCAGCCCGACGCCTTTTCGCTTCCCATGTGCTTGTTCTCAAATTACCCGAGCTGCTGCTTCTCCTTAGTCAAAACTGCTGCTTGGTTAGCAAAATGGCATGAAGCCGACCTGCTGCTGCGAGGTGAGTGGGAGGAGGGGGAAGAGTATTTGGACCCATTTTAGGTACACAGAAAGAGATGGCTTTGCAGGGTGCTCGCAAAGCTGACATCAGTCTAATCTTTTTTTTTTTTGGGGGGGGGGGGGAAGAAAGGAAAGAGGGGGAAATAATAAAAAATAAAAAGCTAAAAAGCCAAACAAAACACAGAGATAAACTAAACTCGCCGCCCAGGGGCTTCGCCGGCGGGCGAGGTCTGAGCGGCGGCTGCAGCACCTGCGGGCCCGCGGCGGGGCCGTGCGCGGCGCCGGGGGAGGCGGCGGCGGCGGCGCGGCCGGGGCCGAGCGGGGCGCGGAGCGGGGCGCGGAGCGGAGCGGGGCCGCCGGGGCCCCGCCGCCGCCCGGCCCGGCCCGGCCCGGCGCGCCCGCCCGCCCGCCCGCGCAGGGCCCCGCCGCTCCCCGCCCGGGCCTGCAGGCGCCGCAGGCCGCAGCCCGGCGGCCGCCGCCCCCCGCCCGCAACCGCCGCCGCCTCCGCCGGGCAGCGGCCGCGGCTCCTGCGCCCCCCGGCGCGGCCCCGGCACTCACCCGCATCCTGCCCAGGGCGGCCGGCTCCTCGGCGCGGGGCGACAGCGAGGACCAGAGCAGCAGCAGCCCCAAGAAGCCGCCCGCCAGCAGCACGGCGCGCAGCAGGAAGCCCAGCTTCAGCCGCATCCTCCCGCGCCGGCCCCGGCCGCGGCCGCGCACGCAGCGCCCGGCCCCGCGCTCCGGCGGGGCTTCCGCCGCCGCTCCCCGCCCGCTCCCCGCTCCCCCCTCCCGCCGCCGCACGCACAAACTTTTTTTTCCCCTTCTTCTTTTTTTTTCCCCTCCTTCCCCCCTTCGCCCCCTCTGTCCCTGCGCTCCTCCTGCCCTGCGCTCCCCGCCAAACCCCCCCGCCTGCCGGCTGCGCGCCGCGGCCGGGGCGATGCGGAGCAGGAAGTAGCCGCCGCGGGAGCCGCGCTTCCACGTGGCCGCCTTATAGCGGGGGGGCGGCGGGGGGACGGGACACCCGCGCGGCCCGGCCCCGCGTCGGCCCCGCGTGCACCGGCCCCGCAGGCCGCCGCGGCGGTGTCCGTGTGTGTCCCCCCCCCCCCCCTTGATTTTTGGATTCCCGCTGCACCTGTTGTGGCCCAAGCTGGGGCGCAGCTCTCCCGGGAGAATTAAGAGGGCTAAAAGCACAGCTTGGAGAGTTTCCCGCTGCGCTCAGCCTGGTGTGCGGCACACCTTGAGGTCGCCGGCCGGGGACAAATTTCGGTACAAAATGTTTAACTTTGGCGACGGTGATGCGCCTATGGCATCGCTGGCCTGCGAACAGGTATTGCACGCACCCTGGGCAGAGCAGAGCTGGCGTATGTTCAAAATAGCCCGTGAAGTCAATGGGTTTTTCTTGAGGATAGCAGATTAAGTAGGAGATTACAGAGATGTTATCAGCCCTTAGCTTCACGTGTTTTGTTACTAGTTTTCTGCACTAAAAGCCAGGCATCCTATTCCCTCATTTGAATGAGTCCTAAAAAAAAAACAAAAAAAAACCCCATTATTTGAACACCCCAGAAAGCAACAATGTAAAAACAATACTTCCAGTGTGACAGTTTTGTCTTTTCTGAGCAGTAATATCAACTTGCTTTGGTATTTTTCAGTCCCTTTTCCTTTATGCACTCTGAGACCATCAGATCCAACAATCCTGAACATTAACTTTCAATGAGAAACACTATAGAAATAAAACAGGATATTACACCGTGAACAGGATCAGTTTGGAAAAAAAAAACAAAACAAAACTAAGTGACCTTTGTAGCTGACACACCTAGACACAGAAGTCTTTGTTTATTCATATAATTTGTACAAGTGCTGCAGCACTATGTGATTTTTTCCACAGTCTCCACTAAGACCATGGCGCAAGATGTGGGCAAATGCAGCGTCTCAAGTGCAGACAAAGGCTCCTGTCCTTGCGGACCCTGTGACTTCTCCAGGCCTGACGGAGCGGTGGGTTCCCCAGAGCCCCCTCCCTGCTTGCGATTGCAGTAACTGCAGAAACTTCTCGACACAAAGGTTTACATGCCCCTTTTCAGTCAGACGGCGCTATCTGCCCAGGACTGAGCGGGTGGGCTCGCTTGTATTTAGCCAGCAGAGGCAACACTGCTGAGGTGCCCAGGTCTGAGTGGAGCTCTTGGGCCACTGGGCCCAGGAGAAAAAGGCAGGTTGACGTCACAAACTGAGAAGCTCCACAGCCAAAGAGGATGTTGATTTTTGTTTATTTGTTTGTTTTAATGGAGGCTTACATTTTGCAGAAATTGCTGGATGGTTCATCCATCCACCCTTATCACAGAAAGCTTCACACTTGACAGTGACCACAAGTTTTGCTGTGTTTTGTTTTTGGAAACCAAAAATCTCACCACTAATGAGTTCCCCTATTAACTGCGCGAGGACAGTAGTGTCTGCACCTGGCAGCTTAAAAACCTGCCTTTTCCCCCCAAAGAAAAGTGGTTGACTGGAAAGCTGATGCCCACTGGGAGGCAGTGCGGGCCAATGGAGAAGGCATTGACACCAGCCGACCTGCCTTTTCTGGAGGTGCCACTGAGGAGGGCTGGACAAGGCATCCTGTTTCGGTGTTACTATTACATGTGCTTGTCCTCTTTCTTTGTACTCCAAGCCCTCCAAGACAGGAAGCATCACCCACTTTTTTCCTGTATACAGGCAATACAGTCTTACTCTAGAAGTAAGAGACTAATATTGACATTGGAAGTAATTTTTTCCATTTGCTTATGGTTCTGTTCTATTGAAGATATTTATCCTCATTAAGGACAAGCTGAGGTTTCAAATTCTGAACTCTTGATTTCTCCAACACAGTAAAGTGGCTAAAAATATGTGTAGAGCATATTTTTGCTCTTGCTGAATTCATATGGGCTAAGAAAAAAAAATCAAATTAAGTGGGCTTTGGGTTGGTGCCAATGACATTCAAAAACACTTTTCTAAAGTCCTTTATGGCCTGGAGAGAAAGAATTAAACTGGAAACTTTGCCTCTCTCTCTTAATTGCCAAAGACTGTATAAGCCATGATGCCTTAACTCCCCAGCCGTCACTAAAACAAGAAATAATTCTGAATGTTATTAGGGAATTAATCAACTTTTGTTAGACTGATATTCTGTCATTCAAATGTCTCTAACAGATGGGCAGCTGTCAAAATGTTTGTATCTGTATGCGGACATATCTACTGCTTGCTGCATTGAAATCATATGTTCACTTCCGCATATGTCTCCAAATAAATATCAGATGGTATTTAAGTCATTACAAACCATTGCTGCTCTTGAACTAGTGACCTATTATGACCTGGAGGTGAAGTATCCGATTACCAAGCCCCTAAGCCATTCAGTTGCCTTATTGCTAAGGATTTGGGGGATGGTATCTGGAGCAGGGTCACTGGCAAATGTCAAAACCTTATGTAGTTGCTTGCACTGGAGATGCATCAGTGTTCGGATGTGCCTCCTAAATATTGTCCTGAATATTTGCCCATGATAAAGCACACCAGCTGCATGTTAATGCTCTGTTCAAAAGCAAATTCCCATAAACTATAATACCTATCCAAACAAAAATTGTCTAGTACAAAGTTCCACAATACCACAAGCTGCTGTAAAGGCTTCACTGTACATAAAACCCCCCATTTTGCTAATCTGTAATTTTTTTTTTTCAGACAACTCATAGTTCTCCTTTGTAAAATCTGCAACACCGAGACCAGCTTCCCTTTCTGAGTGCAGTGAGCACAGAACACAAGTTTTTTCATGAACTTGTTTTTTCATGAGCTCATGATTCTTTGAAATTAGCAGTGGATTGCAGACCTCAAACAATTTCACCTTTCTTAGAATTTTCTGGAATTAATTACCAAAATTTCAGTTAGTGCAATATTTCATTATATGATATACTCTAGTTTTTGTATGTAGCAGCAAACCTAATTATGCTTTAATAATAAAAAAAAAGTGCTGGAAAATGCTGGCTAATAGACAATAGCTTGCTTTCCTAAACTTCATACCCTGAATACAAGTGGGCAGTTTATCTGGTTTCATTTTAACACACCTTTTAAAGGATACTGGTATTATGAATTATATATTATAAATTACCATAATACATTTGTTGGCATTATGATATATATCTTAAAGTAAGTTCCATCACAGGCTCCCAAGCTTCTCTATAACTCTTCAATGTGGAAACCTCATATGTGGGAGGGAGCTTTCGTAGCCTCATTACAGATCAAAAAGAATAGCTGGAAAGAAGTGATGCACGGGAGGAGAAATTTGGCAAATCAGGCATCGACTTCGGAAAGTCTGACAACAGACCCTGCACTCTGGTCAGCCTGCTGCTGTTCCAGCTACTGTTATGTTGTATTTTGTTAGGAAACAAAAGCAAAAATGAGTGAGTTTGTAGTACTAATCATGGTCATGCACGAGACGTGCTCTACCAGCTAGAGCACTAGTCCTTAAGCTAATTTTTTGTGTCTCCTCCTACCTCTGCTCTAGTGGAAATTTTGAGTCCTGTTCAATCCCTTTCACCATCCCTTCCATTCTTCCCTACTCCACTCAGTGTTGTTAAGGCTATTTGCATTTAAATCGTCATCTGCAAACAAAGCTTACAAATTTACATATTGCTATTTTGGATCTAAGGCAAACTGGCCATTGAAACTTATGGAATACTTGTACAGAGCATTAGCACTATCGCAGATTAACAGTGCTGCTTGTATCAAAATCCAAGGGCTTTTTGGGGCAATCCAAGGTTTTTCAGCTGCTTAGATTTGAGAACGCAGAAACTGAAAGCGTGGTTGGAGAAGCCTGGCCAGATCTACATGACATCTGTTGAACAGGCTCATACTCCTGTGTGACACTGTCACCGGCATTGAGAGTTTTGCAGAGAGACTCTGGATTAATGAGGCATTCACAGCCTGGAATAATTCAGAAGGACAGAGTTTGGCATACACTGGGATGGAGATGAAGATATATATCTTTAAATATTTAAGATTTATGTATATTTAACTTCAGGGTTGATAAAAAGGAACTGAATTATAGGTTTTTAAATTCTTAATTTGTGTGATTGTTTTAAATGTACTTTATTCAAATAAGTGGCTATCAGTAATACTTAATATATGCTTCTGCAAATTGGACTCAGACAGGCTTCATCTTTACTGTCTTGTGTTCATGATTTGTAGTCTTTGGTAAGGTTCTTGCTATTTATTCTTATATGTCTTTTTCAAGGCAGAGGTTTAGCAACACATGTCCTACCAGAAATTATTCTTCTGTATTTCATATTTGAATGAATGCTTTTGGCATAGTGCAGTGTGCCTCCTTTGCTTTTTCCATCATTAAGTATAGCCCCCATACTCTTGTCACGTCTGCTTAGTTTTCCTCCTGCAGTATCACCACTAGCTCATCCTGTGTTTTACCACACCACAAGGGTGAGCTCATTATTTTGCACTGGTCTGCATTCTGCCTGGGTCCTGAAAACTCGCGCGTGTAAAATCTATACACTTCTTTCGGGTCTACTTTCTGCTGTGGAGTACCACTAATGACTCAGTATACATGAATGATATTGTATTATTACTACTGCTTTTTTTCTAAAGAAATTTAATCTTTTTTCAGATTTGCAAGTCCTCAAACAAATCCTCATTATGAGGATTGCTGACAGTCCTTGAAAGAGGTAGATCTCATTAAACTAGTAGATTGAATGGTCTCTTACATGGGTGTTTCATTTAATTTAGAAGAGAGTTGGAATGACTCTAAGCATGAATTAGCCATTTTAAAAGCAAAAGCAATATATGTATTTTAAATGACATCTTTTTAGAAACTCTCACCTGTATTTTGAGTCAGATGTTAGTCTTTAAGTATTATCAGACTGTTGATAGTCTAACAAGTATCTGTTAGCTTAAGTATTATCAGTTTAGTATCATACCTGCTATATTGGCTATAGACCTCCAATAATAGTCTGACTTTTTCTTTAAAATATATTGTTACATTGTTTGAAATTAAACAAAGCATAACCAAATGGAAATATAGAAAATATTCCATTGTAAAGCATTGCTGTAAAAATCTAGCCCAGTAGATAGGCTTATAAACGAACACTGAAGTAACAAAAACTGTGTAACAGCACAGACATAAGTTAGACTGTCATTTTCAAACTGGGGTCCTCAGATGCCTTGGGAATGAGGAAGGTGTGTGGCCTCTTGTAAGCTGCCTGCTGCAGAAAAGGGAAGTAAAGCCTACAGCCGGTATGCTTTAAGGTTTGCAGTACCGGGCTCTGTGCCTCCGTTGCAAATCTATTATTGGAAGTTGAGAGTCTTAGTAGTAATTAATCATAAAAACATTGCTAGACAGCTCCAAGCTTTATTACTTCTTTGCAGATTTTATAAACTAAATTTGATATTACAAGTGGTTGAGAACCAATGCTAGGCGGCTGAGTAGCCTCTATTCTTACTGAGTTGCTATTTGGAGAGAATTCTTAAAGGAAAGATTTTTTTCTATTATGTATAGTCTGACACCAAATTGTATTGATTAGTAATTCAATGAAATTATTCTGTTATAAAAGGCATATTTTGTGGAACTGCAGGAAGTAGCAGCTGTTGGATCATAACACTGTACGTTTTCAAGACTTTTACTAAATATAATCATAATGAAATAAGATTTTTGGTAGGGCATGCAGATGCATAATTTTGTGAAAGTTTCCACTTTTATCAGTTCCAAAGTTACATAAAGATATTCTTAGCTGATATGAATTAAACAATTTCCAACTTGTACAGTTTTAGCTAAGGTATCAATATAATTACATAAACACATGCATACTTGTCTTGGTTCATTTTCTTTTAAAGTATGTTTTCAGGCCTTGTCCCAGAACTGAGGGCTAAAAATAAAACCTTAAGTGGAATAATTCCTAGGCTTTTCTAAAAGACTTTGAAACAAAGGTGGAGAACTGTACTAAAGCCATCCCCTGGGCAAGCTTAAGTCCATTGCTCCTAGTCACCTATGACAAGTAGCAGTGACAATGGCAGGATCTCATCCATCTTCAGGTTTTCCAGATCTTTTGATTTGCTGCTATGCAATCCCTTTTTCTAATGTATAACTGCAATGACTTAAACTATTAGTGTGAGTAATCCAACAAAGTCAAAAATTTTCTAAAATTCCCAGGTGCATGCAAATAGCTAGAAGCAGATCTGTTGTTTGTACTCACATTTTAACATTGGCTTTGCTTTGAGGAGTTTGACCAGCACAGGGACATCCTTTAGAACAAGGGGGTTTAGAAGTTAGCTGGAGCTTAATGAATCTTTTCCCACTTATTCCTTAAGAGTTTTGCTCTTAAAACATATTCAATTTATTTCACTGGTTGAAACTTGAAAAGAATGCTTATGTAGAGAAGGGTTATTCCAGTTAGCCTTATTTCACATTAAATTGTAGCAATTAATGATTTATTCTTATTCCCATTCACTGACCCTTTGAGTAATGAAAACTGCTCTTATAAAACTTAGGTTGATCCCATTCCTCATTTTCTATCAATAACTTTGATTCATTGGAATATATTTAAAAATGAACACAGCATCTGTGTAATTAATTGAACCTTTTCTGAGATGCTTTGGGACAAAGCAAAAGCTATGGGGAAACTGCATATCCTATCAAAGCATGGTCATCCACAGCAGGACTTTGGTAAACCGTGAAAAACCTGTTTGACTTCCTATTAGCTCACAAGGCACAGGAAGATAAAACATGTTCCGAATACACTTTAGATTTAAACGAGCAGGATTATAATATGAATTAAAATTAACAGGTTGCCTCTCTTTCAGGCTTGTATCCAAAAGCTCCCTTCAAACTTGGCCTGCTAAGCCTTTGGTGTCGGAGTTGATTAGCGCGAGGGAGGAGATAGAGGCGCTGCTCCTTGCAACAGGTAGGTCAGCGCTGATACTTGCTGTGGGTATCTGGGCCACGTCCACCTCGTCCCAGAATATTCCATCACTGCTGGATTACCTCTGGCAACTTCACCTACAGAAACCTGGCAGCAACGGTTTTTTTTTACTGTGGGTGAGGAATTTCCCCTTTTCTAAAGGCAAATGGAAGAGCTTTTATAGCCTAACTATGTAATGTTTATGCAACAATTTAGAGAGCCCTTAGGATATGAAGTATTTAGTAGGGGTGAATATCTTCAGTCAAAATTAGTGGGATATTGCCACTGATTTTAGGAGAGCCAAGATTTCACTCCAGTTATGTTTAGGATAAAAAGCTACAAATTATGGCCTTCTCAATTCTAAATTTGATGCTGTTATTTTTTCTGTTTCTAAGCCAAATGTGTATACAAAGTGTTTAATCACACTAAGACCAGAAAATACGTGAGATTTGCAAAGTAAAATAAGAAAAAAGTCAAAATGTCACGAAAAGCCTAGTGTGGATCAGGAGAAATTGAGAGGCCGAGCTGTGTTTGTGCACTTTAACTGTACTCCAGAGTCCCCTCTAGTCATTACTAGAATTATGTAAGCAGTTTGGAAATATGCTAGTCAGCTTAGCGAGGTGCTTAAATCAAGATGGGCTGTCACTGTGAAGTGGTGGACGCGCAAACACTGGTAAGTGAAAAATAACCCAGCACACTGATTGAACTAAGAACACATCATTTCCACATTCTGTGTAGCTGTCCATAAAATCGTACTGCCAAAAATAGGCATTAATTAGCAATGCATAATTTATAAGCAATTATCCAAGGTGCTGTCTTAAGCAGTACCACGTCTCCACCCAGCATATCTATATTTAGATCGCATCCTGAGGACAGCGTATTGTGACTTTTAAAATCAATGCTCTATAAACATGTATTCATCTAGCATGTATACAGTCAGATGATTTTTTTATACCTAAAGATGAATTGTTAGAAGACAAGATACCTTATTACTTGCAGAAGAAGAAATAACTGTTACTGAATACCAATTAATATACCCTTAAAATATAGGCCAAGAAAAACAGCACAGACATTTTTGTAATGGGTGAGGTATGGTTTTTTTAACGCCACCTTCAGTTTTTTGAATTATGTCCTTACAGTCTTCCTTGTTTAAGCATCAAAAAGATTTTTATTGCATTTTATACAACACTATTGTCAAAATCCGCATGAAAATACTTCTACTGATATCTTCAGAATGACATAATATTACAGATGTAAATAAGATGCAGATTTTCACATACTTGTTTTTCTCTCACATGTGGAGAGAATATACACATGAAAATAATCCATATTGAAACCTTTTCCCTTTTTTTGAAATAGTCAAATCACTGCCAATCATGAGTTTTTGCCTGAGTGAATATTTGTCTGCCCTTCAAATGTGTGCTGGTGGGTCAGCTGATGTACCTGCATTAACATGCTCCACATCTACGTACTATATTTTACGAGTCATCTTATGTTTTAGCTCACATTAAAACCACGAAAGCAGATTTTCTTAGATGTCGGACGAGTTTACCTGCAGCAAAGTACAAATGGACGTATCACATTTCATAGCAAAGGCTGTGGAAGTGCCAAGCCCCCCAGTGTCCTGAACTTGCTGTTTTAGGATGACCCATAGATACATAGGCCACAAAATAATGTGATTTTGCCAGGTAAAAATGCACACAGGCTGGTGATGTGATATTAGTAATATTCCTAGTGAGTGTAACCAGTCACGATTCACACTGCTCCTCCAAGTCCCCTGCTGCGATCCTGGACTTCAGCCTGGGAGAACCTTGCCAGTCCCCATCACACACCATGCCTGCTAGGATACATCTTAATTTCTCCCCACTTTGTCTGACCAGCCTCTCAAATTCAGCAGCATCCAGTGATTACTAGTGAAAGTTACTATTATTGGAGTTAACTGTGGTCTTCGTGATATCAGCTCGATGAGACAGAGGTAGATGGACATTGGGAGAGAAGTTATTTGTGTGGTTTATGCCAAGGTCTGAGTGCAGAGCGTGATTGCTCTGTACACAGTAAAACAATATAAATTTGTTTTTCAAAAAGTGTACTCATCAAAGGTAACTGAAAAAATCTCTAGATTCGTGAATCTGGGTTTTGGACTCTGTTAGGCATCATTTTCACTGTGGTACCTACAGAAGTTAATTAAACATGTAATTATTGTTTTACAGTCCAAACACAGATGTGCTATAAATTTAGGCATGCGAGTGATCAGGAACTTGTACTCTCTGAAAGACTAAGTCTTCATAGTATGCAAAATGTATGCAATTACTTTTATAGAAACTTTTACATTTTTCTTATGAGCTGCTGTTCAACTTAAAATATTAAAATACTTCATTGTATGCCTCCCAGAAATTGCTTCATCTGATAATGGTGTCCTCTGTGATCACTCAGAACTTCCACCAAATGCTTCCTCTCCTACTCCCACTCTTTTATTAGTCTGTTGTTCCTTTTGCTTGCTCAAAAAATAGTTGTTTTACACAATTTAAGTTCCTCATCAGGTTCCAACCCTGATATCAGGATTTTCCATCTACCTTTCAGTTTCCTGGTCAATTATTTGGATACAATTAAACAATTCTCTCTTTTCAAGTACCCACAATAGTCTTCATTGTGAAGGCAAATGTTTTTTTCCCTGCACAGTGCCTTGAAGAGGAATAGCAATAACAATAATGTCTATACTGCCTATGTAGACTAAGTTGTTTGCAGAGAAAAATCCAGACCTTTTTAAAGATTTTGGCATCATGGCCATCTCAATGCTACTTAGAGGTGTGGGAGAACTTTCTCTGCTGATCAAATAAGCATTATAGCTCTGCACAGTAATACTGTCCTGTTGATGATGAATCCTGAGGCCTGGTACAAAAGCCAAGGAATAGGTGTATACATTCAGTAAGTGGCTTTCACCAAATCAAGAATTTCTGGCAGGCAAAATCCCTAATAGGTACCTGCCCACTACCTGAGCTTATGACCTGGGGGTAACTTACTTCTGGACAAGAGCACGTACCTTCATTACAACAGTCCTGATATTAAAGCTGTGCTCTAAATGAGTGGCACCTGTACTCTAAATATGTGGCAGATGTCAAGCTGGCAAGTTTTCAAAAGGTTATATGAACCCACCCATCTGACAACAGAGCTGAACCTGAGGGTTCAACCTGCTGCTGATCTTCCCAATGAGCTTTGTACCGAGGTGTGAGATGGTGCTTTTTTGTTTCTTTTAACATAATAAAGATCTGCTGTCTTATTGCCCGTTATCCCAGGCCGGCAGCACTGTCTTATCCTACCAATAAACAGTTACATAGCTAACAAATAGAATTATTTAAATGAATCTGTCCAAAATTACTTAGCAAAAGCATCTGGTTTTCTTCGTTCTCCTGTGGTGTCATGTTTCAAATTCAATACATTGTGTATCCTGCTGACAGTGTTTATTCTTATGACCATGAAACTCTCAGGGCTTGTCCGTTCTTCCTCTACGCTGACAGTGCGCTGAACGTGGCACCAGCCCACCGAAGCAAGGAAAACAAAGTACGAGTAATCTGAGAAATTAGTCTGCTTAATGTCAGGACCTAGATGCCCTTCCCTTGCTGTTTTGAAATTCCAGTGTGCAAAATGCAAAAAGATCCCAGGAACCCTGCAGCACGGCAGGGGGGTACAAAGTTTGGCTGCTATCTTGCTGACCCGTTTCAGCTCGTTATTTATCTTTCCCTGCTTTTTTTTCTTTTTGCCCTGTAGGCTGCCTGTTGTGTGTCTTTGCCCCGTGCTGCTCAGCACCTAGCACACGCTGGGCTAGTCTGTCACTGGAGCTCCTGCAGGACCCTGCACGCTTGCTCCCGAGGTCTCACCTTGGAAGTAACCGAGATGTCGGAGCATGCACACGCACACGGACACACACGCTGCTTACCCACGAGTTCTGCAGCACTTTCCATAGGTGTAAAAAACCAGCAGCAGCTTCAAAAGGCGTATCCACACTAACTGGAGCCAGCTGGTATTCCTGAGCTTGCCTCCTTACCTCCAATCTCCCCCCCGCCCCAGTTTTAGCATTGATATCATCCTGTTGCTTTGAAAACACATTTGAAAACGAGTTTCCAACTCACCATCCATCTCTAAAGGACTAATAAATCCTGTGACAATTTTTGTTTTCAATAAGCCAGCTTTCATTGCAAATCACTTACAGCTTCCATTACTGTTATGTTGCTTAATTCTAAGACCCTTTAGGCTGAAATACCTGCAGCAGTTCAGTACCACTGATTTGGTATTTCATCTCTGAAAATAAGGACCTTTTATGCGTCAAACACTATATACAGTACTTTTTTCTAGTTATATTTTGATTAGCTTTCATCACAATTTTTATCCAAACATTCTTAAGAACCGCAGGCCAGATGCTGAATATGTATAAATTATGCAGCTCTGAATACTGTGTTCATTTGTCCCAGGATTTGTCTTTTTACTTCCAGTTTTACCAGACTTTTCTTCAACTAATCCTGCAAATGCCTTAACCACATCCACTTCCTACTGTACCCCTCTCAATCCCTTTCAATTACCTCCTTCTTAACATATAACCCCTCAGTAATTCTTTCCTTTTAAATCCTTTTAAATCATATTTTTTCTTCTTCTTTTTTTTTTTTAATTAGCTAATTGTTAGAAGCATTTGTAGCTCTTTGAAATTGTACTTCTGAATGTATTGTGGTAAGTTGACTCTAAGGGCTAAAGTTTCTAAGCAGCTTTCAGAATAATGAGATTTGTGTGCATGACTCCCTTGCACTGCTTTGAAGATTTACTCTTTAGAGTTAAAAGATTCAGTTTCTTTGTGGTACTCTCTTGTAAACACTCTGCTCAGAGTACACATCCTTTATGGTACAGCCAGTCTTTTCCCCTCCAAGGTATTTGTTGTGCTGAAGAGCTTGTGAATGTGTATCCTTACAGTATAACTTTTTAACTTAAGGGTGTGTCATCCTTAGCAGTAGCTGATGGGCTCTGCAGGTTTTGTCCAATTTGCCTCCAGTCAGCACTCAGTGTTTGTACGTGTGAAATATTTGCGTTGCACACTCATTTAACAAACGTCTCATTCTGTTTCTCTGCATGACCAACCTTTCCCACTGATAAGTGGCAGTAACTTGTAGATATCCTACATAAAGGTTCAGTCCTATCCAAAAGGGTACACATGCGTACTACTTAGTTTTTCAAGTTAGCAATGCCTAAAAACATTAATCGTAAATGCCTGATTTTTGCAGGCTGGCTTGGTTGTCACAATATTCCTGGCATTTTACAGTTTGTTATATCTTGTTCCATTAGTTCCTATCAAGTATTTCAAATCTCATGACAAACAAATCTACCTAGAAACTAATTACTGCCTGCAGCACGCTTGATGCAGTAATTTGGGTTTGGTTTGCCAAGCCCATGCTTGGGTAACTTTGTTCGCTTTTCCATTTATGCTTTGGCACAGCTATTTAACCATGACGCGTGGCTGACTGACTGCACCAAACAAGGTGTGCTGGTTTTATTTATTGTGCTAGTTGGTCCGGGAGTATTTGCATTGTTTTAAACAACTCTGACACTCCTTCATCCGCACCTGCAGTTGGCATGTGCTCCTGCCGGTTACTGTGGGCCACCCATTAATCTTCAATCCAAAGTTAGCAGCTCCCTGATGTCAATCAGAAAGTATTCCTTTGCTGTTGCTTTCCTTCTCCTTTACTTTCACTCCTTGCGGCATGGCTAAATCATATTTAGTTCTTTCTGATATTTTCTTCAGAGCTAATCAAAGCCTGTGCTGAAGCATTCTGCACCCAAATAAAGCATATTATTCCACTGCTCCCTGCATTTACCACATTATATTCAGAATTCCAAGCTTTTGCCTCATGGGCAGCTCTTACGTTCACTAGTGCAATAATGAACTACATGAAGCATCATTACACATAATTGGAGAAGAGGAATTCTAAGTAAGTCTTTTTTGTCTGTGTGAAAGGAAGGTAGAAGGAGGGCATGAAATGCAGAAAAAGGATACACAGCACATGTGTAGGTTCTCCTGCCTGGCCTCAGTTGCTCCCCCTTCCTCCCAGGAACCCCCCTGTCATCAGAAAGTTAGGCACATGCCTAAGTCATCACTTGCGAACCACAGTATTAAGGCTCGTGCTTGGTCTGTGCTTCACATGTTTTCACATTGCCTGAAGCTGTATGAATGTATTGGCTTCTCCATAATTAAGATGGCAATAACCACCTATTAGGTTTAACCGTTACCTGAAGAAAAAATATTAGCCCGTTAGCTGATTAAGATTGTTGAGTGTTTCCACATTTTAAGGTGCTTAGACATCTTTATTTTCAACTATATTCAGTTTCTTCCTCATAACAACTACACTTTTCTAATTATTTTTAAAATCTTTAAGCTACCAGTAGCATGACTTTAACCCCAGTACTTGCTTTGTAGACACTTGAAAGTTGAAATTTCCTGTATTCAGAAGCATCTACTTCCTTAACGTGCCCTCAGAGCAGGCGGCTGCGCAGGGCTGCGGCCGCATCCTCAGCAAGGCACATTCCCAGCCAGCACCGCGTTTAACACAGGGGACGCGCTGCCCCTTTTCTGCCTCACCCTCCAGCACGGCTGCGTGGCCTGGCATAGCCTCTGCAAGAGGGATGAAGGAAGGGAGCCCTAGCATCAGGCTTTTTCTCTTCGAATAGCACCACGTCACAGCTCAGTAAGCCAGGGTGCATGTACTCACTGCACAGCGCGTTCAGCCGCTTCCCTGTATTAACCCCATATACACCCTTGGGGAAAAATACTTTTCTTCTCAAAACAGGTATCATCAGATGTTCAGCTATAGTTTCTGCAGGGTTAGGGCAGTATTACACAAATGCTTGAAACACACGAGAATGAGCTCCTCTAATCATACACAACCTCAAGCATGGCAGGGTGCGTCAAAAATTTTGCTTTGAAAAGCTTTCCAACCACAGGATGATCCTGCCCAGATCGGGCAAACGGATCCAAGTAAGAAAAATTTGAATTTGTTTTAAAAATGCTCTTATTTCTGCTCTATTTGAAAGCCAGCACCACTGAATGTCTTCGCCATGCCAAACAGTTCCTTAACTGATCTCTGGCACGGCGCCATCTCAATCTTAAAAACAGGATGAATTAAGAAAATTTTTTATTTAACTCAAACTTAAAAAAGCTTCCACTCTCTTAAGCCAGTTTATGACATTGCATCTGCAGCAGCAAAAACTGGATCCCTTGCCACGTGCAGCCCCAGCTCCTCGTCCTGTCCAAGTTTCATGGTAGGAAATGTTAGGGGAAAGTTTTCCATCGTAGAGAATGAGAATGCAAAGAAAAAAAAATATCCCCTCTTCCCCCCCAAAAAACAGAAGCCAGCTAAACACCCCGGTGTACCATAAACGGCTTCAATCAAACTAGCAAGAGGGGTTAAAGCAACGCATAAGAAAAGTGCTGAAAATCAGTCGTGCTGTGCTCAGACTCCCCGTCCGCCGCTCAGCAGCCACCTTTCTTGCACAGGCTACGTCCCAAAGCAGGGAAAGGCGACGGACCGCAGGGGTGGAGAAGGTGGCAGGGACGTGAAGGGGCACCAGATCCTCTGGCAACGTTCAGTCTCCGAGTAAATAAGTGACTCTGGCGCTCTTGGAAACTCTCTCCCCGGTTCGACCCCTGCCAGCGGAGGTGGACTCCCGTGGACATCCTCCCATCACAGGACATAGGACGAGGCTGGCTTTCACCATCTCAGACCTGGCATTTTAAGCAGAGCCCCCGAAGGCAGCGTGCTGTGTTTCAGATCCACTCTGCTAACCACTGGAATGGGCATGCACAGAAAACACCCTGAAGGAAAGCCGGCTTTCTCCTTTTTGCTGGCAGCTCTTGCAACTTCGGGGCCTTTTCCTTAAGGCCGCAGTTCTCGCAGCTACATAAATAACTTCTAGCCGTGACAAGCAAAGAAAAACTAAATCCTTCCATCCTCACTCCCCAGACCCTATCATCTCCACTCCCCAAAACCTGTTGAGAGCTCAAAAGCCAGCACAAAAACATTAAGAAAATACTTCATGAGGCAAACTTGTGAACTTTGGATGGCTGCCACCAGCAAGCTGTTTTCTCTTTCCCGTGATAGAGCTGTGCCTCTTCCTCTGTCTATCATCTTCCTGCCTCTGGAGAGGATAAAGCTCCTGACACCTTCAAAAGCTCTCCCGGGACCTTTGCTGGGCTCGGTTGGCTTTGCCAGCAGGCAGCACTTCGGCTGCCAAGGCAGTGCGAGCCAAAGCCCCTGCTCCCGCCTGCCCAGCTCGGAGGCATTGCCTCTTGGGCATCACCGTCAAAAGCGCGACGGCAACGACACAAAGCCTCCAGGTTGCACGGGGATATACATTCTGTCCGGGTTATCTGACGCAGCATCCCTTGCTGCAGATCTCTGTCTAAATAGCTTGGGGAGCAAGTTACCCATTTGTTAAGTTTTGCAACTCAACTGGCAGCCAAATGCAGTTGTCTCTCCCTTATTCACCCTCTGCAATGCTTCTGCCACCTAGTTCTTACTAGTGGTATTTCTCATCCTACATAGGTAGTGTGCTTAGCCATGGCAGTGTGCCCATTCAGTATCTGGTAAGAAGTAAACAGGAAATCTCCATTTAACTAATGGGGGGAAAAAATGGGCAGTACTTGATCTGCCTTTGTTGCTCCAAAAGACTGATATCGATCATTTGCACCCAAGAATTGAGGGAAGGAAAATATAAACAGTGAAGTAGGATGTTTTCATACATTTCAATCTTAGGGGATTAGGCTTTTTTTTCTACTTTAGGTCTTCATTTTTTTCAATGTAATTGGAAAAAAATGATTTCTGTCTCCTGTTTGCCAATAAAAGCAACATATTTTAAAAGAAAAATCAATGCATGCTATGATGGTATTTATTTGCACTTTAATTTCCTTTGATATAGAAAGTTGAATAAGTAATTTGTTCACTAGCAATAAAGTTTTACAGCTTACTCACTTTGCCTCTGCCTTATGGTAATAAAGAATGCTTGTAGAGGGAGTCTTCAGAGCTCAAAATAGACCTCAAAATACTGACAGCTGCATGCAGCCTTCTTGTTGCTATTATTTTCCTCTCAGTACCTATACCTTTGTTCTTTGATTGTTCTTATTATTGCCAAGGTGCTGCATAAAATTATATTTGGTACCATATCCAGGCTAGAGCTGTGATCATCTCTAGCAGACATTCCATAATAAAACATCTGAGCACCAGGGATGTCGTGTTTCGGCCTCCCTAAAACTTCATGTTTACCGAGGAAGTTATTCTGTCTACTTCCCTGAACCATGGTGGGCTCCAAAACAAAACCAGGTGAAGTCATTCAGAAATCTGAGGTGGGCGAGCTTTGCTGGATGTATTTGAGAAGCAAAGTAGCATAGGAAGAGATCAAAGAAACAGCAAAACGAGCACCAGTGCAGGAGCACTGATGTTGGGGCCCTGGGAGAAGCCTGGAGAAAGGATTAGGCTGGGCCTTGGCTAAAGGAGCTCCAGTTGAGAGCAAAGAAATCATTAGGTTCCTGCTGTAGGCAGTGAAACCGCTCTCGAGAGCCTTTATTCTCCCTTTTGCTTGGGTCAGAGAAACATCTTGTTCCAGCACTTCTACGCGCAAGAACTTATGGGGTCCTGAAGTTTTAGCTAGCCACATGACCAAAAGGGCAACCACACTGAATGACATGCTTTTCCACACAAATAGGCAATACTCATATTAGATCTTGCAACTTCAGACTTCAAAAGACACATTCACTTGAGCTTCACTGCTAGTTTCTTCCATGTACAAACTTTGCTTTTGCATTTGGTCTCAGAGGTGTCCTTGCTGTCTTCCTCCAATTGCTCCTTGAACTATTTGGTTAGCCTTGTGTCAGCTCTTCTTGGAGCTTTTGTATTGATAAATCAGGTATGTATTTGGTTTCTTCAGACCTTAGCATGGCAACCAACAGAAACAAACAGCAACAGTTAAATAAGGAGGACTTAAATGCTCAGTTTAGCCACAGTTATTTGTCTGTTCCTAGACTACTCTGTTATTAGGTTGCCACTCAAAATCTCGAGCTGTCAACAGTGATGTACAAATACTGTAGGAGTTCATTTGTTTTTCACTGGATATATTCGAGGATTTTGCTGGTGCAAGGTTTGGGTTGTCTGGTGGGGAGAAAGTATTTATGTTGTCATTGTTGAGTCTCATGTACTTTATCTGCCGATATTAGTATCTGTTTGGACTACAGAGGTCCAGAGGGTTAACTCCTAGTCCAGGTCCCTGTTTATAGACTGAGAAGAGACAGGAGAACTAAATTTACTCAGTGTCCAAACAGGAGGTTGACAGGGACTGTAAGGTGCTACCTTTTGCCTGGTTGAAGGACACTTCATTTTTGAGCTTTCATTTATCCAGCTGTCCTGTTTAAAAGGGTCTGGTTTCTTTCAAAATACAGAAAAGCAAACACCTTCCTTCCTCCATTTTCCTCTCCTCTGCCCCAGATGAAAAAAATTTAAAAACCTGAAGAGACCATGGTGGGGCGTCAGGCCACTACATAACTGTTAATGCTGGTTATGTGTCCTGCCCACTACTCAGTAATATAATTTGATCTGGATCAGATGTGGTCATATGATTGTACTCATACTCAATTAAACAGCATACACAATAAGACGTTTATTCAGGCCTTATATTTATAAACCTTTTGTGAAAAGGATTATACAGATCCCTCATAAATGCATACAGACATTTTTTTTTTTTTTTTTAATCTGCAAATTTTGCTGCAGATCAGTGCTCTGCATCATGAGGCCACAGTGTTTCTCACATGGCATTAGGTGCTCAGCAGCAGGAAAAGCTCAGGAGCTGGGAAGCGAGAAGTTATATCCCAATTTATCTATGCAAGTGCCTCAGCAGAACGCGGAGATTAAAATAACAAATGCCTGTGCTTAAATTTCACAGCTCATTATGTCACCGCATGCGTTTTCTGGGCGAAGATGCTGAATCCTAGATCTCTAACAGGGAGAAGGAAAACAAAGGGGGGGAGGGAATTCAGCCGCTCCGGGGTGAGGCGAAGGCCCAGGCCACCTCTTTAGAAAGGGCCCCCAGGAGCAGCGGCACCCTGCTCCGAGCAGCGGCACGGCTCGGTCCCTGTGGCGGGGAGCGCGCGCCGAGGGCCTGGGACCCGCCAGCACCCGCCGACCTGTGCTGCCTTGCAGACCGCAGGAGGAGGCACAGCACCGCGCACGCTGCCGCTCCTGACGTTTTCTCACCGAATTCCCCGGGTCGTATTAGTTCTTGTTCAGGGTATCAAATGCCACGTGCATAATGCATGCCCTTTGCCTTGCTCTCGAGAAAGTAGCAGCAAATTTTTTCCCGCAAAAGAATCGATATCACTCTTCTGAAAAAACTCAAATGCAAGTCAGGGCTGTTTTGCATGTCATGCAAAAAATATCCCACAGATCAAGAGGAAAATTAAGCTTTTATAATTTTTTACTTGCATTTTCATTTTTTATATTAAAAAACATAGATACAAATTTTTTCCCCAGGGCTCATGTTCTGCCTTGGAGAGTGAATTTCAAGCTAGAAAATAACTAGCCAAAGCAGTGTTATCTCTTCATGAAATAAAGTCAGTTACAAGACAGTGTCTCTTGGCTTTAGCAAAATTAACATCTAACAACACAAATTTGGTTGGAAAAAGGTGGGTAGGGAAGGAGTTTTTTCAAAGCCTGCACTTTTCCAACCAGCACTTTTTGGCTCTAGTCATACTGCCATCTCCCATCTAGATCTAGGAAGCAAAAATATTGCCAGCCCTCCAGTTAAAACTCACCGGGTAAGGTCCATTTTAGGAGCTCTTCTATATTTAATTAACTTCACTGTGATTGTTAAAGCATGTGCTTAGGCATGCTTGCTTAAAGCATGCCCTTCAAATACTGCTCTGTACCAGCAAACCAAACATTTGTGTGTAGCAATAGATTATTAATGGGATGCCTCTGAATTCAGTACCTTTTGCTTCATTATGGAGAGGGCGGAAAAACCTAATTACTTAGACCTCCTTTTTATACTAGAAAAATTGACTGTGTAAGTAGCGAGACCCTGCAGTACCTCAACTGTTTAGACAAAAGCGCATTCTTTTGTTTATGCAAAGCAAACATTACTGTCACATTTTTGTGTGTATAACATTAAACAGCACAACAATTTCCTAATCACTTTCTCTGCGAGCTCCATCTCCTTGGATAGAAGCCAAGCCTGAGCAGGTATTCCCCTATTAAATTACATTTTATTAAGAAATAGCTGACTCCTTGTCCCCACCACGTGAGCAGCTGCAGCTCACGGCCAGATTCACAAACTGTCCACGCACAGCAGAGCCCAAGAGCCTTCAGTGGGCTTTGGCTTCGCTTATGGGAAAGTCTCCATGCAAGTAAGCTAGTATTTAGTCCTTGCACACAGCTGTTGCTACCACAATTAATAAAGCTTTAAGAGAGGTCTGCAGAATTCACTGCAATACGGCTCTGGTACCAGAAGTGCTCTAACAGTGGCAGTACAAAAGTCCCTTATGAAAATTCACCCCGCTCATGCAACAAAGACAGATCAAGTGCCTGCATGCAGACTTTGCCTGAAGGCTGTTGATTAACCAGCCTCTTTCTATCCTTTCTTACATCCTGTCACTTTCTCCCCTCGCACTGGCATTACCTGCAAGTGATCATCAGCTCTCTGGAAAAATACAGGCAGTGAAAGGTGTTGGGAGGTTTTTCCTTGGTTGATTAATTACAGAGCTGATGGGTTTTTTGGGTTTTTTTTTTTTGAGACAGAGAGAGAAATAAAGGGATGAGGTCTATTCTCAGTGAAAACATGCTTGTTCTATAAATGGTCTAAGACCACTAGAATAACAAAGGAAAAGAGGTGAGGTTTTCTACCTTGCTTAAAAACAGAATGCTTACTGCTCTACAGACTACTGCTTTTGGAAGAATATAAATTTGAAGATATGACATGGTCAAAAACTAGTCATTTTACCAAAAAGAAAAACAACTTAAAACATACATGAAAACCTTAGTAAAAAACCAAGTTGTAAATTTCAAATATACACACATACAGCCAAAAATAGCCTTATATTGCTGTTAAGCTGTCTATAAATTGTTGCTCTTTTGGGTAGACTAAATATTTTGTAATATATTACTTCCTCTTCTTCTGAAATGCAAATTGTTTTCTATATTACTAGTAAAACGCTTATACATTTTTTCAGTGGGCTATGATATTTGCATATGCCAAGCACTGTGCTCAAATACCAAGAATATTATGGAAAACAAATAAGCAAAAATGTTTAGTTCACATTGCTTCAACATAGGCTTTTAAGAGAAAAATGTTACTGTAGATGTAACTTAGTGGAAGCTCTCTCAGGGGAGCTGCAAACATCATAAGCCTCAGTCATGGCTAGACTTTTGTTAATTTTTTCACATACTTTTCAACAATTCTGTTCCGAAAACTAATGCAGCTCCACTCTTTTAAGACTGATCTAGCTGCAGAGCATCTCAATAAATGGTCAGATGAAAAGCTGATGGAGGAGGAAGACTTCTTAAAAAGGCTCAGCACCGCTCACCTTTACCAATAGCAGAAAGCCTGGGGAGGGGGAAAGGGGGAATCGTTCCTTCAGCTGCTGCTGGTTAGGGCTTAACCAGCTGAGCTGCTCTAGCATGAAGCAAGGAGAAAGTGTACCCTGTAATCTCCAATTTCCGTACCAAATTATCAGTGGTAACAACCAAGCAGTATGATTCCGCTATGTAAAAAACATGAGCAACTTGAAATTTCTAATTTTCGCTCTTCACTCGGAAAATTACCAGAATATGATAGCTCCTAATACAACATTTGCTCTTCTAGTGCTTTGTATTTCTTAATGCAAAAGGTACGTCAGAAAGACAGAAGAGGCAGGAATTTGTGCTCAAAGCTTATGACAAAGTACTAAACTCTCTTCTAATTACACCAAAAATGTTTCATGAGAAATATATGCCAAACCAACATAGAGCATCACATTTTTCCAGACATGCCATCAGCCAACATGCACAGTTACTCATTTTTTTTTCTCTCCTGTGGCTCACCCTGGTTGTCTATCCACCTAAGAGACTACTGGTATGGCCTATACTGCAGAGAAACTGTCTTTTTACCTTTGCAGAAATTGCAAAGGACATAGCAGTGACACAAGTAACATTGGGCATGCTGACACGCACGTGAAAGTGGAAGCGGTGCCATTTTGCCTTTGCTCGGCAAAGCCCACATCACACCACCATCCTTGCCATGTGGTCAGCATGCAGATATGGTGTTTCTTGCATGCAGGCTGGTGTTTCTTGAGCTACAGCCCCAGAAAGCAGGTTAGATTTCCTAAAATAGCAGGGGCACCAATCTTTATTTAGTAGCATGCAATCTGGAAGAATTAAATTGCAGCCAGCAAATGCAGCAGCAAATGGTCATGAAGCTTGCCATGCATTTTTATAGTCCTGTCTCGATGGCTGACCAAGACCTGCGTAGCAGTCAGCTAGCGTCCCTTGTTGGTGACACATTCACAAGCTCTTAGTAGCAGAAACATTTGCACCCTCAGTGGATCACGTTGCAATTTTATCTTCCCACCCTTCCCACCTTTCCCTCCCCACCTTAGCTGTTATTTTAGGAACAGTTAAATACACGGTATTCGCTCTCAGGTCTAAGCATATGACGTCAGAAGCTCCCTTACAACTGGCCAACATCAAATAGTTCAGTCACTGACCTGTAGCGTTAAGAGGTAACAGTCTGGCAGCCTGGTCTGGCGTTGGCTCGGCCTCCCTTCGGTTGCATGTCCCAGGGCATGGAGAGTCGGGCACATGTCCTCCCAGGGGGCTGCCAACGCAGGTTTCTTGGCATCAAAACGGTGGAGCTGCAGCTGGTTCCCAGTCCGGTGTTGCAAACAGGAGCCCCTGAAGCAAAGCAGCTCAAGAAACCGTGCTCAGTGCAGGCTCTGGGATGTGCCAAGGAGGTTGGAATAACCCAGGAGTTGGGATACAGTGTTGGTCTCCCGGTCCAGGTCTGGCAGGAGCTGCTAAGCCCATTCCTGCGACAGAGGGCAACGAGCTGCTTGCTTGCAGGTGCCACTCCTGGGGCTAGTCCTGTTGGCTGCGCTTTCTCCATTCTCGTGCTTGTCTGTCTATCTGTCTGCCACCTGTGTTGAGAGCGACTTTTCTTTCGTGTGTCAGTCTTGCCTCTGCCTGGCAGAATAAAGGTTTACCCTGGCATTTCCTTAAAGTACAAGCTTATTTGTTCTAAACTGGGAGATATGCTTAAATAACACTGTGGTGATCTCATAAGAATGTAGTTTAAAAAAAAAAAAAAAGGATTTTTTCCTCATTAAGCCAAAAAAACTGTCTGACTAGAGAAATGCAAACACAGCCATCTGAGCAGACACTCTCTTCTGTATCCGTTCCCCAAGGCCTTCAGCCTGAAAGGTCACAGCAATTCCCCTCCCAGGCTGAGGAGAAGAGGCTGCTGTGGGCCAAGCGCGCACAGATGCATCTCCTTTGCGCCCAGCTGGCAGTCTGTTGACCACAGCTATAGCATTAGCAACAGTGCCCACAGGAGAGATTTCTCAAACCTCTGTAGGGAGTCACACGCCAGAAAAGCAACACTGTAAATGCTACCGTTGAGCTAATGAGCAGCTCGTGTACGGAGCTACCGCATGAGCTAGGAACGAAGCCTGGCTTAGATTACTCCCATGTCTCCAGACCAGCAGTCAACGGCATGGCATTGACTGCTGCCCTGAATTAAAAGAAGAGTTGGAGTAGAAACCTCCTTAACGTGCTTGTCCCTCTTCCTTCACAGCAATTCTGCATTTTGAAGCTATAGGAAGGAGCAAATAGGAAATCAGAACTAAAGTATACAAAAGGCTCAAGAGTGATCTTAGAGAACCTGCACTTCCTATTAAAAAAGGAGGAATAAGGAGGCAATGACAACTGCACCAATCTCATCCTGGGCACAGTGGAGGAACTGATAGTGCAGTTGCTTTATAAAGTCAGAATTTCACTTGGAGAATCTTTAATTAACACTCAGGTCTCTTGAAAAAGAGGAGGAACAGGAAGTATGGAAGAAACACCAAACTCTCCTTTTTAAAATAAATAAATAAAAAAGTGAGAGAAAACTGGCAGCTCCACTTAGTTGTATCAATGCACTTACTACTCACTGATGCTGTTTACATACAGGTTGCCCTTAAAACTGTTGCCCCAAACTTAGCCATTATTTTAAATTTGCATCATTTATGTACAAGTTTCTTGGCCAACAATTTAATTTTCCGTATTTCCTATATATTACTTTTAACACTCACTGCAGGTTACGAGCCATCTAGCTCTATATCCAGTTAGAATAGCTACATAGAGATCAGGCTGAGTTTTACTGAGCTAAAGCTTTTGAAACTTCTACTAAGTTAAAGGCTTAATTTGATTGAAATAAATAGAAAGGTCCTCACTGATTTCAGCTGGCCTTGGACTAGATCACCATATTACCCTCACTTAGGTTTGTGTTGATAAATCTGCACCATCAACTTCTACCAAACTTTCTTCCTCCCAGCATCCAAGAGCACTGTGCAGGGAGGGACAAGCCACTCATTTCAGAATAAAACACCATCCTTCCTCTTTCTGTTTCTCCATGCTGCAAGTCTTGTTACTCTCCCAAAATATCCTGACCTGCAAAAACTCTTTAAAGCTCTTTTCCCTTAAAGGTTTGCATCTGATGTTATCAAAGTTAATTAGATAATTGATACAAAATTCACATAAGGCTCTCTAGTCTTTTAAACACAGTACTTTCCCCAGGCCATGAACTTTGAATCATATAAATGGGAGAATCCTCTGTTGTTTTATTATGTTTAACTTTAGGCTATGTTAAAACTGATGGCTAATTGTTTTTTATGTATCTAAAGCATTTTATTGTTCCTCTAATAATATTTTTTCTTTGTTCATAGCTGTTCCTTTGCCAAAGGGTAGTGTTTATAATGTTAATGATTTCAGTCTCCTTTGAGATCTGATAGGAGTTTTTTGTAGCTGTTTTGTTAGTCAGAAAATCCCCCTCACTCATATTTTGTTGTTGTTGTTGTTATTTGAGTTTATGGGAGGTCCAGAGGGATATCTACTGAGGCTTACTCAGTGGAACTAGTCCCAAATAATTTATGTGGGAAGCGAAATACTGCTTTCTCTCTTCTGCGGTTGGGGAGGTTTTCAGTTTTGCGTTTGACTACAGCTCCCTTTTAAGCTAGCTAGACAAGGAACAGTGCAAAGTCACTTATTTTTAATGCATGTTTAGAGTTTTCTTATTTTTGCTACTTAAGACATTCAGAGGTCTTCAAAACCAATGTTGACTTTAACTGCAGCCTCGGAAAGCTACTTGAAGAAACAAAAAAATAGGTTGTGCCCAGTTAAATCCTACCATAACTCTGCCAAACACTGTGAGTGTAAGGGATGAATTTAACCAATCAATTTAGTTTAGAAAATTTTAGGATAGAAGTACAGCACTGAAGAAGTGAAGTGTAGGGGCATGCATAAATTTAAGTTACAGGGCACAAAGTAAACAGATGCAAATAAAAAAGAAAAAGCATGCCCTGAAGGTTAAATAGCTTAACAGGTAATGAGCAACCCCTCCCTGCCTAGTCTTTGCAGATGATTGACTCTTGCTATTCCTAGGTACAGCTTTTACATTTCTGCAGTTCAGGTACTTACCTTCAAAAGGCTAAACATAACTAGGAAGATAATGTATTTTATATCTTATCAGTTGTACACAGAAGCAAGAATCAGTTCTGTTGGGAATTTCTGTGGGAGGGGTTTTGGTATGGGATGGGGACAAGTAAGTCTCTACTGACACAACTTTTTAATAGAATCAAGTCCTCATTGACTTCTTCAACACTTCCTCACTTGTCATTTGATGACTATTCCGTGTGTGTGTACAACTGTGTACTGAATAAGGGTGCGTATGTACTCATTTCTGTATTTGGCTTTTGTTTAAGCAGCCGTTCAAGACGCTAGTTCTGATATTGCCAGAGCCAGCAATGGCTCTTCCTCCTGGCGCAGGCGACGCAGGCGTTTGTTGGAGGAGGAGATGTTGGGTTCTCTTCCCATTGACACGACAGAGCTGCTTGGGCCGGGGCTGTGGAGCAGCCGCACAGTAGTCCACTCAGCCCAGGGCTCTCGGGTTCTTCGTCCACTCAACACAGCAGGCTATTTTAGCTTCAACAGGTGCACAACAAATTGAGAACATTAATCTTGTAACTTCCAAGAGGTATTTATTCATTCAGATCACTGTAATTTTTGAAACTGTACTTTAACAATCTTTTACTTTTTATTCCATAACTTAATACATCCAAATATAAAATAGGACAGGTGTACAATTTTTATTCCTTAATTCAGGTCCTTAATTACAGTCTAGTAATTTACAGGCATGTGCTCTCTGCAAATCCTTTAAGCATGTCACTAAAACATTATTTTAATGCATCAGTAAATTGGTCAAGACTTCTGCAGCTGTTGTTTAATAACACCTAAGCCAACTATCTTAGACTAGTCAGCACAGAAGTGTATGTTTTTGTTTTACTTATTATAATGTATATGTTACTAATTATAGTCTATTGTATAATACTTCAAATGCACACACCTGAAAATATTCTCCCATTTTTTCAGAGAGCTATAGTTCCTAAATAACATACAATCAAAGAATTTTATCTTAATTCCCAGAAAATTAGACAACTCTGTCATACCTGTTGATTGAACTCTATTAGCCATCTAACAGCCCAGATCATCACTGGCTTCACTGCCTACAAGTACACTGGATGGGGATTACACAAAGTTGTCCCCAGCCATCCTTCTTGGCCTTTTAAAAAACATTGGTTGGATCTCCAGAGACTGTTTTGTCCTGAATGTTGTTTAACAGCGAGTGAAGGCTGTATTCCAGACTCTCAGAAAAATGAGAGAAATGGATATTTTGCAGGATACCTGCAGGAAAAGGTGTTTGTTCACAGAGATGCCTGGAAATCACTCTGACCATCAGAAAGGCTACTTGGTAAATAGAAACATCTCAGAGGCTCAGAAGGGACTGCAAATTTCTATTTTGTTACCTAACGGTTGGTGACTCTGTGTGTGTTTTTGTGGGCTGGACTGCTGTGAAGAGTTAAGAGAGAGATGGGCAATGGACCAGATCATCTGGATAGTTGGTCAGTACTGAGCTACTTTGGCCTACAGAGGTTCAGGTGGAGAACAATAAGTGAGGCCAAAGTTGAAAGGAAAATGTCCCTTTGCAGGGACATCAACTGTGAATGAAGCCTCCTCCAAAGAACAGTTTTATATAGACAAGGTGCAGAGAATCATATAGAAAAAATGCCAGCAGAGCCCTGATTAAACATCATTATCCTTCCAGGTGTAAAGATTACCATGATATGTTTAGCTGTAGAGCACTGGCTGTGATTTGGAGGCTGATATAACTGGGATAAAGGAAACCGAATTTTAGAGAGGCTTCTTCTGCTTCTATAAGGAATTCTTCTTCCTTGGCTGACAGTCCTTGTAACAATGCATTTATATAGACTTCACACTGGTACTCTGACTTCTTAGTGACTCTGACTTCTTGTTTAGTGGAGGGACAAGGTACAACTCCTATTCATGTGTTCCAGTTAGAAATAAATGACACTGAAGATGCATAAAAGGAAATATGAAACAAATGAAGGTATTCTAGGCTAATAAGGAAGAAAAGATCATATTTTGCCGCTGTCTCTGTGAATGCGGCTTTGTTAACAAGAATCTTGGGGAGTTCTTTTTATATATATTATCTTTGCTGATACACTGTGGAGTAAACTGAGGACCTCTACAGCTAAAAGCAAAAGCTGCTTCATGTTCAAGAATATCACTCTTTTGGGGATTCTGTTAAAAAACAGCCCCTCATACTCTCTGCAGCTTGACCAGAGGAAAACCTATATCATGTATTCATCAGAGATTACTTATCAATTTTAGATTTGAAATAAAGCCTTCAATTAGAGGTGTTATAACCCTTTGGTGGCTTATACAACTATATTTTAAGTTAACATTATTCTAACTCAGGTTCTTGTCTCTACATTAATTTGATAAGAATAATCACAAGTTAAAACCTGCCTATCAAGCTGCTTATTCAGCTGCTTCTAAACATACATAAGCATATCTACAGAATAAGATGTTTCTGTCCTTACATAATCCCCTTTCTGGGTAGAACTGAATTTTGAAGCTGGGTGACAAAATAGATGACCAATGGAATTTTCTCCTGAAAGAAAAACATATGGATGTCTGTCTGTGCTATGAACCTTATCTCTACCATGGACAAAATCTGTAGTGAGACCGACCTGTACGGATGGACCCTCTCCCTTCTCCTCACACGCCGTTCTCCTCCACCACCCCCCTGTGCAGTGCACTGCAAGCTGCAGCAAGCTGAGCCCCTGAGGCAGAAGGACTCCTGGGTCTGCCAGCTCCAGATCAAAGCAGCTTTAGTCACTGTTATCTTGGGGAAGGGATCTGCAACAGCAGAAACACTCTTCACTAAAACAGAAAGGAGGGAAGAAAGAGGATTGTTGTTCTGGCAGAAGCCTGAAGATTGGGAGCCAGAAGAAGGAAAAGAGCCCAAGAGGTGAAGAATAAAGAAGATGATAACTAAAGTGGATGGAAAGAGAGTAAGTAAGTGCTGCAAGGAGTCATGAAGGCAGAGCCACTTTTTTTTTTTTTTTTTAAGAGCTGTATATGATGTCAAAAGAGAAACATGAGTTATTCTGATTCCACACAGGGAGTAGGCAGAAGTACTTTGCACTGATCTGGATTGTCATTTTTTGGAAAACTGAGCTAACAACTTTTCCTCTTACAAAAAAGCCTGAGATGCGGGGGAATCTTAATCTGAGGAGAGACAGTGACCATAATGTTCAGCTTCTACGCAGAGTACCCTCAGTAACATACCTACCTAAGGTGGGGAACTCAGTGCTGGCTTGGTGTCCAACAAGGCTTTGCTCTCACCAGCAGTACATTTCGGATCAGGCACTTCTCTTTATTCTAAATTTAAGTCCTTGTGTGTGTGTGTGGGGGGGGGAGGGTTGCTTCTTAATTCCTGCACATTTGTGATGGAATGAACATGCAAGCATTGATGTGAAGAGGTATCCAAAATTATCGGCAGTTGACCTCTGTAGGTCATGCTTCCTTCATATCCAGAAATATGCCTGACTCCTGCTTCTTCCATTCTATCACCTATTTCCTCCTTCCTTTCTCAATTAAACTGCCATGTCAGAATCTTCCCATTTGGCCTTTCACCTCACTGCAGGCTCATGACTCCTGATCTTCTTAATCTAGGATCATTACTATCAATCACTCCTTTAGGCTAATGAGACCTTTTTTCACAGAGGGATGGCAAGGGGCCTACAGATCTTTCAGGCTGATAATATTGTTCTGGCTTTGGTGCCGTTTGGGGTTTTGACTAAACTGTGCCTAGCAGAGCCAGCTAGATGCTCCAAGCTGACCAGCAGAAATTTGCTTGGGCTGCGATTCCTTCAAGCTTGGAGTCATTTACTGGGAGAGGTGAAGGATTAACTTAATTAAATCAACTAATACTTTGGCAAAAGGTTAGGAACTGTGCTGAGGTTAATGAGGATGAAGGTTAATGAGGACCAAGTTTTCTTTTTCCGATACTAATGTCTTTTAGATAGTATGACTTACCAGACCTGTCTCATTGCAGCTCCCTTCACATCACCTATGCTGCCCACGATGTCAGTCTCAACACCCTATTCATCTGTCTCTCAAGAAAGGTCATTGTGCCTTTTCCTGGCTCTTCTCTGAGATAAGGGCTTTCCTGATGGCTGAGTTTACTAGGCTCCTTCTCATTCATATGGCTGTGCTTCTGCCACGATGGCCGCAAAAAAGAAACAGATCTTTGTGTACAATTAACCTGTTTGACAGTGCTGTGGACATGGCACCAGTAGGTTACCACATATTCTGATTGTTTTAACCCATGTCATCTTTATTCCCCTACTGTCTGCATTGTTTTCATAAAGAACAATGAAGCACTTATCATACTATCAGGTCCTGTGAAACAGGTAAAAACGCCGAGAAGATGGGAACCTTATAAATATCTAAGACTCTGCAGCACACCAGACTGCAAAGTTTGAATGTGCATTGCTGAAGAAGTTTTCCAGGAAGTAATTTTTTTCTCTAGCAACATGCTGTCCACCAATTGGTATGCCAAATGGTAGCATGTTATTCTCAAAAGCCCTACTTCAGTGGGTAATATCACTGGTATTAATGATAGACTGAAAGGAAATAGGGCCATCACACAGAGCAAATATAGCCTTCTGAATGATGCTTAAGTTTTGGAAATGTGAAATATTTTTCAGTTCACCTCTAGCTAAACTTTGTCACTGTTTGTTTTTACATGCATTTATTAGATAGCTTTAAGAAGTTTTTCTCTGCTTAGATTGTCTTCAGTCCAGTGCACTCAGAATTATAACAAGGAAATATCAGCTTACAGTAGACCTCATGACGTATTTATGTATTATGCATGGTTAAAAAAAAGTCAGCAACTAACTACAGATTCAGTAAAATCTGAATTTGTTTTAGACTAGAAATAGAAAGCACTACAGACTATAGATTGTCCAAGCTATCTTACTTAATCATCTAAAACTTTCCAGGCAATGGCTACTATTTTTGAAGAAGAATTCTAGCAAAATCTGTTAGCACACAGAACATAACCTGGTATTTCTCCTGATTCTGCTTTGTTACCTTTTGGCTTGTACCTGATATAATCTTTAAAAGTACTTTCAAAACCTTTCAGATAGGGTAAGATCCTCAAAATGTTATGAAAAAACATTCTAGGATCCTTGTGCTCTTCGTAAGAGGATATATGCAACAGACTTGGGAGTTAAACAAATGAATTCATGAACTTTATACACCTAAAAACAGCTAAAAAGGGTTACTTCTGATCAGCCTTTTGTTTTCAAGGGTTTGAAATGGTTTGCCTAATCACCTTAAGGGATTCAGAAAATATTTCCATCTTCATATTCTTTTTTAATGTATGATGTCCTCTGTTCTCTTTAAAAATGCTAGGCTAATGGCATTAAAGATTGATGTTGTTCACACAGAAAATGGATACGCCCCTTGTGGCAGCCACATTGAAAGCCTCCCCGCATTGCCTTCCTAAAGTGCTTCTTTCCCGATTTGCTTGGACAGGTTGAAAGGGCATCACTCTGTCAGTCCCTTGCAGAAGTTATCAGTAAAAATGCAAAGTAACCCTGATTATGGTGACTTGTTTTTTCTTTTTTTACAAAGGTGACAGCTGTGTACTCTTAAAGAGGTTCAACACATCAAATAAATTTGGTTAAGCTATTTATAAACCTTTCTTTTATGGTTCTCTGTGGCATTCGATTTCACTGAGGTCACTTGAGACATTGATGCCTGGTAAATTGCTAGTAATCAAAGGCTGTTAAGTGCTTGTCAGCTTCCTTGCAAGCTTAGTTTGTCTTTATCATGAAGAAGACCCAGTTCAGCAGCTACAGACCATTTATCCATAAACTAATAATACTCAAATAAGAAGTATACATTATATCATTAGGATATCCATGATGTTACAGAAACATTTGTTCTAAAACAATCTCATTTTTCTGAAATAAGATCAGGGCTAATGAAAAGTGAATTCTTGTCATGACTGCAACACGACTGCAACATGTCTCCTACAACTCCCTGGCCCTAAAGCTTCTCTTTAGTTTAGTTTTTGCAATATTTGCAGGGAAATATATATGACTTTAGAGTTTTAGTTGTACTTGGTGTTTATTTCAGGTTTTGCAGTTGTTATCTCCCATAGTATTAGTTTGCAGACCACAAAAGGAGTCAGATGATAACCTTAAATCAGAAAAAGTTAAGGGTAGGTGCTGATGAACTCTTAATTAAGATATAAAGATATTGTTTACATGCATGTGGATTAAAGCCCTCTCAGCTGTAAAATAATTTATTGAAAGACAGAGGAAAGTCAGTCAGCTGGGACTGGTTGTTATAGCTCCACTGAAATTACAGTTTACATCAGTTTATGCTACCTGAGGACTAGATTCAACACATATTCAGAACTATCTGGTATTTTGAAAAGTTTTCTATGAAGATATAGTTTGCCCTTTTAGAAAAATGCGTGTTGAAGCTAAATTCTCCTGGTTAAATATGAGAGTAAAATTATCTGCCTATCCTACCTTTTGAGTTGTGCAGATGTTTTCTGGGCAGGAAAGATACGGTCGTAGGAAGCCTTACAGAAATTCTGAATGTTAAATTAGTCATGAAATGCTGTTATCAGTGGGAAGCTTTGGAGAATACCCAAGACAGAATTTAATTTAGAGGTAGGGATGATAATATATTATTAATAAAACTTTCTGTTGAAGGAGTCCTGTGCTTAGCAAGTCATAACCATTTTGAGATCTCTGTCCCTATGCTACAGTCTACCTACAGTAGGAGGATTATAGTTGTCTGTGGTGAAGCTCCATGCTAGAATTTCTGTCTCACTTTTTTAAAAAAAGAAACTTGCTTAAGCTGAAAATAATGAGATAATGGTCTTCACTTTTAGGCTAATGAGTCCTATCTGGATAATGTTATTTTTCTGTGTAGTTCTAGTGATACTAAATACTTGAAACATCAGCCCATGAAGTGAAAACAGGCCTCTCTTCTGCACCTATCTTCTTCCACTGATCATACATATATATATGTACACACATACACACACACGCATATATATATATATATATATGATCAGTGGAAGAAGATAAATATATATAGAGAGAGATATAAGATATAAATATATGTGTATGTGTTTCTACTGTGGCAAGTTCTTATTAAACTTTTCTCAAGATCTAGCCCTTCATTCAAGCTTTATATTTCCAGACTGATCAAAAGTTGCTTGCTGTTGACACACAACATCTTTAATACATTTTCCCTATATTTTGCCTATAAAAACTGAAAGCAACATTATTCAGAACACATGATTTCAAAAGACCTGGATATCAGTAATGATGCAGACTGTTTTGTGATAAATTACAGAATTTATAAAGACTGCTAGAGCTTACAATTAGTGTCCAACTATGAGTAATGGGAAGGTTTCCTTTGGCAGTGCAAGATTTTGTGCGAAATTACTCAACAAGGGCTGTAAAAGGCTTAGAATACCTTTGCCCCAACAGCATCTAATTCCCATCAGACAATTCAAAATCAGACCACTGAGATGCAGTCAGACACTGAATGATATAACCCTACTGATCTGTGCACAATATAAATTACTTAGCTGGTTTAGCAGTTCTCCTCGGCTCTCAGCAAATTTCAGGCATATAGTGTTGATTCCAGGACTTTGACAGTTTGGGGCCAGTTTCAATCTGCAGCTGAGGATTTTGTTTACATTTCAGGCACCCATTTTCTTCTTTTTCCAGATCCTCTTTCCTCATATTCAGGCTGCACATAAATGATGCTACAAGCACTGCACCTGGGAAGGCTGACAGTCTGCAGTACTCAGTCTGGTTCTCTGTACTGATAGCTACATAAATCTGAAATATCCCTATACAGTAGCCTTACTGCTCCCATTCTTCAATGCACTATATCTTCATTTAAGTTTAAGCAATACCTAAAAAAATTGATTTATTTTAAAATCATAAAATGAGCAGTCTAACTCTATAGACATATTTCTTTTTGATTATTTGAAATATCTCTTCACTAACTTGCAGCAACTGCTCAATGCATGGATGCATTTCACAGTTTTCCAAGTGCATGCATCCTGAATCCTTCAAGATCTCATTCATTTCCTAAAAAGTTCCTATGACATACAATTTAGGGTCTTAATCTGCAGCTACAAGGTGCTGCCATAAAACAGCACATGGTTATTGGTACTGGAACCATCCTCTAGAGGCAATAGATGTTCTTTGCGCAGAAACACGGCTTAAGGAGCAATAAACAAAACAGTCACCCTACTATCTCAAAACAGGGTAGTTTACATATCAGTATTTTGATTTGTCAGCCACCTGCACAGCAATCAGAATAAATGAGTTAATTACCTACAATATTTTTGAAACCTGAAAACATTGTTATAGCCATCTCTTACAGGATGTGATCTGTCTGCATTTATGATGCTTTCAGCTCTAAGTTCATGTTTCAGGTAAAAGCAGGCCACATACTTGTAAGATATAAATTTATACGTGCTCTCAACTTGAAAAATCCCAAACCTGTCAATTATGTTCCACACATCAGTATTAAATAATTTCTGATGAGAAAGAACCACAGGCCTCTCAAATAAGTTTTAGACCACACATTACCTTCTTCCTCTCATGTTAGGAACACAATGGATCTGAGGGACACCATGTGCCATAACAATCATTTGTGTGACCGAGTTCTGTCCTAACCCAAATTGTGTATGTGCCTATAGGGCCAAAATGTTGTAACATTTAACTTGCTTGCACTTTTCTTCCTGCACCATGGAATTTACAATGCCATTAACTTGATAACTCTGGAAGTTCATGTGATTTCTATCATGGATTTCATCAACAGATCTGAGAACCCCCAACTAGTTTCATGTAAATTTTCTCTCCACTCCTGGCTGTCAAAAATACCATATGATCTCTGCAAGATCTTTTAAACTGCACTGCAGGGAGTCAACACTTTTTTAGCTGATGGCGGTGTACCAATGTTAATTTGACTAACCTAGTTCAACACGCAGTATAGAGTTATTTTCTTAGTCTCATGATGGTTTTTTTCAGACTATGTTCAATTCAATTTAAATTTTGGTAAAGATTCTACCTTTAGAAAAGATATCTAGTCCACAAACCTTTCATTATGCTGAAGCTGCTGATGTTATATTTGTCACTGAAAAAATCTCACCTTCTGTGATGGTGGGATTTGAATCACTTTTGATAAATACATCATGTATAGGAATTTGATTGCTTTACTTTTTTTCCCAACTGAAAAGAAGAAATGGGAGGTCAAAACTTTACAGTTTATGTCATACTTCACTACAGTGTAATTCTAGACCCTAAGATTTCTACCATTCCTATTTTGGTAATGAATGGAATGTAAAAGGGAGGTATTTAAAATTAATTGCAGCAGTTCTGAGGGTTAAACCCGCTTAACCCAACCTTTTATTAAGAGAATGTCAACAGAGCATATATCTTCCCTGGGGAGTGCTGGGACATCATTATTCTTCCACCAGCATGTTTAGTTCTAAAACCTGGGATTTCTTCAGGTTCCTGTAGCAGTCATGCACACCATATACCCATCCCAAATTATAATGTCTGTTCTGAGCTACTCACTACAGCAGGATTTGACCTGAGAAACTCTAGAGTTTTATTTTACTTTATTAACTTGGAGTACTTTTAAACAGTTTTTAAACAAAGTTTTCCCTCGACCAGCAAGGGAATTTTCAGCCTGAAGTTCTCAGCAGCATCCGGTGAGGCTCTTAGCCAAGTTCTTCAGATTCTGTACATCCACAAGGACAGCCTGTTGGCTTTTGCTGTGGCATTTTCTTAATCCTCAGAACAGATTTCCTGGATCTAGGAAATTTAATTCCTGACTCCTTTGACCCAGATGCTGGCAAAAATGTAGTCTGCAGTCTGTACGTAATTGGCTTTTTCATTTTGTTTGTTTTTTTCCTAGGAACTGGCCTTGCTGTTAAATTTTTCTAAAACAGTCATATTAATATGTTCAAACATCCACTGTTGAGTTTCAGATAAAGGATCACATCTGTTCATGAAAATCTTCTTCTCAGCTGGGTTGCAATCTATGCAGCTGTTGCTTACTGGATGGAACAAAGTTTTGTCCTACAGGAATGAGAAAAAAATAGAATTAGGTAGTAAATGCCAAGTAATTGGAAGTGTTCTCATTTTACAGAACATGGATTAACACAGCACTAGCTGAAATGATTTTGTATTGTCTGGGTGCTAACCTTGTGTAATAAACATATTATTAGGGAGCTGCAGAGAATGGAATGATTGTTCTTGGATTATTATCCCTCAGAAAATTTGGGATTCAAGCAAGTGAGAAGACATCTTTTGGTCTTTAGCTAACAACCACATAATATAATGAAAAAACAGAAGATGTCTTTTAAAAATCTTTGCATATCATGTTAATTCCCCATATAAATGTAGGAACCTGCAAAGTGTTTTTCTTGTTTGGATTTGTTTTTTGACATTTTCTACTGTGCTTCTGGGCAGGAGGATCTGCAATAGTTTGTTGGGAAAAGGGATACACATCAACTTGATAGAGACATTAAAAATGAATATTAACTGACGTGCTGTGATGGACGGTCAGACATAGGACTGGTGATCTCAGTTCCCACCTCATAAAATGCAGACTTTGTCTATGACCTTGATAAGACAAGCCACTGAAAAGCTCTATCACCACTCTTAAGAAGTAAATCGTAACACTGTTTGGAGATTTTGCAAGGATCAGTATTTATTAAGTTGCTTTATGAAAGTATATTTATTATTATTAATTAATTGTATATCACAAAATTGGAATGCATTGTAAATAGTCTGACTCTGAATCTTTGGTGAGGCAGAAACTATCCAGATGGATCACTGGTATTTGTGGATTTGATAGTTTCGGCGTATTTAGTTCATGTAGGCAAGTGGCTGAGAGAGACAGATGTGGGAGTGATTAGACGGTTTTAAAGTTTCCAGGAACTATGCAATGCATTTACTGTATCTGTTGAAATAACATTTCAGATTACTTTCAGTAAGCACACCCAGGCTTTTCCCCTCTGTGCCAAACATGCCCTGCCAGTATTTTAATACTAATCCAGGATGTGCCTGCTTGCCCAATCACAGTTTGTGAGAGAAGAAAGAATGCTACTTGTCAAATCATGATTAATTAAAAACTCTGAGAAACAATGGCACAGAAACTCCTCTTTAGCTAAAAATACCCACATTCAGAAAAGAAGTATGAAGACAAACCCAAATATAACAGAATAAGCCAACAACAAATAGTAACAATTTAAAAACACTTTTGAAAAAGAAAGCTTGGATATTTTTTTCTTTTTTTATATTGAGAAAGATGAAATTAATTGATTTTGGGAGTACAAAACACTGGTAATTTATAATACCATTTTTTAATTTTTAGCATATGCAATAGCAAGCAAAATCAAAAGAATATCATTGTGTTCTGGCCAAGGGTGATAGCGCTACCTCCGCCTTTCACAAACGCTGGTTCTGACCTCCAACATCTGTTCTTCCCCAAGTCAGCAGCTCAAGACACACACAAAATAGTAAGTCTGAGGGATGCCGTCATGGATGACAGGACTAAACCAAACCTATGGGCTTTGTTTGGATCAGGAGGGTATAGGCTTTTGTTTCATGCTCTGAGTTTTGCCTCTTTGTTCTATGAAGTGAGCAGATAGGAGATTGAAACTTGCAAGGACAGGCTAACTGTACCTTGCACAAAGGGCTGTCACATCCTTAGGAGGATGTGGTCCAACAAGAACTCCAAACCATCCAACGGGTGGTATGAAAAAAGGGTATGCGGCCCTTTTTGCAGCTAGCCGCCTCTCTCTGTCACTCTATGAGAGACTGAGGGGCACTGCCCAAAATCAGGAGCTTGCAGTGATTGTGCCACAGTTGCCCCCTGTGCTGTGGGGCCTCGGAAAAAAACATCTGCTGCATTTCTTTCTATCACAGATGGGGATGAGGCTTGGCCAGGCTTAAGTATTTTTGCTATTAGGAAGCTGAAGTTGGAACACTAGAAGCTTTAGCATGGTGGCTGGTACAAGAGGAAAGGAAACTGCTTCAGTTCAAAAAGTGTGTTATGAAAAACACTCCAGCCTTTCCAAAGAAAGCTGGCATTCTTTGTTCTCCCAGAAATATCCAGGGGATGTGATTTTTGAATGAAGCACTGTTGGAGCTTTCTTTCAGAAAGCATGGCTATTAGGAGACACAAGCATCTTTTAAGAAGAGGGACAGAGTTACGACTCCAGAAAAACTTCTGGACGACTTAGCTATATATAAAGGCATATTAATTTATCATCTCAAGCTTACACTGACGTAAAATCAAAGCCTGCTGTTCTCACAGAATTCAATGGAAGCAGGCTCAGGACTTTGAGCCTGTAACAGTTGTATGCATGCCAGAGAAGATCTTTCCAAGAGAAATACAGAAATTCCTCTTTATATCTATATTAAAAAGACACAAGAAATCTTTTGGAGACTTTTGTAACATCTGAAAAGAGCAAAGTGATTTTTTTCTTCTACATGAGGGCAAGTCGGTATATTATTTGTAGAAGGAGAAACTTCTCCATAAGATAATGGGCCTCAACAGCTTAGGGGGCTGGTAATGAAGCACTGAGCCTTTCATTTCTGTTAGGTCACTGCTATAACTACGGCCAAGGTCAGTAGCAACTGGAAGTCATTATCAGCTGGTGGCTGCAGTAGTTTATCTGAAATTAGTTGGTAGCCCCAGCGCAGTTTCTGCAGGACAGATGTCCATATGATAAAAGCCACTATCACAATGATATGTCTTCAGTTGTCTGAGGAAATAATCTATGAACCTACTGTGTAAAGAGTGAACTTACTCTTACAGTTTGTCCCTGAAGCTGTCAGGAGAGTATGAAGAAACCACGCTGTTCTGTGCACAGCGAACTTCAGTTTTTGATGTTATCAGTCTAGCATCCATCATAATCACTATGTGCAGGGTAGAATTAATGAAATTGATTTTGCACAATTTTTTCTTTTTTTAAGACATACTAAATCAGCTCTCTCTTGGATACTTGTAGAGGCCCTACAAATAGCACTAACAGGACTAGGGCACGTAAATTGAACCATACTTTATCAGAACCAGTGTATTACCTATCAGCTCAGAGTGATGCTAAATTGAAAACTAGAGGCATATTCCTGCACTGGGAGGAATGGAAAATCGGAGACACTGTTGATCTTTGGCTCTGGCATGCTTAGGAATCACATACAGTCAAGGAAATGCCTTTAGTTTGGGAAGCCATTATTCTCTAAAATCTCTAATAATTTCAGATTATTTACATTTATCTATATAATCTCTCCCACTGCTCCCATCATTGATGTCAAAGCACCATTATGGTGTCAATATTTTTTTCCCCAGTATTAAACTAATTTTCTTCTCTTTCCTACCCACAGTAGTACTTATGATATCATTTGGATTCATTCTACTTCATCAATTCTTACAGAGATTTCTTAAAGTTATATGTGGCTGTTTTATTATAGACCAATATTTTGGATTGGCTACTTAATATCACAGACTTACTACACTTTCAAATAGTTACTCAGATGTAATTTCAGGCTCAGATGTATATATGATTAGCAGTATGGGAATAAGGATAGTTTTTTTGACAAACTTGCTATATCTACCTCAGCAAGTCATGTGGCACAATAAAAGTGCATGTGTTGAGTGAAACAGCTAGCGCTGGCAACCTGATGTCCACAGCTTTGGACTAAGTCTAGTGCCCAGTCTGCATGTTTATTAGCAGTGGGAGAAATTTTTTCGGTTCAGTTCATTTGAAAAGAATCGAGTTTACTTGCTCTGAGACTGCACTTCAATGAGAAACAAAGTGCAGGAAGTGGGGATGAGCTGGAAAATTTTTTCAGAAGAGCACTTCTCACCCAGAGTAAAGCATTATTGTATTTTACTTGCCAGTAAAATATTTTAAATATTTTTATTTGCCAGTATCCAAATACATGATATTAGTGTTTATATACTATAAAAGTATGGAACTTTAAAGCAGTGTCTGACTTAAAACTGTATTGCAACACTTTGTAATCAGTTCATAGGCCTAATTTCTTTTTACTAGTAGCTTAAGAATGCAAATATTCATGAAAAGAGACTGATCCACAAAAGAATGAAAAGCTCTTATCTTCTGGTTTTATAGGAATGGTATAACAGCATGGTAAAAACTGCTTCATATTAAGCATCTTATAAGATTACTGACAAACAAAATCATTCTTCATAAAACATCGAGAAAATCATTGGTGAGATGGATACACGGTTAGGAAGCTATGGCTTCTGTAAATAGTGAAGAGAACAAAGTTGCTGACCTGCTCTTTGTTTTTTTTAAAAAGAGCCATTTCTTGCTTAACCACAGACTGTTACTCTTATTTATTTAGGGTGCAGTTTTAGTGGCACACCATGCTAGAAAAAGCTCTAGTATAGATGCAGTTAAACCACCATAAGCATCCTTTTGTTTATATAATTTACTTCTGTTTGGGAAACAGTATAAATCCTATTGGCAAGATGCTCTCAAAATTAGATAAGGATTGCACCATGAGGATTTTGTTGGTATAGCTGTACCATCAAGAATCTCTAATGCAAACTTGCCCTGTATCTGAGGAAATGAACTATGTGAAACAATCAAAAACTACCTTATGTGTAGCCAAACCGAAACTAAGCCTAAAGAAAAAGAAAGGTATCCATAATTTTATTATTCCAATACAGCTTCCTAGTTTGAAGTTTTATAGCCAAACGGTAAGTGCTCATGCAAACTAATCAGGTTGCTGTCAGGTTTATATTACAGTTAGGACTGTGTCAGTACTTCCATCTTAAAAAAATTTTGAGGGGTTTCTTACTGAGATGTAAACACCTGCCTTGCACTGAGAATTTTTATACAAGCCCTCTAAGCCTTCTGGGTAATGAAAAACAAAGCTGTGCAGAGGATTTAATAGAACTCACACTGCATATTTTTTTCAAATGTCAGTATTTCTTTGGCTGTCTACTGTGTTCTGTCCACATCAAAGGTGATGAGCCATATAGAGGGCAGTGCAAGACCTGCATTTTGTCATATGAACCTGCTACATTAGGCACCAATGAAGTGCTAAAGGTATGAAAGCTCCTTTCTTGCAGCTTGGGTAGGCACAAAGATAAATCGGAAGGGTTCTGAAGCAAGAAAGTATTATAATGGCATTAGAAAGCCAGATATGCAGCAACAGAGCCACGACAATTTATGTCCTATAAATATCTGTCCCATACGTTCTAGCTGTATTAAAGGTAATACTTCAGTTTCAAAGGGATTGCATTTCTGGAAAATCTTGTGGTGCATCTCCAATTGCAACATAAATACTGTAAAAAGGCACAGGCTAGTAGCCAGACACTCAAAAAAAGTGTCAGGAGCAAAACTATTTTTAATGATTACAAATTAGTTTGCTACTATATATCATTTAAAACTGTGACTTTGCCACATAAACCTCAACAGCGTTTTCTAGTTTTAAATAATTTTATGTGCCACTTTTTTTGGGTGCCTAGTTAATAGCCTGTGCCTTTTTACAGTATTTAGGTAATACAGAGTTTATTAGTGGAATGGTTAATCAAGACAACTCGCTGGTTAACCTTTTTCTTTTTTCAATCTTGGTAGCATTACCAGGACTTTTTTGCTTTAAATGAGGCTCTGACAGTTTTTAGCTTAACCTTGTGTTTTCAGTGATTTATAAAAAAGACTGAAACTTAGCAGATCAACATAGTGTAGTGTCTTAGTGTCTTAACAAAGTAGTGTTTATCTTTAATTTATAAACTCCCATCTTCTGCAGGCTTTCAGCAGTGTTTTTAATGTTGGTTTGGGGGTTTTTTGGAGAGATTTTTCTACTACTTTTAATCTTTAAAATGTAGTAAAATAATAATATTTAACTGATGAGCAACATTTCTTGCTGCTGTCACATTGGATGAAAATACTTCCAATAGTGCTTCTGTTAAAATGACACATGTGCTTTGAAGTGCCAGAATGATAAAACATCTTTCAGGGAATAGATTCAGCACAGACACCCTCTGTGCTGGATCAGATCCATATTCATCTAACTTTGACCTACATAGCTGAATGTTCAAAAGGAACATTAGAGATTACCACAAAACTAAATTGGAGTAAGACATAGTGGATTTTAAAACAAAAGTTCTCTAATGGGAAAACACAAGCCTGTGCTAAATTGAATATAGGCTCAAGATAGTCTGAATTTCTGGAAATGACTCAGAGTGACTCCAACCTTTCTATAGCTCCAGTGCTGGTTTCCCTTCATCCCGTGACAGTCATACAGTGTGACAGGGCTACTATGTGAAATGGCATCGAAGCAGAACTTCCTGGTGTGAAGTGGTTCCCCAGGGCGGATGTCCTCTCTCCAACCAAAGGTGAAGAGCTAGAAAAACAATCAGGCAACATAATAATATATTAGTAATAAAAAACATTTAAAAACATACACATAGCTTGATGCATGTTTCCCTACTCTGTACATCATAACCATTGATTGAATGAGATATTACATGTATATGATTCAGTGATTCCAGTTGCCTTAATTAAAGAAATGCATCAACAGTAATGTGGAATATACCCCAAGAAGGCACAATCAACAGTTTATGGCAGGGAAGAAAAAAATCTCTGGTGACACAGGAAGAGGAGAGGAAATATGCTGTAGAATTAAAACCTTAAGTTACTACAGTTAAAGAAGCATTCACATGTACTAGAACTATAACTATTTGGCATTCAGAAAGCCTCTGTCTTAGGCTCATGCTAGTGACATTCCCCTAACTTTCATTTGGGTCTCAAGAAGTTACCTAGAGAGAGCTTTCCATCACAGTATTTTTTCCATGTTTAATCAACAGTTTCCTCTGTTTATATGGGACACTTAGCATGCCCTCTCTCTGCTCTCTGTTTTCCAAAATGACACACACTAAATGATCTTTATCTTTTCATTGTGAAGCCTGTGATCTACATGCAGCTTGTTAAAGCCCTTTTTCTTCCTGGAGGCTTACAGTTAATAGAAGAATCCTTCTCAATCAGACACCAGCTGTCTGAAATTATGCCGTGACACTGTAGTCTTTCAATCATAAGATGAAGGTGACAGGTCTGACAGCACCAAATTTAAAGATGCAGCATGCATTTTCCTTTCCTATGGACCAATCAGTGCAGAAAACAGGTTGCAGCTTATAAATTGCTACCCAGAAGCTCTGCTGAGAGCTGTGAGGGTTTTTCTTTTTTTCTTCTTTGCGTCAGTGCTATTCTTTGGCTTTCTGAATGACGTTTGATTTTCCACAGTACAGACTGATGCATAACATCGAGAGAGCCAAGCTCTCTTTAAATGAGAAAACTTTGCTAGTGGAAATCATTTAGCCATGACAGGTCATGTGGAACTCCATGCAGGCTCATTATCCCGAAAAGAAGCTCCACGTACTGTGTTTCGACTGCGTCCAGCACCTCAGCTATCTCACTGAAAGGTAGCTTTGGTGTTTATACATTATCCTGCTCCCAGCAATGTATACATTTCCTGATAGAACCAATATATACAAATCCAAACTAAAACTGCTGAGCTCAATGTGATGTGGGTCTGACCCTGAGTACTTCTGTTACGACTCCCAGATTTTAACCCTTTCATTCTGACAGCTGTCTTCTTTTTGTGGTCTTCCTAAAATATATATCTTTTAAAATGATGCATCCTCAGTGCTGTACCACCCTCCAAATGCTGCATTTGAGAAGCATTATTGCTTCCCTTATCCTGCGGGCACAGAATATAAGCATATATCCAAACACGTGTCTTTCGTGTTATGTGTCTCATCATAAAGCTTTTGTACTCTCTGTTAGCTGCTGTCATTCCCTATTAGCTTCCATATTATAGGTTTTCTAGCCTGCATTTTCCTGGTCCAACCCTATGTTCTGCTTATTTCTTCTTTCCTCCAGAAGGCATTTTATACTCATCTGCAGTAAAATGCAGTGGACAGCTTTAACTTCATTTTCAAACCAATTCCTGCTTTTTAAAAGGCTAAGTCTTTCCCCACTTTTCTTTGTGCTTCACAGACGCAGCATCATGGACTCTCTGCAAAGACACTTTATCATGTCACAAGCAAAGTGAGAAGTAAGATTTGATACAGCAAAAAGCAACAATGCTGCTTTTTCAGAAAAAGAGAAGCCTGAGATGATTTTCCTTTAAGGGAAGGAACAGCAAAAGCCATTTCCTTTCTCTTACCCTTTACTATTCTACAGAAGAAGTAATAAACCTAGGGCTCAAAACAGTGAATAACAAATATCAAGAGAAATCTGGGTATCCAAACTTTCCGATGGTGTGGTTCTATGATGTTCTCACTCTCATGCCTACTTTGCAAGAGAGAGGTCCTCTTGTGGAACACTTTCTAGTCTTTCCCAGGGTGAGTCTCTCCAAATTCTCTGTGCATGATCGGTGAGCTGAGGGGCCATTCTTGCTGCTCACTGGACCTTGGCTTGAGGACCACCACTTCACTGAATGCATCAGTACACCTAAAAGAGCTCAAGCTAACTTTTAAACCAGGTCATACTGAGCCAGCGTATCCCTCCCGTTTCCACTCCTGCATGGTTTCTGCCCACCGCTAGGGCTGTGTTCTGTGAAAGCCAAGAATCTTGAATTGGTAACAGATAGGATTTTTTATTCCTTCCATGGGAAAACAGAGAAGAGAAGGAGTCTGTCTAACACTAGATCTCAACCTTCAGACTAGCACAGATTTTTCTTCCTCCTTAGCCTGCTGTTTCGTAAAACAGTATCTTGTTTTTAAAGCAACAGGTCCATCTTCTCCCTGGTGATACTATTATAAAATCAACCTTGCTGGGGCAGAAACTCAGTTTTAAGACTAAGGAGAAGAGAAAATAAAAGACCAGAAAAAGGGTGATACTTCTCTACACCCCAACTAATATTAAAATCTTAGAGATAAAATTCAAAGGCCTTATGGTCCTTCCAATCTCATCATTCTGTGACATCTCCTACATTGCACAATAAATTCTGCCTAGTTTACCACTAAATCTGACCAATAAAACAATAATCTTTCCTCTGCATAACTTGTAACAACACTACATGTTATTAGTTGTAGCCCTAAGTACATAATGCTCCACTTTGTCACCTGCCTCTCACTTTGGATGTTTTTACTCCTTTGACCTAAGCTGTTCGGAGCCACCTGAGTCTGATTTTATGAGACTGAGAAATGGATGAACCCCTGTGCACTCCTTCATCACAACTGTCTGTTTGTTGATTTGAAACAAGGCTGCACATAAGTTTCCAAACACATTAGAAACAAAAAGCAGGCTATTTCTTTCACTTGTAATCTCCAGGGCTGGTACTTACTCTACTCAGTGCTGAGTCCAAGTAACACTCCCTGTCCTTCTTGCTCAACAGGCGCTCACTCCTCCACCTCCATCTTCTCTCATATCACAGTGCACAGCCATAAGGCCCCATCCTCTGTATTTGCAACCAAGTAACCCCTCAACCTTCATGTTTTAGCTTTTGATGAGGCTTAGCCCTGTCACACAGTAACTTGGAAAAATACAGCTTTCCAGCTGCCTCATTTTTTAAAAAGAGCTTAATTTGCAACTGAGACTGGGCCTGAAAAATGATTACTTGAAACAGCTATTGGTTCGGAACTGTCTATAGGACAAAGACCTTTTTGATACCATTAACGCTTTCCAGCTTGACGACATTGTTCAGGTACTAGCTGTCCGGCTGGGGTCTGTCAGCTGGTGCTGTGCTTAGACTACAGCGTGAGATTTAAGCAGACAACATATGCCCTGTACTAAGAGGAAACAACACATTTCACAACTAGACTCTGGCTTGAATTATATTTCCAAGTAAAGAAGAAAGCTGGGCAGGTTGCATGGCTACTTGTTGGGCTGCGTTAGAGATAACACATGTCCACTTACTCCCTGATCAAGCTGAGGGACTTGAGAGGACAAAGTAGATGCCTGTCATTTTACTTTGCTGTTGTTTGAACAGCCCAGCAGAGCCTTAGTTTTCTCTAAAGTCAGAATATATGGAGATATTCAAAACCCACCTGGACGCGATCCTGTGCAGTGTGCTCTAGGTGACCCTGCTTGAGCAGGGGGGTTGGACTAGATGACCTCCTGAGGTCCCTTCCAACCTCAACCATTCTGTGATTCTGTAATTTAGCTCTTGGAAGACAGACATGGAAAGAAGACTGAGCTGTGCTATCTTTCTGCCCCCTCCCCTTTTTTTTCTCTTGTTTTTAAGTGTGGGGAAGTTTCCAGAAGCTACAGCAACATTCATCCTCAGTTCTGATCCTTCCCCTGTTCATCAGAAATTGCAAAACCGGCTCAGTAACCTTTTGTCTGCTTTAAAAGCACCTGCTTTTAAAACCCTTGGGTGGAAGGTCATCTTCAATCTGCTGCGGGCTGCTAAGCTGTGCCATGCAGCTCAGCTGCTTAGAGTTTCAGCGTTCATTTTCTGCCTGGTAACATGACACAATAAAGTGTACAAAGGATTGTATCTCTGTCTAGTGCTAGAATCAGCACTAACACCTGCTACACTGTTTATATCCAGCCACTATATATTTCCACAGAATTCTCTGTAAATTTATACCAGAAGTCACAAGACCAGCTCAATGTCAATCCATACAATTTAAAAAATAATACTAAAATGCTCAACATTTTCATTAACAGTGCTAGTTTCTACAAGCATATACAGAAATTAAGTAAGCAACAAATTCAAGAAGATATAAGTGATAAAGAGGAGCTACCAGAAGGTCAGGTGTTTTGCCGTTCTTCTCAAACACTCTTTAACAACGATAATTTTCATGGCTTACTATGATGCAAGTAGGAGATCACATACTTTTTCCTTGGAAGATATTTCATTAGACTGTGGTTCTTCAGCATGCTGCAGGTAATGTTCCTGACCTGGCAGTCTTTAGGATCGAGTAAGGAGAGCTAGTGAAATTTCTATCAAAATATGCCAACCTAAACCACATTTTTTCAATTTGATCAACTGATCTGCCGATCCTGCTTGCCAGGTTGGAACTTAAGGTTTTTGCCCACAGATTCATGAGGAGCTACAGAACACGGTGGTGCTCTGCTGTGGCCAGAGCTTGGAAAGACAAGGTCTCAACACAGTGCATACTAGGGACTGAGGGAAATTTCAGAAAAAAGGGGGAAGAGGGTGCTCTTTATTTCCTGGAAGAAAATAACCAACCACCCCAAACCCTGCACTAAAAATGTTTTGACCTTCTGAAATTAAATATTTTCTGAATTCTTTTCTATAGGAAAACTAAAAATTCTCCTCTGGATGAAATATTTAGGGCACTAAGCAGGATTGCAACCCTGGACTTCAGGAGAGCAAACTTTGGCCTCTTCAGGGACCTACTTGGAGGAATCCCATGGGTTAGGGCCCTAGAAGGAAGGGGCGTTCAAGAGAGCTGGTTAATATTCAAGCATCACCTCCTCCAGGCTCAAGAGCGGTGCATCCCTATGAGTAGGAAGTCAAGCAAAGGAGGCAGGAGACCTGCATGGATGAGCAAGGAGCTCCTGGCAAAACTCAGCCAGAAGAAGGAAGTATACAGAAAGTGGAAAGGGGGACAGGCCACTTGGGAGGAACATAGCAACGTTGTCAGAGTATGCAGGGATGTGACGAGGAAGGCTAAGGCCCGTTCGGAATTAAATCTGGCGAGAGATGTCAAGGACAACAAGAAGGGCTTCTTCAAATACATCAGGAGCAAGAGGAAGACTAGGGAAAATGTGGGCCCTTTGCTGAATGGGGTGGGTGCCCTGGTGATGAAGGATGCAGAGAAGGCAGAGTTACTGAATGCCTTCTTTGCTTCAGTCTTTACTGCTTAGACCAGCCCTCAGGAACCCCAGACCCTGGAGGCAAGAGAGAAAGTCTGGAGAAAGGAAGACTTTCCCTTGGTGGAGGAGGAGTGGGTTAGAGATCATTTAAGCAAACTTGACACCCACAAATCCATTGGCCCTGATGGGATGCACCCACGAGTGCTGAGGGAGCTGGCGGACATCATTGCTAAGCCACTCTCCATCATCTTTGAAAGGTCATGGAGAGCAGGAGAGGTGCCTGAAGACTGGAAGAAAGCCAATGTCACCCCAGTCTTCAAAAAGGGCAAGAAGGAGGACCCAGGGAACTACAGGCCAGTCAGCCTCACCTGCATCGCTGGAAAGGTGATGGAGCAGCTCATCCTGGAGGCCATCTCCAAGCATGTGGAGGACAAGAAGGTGATCAGGGGTAGTCAGCATGGCTTCACCAAGGGGAAATCATGCTTAACCAATCTGATAGCCTTCTATGATGGAATGACTGCCTGGGTAGATGAGGGGAGAGCAGTGGATGTTGTCTACCTTGACTTCAGCAAGGCTTTTGATGCTGTCTCCCATGACATCCTCATAGACAAGCTCAGGAAGTGCTGGCTAGATTAGTGGACAGTGAGGTGGATTGAGAAGTGGCTGAATGGCAGAGCTCAGAGGGTTGTGATCAGCAGCGCAGAGTCTAGTTGGAGGCCTGTAGCTAGCGGTGTCCCCCAGGGGTCAGTCCTGGGTCCAGTCTTGTTCAACTTCTTCATCAATGACCTGGATGAAGGCACAGAGTGCACCCTCAGCAAGTTTGCTGATGATACAAAACTGGGAGGAGTGGCCGATACACCAGAGGGCTGTGCTGCCATTCAGAGAGACCTGGACAGGCTGGAGAGGTGGGCGGAGAGGAACCTCATGAAGTTCAACAAAGGCAAGTGCAGGGTCCTGCACCTGGGGAGGAATAACCCCAGGCACCAGTACAGGTTGGGGGTTGACCTGCTGGAAAGCAGCTCTGCGGAGAAGGACCTGGGAGTGCTGGTGGACACCAAGTTAAGCATGAGGCAGCAATGTGCCCTTGTGGCCAAGAAGGCCAATGGTATCCTGGGGTGCATCAGGAAGAGTGTTGCCAGCAGGTCGAGGGAGGTGATTCTTGCCCTCTACTCAGCCCTGGGGAGGCCACATCTGGAGTACTGCGTTCAGTTCTGGGCTCCCCAGTCCAAGAGAGACATGGCACTACTGGAGCAAGTCCAGCGAAGGGCTACAAAGATGATTAGGGGACTGGAGCATCTCTCTTATGAGGAAAGACTGAGAGAGCTGGGCCTGTTTAGCTTGGAGAAGAGAAGGCTGAGAGGAGATCTTATTAACGTGTACAAGTATCTGAAGGGAGGGTGTCGAGAGGATGGAGCCAGACTCTTTTCAGTGGTGCCGAGCGACAGGACGTGAGGCAACGGGCACAAACTGAAACACAGGAAGTCCCCTCCGAACATGAGGAAAAACTTTTTCACTGTGAGGGTGACAGAGCACTGGAACAGGTTGCCCAGAGAGGCTGTGGAGTCTCCTTCTCTGGAGATATTCAAAACCCGCCTGGATGCAATCCTGTGCAATGTGCTCTAGGTGACCCTGCTTGAGCGGGGGGGTTGGACTAGATGATATCCGGAGGTCCCTTCCAACCTCAACCATTCTGTGATTCTGTGATTGTCACATTTTTCACATACTGTAATTCCCTATGGAATAGAAATTCTGAGTTTCAGCCAGGCCTAATAGCTAGTTTGTTTCTGAGATTTTGTAATTCTTTCCCTTCGTTCTCAACTGGCATCTTTAAAACCCGTACCTTGCACAAACTCACTCTTCAGATCTATCAGCCAGATGAATGTGTCTCATATCAGGAGTCTGAATACTTGAGTAAATTAATTTTCATTTTGTCTCTAAACCAATCCAGAAACCAAGAGAATATTAAAACTACTAAGACTACGCAAATAACAAGTTGCTCAGCAGTGCAGTGATGGACATTATACCAGATCCTTATATAAAGTTATCTTTCCTCTAAAACTTTTATTCTGTAGGTTTGGAAAATATAGTTCCTTTTTTGGAGAAAATGAAATTATATTATGTTACCCTAGGTTTCTTCTAAAGATTCTCCAATATTTCTCACACAATTTCGAGAATTTACATTGACAGGCAGATAGTAAACTAACAACTCTGTTCCTATCAGTGGAAAGAATAACTTTTGAATGCAGTGTAAGCTCCCGTGGCAAAAAAACAACCAGAATCAAACTCCATTTCATTTTAGCAAAACTGTTTTGAGGGTTAAATAGTGTAATGTACTTGGGGGGGGGGGGGGTTAAAACGATTAATTTTCGTCTACCTCTGTCATATCTGAAAAGCTCCGTTTTTTCTAGTTCTCACGACTGAAAAGCTCCCGGAGTTGCTAATTCATTAACCTGCCTTTGCTGCCTTTGTCTTCAGGTTGTCCGGAGCTGCCCTCTGCTGATTGTTTTCTGAACTACACATTCAAAATAGTAACTTGAAAAGGAGAGAAATGTGTATAAAAGTGGGCAATGAGCTGTGTGATCCTGTGAGGCACTCCCAGCCCCCGCCCCTCTTCAGCAGCCCAGAGAAGGCACCGATCTGTTCAGTAAATTGAATTAAATGGCTTGGCCTGGGTTTTGGCAGTCCTTTCCCAGTGCAACTGTACCACTCTGTTCAGAGAAATGTTCCCTTGCAGTCTTTTGAACAATCTTCTGCAGTGAGAACATACACGCCGCCGTTCCACACTAGCTAGGCAGAAATAATTCACATTGTCTGTGAAGCCCAGATCAAGCAGTTTAGAAGGCACTGGAGCTCTGATTCTCCTCACTGAGGAGCTGGTTGGTTAAACTCCTTTTCTATTAGTTTTAACCCTTTTTGTCATTAATATAGAACAAGACCTTTGCACTGAATCTGATTTCAAACATATTAATGCACTGGAATACACTAAACCACAGATTCCTTCTTAAAATGCCTCTCCCTTTTCATCCCTTCCCCTTCCTCATAAGAACTTCTTTTTTCAAAGGATATTTCGAGCCTCCTTTTTTTCTGTTTTCCCTCCTAAAATTTTTCTTCTCTCATCTTTTCATCCTATTTTCTTCACTCCTTTCTCTTTCCTCATCTGTCATTCTCAGGATTCCCTCCTTTCCTGATGAGGGTTTGGATCTCTCTGGGTTTGTAGATTTTCAAGCCAGAGGCACCACTGCGATGATCGAGTCTGGACCACACGACTTCCTTCAACTAATTGCTTGAATTACTGGATATCTTTCATAAACAAAACTTGATTATGTTGATCTAATCTCAGCATCCTGCCACTGTGTTGTGTCTTAGCTATGTGAAGAAGCCTTATTTCAGCAACTTTCTTTTCCCTGTATAGGCACTAATCTAAACTGTGACCACCCTTTAGCTTCTTAGTGTCATTCATTTGCACACCTCCCCTTACATTTTCCAGTATCCTCAGAGAATGATTTCTTGACCTCAACACTTCAAATATCCCTCAGCACTCCTGTTTCCTCAGCTTTTAAGCTCTTTATGTGTCATGTATCACAGGTCAATTTTTCTCCTCAGCATTGTGAATTTCTTCTAATCTGGAGCCTTGCCCTGTGGAAGGCACATTCACTAAGATTGCTAATAAATGGTTAGGTTGTGCTTTTTCCTCCTGATTCTCTTTGCCACATGTTGGCCAGACCCACAGCCTGGGAGTCATAGTCTCTTTCCTATGGCATTCACAAGCACTGTGAGTATAAATCAGAGCTCTTTTCTTCCATATTACTGAGAGCTAATATTTTTCTAACAAACTAACTTAGATAAAAGCTTTATTTGAGCCTTCATCATCCCTTGTCTTTCTGAAACCCTTTCTTTCTGGCTTTCACCCTATTTATCTCACTTATATTTATCTTGCATATTCATTTAAAATATAACCACTCAGATTCTTTCTCACCTGTTGATTTCAGTCCTGTATCAGGCCTCTATTTTTGAGCCCTCCCTGCTCATCGTCACTCACTGAACTTATTGAGATGAAAGGATAAAAGGAGACAACCATTAGAGCTTTACACACATAGGTAGTATTTTTAAAATACTTTTGGGAACAACGGAACTGAAATCAATGTGTTTTTGTAACAAAGTAGGGGAAAATGGGGCACCCAAAACCTCTTTGAGTTTTACAATTCCTTTCAGAAATTAAAGAGTATACAGCACAGGCAACAGTTGGAATTTCTGAGGTTATGTTACAGATTACTTTGTAAAAGCTATTAAGATCAGCAGTAGTTCAAAAATAACTTCTACGCCTTGCTTAGCCTTAAGAAAAGGAGGAAACCTCAGGGAAGGGTTTAGAAATTTGAAAAGAGAAGCAACAATTTTACACTGCTTTTCTCTTTTCATTGTTAAAATACCTGTTCATGTGACCATGTCCGTTCTGAGCCATCCTTCACACAAATGTCTAGCCTCAGCTCAGTCCCTGTGGCTCCGTGTTTACTGTCCACACAGAGATTGGCTGCCACGTTTCGAATCTGCAAAACCAAGCAGCAACATTTCACATTAAACCAGGCCGCAGAGTACGGCTTCTGACATTAAGGAGTTAGGAATTTAGCTTTCTCTTATTTTAGTCAGAAATTGAAGGGCTTGAGACTCACCATAAGTTATATAAAACTGGTGGGACTTTTTACATGGCAGAAAACCATGTCCTGAAGTGAGCTATTCTTTTTTTGAACCAGCTTTAAAAGCAGAAAAGTTTGAAATTTTCTGCGTAACAAATGGAGTGTAGCTCCATAAGAAATACTTTCATGCAAAGAAACTAAGAGAAAAAAGTCTGAAAAGTTCAAAGTTTAGTTTGACTGCTTTTCTTCTCCTATCAGAGTAAGTGAGATCAAGTGTATTAAGAGGAAATGATTTCTGTTTGTGTTTCTCTCTGACTAGAGAGCAATATTTATCGAAAGGCAGGCACACCCTCTTCTAATGCTCGTTTTTATTTCAACACGATAATACTGTTGCAGATAAGGTCACAGACCACTGTTTCATGTGCAGAAAATTAAAAAGTTCATAACAAGTTTGTACTGAAACTCTGCTTACCCACAGAGGTTCTGTATGCTGTCTGTATGCCTATGAGCAATCTGCGCGGGAGCTCATTCTTAAAAGGGAAATCTCATTTTTGAGACTGAAGCAACCGAGTAATAATTGATCAGTGACTATCAGTCATACCATTTATGCGCCACCAGTGTATACACTGCTGTGTATATTTTTTTGGAAGAATGTATTGAAAAGGAGTGGTGCAGCAAGTGCTAGTGAAAAGAGGAAAATACCAAATTTATTTTGCCATTACATGCGTCTCCTTGAATACCTTAAGTGGGCTGTTTAAAAATCTTTTAGACACCTGTAGAATGAAGAGGATTCCTTAAAAAACTTTCTCTGTCAGTGAGATGCACAGAAACTGAGTAATCAAAGCACAGGTACGTGCATGGAGATGTGCACAAATTCTATATGTATAATATATGTAAAACAGGTGCACATTTTGACATTCTGGCAACTATTTTGATCTTTATTTAAACAAAAAATAAAGGCCAGATGCTGAATGGAGCTACAGCCAAAGTAACATTTGTAATTTTCCATGGAAAATTTTCTAGAAGTCACCATGGTTGCCAAATTAGACAAATGTAAACACTGTCACACTTAAACACTGTATACCTCACAAAAAACAAAGGATGAAAGACTTCTCAGTACAGCACAAAACATTGCAAAAAGGGGCAGTCCTCATGTTTGTCAAACACATGGGAGAGCTACTGTGCTCTTTTTTGAAGCTGGAGGATTGGAATCAAGTCTATATATCATGCTCTAAGAAAGATTTAGACAGATGGGAGAGCAACAGGAACTGGAAAAATTTAAAAAAAAAAATCACCTCCAGGAAAGGTGTTAGGAAGTGTGGTTTTTTAGCCTGGAGAAGAGCAGATTGGGCAAATGGTGCAATTACCAATTTGAGCAATTGGCTCCAAGAACCTTTGAGCCTTCAACACGGCTCAGAGGAGTGTTCTTCTAAGACATTGACAAGCACAGTTCTAGTGTGCTTTTTCTTATTTTTATGCAATAAAAATGCCATAGATGAGGTCAAACACTAGCATTTGCTATGCAGAAACAGATGCAGAAACCCAACACTGAGGCCCACAGTACAAGGAGTCATGTTAACTGAAAAAGGGATAAAAGGTAATCAGTTCTCAACAACCCTGCCTTCATTTCTATATCATCCTGCAAAAAAGACAGGAAAAAATGAGGGGGATAGATTTTAATTTTATATTTTTGAAGTCTTACGTTAAAAATGTACTCCAAGTACCTTTTGTTTAAGAGTGTTCAATCCCTTCTCAATGCACTTAGATTTACATGTATAAATAAAGATTACTGACCTAATGCAAAATTAAATGCTACTTCCTTATCAATCTCTTCAGTTCTGTTCTCAAAGCACATGAACTAACTAAAACAGAGATGCTAATAATTACCATTAATATTTGGGATATATTTATGTGATCCATAATTGTAAAATGACAATGAATACACTACACTTTCACTGAATGCTTTATGGCATTAAAGGGCTTTGTCTAGATGGCATTGCTCTATCCTATTCTCACTCATTTGGGCTATGCAGCAAATTTATCCTATTCACTTCTGGAAAAGATTTTAACTGAAGTTATGCTTAGTTTCTTCATTGCTGAAATCTGCCTCCTGTGCTCTTTATTCCTCTGCTCTTCTCTCTGCTTCTGAAAGGTTTCCTCAAGTTCATTTTTTCTCTGGTTTGTTGCAGCTTACATGTTAACTCATCCTTTTTTTGTCTTTATTCTTCATTTCAGCAGCAGAGGGGTTGTGGTTTTTGTTTTTTCTCTCTCTCTTTTTTTTTTTTTTTTTTTTTGTAATACAGGCATTTCAGTCAAGTCTGTGCTTTTGTTCTCTGGCACTTCTATGTGGCCTTGGCAGTCACTAGAAATTGAACTGAGCCATCAAGCTATTGCCAGAACCACAGGGAATGTTCTGCTGAACACCGGCACCATATTGCCTCTAAATTTCCTAAGATCCTTTCATGTAAGAAGGAAGGGAAGCAGGAGCACAGCAAGGAGAGGGTTTATTTTGGTTTATACATCAATATGCATTTGAACTTCCTTGTCTCCAGCCACATGGCACAATGGATTTCTATTTTTCAGGTTATGAGTTACAGCTAGCAAAGAAAAAGCTAGAACTCCTAATACACCCCCATTTCCAGCATTTGTATTTTTGCAGTTGTGGAGATTGGGGACAAGCAGGAGAAAGATTTTATCACACATGCAGGTAGGGCATGGAGCTGCTACACACAAAGTTTGTTTGCTCAAACTGAAATACTATCATGTGTATGAAATGCTATCATGTGTATGAAATGCAGATAAGTGTGTGGGAAAAGCATGTATTCGAGGAGTTTGTGTGGACTAACTGGGATGATTAAAGATGATTTGAAAGGCTGTTTTAGAACTAAACACAGCCTGAAAAAAGCATGGGACACTCTATATGCATGTCACTTTGTACATTAGTTTCTCAAATGCCATCCTAACTCACCTTGGGACACAAATACTAAGACTATGGGCCCTATAATCACTATAGAGAGTTGATGAGGCATAAAAGCACAGAGAACATAAACTCTAGGTTTATTTTCTCCCTCTTCTGTATTGGAGTTGTTAGAGCAAGGACATTTAGGCTCTTTTCAGTGCTGCACCTATACCTGGGAAAAAGGAAAGTCAACTAAGTGAGATTTCTGCTGTTGTAACATCTGACTTATGTGCTTTAAACAAGGCAGCAAGCCATAAAGCCATGGGTAAGATAAAATAAAGTAATCTTTGGGTTTTACTAAAAACAGTTAACACATGTTAACTACAGCTTGGTTTCTCTAAGTTAGTCAGCCAGTGTTAAAAAGATTTTTGGCAGAATAGGTGAGGCCTTAAGAAAGAGGTAGCTTAGTTCATGTAAGTGCTCTGCCATGCAAATGCTCTGCTTGAACTACCACTAACAGTACTGAGTGGAGTTGACTGACTCGGTGGATGAGGAACGCAACACCCAATGGAGGGCAGCATCATCTTCAATCACGTCTCCAGAAAACCGTAATACGTATACAAGCATATTTATATCTGTTAGTATTTTGGAGGGGGTTATATTTGTTGAGTTTTGTTTTGCAAGGAAACAAACCAGAGGTTTAGACATTTCGAGGTATCAGGGGGTTTCTTAACTCCCCTCTCTCTGTTCCTTTTACTATCTCCCATCCTCTTCCCCCCCTGCCCCCCAGCCCAATATGATATTTCTCTTTACTACATCAAGATTCCTCTACCAGCTCCTCTCCTCATTCACCACTTCCTTCCTCTTTTACCTATGTCTCAGCTTCTCCCCAATTTCCAGGCCTCAGCCAGATGCTTTGGTTCCAGTATCCATTTTTTTTTTGCTTGCCCATCCACACTGGGTTGATGTTAAAAGCTTTCTAGAGCTAAACAGACATACTGCATTCATCAGCAACACAGCTGAGGCACAAATCAACTGAATTCCATAATCTCTAGTTTCAGAGAAAATCTGAAGAAAGATAAACCTTGCGGTATATTCTAAGCATCAACCAAGCAGGCTGATGTACGTATTTCCAGCAGTAAAGTAAAATAGGGAAGTGGAGCTGTACTTACAAATTAATCTGGGGGGAAAAAACACAAAACAGGGGTTCCCAACTGGTGTTTACGTACTGCAGAATAGATTGGCTACCAGATAACTTGACCTTAGGCTAAATTAATGTTGGAATTTTGTAGAAAGCTACCAGCAACATGATTTAATCTGCTCCCCATGGGAGATGCAGGTATGGACAGTCTGCTCCTTACCCTCTCAAAAACTTAGTATTTGTCATTAGGCAAATAGCATGTGAATGGGAAAGCAATGGATGTATTGATTACCACGGTAATCTTCTTGTCGGAAAAAACAGAAGTGTTTTGAGGAGAAAAGGGTTAATGGCCATTGATACAACTTGCTTGGATGAATTGTAGGATTTTGGACCATTTTGACAGAAACTATGTAATGACACACACATATGATCCATATTGAAAGGAAAAGAAAACAAAACAATCCCTCAAACACTCTTTAAAAGCAAAGTGAATTTTCCCCCACCTTTTAAGGGAATCTATTTTAGGCTGAAAAAGAAATTACAGAGGGAAATCAAAACTTTCCAGGGTCAGTGGCTATACTAAACAATTCTGGTCTTTGATAATTCTACAACTAAACTAACGTCCCTCACAGGGAAGTGAGGCTTTGCTTCTAGTTCTTGCAAGATTCGTTCATGACAATGCGGGTGATGTCCTGGCTCCAGCAGCACCTGCCCTGCCTGCAGGGGAGCTGCAAGGTCACCCAGAGACACTTACACTGTCCTGATGAGTCCAAGAGGGAGAGGCACTCCCGGGGTCCTGGGATCTGCACTGCATGCACATCACTGCACAAAACCAGCTGTGCCAAAATTCAAAAACTGGGGAAGTGTAGCAATCTAAAGACAACCTTATGTTCAGTATAGTCGTCTGTTTCAATGATGAATCCAAAGATGGTGACATGACTGTCCTTATGGTGTCCAATGCAAGAGAGCAACCTGAGATGCACCTTGGTGCTACCAATTTATATAATGTTTTCCATACAGTGTGCTTTAGTGCCCCAAATAAGAAGGCAGCTGTAGCTCTTAGAGGATATTAGCAACATTTGCTTATGTTTTGCTGTTTGAGCAGCAGTTAAAGCCAGTTTTACTATGTTGCTTAGTAAAGCAATATATTCTTAAATAACTATAGGGCCATCAAAGTCTACAGATCAAATATGGAAAAATGAGCCACCTTTCCTGTCAACTGCTACGTACTAATTTTTAAAGTATTCATTCTTTGTGTGAGCCATAAAAAGTTGAAGGCAAACACTGCCAGATACCAAACACTGAAGAAACAAGGGACTGCTATTAAATATCATACTGATGCTGATGAAGGAATTTGGATAGCACACAGTCGGGCAGCACTCAGTTTGCACAGGCTGGGGAATAGCTGGTTATATTGCTTTTGCACAACATACACGTGACACTTGATGTGCTCAGACTGATTCATTAAGGGTATGACGATGACACTTTAAAAAAGAAAGTAATCAAAAGAGAAGTTAATGAGTTCTTATGCTTTGATCCTTTTTCTAATGTGCCATTTGATTTAACTTGGGAATATTTCATGTGTGACATTTTCATGTCACTGCTGTAAAACAATTCAATAAAATCCATGAGTTCTGAGTTCTGGACTGAGGAAGGAGTATTTTCAGGTCCAATAGCTTAGCATTGCTGCAGTGACAGAGCGACTTGCTGAACAGTAATTAACTGAAGAACAAGTTCCTGTAATAAGAAACTAAGCCAAGCTCTAAATATTCCCCTTTTGACTCAGGAAAACAAATTAATCTTTTCATATGACCTTGACTATAGGACAAACGAAGCCTAAAATAAATTACAATAGCTGACATGATATGACTGATTTCTTGTAAAGTGTGTTTTCAAAGATATTGTTGGAGGCTGTGATATCAGTGCTATATATGCACACTGGACCACAACTTGTAGATTCATGAGCGCTCCCTAAGAAAACATTATCTGTCCAAATCTCACCTAATCCAGCTATTGTTTTAACTTCCTTCAGCAGGATTTCAAATACACATTACAAATAAATTATTGTGTCTCCGAAAGAGATGGTTGTTATTCTTTTACAACTGGTAACATACTTTCCAATATATTTGTAGGGATAAGAACAAAAACTAACTGAAAATTTTCATTTTTTCCATGTTGAGAGAGGAAACTGTACAGTAATCTCACTCAGACGCAGAAATTATAGTTTCACTAACCTTTATCTGTCTGCATTCACCATTACATTGTCTCACTGCACATATTTCAGACGTTAAAAGGCAGAGCAGAATACTAAGGAAATGTACCGCCTGCCAGCTACAAAGGACAAAAGGCCATGTCTACTGTACTGAAGAAGATTGGGTTTTGTTTTTCAGATTTGCTTCTTTTCCATCAGGAATAGATTTTGTCAAGAAATTTAAAAGACAGGTTTCAAGTAGATGTGTTTGCAAAAAGAAAGGAGTTTTGAACAGACTGTTTCTGAGATGCCTGCTGTTACACCACACACTTTTCCTAGCTCTAGGTGTCAAGATACTGGAGCCAAAGATTGTCTGAGTACCCTCATTGTTTACTCTTTCTCAGACTGGCACGGGCAAGCAGATGTAAAGGCTTTCCAGGTGCAAGCAGAGGGGGTACTAAATAATAGCCAGTCTTGGCACAGACTTGATGGGTATAGTCAGCAAGGTTTCTAGGCTGCTTGATTCTTATAAAGCAATAACACACAGTCTGTTTTCCTCTTTCAGCTTCTAATTATGACAGCCATTGACCTTCAAGTTTGTTCAAGTTCTTTGCAAGTGCCAACAAATTAATTAAAACTTCACAGGAATGTGAGAGTCTCAGGAAAAAACAGAGTAGTAAGACTGAAACTTCTCGTTATTTTAGAGAAAATAAATTTTAGAGGAAACAGAAAGCCTTTGGTCTTCACTTCCTTCCTAAGAACTCAATAGGTCCTTTTAATGTACAAATTAGATGCCACTGCTATGATCGATGATTTACTTTTTAAAAGTCTTACTTTTATGCAGAGTGTATTACTATTTCTGTGAAAATAATTAATAACTGAATCTCAATCTCTTTCACTTAAACCTGGGTAAGGATTGTCCAGCTGACCAGAGAAATTATATATCTCATGATCAGAGCCCTGTGAGGATAGACATGTATGCATGTAGGAGATGATGAAAGGAGGATCACAGCAGCAGTCACACAACCCTGATCCAGCCTGACTTCTGCTGATAAATTTATGTTACCTCCTAGTATAAATTAATTCCCATAAAGCATAGGCAGCAGTATTAAAGATATAAGAAACATTAACAACAAAGGAAATTCATTATCGCCAAGGAGTAGTGTACAGCAAGGCACATATATATTGAAGTTCTTCTGAACTTCTATAGCTGGTAGCTTGCAAAGAGGAATGAAGGACTGCTACCCCAGGAGTTTACTTTTAAAATCTGGCAATGAGGTAATTTGCTTTTTCTAAGAAGTTCTGGAGAACAGTAAAGGTATCACACAGTGTCTAGAGACCCCCTGCATGGACCATCCTTAACTACTAGGGATATGCAGAGGTCTGAGGGGTCTTACGAAAAGTTTTGGTTAAAGTTTCAACTTCATTCTTTGGTTTCAAGTATGAAAGCTAATTGTCTGAGAGCTTCAAGAACATCTCCAACAAAATCAGAGAAGGCCAGAAATGGCAGTACAGATATTCCTAGGGTTTTTTTTAAAAGCAGCAAAATAAGCTGAAAAAGTAAAGCCTTCTTTATAAATCTTAATGAATCAAGAGGAAAAAGCCCCCTACTTGTCACTTTTAAAATGGAATCAAATAACTGTAGTTCCTAGGGGTTAAAGGCCACTGTGATTTTTCAGCAGGCCTATATAGCATGTCACGTCTCTACACCTTTTGTGTTTTCATTGCTTCTGCACAAAACAAAAACTGTCAAATAAGGTGTGCTACTGCTTTGCTCTTCAGATAAGTCTGAATGCACATCTTCCACCACCTGAGGAGTGTTCCAGCAGCCTGCGTGCTGACCCCACGCTCTTGAATGAGACTCGGATATTTGCTTCCCTTTCCCTGCCCCTCCCTCCCCGTGTCCCCCAAAAGAGAAATTAGATTTGGCTGCTATTGGTAGTCAGCCACAACAGCACCTACCAAACACAGAGCCGTCTTTTTTAAAGAAAAGTATCCAGATTCTGCTTGTCATACTCGCACGTCTGAGCAAAACTGACCAAACCTAACACCACCTACCCATGCGATAGCTAGCAGCACTCATGAATTGTACTTGTAAGAACAGAAGGAGTTATTTAAGTAGATATGCAAAAAAGATGTGTTGACTTCAGGCCTCCTTTTTGTTAACGAGATTCTCAGTATTTAAAATCATCTTGTAACATGCAATAATTGCTGATACATACTCTTTTCTGTGTTCTTATCCTCATTGTGCCTGCATTTTATGGTCTGTACACACAAAATTGTAATGAATTATAAAAGGGACAGCAGTAATCCTAAGACATGGCAGTTTCTTATTTTAATGGCTGTTCCCAAGATTGCTCCAATCACTATGAACTCCTCTAATAACTCTATTTGTCAGAGGATCCAAATCTAATTTCATAATTTTAATTTCCTGTAATGCAAAATGTTAGACTCATTTAAATTTGATCTAATTTGTATATTCCTCACCTCCCCCCAGGCAGCAGGTGGAGGCTCCACAGGAGGGTAATATTTCGGGACATCCCAAGCCACTGCAGCCATGAACCACTTGAAATCTTTGCATTTAAGGTGCTTGCGAAGTTCCTTCTGAGCAGAGATATCACCAGTTGAGAGATGCCTGTACTCGGGCCGTCGCTGGTAAATGTATTCTGCAAACTCATCCATCCATGTCTCTGCCACACGCTTCAGGTTCTGTGCAGCAGAAAAAGGCAATCATTAATTTTTTCATGCTTTGACTGAATGATATTTCTAATATGGGGAATTAAAAAAAATCTCAGTAGTCCACACAACTTGTAAGCTTAGCTGATTGTGAACTCTGGTATTTGAATTAAATGTAAACCCTTTTGCAATTGAGTCAAGAGTATGACAGAATTAGACTGATGACTTTGTGCGGTTTGTGGTTTTTTAGTACTCTGATGCATTTGGTAAGTGGAGGTTTAATTAATCAGATACAGTAAAGTTTTGGATAATTATTTCAGCTAGAATATTACCGTGATGTTCCCAGGTTTGTTTTTTGGTTTGTTTTTAATTAGTTGGTAGACTACTGTTTTCCACATGTTTTTGATTCATTTGAGTTTTGAGGTTGGAGGTTTGGGTTTGGCTTTTAACCTTTAACATGTATTTTCTTTGGGCTCCCAAGATGCCCTTGATCTTTCACAAGCCACATCCACAAAGACTGTCTTGGTAGAAATGTTTGATTTTCCCCTGTAGCTAACCACAACTAACTAGACATTATTAACATATTCAGCACACGAGAGGAATTCTGACATATCACCATGTATATATGTGCAAATGCCTGCAACTAATAATACTGTGAAAAGCTTGCACAGCATGATAAACTAAAGATTGTAAACTGAGCAACCAAGCCATAATGTTTTTTCCCAAGGCAGTCAAATTGGAAAACCTAACGGTGGTCAGAAGAGGGTGAACTTGTCTCCTGTTCTCCAAAGATGAAAACTGACCATATGAGAATTCTGTTAAAATAAAAATTACTAAAATCAGTCTTGTGACCTTTTCTGGATGCTTTCACATTTCATTCTCCCTTGGCCCCAACCTCTCTCTTTTCTATGTTTGCCATATCCAGTTCAGTCTCTCCAGCTATGCTAATACAACTGACAGAGATGTTAGCAAGAGCTGTCTATGGGATACTAGAGCTTCATGCACACATTTCTAAAGCTAGAATCTCACTGCTTTCTGGGTGAGCTTTCTTCCATGTTGCATAAAAAGAACTATAAAACTATTCCTTTTAACTCTCAAAATCAAGAATTTAGAGTAAGGACTTTGATTGTTCATAAACTTGCAGCATTCAAAATCACTGCTTGGAGTTCCTCAGAAATGATTCTGAGTTACAGTCTTGCTCTCTTTCCCGAACCGGTATGGATCTATTTGAAACCTTTAATATTTTTATTGATTTATAACAACAAGAAGAAGATCCACCTTATTATTACCCTTCTTTATATAAATTCAGGAGACCATTAGATCTAGATACCTTTAGATAATCATAGATTGTGCTGTTGTATTATAGTTTATTGCTTCTAAAATAAAAGACTATTATGATTAAAAGCTGTCAATACCTGTGCTGTATTTTTTCAATTGTAAACTATAGAGAAACACTGGTAAGTATACACTACCACCATTACAGTGTTGAGCAAACACTACAGAGTATCAAGTATCCTGCTTTCCTGCTGATACTGTAAGACAGGGCCTTCTGTTTGTTGAACATCTTATTTTCCTTCCTGTTCTTTATGCATCATTACATGGGTTTTTGACTAATGCTGGATGTTGAACAGAAACTTTCTTTCAGCTCTTCACAGTGATACCTACGTCCTTTCCTGCTAGTTCACAACCTACTAATGTGCATGAGCAGTTAGAATTATTCCTTCTAATGTCTTTCACTTGGCATTTGAAAGGCATCTGAATTTCAGCTGCCATCACACTGCTCATTCACCTAGCTTTCTACATTTCTGAACCTTCTCCAGTCTTGACTAACCTGTCTTCTTCAAGTTCATTCCTTGTTCCCTTCTCAGTTTTCTTTAGGAATATCTTAGATACTTGTGCTAGAAGAGACATCTGGTTTTCTTGAGGCTAGCCCTCTCCCATGATAACATCAGACAATTCATACCCAAATTTGGGAGTAAGAGATTATATGTACATGTAAGGGGGCAAGCAGTCATGAGCTTGCTCTGTCCCATCCCATAGCTGGTTTTGCACTAGCTTTGGACTGGAAGCTTAGCATAGCAGCAAGTCTGTGCTAACAAAAGCATAGTATGGCTATACAATTCTGAAGCGGAGCTGACCCGAGGCAGAGCAATTCATAGGATAGATATGGCAACTTGTGGCTTTCTGCATTCATCCTAAACACATATATAAGACTATTTCTAATCCATGAATCTCAGTTCTGGCTTATATCTCACATAAAATTTATTTTGTTATCATTTTACGAGAAACAGAATTATCCATTTGCCTGTGTAAGAATTTACTCAAATTATAATTAATTAACTTAATTTACAAAATTATAAAGTAAAAAGACTTTTAAGTAAGAATCCTAGATAGCTAAGACCCAAGAGATATATTTTATAGTTGCTTTTAGTCATGCAGTCTAAATAGAAGGCAAACTTTTCTGTATTTTTGTTTGCTTTTAAAATTCCTCCTGCAACTTAATTCACACAAATTTATATGCAGATGTCATAGTTAAGTATGGGCTTAGTCTATTCTGCACTTCTCCAGCTGCCCAATAACCTCTTATCCCAGCAATAAAGCAACACCTCACTGGATGACATTGAGACACTAGGGGATTCTTATTGCTTTGTTTGTAAAAACAAGATCATCAAGTTTTGTAATATTCTTTTTATAGAACGCTAACTGCAAAATGTTGAGATTTGCTCTGTAATAAGCTAGAGGACAATATACATCTGATTATCAGCAACATAAGGTAATGTTTCTTCTTAGAACATTCTCTGCATATAAGTAAGCCTGATTCTTACTCTGATGTGCTTTCAAGATTCATTTGAAAATTCCTTTCCTGAATTTTATTAATCTGCACAAACTAAATGTCTCTGAACTAATAAAGCTTATCTGAATACAAAGACAGCAAGATACAGAACAAATGAAGTACATTCAGCTGACACTGCAAGATACATTACTATGCACTTTGTCCCTATGAAGCAAATAAATTAAAATCTGCAAGGATAAAGCAAGTGCAATTAAAATCACAACACTTATGTCCCCATTTCAAAATGACTTACTCCCCACATACATAAGGTTGACCTTTGTTGTAATTTCATGAAAACCTAAATTACTTTACTTCACGTGAAATTAGAATTCAAGAATAAAGGAATGGGGTAGGACAAGGAAAACCAGACCAAATTCAGGAACATCTACATGACAATCTCACCTTTCTGGTATAAATCCTATAATGCAAAAATACCCTGACAAGTGAAAATATTATGTGACGAAACTTTGTAGATAAGGCCAAAATATGATTTAAGTGCATTAAACCAGGAAGCCAAAATCATGAACACAGGTGTAATCTTTCTAGCATATTTTCCACTCGTATATGCTGTACACCTCATTTATTACAATGAAAATACAATTTAAGCCTATAAGTATGATACTATTTTGGTAATCACTTTATCTAACAGTGTTATTTTCATACTAAGAAACCATACAGTAAAAAGAACCTTATAGTAGAAGAACAGTAAAATAATTTCCTTAGGAAAGAAAAATTATAAGTAACTCCAGCAGAGACTTACCTCCTCAATATTAAGAGTAGACTCTGCTAGAGTTTTCCCTTCAGTTATTTGGCTAATCCAAAAAAAAAAAAATGCATTCCTCCTTACATGATTAGAACTGAATAAAACAGGAGTCCAACAGAAATACTTCATATTGTTATATCTGGTCATTAGTTCAAAATTCTCATTCACCAGTCAAAAGCTCTTTGTTTTCCAATGAGTCCTCTATCACTGTTTTTCTGGTAGAAACCCTTCAAAACATTGCATTTACAAAAAAAAGTACAGTCCTCCCCCACCATTCCCCAAGTATCAGCCAAAACTCATTAGCCAAATTTGTTTAAAACTTTATCCCTCAGTTCTTCCAAAACCATTCTCTCCATTATATGCTAAAAATCTTCCAAAGCCTTGTTGCATCTCTTAAAGAGCCTATATATGTTTAGTATATTTTTATATTGCCATCATAAGCTGAGCCTATGTGAGGCAGCCCTTTGAATTTTAAGTTTCCCTTTTAAAAATACAAACTCTTGATTGGCTAGCTCTAAATCTCCAAACTGTTTATGTACATGACTATAAGAAACTCTATCATGCATTAGCAGGAAGCTCTCTCTGAAGTTGTCAGTTACAAGTAAGCACTCAGCTTCCACATGTTTTAATCTAAATGAGGTTTGTTGACCTAAGTTATCTTGGTTTTATTATCCTTATTATTGCTACACAGGCTGATATTTTGCCTTAATAATTACCACACTTCCTTTTAGAATATTCATGTTCAGACCAATAGTGAAAAACTTTAAATTGCAATTAATCCTCATACTTGAACTGAATGCAGTCAGATAGAATTGCATTCCAGAAAGCTAATCAGTTGCAACCTTGCAAGTAAAACAACTGCAAACATCTCATACATTACTATTTGGAATATGTTTACTTAGCATGTTCCTGGAGCAAAAATACATGCTTTCCAAGAGGAACGAGCTCCAGTAAGTTGCAGATCCCAGTTCTCTTGCTGTCTATCATGAAAAGTAGCTTGGCGTTATGTGAAGAACCTCCTAGAAATGTAACTCTTCTCTGTCACATATGTCAGTGAGCTTCTGGTCCTTTACTCACCTTATCACCAACAATAAGAGGGACACAATGTAAACGAGAGAGCTCATCGCTGAACACTTGAAGGCCTACTGATTGAGTCACTTACTGTAATATAAGGGATGTGATTTCAAGCCCTTTACAAGTCTCCTGGAATTGCCTTTCCCACAATCTGGGTGAATGCTCTACGTTGTGGAGAAAGGAGGACTGTCACTTCCTCTATGCCTGAGCCTCATGCAGGGTTGGATGCAATCTGAGCAAGTCAATGTATTAAGCCCTCACAAGTGAGATATGTATGGGAATGAATATCTACCAAATCCTAACAGGGTCAAATGGTAAAATAGAGGCTAAGAGGTTTGACTCTGTTAGGACTTTGCCACATATGTGTGTATACTGCTGCAGAAACTCAGAGATCAAAGGACTTTAAGAGTCTAGCAGATTAGGCAGCATTTTGTGAATGTCTTACAGCATCATTTAAGCACTCTAGTCTCCCAGCGAAGCTAATCTACAAAGAATTTAGAACAACCAAAACAAGAGTTGGATTTCAATCTTTCAGATTTCTGTCTCTGATACTCTTTGTTTAATCTTTAAAGAAGACTCCATTAAGTTCCATTTTCTCAAATGGCATCGAATATCTTTATCAAAATAAGAATCAGTTTTGGGGTGTCTTTGGGGTAGATCACACTGGCTCCGATTCTTTTACTTCAGTTTGAGCACCTCATCTAAATGCATACAAAAAGTCAAAATGAAATAAGTGTCTTTGGACTGCAGCTGAAAAACTACTGTAGCTTGGCTCAGTTGTCAAACTAATTTTACAGGTGTCCACATTTATAAAGCTGGACTTTTAATAGAAAAAGGAAAAACAGAAAGAAAAATTAAATAGGAGAGGTTAAATGAAAAACAATTCAATATTAATGAGTTGAATGAACACATATACATGAACTGACACACAATGCGAGGAAGTCATAGGGACATTAGATGGACATCCGAGGAGTTTCTCAGGACCTATCCATGACAGACCAATGATAACTGGTTCTCTCTACTTGCCATATTCAATGAAATTTGCTGAATGAGGAAGAATAAAACCCAATGATGTTTCAGTATATGCATATTTCTATATGGAAGGTTGTGACAGCTGTCACCAAGAAGCTGTGAGATGCATGCAAAAGTGATGGCAACCCCAGTATGACTGACTCATCAGCTGTATCAGTTGCCCCATGTACGCATTCTCAATTTAATTAACTTTTGTGACACTGGTACAACTTTAATAGGATCTCTGGAAATCCTTTTGGACAAGTTTGCTTTAAGTTTGTAGGAATTCCCACAGTTAAGACTGTGACTTTGTTTTGTGCTTTCATTCAGCAACATTCCTAGCAAGACAGGAAATTAAAATGCCACAAATATCTTCCCTAGAAATATCTGGACTTCAATAAAAGAGTTAAAATCAATTTGAATTTTTCTTGACTGGAGAAAAAGAGAGATAAATGAGGACTTCTCCACTTGCTATTTTTTCATGGACCATTTTGTCCTTTTCACTTCCTTCGGTGAGTAGGGAAGATTCATCTCTTCGATCAAGTAACTGTCCCTCTTTTTAAAGTATGTTTAGTGAGATCGTCTGCCATTTTCAAGGGACATGCTATTATTCAAACAAGCCCACTGAGAAGGCGGCCAGGGAATGGAAAAATGGACTAAAACAGGGACAGATTCATAAATATTCCTTCTAAGTAAAGTTTAACTAGATTGGCCCCAACAGGTAGAGAGTAGTTCCCTGTTTTAGAAATGTGGCTCGTGCGCTGGCTAGGAATGACAGCATTTATATGAAAGATACCTAGCTATATACTATTCCACATTGGAAATTTGCATAATTTCATCCTTTCCATCATTACCAACTTTTACTCTAAATGCAATAGCTAAATTACCATAAAAATGTAATGTCTATTTTCAGTTTCTCCGAATGTTATAAAGTAGATTTTTTTAATCCAGTGGCACTATAGCAGTACAACAGTTTTATTATTTGTTTCGCTTCACCTGCATAACCTGTTCTTTCCTCTTTTGTACCTATCTCATTCTTTGCATCAGGAAAACCCTGACCCCAGTTCACAGATTTTGTCAACATTAAACAACTAGAGGAACATTTGGATCCTGCAACAAGTTCCTGTTGTTGGATGTTCAATCTGAACATTTTCCAGGAAACTGGATGCCATCAGCAGACACAGACCTAGCTGGTGTAATCTTATTTGTCACAGTAGTCTTTTCTTTCATTGGCCAAGATATCTAAAATTACATTCAATCACACCAATCAAATATGAGTCACCACAGTATGTCTAAGTGATTCTTTGCAGGTCTTTGCAAAGGTATTTCAGTTCTGAAATATAAGAGAGGGTCTGACTGAGCACAGAGTTGTTGCTGCTACAAAATGGGTGCCCTGTTTCCTTCTGGAAGCAGCTGTATTTCATTTGGCTGGAATGAATAATATACAGCCCTGCGTAAAAAGGACTTAAGAAGTGCATTGGGATCCATCCAGCCAAGACAACTATACTTTATGCTCCCCTGGAAAACAGGTAGCATAATGTCACAATAAATCACCATAGAGGAAGGGGAGCAATGTTTGAGTGGAGGAACCCATCCAACAAGTGTGGATTACTATGACAGAGGCAACAACATACAAAACTCCACAGCACTAACAGGGAGAAAGACAATACCCTACATTTCAGGCAAACATCCTTCCTTAGGTGTCAGAACACAACCATTTCTCATTTCCATACATGTCTACATGAAAGTGAAACCACAGGAGTGTTCTCCTGGATGCTAATTATAGATTTGTGACACGCAGGTCTGAATATTTAAACTGTCCACATCGGATAAGTCTAAATGGGGGTTTTCATCCTTTTCCCTTCTTGCCTAACTTCCTTTTATCTTTAGGATTAGGCTACTGTTTTCCAATCTTTCCCCCATCTTGGGTTTCTTCTCTTGGTTCTTTTCACTTAACCAGGATTAAACCTTCTCAGATTTCTTTCCAGAAATGGTTTTTATTTGTGTGAAAAAGCAACCAAATAAACAGATGCCTGCAGGTATAAAAGAAATGCTTCTCACAGTATGCTAACTAGGTGACAAGGCTGGTGGTGTATATAAATAGCTCTTGTGAGAGTTAGCACAGAACAGCTGGCAGAGAAGAGAAAGTCTATTTGTTTTCAGCCTGTAATCTGCAAATACCTTGAACTGAAATTCCACAGATGTTACCTAAAAACAGCCAAGACTTCAATTTTCTGTATAGAGGCTCCTACCTCCACTGCAAAATTTTAAAGATCTACAAATTGCAAAAGAATTACAAACTGCTGACTAAAGGATACATCTGCATTGCTCATTGGGGAAAGGATTAAGGCCATGACTTGAGACGAGGCTTTGGGGCTTTGTGGGCAGTGAGTTCTTGGCGTGGATGCAGGGATTGGCATGGTGTGCCATGAGGATGCTTCCTGCCCCAACCTGACTCCATGGCTGCAGGCCCCTGTGGCCTGCTTATAGGGTAGTCACGGGGAGGGAGGGAGGGAGGTCAGAGTACAGCATGTCCTCATGGCCCCTCTGGAGATTACTGTTTTAGAGGGGGATAAATATAGCCACAGATGTTCCCTGTGAACAAAAATCACTTTATCTCATAGCTTTATTATTTGTATATGGAACTGCCAACTATTGGTTAAGACTTGTATTTACTTACATGTGCCTACTGTTATTCATGCTTTTTGCAAATAAGAAGCATATATGCATTTTACAGTCCACCCAGTCAACCCAGGTAGGAAAACATTTATTTCCTACCCACTACTCAGCAGAAAGCAGAGTGACAGTGTAACAACATCTCTGCAAATTTGTTGACTAGTGCGATGATCACCTTACAGACTCATACTGTGGGCACATTTAGACTAGAGCTCACCTGAGCAGTTAAGCCTGGAAGAGAGTTCAGGGATCTGACTCCAAATCCATTTATTAAGCTACTTAACTTGGGTTCCATTGCTAGTTTGTTGAATGAATCCTGGGAAGTAGTTACCATCACTTTGATGCTGTTGTTACCCAGAAACATCGAATTCTCTGTCTTCTTTGTATTTCTTTCAGATAGCTAATTGTTAAACTGCCTGTCCGATTGCATTTATTATCTTAAAAACAAAACATTTATCCAGATTGAAGAAAACATTAAATTAGCATTTTTTAAAGTTACTTTGCCTTCTTGTATTCAAGGATTAGTAGATATGACTTGAAACTTTTTTTCTAAGTGCTCTGTTTGAGATCTTAATTTAATTAATTTAATGATGAATTCATAAATCCGCTAAATTAAAGAAACATAGAATGTAAATTTAAAATTGCATTGAATAACTATCATCATTATAATACATTATAATTGTGCTGTTGCAAGAAGGTAATTCTTGCTTGATTCATAAATTATTTGCTTATTCCAAGCTGATGTTTCAGTTGCTTATTGTGATTGCTGAATCATAACTGAATTTGTGCTACAGGCTTTTGTGCTAAAATGGTGATTGCAAAAGTATCAGCATGGTCCCTTTAACAGCACACCATGTCTATCACTTTATATTGTGGTCACTAGAAAATATGAGTCTTATGAACTTACTTTACCTAACTGATTCTCCTTGGTTCTGTAACTTGACTGGAAACTGAAAAGAGAAATGTTCAAGTGCTGTTTTAAGAAAACCCAAACACCACTTGCAGCTGGAAAAAAAAAAAAAAAGCAGTCTTAACATTGAAGGAAGCTCTGTCAAAAATGCAAATGTGGTCATAGCACCAGATGGTGCAGCTACAGTAATTTTATTTAAAGATCCCTTTTGAAGCCACAGGAAAAGGCTGAGCAAATGGTTCAGGTGGGAATCTGAACCCACCTTTATCAGCTGAATTCCTGAACCCAAACTCTTGCAAGTTCCAATTCAGCAACACAGTGTAATGAGGCAAGTGTCATCATGCTTGTGCCTGCTGGGTCAGAGGATCACTGGGCTCTGGGATCCCAAGTCCTGGAGTGCAGGGAGGAATTCAAGTTAAGATTAGGATTCACCATGCTGCTGGGTTAGCATCCAAACGTGAACTTCACTGGGTTTGCCCTTTCCTGTCTTCAGAAAGGGCTAACACTCTAATGTTCTGTAGTAATTGCTAAAAATCTCTGAAAAATACCTGCAAATGAAAGAAACTTCTGTAGACATATATTGAAATTCTGACTTTATCTCTGCATATCCTATGGAACAGTGAGCTTTTATTGATAGACTTTTTACGGTGTTTACAGAATCATGAATAGAAAAAAATCCCCCCCAAATAGGGAGCTAAATAAATAATAAACTGGGATATATCTGCAAGAAATTGCTAGTCATATTTTAAAGTCTATTTTATTAGATAACTAAGACAAAATGGCATAGCTAGAATTCTAAAAAATGAAGCATCTCTCAAAAATACCAAAGCTACTAAAACAATCCAGTAAAACAATCCAGAACTTCTTAATGGGGCAGCATCTTGCATAGGATTTTAAGATTTGGGGACTCACTCTTTATATATATGTTTTACCAAAAACAAACAGACCAAAATAGTTATTAGTAGCTGCAGTTTTGTGCAGAGGTTGACAGGTAGGGAATGAATGATAATTATGTGGTGCTTCCTCATTACAATGTAGAATGACTGTTGACATCTGTATGCTCATTAATCTTGCTTTATGTGCAATTACCTGTAAATTGGGCATTGACTGCATTTGGCAAGCAGCAACTTCCTGAGACATCTCCAGAAATTTTTTCAGCTGTATGTCCTTTGTTTCTCATGGTCTGTTTTATAAATCTATTATGGATTTTTTCAGTTTGCTTTACTTTTGTTCTGTACCGCTGAACAGTTTTACTGGCAGAGCATTTTATACATGGATGTCTTTCAATTTATGGTGTAAGTGTCAGCAAAAAATATGTCTGGGCCTTGCAGGTCATGAGTGGCAGATGAGAAGGTAAAAAATATGATAATAAGGACACAGAAAATCGATGTCATGATACACTTTAATGTGTGTGGTACAGTAACGGTTATTTAGTGATAGGGGAGGCTGAGCAGGCTTAAAGTCTCTTGCTTTATAAAGCATATATGATCCTCACGCCTGGTCACAGCTCTTTAAAAAGTTATCTAGATTGGTCAAGGATTATGTAGCTAGTTGAAATTGTGTTGCGCCTTGCCAGTATAAGATGTAGATAGGTGAAATCCCAAGGGAAGGGATGGTAAAATGATCACTTTAAGCAATATTTATTATGGGCAATCCCATGAGTTGCCTAAAGCATATCAGTGGTTGAAACAGCTTGAAAGGGATCAATTGGACTATGCCTGAAATTGCCTAGAAGCTCCATTGTCTTCCTAACTTCAGTCTCCACATCCCTTGTGCTAATGTTTTGAGGGACAGGATGAGGAAATCTGTGACTCTAATGTAGTATCTGCACCAGGGGAAATTCTTCCTTGACTAATAATTGACTAATAAATGACTGCAATCATTTACACAGCCACTGCTGGGCTTCCTGGGGCCCATTCCTTTGCGCACTGCTTCTCCAGCATCCTCCTTCATATAGCAGAGGATGCAAAAGGATTTAGGAAAAAGTTCTGTGGAGCTGAAATTGTATTCCAATTGTTTTCAACAAACACAGATAATACTCTCAGATATTCTCAAATATGTTATTCATTATATTACTAAACTGGAGGAAAGTTTAAAATAAAGTTCACATAAAGGTTAAAATATAATTTTTGGAGGCTACAACACAATATTTCAAGGATAACCCAAATATAGCTGCAAAATCCAGGCCATTTATGTTTATACTGCCATAGTATTATTTTGGCTAACAGCTCCATCTGGGTCAGTTTATTCAGAACCAGAAGTGGTCTCTATCAAAGGGATTGTCTATTCATGAAGATGAATATATCCTTGCTTTTTCTTTTATGGCTTGGATCAGAGAAAGGGAATGTTTTTAGGCTTAAAGTTACACATAGAGTTTTACAGTTCCATGACCGAAATCTCCTCTTTGGCTCATGAAGTTATGATGACAGCCACAAACACTAAAACAGACAGAAGATCTAATCTTGTGCTTTTGGCACCCTTGAAGCAACACATCTTAAGAGCAACATTTTGTTTTAGAATAACCTGCTAGAAAAAAGTTCAAATTCTCTTTCAAACAATGTTAATATATACCAGAATTTCCCTAAGCATCAGCTACGTTTTGGACCCTGGCAACACAGAAAGATGATCCATTACTTGAACAAGAAAGATAACACCCGCCCTATCAGCACACTAGCTCTTTTCCCATAAGGTATTGGACAGTCAGTTTGTGCATGGGCAGAGATTTCATTCTCATAATAGGGAAAATTTTTATTGTAATACTTCACAAGTGATTTTTTGAAAGCAAGCTAAAATAAATAAAGTATGTGGAGGCTGGGAGGTAACTGATGGCTGTAGGTTCTCACAGTGCTTCCATGAAAGCTAGTTCAGTGTTGAACTGTATGAGATGCTAATAGCCCAAGTAGAAATGACAGTATTTTGCTCCTACTGGTAAAGCACAAGACAGCATATTCTCTAATAAGATACTTTGTTCTGTAATGGGGAAAAAAAGAGACTGAGGTTCAGATTTCTTATTTCAAGTTATATGTGCTTTTTGCTGGAGGAATCCCATGAATGAAGCAAGTTATTTCAACCAATGCAGGAATCTGGATGGGAAATTTTAAGAGACTACATATAACTATATTAGGTGAAGATTTTGATTTCACAATTTAGTCAAAACACTTCCTGTCACTAACATTAATAACAACACTAATCCCATTACTCTATCATATGCCCCACTGCCTGCACAGATGTTCTTTTAAAGCAAAACCTTTTCTCTCTCTCAGCACAGAACACCTCTTTCCTCTTTCTTGTGCTGTAGAATTATTACAGCAAGCCTTGTCCCACATTGACGAAACCAAGAATATCTACCCCTTAAAGCAAGAAATTTATTCTTTTATTCATACCACATTTTTGTTATTAAGAAAAAATATGATTCATAAAATACTACCCTATGGCAATATGCAGACTCCAATATTAATGTCATTTTATTTAAAAAAATCCTCTAAAATAGAAAAGATTAAAATCAAGAATGAATAAATACTAGTATCTGCCTGGAAGCTAAATCTGTGCCCTTTGTTTCCTATCTTTTGCCATCCCATGAACATCTCCAGAAAGTTATAGAACATTTTCTTTTGAGCAAAAAAACCCTCATGGATATGAATGTGTTCAGTAGTCTCTGAGAAATGTCTGGAGGTCTCGTAATTTTTCAGTCACACAGTACCAAGTTGGCTGTATTCCATAACGAGGTTTTATACAATAATTAGACAGTCAATCAAATCACAGTTACTCAGTTCTTTTGCCTCAAAAAACATTCCTTTTGCAAGTTTCTGCCTGCTTTGCTGACTGATCAGAAAATGAACATTCAGATTTGTGTTGCTTGTAAAAACTATGACTGACAACACTATGCAATTCAAGAACCATAAGCCTAAGGTTATTCCTACGTTCTTTTGAATTAGTATAAAATACACTTCTGTGCTGAAATCTCTAACCCTGTATTTTTACTCTGTCATTTTATTCTTGGAAATGTTATCTCTGGAAGGCAGCATAACTGCAGCAATTGTACATCCTATTCCAGAAAAATAAAGAAACATTCATTTTACTTTATAATGTTTTACTGTCAGATGCAGAAACTAGTTCACAGGGAATTAAGAGACTGATGATGAATGAAAATGCAAACTAGCAAGACCCAATTACTCACTCGTGCTAGGCTGGTTCCAGAGGGAACTTTATAAGGAACGTACTTCCTGTAGATATGCCCAACTCTAGAACATGGAACATCAAACATGCCACCTCCACACATCCACACCTGAAAAGGAAACAGAAAACAAATTAAAGAATGATTCCTGGAAATAAATGGGGCAAAAAGGCATTCTAAATAATGGGATATGTGAAAACCACACACCATTCTGTACTCACTCCTCATAGTCATAGTGGTGGCTTTCTGTACATACTCAATAGCTGGGATTAGATAATGTCGCACACTGTTCTTTGCTACCTGGGAACTCACTTTGCAAAAGCAGCAGACATTCAAAATAAAATCATAAAACCTATTTAATAGGTTAACCAACAGCCCTCCTGCATCACAACCAAGATATCTTTGTGTCAAAGACAAAAAACTGTTTAAAACATATGGAAGGATTGTTCAAAACATATAGAAGTAAATCAGAAGTAAAAACAGAGATATTCTAAAACACTTGGCTTATAAATTGTACTGAATAGTGAATATGGAGCTCAAGTATAATGATGTTCTTCATTTTTCTAAAGAAAAAAGGAACAAAATAAATCTATTTCCTGCTGATCAAATTCATGCAGACAGAAAAAGAAAGACATGCCACAAAGTTTTATCATTAATACTTTTAATATTTAAACAAATGGAATCATCTGGAGTATATTTCTTTGATGCTTAAGGTCTGAACAACCAAAACTCTACCCAAAATTTATGGGAGCTGCAAGGAGCTGGCAGCTCTAAAAATCAAGCTGTATGATGATGGGTAGCAAGTATGGAATTCTTCACAACTTTTAGTGTGACTAGTCTTAACTATATATGTGAAAGCAAGGTTGCATGTCATGTCAGAGGAGCTATGGAAATCAGGCCAGTAACACCTACAGGTATAATTTTGTATGCTTTGGCGATACAAAGCCACTGAAGTCTAACATGGCGATTAGAATATGTATCTAAGCACCCTCTCAAGTCACCAGTATCATGATCCACCCGCCCCAAATATTGCAATACTGAATAGATGTGGCAGTAGCATACCTCAAACATCTTTCGTGATTGTTCTTGAGATAATAACACACAAACAAAGAGTAAAAGATGTATTTAAATTCATATTGCATCAGATGTAAAGAGGCATATATGAAACATCTCCATTAATTTGGAAGGGAACTTAGGCGTACCCATTACATATACAAAGGGATATTCTTTGTATTTGGTGCATTCTGTATATATATGAGTGATGGTGAAATAAGTTTGGGACTGAGGCTAAAGCAGAACAGTACATAGGCAACTGAAAGTTTTACCAATGATTTACAGAAAGGAATTCACCCAAAAGTTGATATGCTCAATATCAACCAATAAAAACAACAGAAACCAGATCCTCAGCAAAAGGTATCAGAAAATAAGATGTGATCACAAATACTTGACATTCTCTATGAAGTGTCTGGAGAACAGACAATGTCGATCTCTGCACTCTTTTACCAGGCATTTCTCATTCTCTTCTGTCCTGCCTGCCAGCTAGCTGTAGCTGCTGAATTTCTGAAACCACAGAAAAATGAAATTCTTAATTTTATGGTAGGTCAAGATTAAGCAATAGTGAAAATGGACAAGACTCTTTCACTCTGCCAATATGAGCTTGCCTGTTTGTGATACAGGGTATTTCTGCATGGTCATGGCAGTATAGCTGTGAGCTGGTGAGTAAACTTTAGTAATCAGAACATGCAGACACTGAAGACTGTATTATGGGATACCCCAGTGCTTGAGTGTGACTCATAGCAGTTGCTGAAGGCAACATGCAAGCCCCTGAGACGTACTGCACAATTCATACTATGAATGGAGAAAAGAGGGGTTTTAGACTGAAGTTTTGAGTTGGAAAGCAATTACGAAGTTGCTTCTTATGGGCTCTTTAGGTGTAAGTCCTTACAGGCTATTAGTTGTTAGCCATAGCACCCAACTGAGAGCTGGTAATTGACTGTCTGAGGATCTATACCGCATTGCAGCGCAAAAATAAGTATGCTAGCATAAACTTTCAAAGTTTTGAAATCACTGAAGATGGAGTAAACTCTCATGTTTGGCAACTTTCGAAGAAGGTTTGAAACCACCAAAGATTCAGTAAACTCTCGTGTTTGGCTTTGTCCTGCAGTTCCACAGAAACACTTGCACAGTCAGGTGCAGCTGAGTCAGGTGCTACTCTGGGAAGCTGTTACTTACTACCTCCCAACGCAGGGTTAGTTACCTCTTAACTAAGGCATAGAACCACTATCTGGATGCTTTTGGTGCATGCTAAAATGTCAGATGAGGAGACAAATTTTGCATTCCAGCAGCACAGGGCGTGAAAGGTACCTGTCCTGGGCATCACTCTGCCAAATGGAAGCATATATGTTGATAGAATCAAGAGTATTTAATAGGTATTTCTGTTGTGAGGATATCTTATTTGGTATTTTAGTGAACAGAGTCCTCCTCAGGGAACAAATTTACCAGTGAGTTCAAAATGGAGGCCCAGGTGAATGCCCTGCATCCAAGCCAAAATAGCTCATTACAGCCTAGAGCAGTCTTGCTCTGTCATGTAGACATGATTTTTCTTTCCGAAAACATATTGTAAAATTTACTTCTTAAAGAAAACCTGAAATCCTCTCCTGTTTAATCTCATGTCAGCTAATTCACTGGAAAATATGTTCATAAACATATTAAAAATTATGAAAATGATAACGTTAAAATAAAGCAAGTAATGCCACCAATAAAAAAAAATTCATTCCCTTTTCTGCCAATACTTTGTGTGTTGCACCATTTTGTACCTCTTTTTAGTGGAAATCTCTTCTGTGTTGCTGTCTGCAAATAGCCCAGTGCACTGATGAAACTGCAGATATATATTTAGTATTCATCACTATTTTTTAAATGAAGGTGTTATTTCAAAGGCTAGAGAAGATATTGAAGTGATTACACAAGGTTTCTCAGCCCTTGAAGAGTGGACAGCATAGCAGTTTGACTCAGAGGAAGGTCAGCCACAGACACATTTAAAAGACATGAAAGGAGAAAAATATGTATAGGTCAGTGTTTCTTTAACTCAGACAATGAGTGCTAAAGTAGACATATACTGCATTTCCCTAATGCAGTAGGATGTGAATAAAAAAAATAAAAGGAGAAAAGGCATTAGAAAAAAAACTGTCAGACATGCTGAGGCAATAACAAGTGGGAGAAAATAACACTTTGTATTGGGCTTATATTTGATAGATACAAAACTTGAAAATGCTGTGCTGCACCTGAGGTGCACAGTGTAGGGTAATTGAAATGAGTCCTGGGTTTCCTTGAAGGACATTTAGCAGCTGTTCCTGTCTATCTTTCAGCTTCAGAGTGATTTTAAAGGCATTTTTATATTTTCCTGGGAAGATCAATTCTGGCAACCTTGTCTTTAAAATGTGCATTTTGTGTCAGCTGTGCTAAATGCAAGAAATTGGAGAATGACTTCTGTGTTAAATATTACAGATCTCCAGTGTATCATGAAAGGAATTCAGGTGGTGTGGGACACGTGGTGAAATGATATCACAACGCTGATGCCTCTGTTTATCTAACAAGCAAGCAATGAAACTCAAGATTGCTAATGTCTCCTTCTTACAAAAGCAAGGAATCTGCTCTGCAGCCAGGGTATAAAAAAAACAACAACAAAAACAAAACAACAAAACTTCAGTTTGCAAACATCAAAAGAGTAGTAGTTTCTGTGTTGACTATGTACTGTATCACAATTTATCATCATATAGCTCCTTCCAACAGAATGTTGCAAAACACTTTATAGAGATGGTTGAAAGCAAATGGCAAGCACTAGGGCAAACTTTAAAAGAGATTAAGCAGGTTTTGTTCTCGACTGGAGCTTTGATGTCACAGATGCATTTTCTGGCTCTGCTGTACAGCTCTTGTGGGATTTTGGCAAAATCACCCTCTTTGCACTTCACTTTGTCTTTAAAATCGAATGCTACTTTCTCCTGTGTTTTATCTGCTTTACCTATTTAGTTTGTGAGTAATCCAGCCCTGGGACTGTCTGTAAAATGTAAATACAGTGCATGCTAGAGTGAGACTGCAATCCATATGCTACATCATAATCATAATTACTGCAGTAAGAGACTAGATTTCTGAGCAGTGGAGGATGTGCTGCTATGGAACAGGAATATAAACATATAGCAAACTATGTAAAAGATTGAGGAGGGACTGAACGGATCTTGGATCAGGCTTCAAAGCTAATTGAAAAATATACTGCTGCTGAGGGTCAGGAACAAGACAGACAACAGCAAGAGACACTAAAATGGATGGAAAAAGACAAACAGTAAACTGGTGGTAGAAGAGTATAAAGTATGTCAGGCAAAGTTGCCAGCATGGTGCACTGAGCATTCTGCAAGAAGTAAAGACTATCCACAGGAGAGATGTATTACTGTAATGGGGCTGAAAAACCTGTAGAAAGTAAGAATATAAAACTATTAAGGGATTTTTCAGTCATACTTCCTGAAATATAAGCCAAAAGATCAGATTTGGCAGTTGTAGAAAAGGAGAAGGAAGAATACTTCACTGTGAACTTTTTCATGTAGTGACAATGTTCAGCTAAATGCAAGAAAAAAATCTAAAAATAGAATCAATTACTGCAAAATCTGTAGTCAGTGGGGTCACGAACAGTAAAACACTTACTTGTGGTGCAGTGGGATTTCATGAGAGCGATGTTATAACAGCACTGTGTAAACTGAAAACTGATGACTGTGGATATTTCAGCAACACTGACTGGCACCTCTAAAATACTGAGGAAGGTGGTAACATTCCCTGCTTGTCAATACTTTGGTACAGATTAGAACTGCACTAACAACTCCCTAATGTTCCCCTACTCTCTATCTCTCACCAAGATTGCCAACAGTGGTGGGAATTAATAATCACTATGGTGATAAAGAAAGGGACTCGGAGGCGTGCACTGGAAGACAAGGATGAGGAGAATCTGGAAGATGTGCTAACATGCGTAAGGAGAAAACAGTCCTGTATAGAGGAGACTAACTTCAGAGAGGCTAGGATATCACCTCTAGTATTTTCATCAAGCTATGATTTAAGATGTTTAAAGTTAAGACATTCCTAAAGAATGTAGAGTCTTCAGCAAACACAGGAAATGCATTTCTTATCTTTCACCTCTCTATCTTCTGGAGATTACTACATTAACAGTGTCTTTCTAACAGACGTATTTAGGACTTCCTAAATAGTGGCTTCCTCGGTAATTGAGAAGAGAAGCTATTCATCAGGTCACTTCTAGCACTCTGCCAGCTTTCACAAGGTTAGTGCATGCTGAATGGTATCAGCAAGATATCACGTATCTTTTTCATTAAAAAATTGATCCCGACGTGTTTATGCTGCCAGAAAAATAAAACACCGTATATTATTTCTTATGTAAAAATGAGTCTAAGAAACTATTTTATGAAGAGTTCAGATTTTGAGACGCAGGCTGTGGCTGCCTCACCATCCAATGAATGTGCATGCGAGTGCTCTGATTTGGAAATAGCAGTTAATTAACATGGCAACCACCTCTGCACTTCCTGAAATCCTTTGCAGCAATGTTACCAAGCACAAAATGAACAACGACAAAAAAAAATGTTGGGTTTTGCAGCTGAGGAAATAAAGGTCAAGCAAAATTTAAAAATACCACCTGGAATATAAGTTTGAGGAGTACTTTCATGAATAACTAGGTCATACTGAATCTTTTTGCCTGTCATGCAATGACACAATTCCAAACATCATAGAAATATTATAAAACCTACTGTTTTGGGGGGAAAGTAATAGAATTAGGCTGCAGTTAATTTAGTTTCACTGCAGATTCACTCCCTGTAGTATCTATTTTTTTTCTTAGAACTGCTCCCCACCCCCCAAACACATGTTTTTTTCTCACACCATCCACCTTCTGGCCCTCTGTAATAAGATAATGCAACCCCCACCATGGAAAAAGATGTTTGGTTAGGACAGTGCTCTATGTTCAGGCCTGGCATCTGTCACTCCTAGGTCACAGCCAGGGAGAAATAGAGATGGACACCTTCCTTTTAGGCTTCCTAGCCTGAGCTAGGCTTTTTCTAAACACCTTTTCTAAATCTGGTTCATCCTCTTCCTGTGAGCAATTGTTGCCCAACTCCCCAGGCAACTGCTTGCCTTGTGGTTTGGATCAACCACCTGGCACATGTGTGCCTGCCCCAGTTAAGACCTGAACCAGCACGTCCAGCGGGGCACTTCTGCCCTACATGAGGTTTTCTGTTCCCATCATATCATTCTATAAATTTAGACACATCCTTCCTACACCTTTTTTCTTTCTCTCCATCACTAATCATACTTTTTAAATTAGTCCTTGAACTCTGTCATATCATCTTGAACTCATAAAGCAGTATTGCTTTGTCACTGCTAGTGATTCCTTTGAGCATGCGTGGTGACTCCATGACTTAGCACCAACCTTTGTGTTGTGTTTCCGGGTTATGCAAAGTGCAGTAGAAGGTTACAGTGAGCAGAGCAGAGCAGTTGATATCAAGTTCATGATGAAGAAACTGATATCAGAGGACTTCAGGCAGACTATTTTACCAAGTCCTAACCAGCACAGTTTAGCCATCATACTTCTTTAAAAGATCCAATTTCTCTCTTTCTCTGTGCTCATGGCATTCCACCTACTTTGTAGCAAATCTTGAGTTGTGGGGATGATTGCGGATATCCCTCATACAATAGCGCAGAGACTTTGGGTTGAGAAGATGCTTTTTCTTAATAGGATATTGACTGGCAAGTGATCTTTTACCTTTGGTTGGTAAGCATTTCTGTGGAGCAAAGTTTCATTCCAACATCAAGGAAATCCTTCTCCAAATAAAATTAGGGCAGAGAATATCAAACATGACCTATACTGTTTCTTTAGCATGGTTTCACATTTGCCACTAGTGAATTTGTATATATATCCAAGATATTTGACATAAACATTTGTCAAAGTTCTTTAATGTACCTGCAAGGTTATCTTTGCACTCAAAACATTAGGGTCAGGCAAACAGCAGCAATAATTAAAGACACGTCACAGCTTGTCTGTTCTAGAGGAACCTGGGCCTACTGTTATCATGTTAAGCAGAGAGATCACTACAATGAACAGTAGCTCACTGATCCATGAAGTGAAGTTTAAAATTCATCACTGAGTGAAGAGGACCAAAAATGACATGTGAACACTCCTCACTCCCACTCACAGAGCAGTGCAAGATGAACCAGACAGTTCAAGATGAACCAGACACTACCTCATTTCAGCGAGTACATGACAACTCTCACTCTGGCATATATTCCCTCATAATTACATCACTGTATTTGAATTAACCACAAGAATCATTAGTCTGATACTGGGAAGGTCATGTCATCAGCATGATCTCCATTTATAGTAGCTAGAACATTTACTTATTTACATTTATACAACTGCTTTCATACCAATGGATCCCAAAGTTAAAAACAAGATGATATATGAAGAGCATAGAAGGAACATTGTAGCTATTCCTGAATTTAAAGATCTGCCTAAATCAGTCCTCTAAATACAATCTTCCCACAATTATGGGACATTTCAAATCAGCTTCCTTTTGCAACTTCTTAATGAAAATCAGTCATGCTTTTAAAAAAATATTTAAGAATTAATTGAGTCAAAGAAGAAATGAGTGAGAATTGCTAAGTACCTGGTGGTTAGAAATGTTCTTGATGCAAGCATACTCCAAATAATATGTAATTATTTGCCAAGCAAAATAACATTAACGAGAGACGCAGCATAAACATAGGGCACCCATCCTATGACATTCTCATAGGCTGTAGATGTGGACACTCTCAGGAAAAGAAAGATGTAGTTTCAGGCTCACTCAAGCAGAAGAGCAAACTGAACCTGGGTCTCACACAGGTTGATCATCTGGCTTTTTCATGCACTTGTTGAATAAACAGAGAGATGGACAGTCCAACATCTTCCCAAGTTTTTTGAATAAAGCCTGTTTGGTTCATTTGACCTCATTTACAGAAATTTTAAGATGACTGAAATGATATCTCTTGATGCAGAAACTGTTGAACCAGGAACCTTTCCTGAGCAATTAGTGATTCTGATATAATAAAATGCCCTTTCTGTTACTCCCTCTCCCTGTTACCATTTTTTCCCCCATTCATTTTTCATTCCAAAGAAAACAGCAGTCTTTTATAAAAGTCAGAGCTGTTGAAGTTCTTCCAACAGAAAGTTGTTATTCCTATTGGGCAAATGACACAATATCTTTTTTAAAGATTTTTTTTTTCTTTTAATACTAATAAGAAAAGACAGGGACTCCAAGGGCATATATACTAATGAGATGAATTTGAAATGAGACCCAGTGTGACACAGCTGCCTCCAGAAAAATCTATCACTTGAGCAAAGCAGGCTGGGGCAATCTAGCATCTCAACTTCCAGTGCTGTTACCATGGTTTCTATACAAAGAGGACTGGACTGCATTCCCATTATATTCTTTGTGATGACAAATAAAGGAATATGGGAACTAGGATAATAACATCTTAGGTGACCTGTCAGAGACAGCTGTGACAGTTACAAGTGACAGAAACAACCTAAATATATAGAATGTAAATTGATACATTCTAAACTTGCTGTCTGTCTATTGGGTTTCCCCTGCCTTCCAACTCTATTTTGCTGTGGTATAGAAGTGATTCAAAGAAACATGAGAGTAGCACAGTAAATACAAACCATTTTGCTGTTCTTGATAACTCTCATAAAGACAGTCTGGCAGTCAAGTGTAGGGTCATGTTGTACGTTTCATTCAACAGTACGGCCTCAACTCTATTGTTTTAATCAGAGTTGAAACTCAGATGCAGCTAGGTGTATAATATTATTCATGGCTGACATACTGAATTTATTTACTGAGGTTGACACTGTAGGAGTTTAGAAGTAGGCTGGAAAGATCCTGAAGCTAAATGTGAACTCTAATTTCAGATCCAAGTTTTATCAAAATATGTTTGACTCAATGCATCTATTTCCTGATATTCTATCAACTAATTGAAAGTTTTTGCATGTAGAGGCCATCAGGTAAAGTTCTTAATTCTCTGGGTACACTGGAACATAATAAACTAAATTTTCAAAATTAGGCATATTAGTCCTTATCAAACTAATACAAATACCTGTTATACATGTGGAAAGCAACAGAACTGTCATGCAGCATGTAAAAGCCAAATAACTGATTTGGATACATACACAACCACACAGAAAATATATATACCATAAATACCATGGCTGGTTGTACATAACCTGAGCACTTAAAAAACAGATATTCTGTCATTGCAATTATCCAAATGCAATTAAAAAATCATCTCATGTTGAAAATCTGGCCTGTCAAATATAGCTCATAACAGCTGAGTGGATCTAGTGATTCACTACTATTGAAAGGAGTCCTTCTTCCAATGACTTTCTCTTTTCATTCCTACCCATTTCCCTAAACCAGCTCTAGGGGGGCCTCTTCCCAGAGATGATTAAATGTGTTGACTTGGGCAAAATATATTTTTTTTCTGTATTAGTTATTTGTTGGTTTACTGAGTTGAATCTGCTCAACAAATGCAGTGTAAAATATAACAATAAATTAATGCAAAGCTGATACAAGGTAAGTGGAGGAAGAGGACAAGACCTGAAGCACTGAATGAGGTAACACTCCCTTCTCCTGATAGTGGCAAGCTACCAGATTGTCAGAGAAAACTGATTTGGTGTGATTTTTCTATGGCCTCTGGAGCATATGTTAATGGCATAGCTCTCAGAAATTAGCAAAAATTCATTTAAGAAGCAAAGTAGTATTGTACTTAATTAGTTTTAGTTAAAAGACAAAAGCTAGTATGAATAAAAGCCTCATGATCACAAAGCATTTCAGAAATGAAAATCCAGAGAAGTAAAACAGCATCTGTTACCAAACAAGTAAGGAATTATTGTATAAAGTGACTTAATGACTTACCTTAAAGGAAATTTCATACTGCTCTCCTCCCCATATTTCTAATCCTGGATCATAGCCTCCCAGCTCCCAAAACCATTTTCGGTTAACAGCAAATAGTCCTCCAGCCATAACGGGAGACCTGAAGAAGGTATAACGCAAACTATGAATGACAGGCACCATCATGCCATGCTTGAAAAAGTGAAAAGATTGACAATGGCCATGGACTAACAATAATGAAGACGCTAGCATGTGTGTGTGTTTGTGTGTGTCTGCGTGTGCGTGTGAACATAGCTGGCTGGCTCCCACAGTCCTAAAACTATGGAAGGAGCAGACAATGTGTATTGCAGACAAGCAACACCTACCCTTATTCACCCCAAATGGACTCTAACTGAAGAAGAATAGGCTGCGTGAAGCATGATAGACACTCACATGCATAAATACTTTCTTCTTTAAACAAATTCTGTTTATTACTAAATAAACCCATTTAACACTAAAAGAAAAGGACTCTGGAAACATGCAAAAGTACTTAATGCAATTCCTGTATTCCATATAAAGTAACCCACCTTTGAAAATGAATTTTGAAAGTGAGCAAAACTTGTCAATTCATTTCAGTCCCACAGGTGCTGGTTAGAGGAAGGCAGAAATGTGACAGTGGGTGGCTACAGAGCAGTGCTAGTTGTTGAGAGTTAAACATCTGCTCTTCTACAGTGGCATTTAAAACTCTTAAACTTTGGTAATTACCTCATACCTGGTAATTTACCTCAAAGACAAATAGTCTGCTATGTTCCCTGGCAAATATCACACAAAAACTTGTGGAATTTACTTGAATTGCTTTAACCCATCTCTTTCCACAGATCACAGAGCAAACAAGTGGGGTATTTAAAATTAATATTGGAGAATGTTCACAAAAAGTGCATTCCAAATGTATAAACAGAAATTTTTGTACTAGGAACTATGAGTTATTTTCACTACCAGGAAGACCATGTCTCTAATGTGGCAAATACATCGGCAGCTCTCAAGATTTAAATGCTGCTCACTGATTCCTTGAAGTTGCAGTGGAAGAGGGATACGATGGGACTAACACTGAACAGGAGGGAGGATTTAGGCTGAAGAAAGTTCAGTCGAAACAATTCAGCTCAACACCTGCCCTGTGAGTTTTGGAGCAAGGGGCTAAGATGCATTTCTGTTGATGGCTGGTCAGAAACAGAAAAGATACATAATTTTCCCTAGATAAAGGAGATCTGGTTGTCTTTCTGTCAGTACTTCCTTGTGGGAGAACAAACATGAAATGACATCTTATATGAAATGCTTTGTAACATTGCAACCCCTGAGGGAAAATTATCTGATCTGGGAGCATTTTTGTTTTGAATTACAATTGATGATTTGTTTGTGGCTATGGAAGCAGCTAGTACCATCCCTGAAGAACTGGCTGGCAAATGAAAACTTCATCCTTTGCCATTGATTGAGGATTTGGTAGTGAACTCAGGACTGATAAGTATCATAGGAATCTACACGTAAGTTAGAAGTTTATTAAACAGGACATCAAGTTAATGGAAGAATATTCTGCCATATTTTTGCTACCTTGTCACTTTTGATAAAGCTATCTTTCAGTCAGGGCAGGGCAGAAGATAATATAGCAAGCAGACAGGTAGGTGGCCTCTGCCACCATTTGAACGGCAGAGAAGCCCCATACGCCTGAATGTTAGAAAATGATTCTCTCATCTACATACATGATAATGAAAAACATTATAGATATTTTTCCTTTCACTTATATTAGACAAGTTTGTTTTGTATGTGAGATATTTATTTTTTTAAGTTTATATTACATCTTATATTAAACTATCCATTTTCACAACTAGGAAACTCTGTTTTTAACAGACTCATTCTATTTTCCTTTAGAGATTACAGTTTTGAAAGCACATAGTGGCTTTGTGAAACAAAGCTGAAATAATCTAACTAGCAAGGCCATGCTCTATAACATACACTGAATGCTGATATATTTTTACTTTTATTGACATTTCATACCTTAGATATTGACTGTTCTCTCCACATATGAATAAATTCAATGGAGTTTTTATTAGAAACCTTCCTCTTGGGATTTTGACTACTACAATACTTTTTCAGTTCCTACCAAAGTAAATCTAATTACAACATGCCCCTTGTAACTTCAGGTTCTAAATAACCAAAACACAATGTCCATTTACAAAGATGGACTTGCATGAAGAATGTTTATAACTAAATCTTTACTGAAGAAATGAAGTCCCAGAAATCACTGGGGAAATGCAGGTTTTTGCTAATGCTCTTAGGTACAGTATCTTTCATAAGCATTCCTCTTGACACAGTGAACAGACTATGAAAAAGGTAATCCCCTCAGCAGGTGAGTCAGACACAAGATGAAAAAAACCCAGAGACTTCAAATTGAGAAATAATTGGCAGATACTCACAAATTACACTTAATCTATAGATTTTTCCAGTTATAATACTGAGTAATGAATCCCCTTGTTATTTAGATACTAGTTCACGAAAGTTCAGAATATTCATTACAATTAGCAAAACTACCAAACAAGTGACTGGAACAGCAGCAGATGCAAATTTCTCACATTTACTTTTTTAAAAAATTGATTTTTCATGTAACATCGCTCTATTCATTCTTACTCCACAACACATTCTCACACTTGTTGCTTTGCAGAAAGAGTGATGGAGGGGACAAAAAAGAATGGCTTTCTGGTTTTTATTGGAGTGGGAAGAGCAATATGCTGTGTGAACCTGACTGTTTGGCACAGAATATGTATTCCATTCCATACACAGTTACTGCAGAACAGGCCTTAGATTGTCTCCAAAATATGAAGACAAGAGTCTAACTCCACAAACATTATCGATATGAAAAGTTCTTTTGTAGTCAATAGTATCACTCACACAGATAAGAACTGCACTGAGCCCAAAGGAGAAGAATTAATCTCTTGTTTCTTGGCTTCCATATAGAAATGTCAAGTACAAAGCCATGTTTGTAGAAGTCATTTTTCATGAAACATCCTACTCAGACACTTAAACAATCAGACTTGAGATACTGTAGCATAATATTAGGTAACTACAGTGGGAAGCTGTAAAAGATTCCTAGTCATAGACTTCAAAGGACAAAGTGTCCCAAAACACCAGCCTGGAAACGCTAAGGTTAATAAACTTAAAAGTATGTGTAAAAAACTTCCACATGAGAAGTACTGCACAGACTCTCTACATCTGGAATAACAAGTTAAAGTCAGCTGATACAAAAATAGCACAAGAGGTCATAGATTCCTGTGCTGAGATGGAAAAGGAGTTTGATTTAGTTAGGGTGCCAAAAACAAAATTATTTTTTGTGAAAAAAGACAGACTGAGGAAATGGCAGGCAAATGCTTAATGTGAAAAGATAGCTTACAAAGAGATTAAAAATGGGTACTAAAAGAAGCATGGCAATAGCTTAAATGCAGCCAGTGAAGAATTTTAGCTCCTAATTTACATGCAGAGGAAGAAAAGAGATCATCTATGAATTTTCAAGGTAAGAGAAAGAATGACAGTGAAATAAAAGGAATGTGAAATTACTTGCTTTAGAAACAAATGCAGCATGTTGGTGAACTGCTTAACAGGGTTTGTAATTGTTACAGTGCAAGAGTGATATATATATATATATATATTTATTTATATGCAGTGGACCTAAACGACTTATGAATGTGTGAAAAGGAAAGAGGATCACTGACAACATATAGGAGGTCACTTAGGAAATGAAAAGGGGAAAGCAACTGTGTCAGACAAAGGGCGCAGTAAGTACACTGAAGTTTTTGAGACTGGAAGATGCCCAATATATGACACATCTACTTAGTATCCTATATGGTCACTAGATGAACATAGGTTTGTGTTGTTTATTATTCAACACAAAGAAAATATTACACCGTCCATTGATCATCACTGAATACAGATAATGTTGCATACTAGGACACTTTGGGAAAGGACTGATGGAAATTGCCTGCATGGAACTGCAAACCTGGAAGGAGCATCCAGTCAGTGGCATATTTCACTATACATTGCTTTGAATAAGTCAGACCTATTAAAGACTTTATGCTGAACTACTGAACAAAAGTGCCAGAAAGATGCCTCCATCTTAGGCAGGATATGTTAGAGAAACTGACCTTCATTGCCAAACTAACTGGGATACAGTACAAAAACTGGGGTAAACATTAGCCTGCATCAGGTGTCAGTGTTGGGTCCTGTTGACCTAGTGGAGTCATAGATGTGAGAGATGGGAAGGGGGGGGGCACTTTGCTGCTGGCAGTGACGCACACAGAAACAACTAGCGACCTACCAAGCTCAGCTTTGAACTGCTCTTGTGCTCCTTTTAGAGTTGAATGTCAATGTCCTGCTAGGGAAGGGAAGTGAAGTGCCCTCACATCCTAGTGACACCACAGCAAGGCAACTTAGAGGAGCAAAAAATTCAAATTTCTTGTTTCAGCGTTACTGCTGCTGGTGCCCTCTGCAGTGATTCCTGATACTGCACCAAAGCTGCTAAATGTAAATGGCAGAAGCTGATGCTAATCCTATGTAATAAAAGGTTCTAACAAAATTGAAAATTAAAATCTATGTATGTGTAATGTAAGAGATAAAGACTTGGTTACTCACATGAAATGAAGAGAGTGTGGAAATGAAAGAAACAGAAATGAAGATGAAGAAATGATGAAATGGCTAGAAAGTGGTCAAGATTAAAATAAATGACAAAAATATGAACTTATCATAGGTTGCTTCAACTGAAGATAACATGATGAACAGTAGGCTAAATTAGCATTGTCATTTTGCAAAGATCTGTGAATCATATTGGTCATGTGAGTCTTGCAAAGACAGTTGGAGAAAGATCACCAAGCAGAAGAGTAATATATTGCACATAGAAAAAGGGTTGATGTAGTCAAAGTTCGAATGAATGTGGATCAGACTGTGACATCCCTTAATGAATTTTTCAAGAAGCAAATTAAAAAGAAAAATCTCATATTCTGAATTTTTTAATCAGAGCTATTTAAAAATTCTATTTTTAAATGTGATTTTTTACATTAAATATTTCTGTAATACATAATTTCCTCTTATCATTTTAATCTCTCTTATCATAACATGAGTAATTGCCCTGTTTATGAAATTATCAAAGTTAAAAAAGTTAAGCCTGTATCTGTGACATTAAATTATGGGATTTAATCTTTTCTCCCAATAACAAAAGTACAGACCTTTGAACAACTTTTCCCCTTATCTGATGAATTTTTGTCTCTGACTGTAAGAAATAATCAAATACGTTTTGAAAACAACTGTATCGCTGATGTCCATATGGTATCTCCCTAGAACATCTAGAAACAGTATCCTAAAACATGTACAAATCAATGGACTGTCATGTGGCAGGTCAACTGTGTAAGGTCTGTCCTAAAGTTGATTTGCTAATAAATCCCTTCCCTTGCACATCATCTGGCCAGTTCATTCAATGTACATACAAAGTGGTCATCATAGTACATTGCAAATTACCAACTCATTTTTCCTTCTCTTATGCATGTAACCCTGCAGTCCTGATCATTTATCATAAGATACCCCAACAACCTTCACAAAGCAAACTGAAGCTACTCCCGGGCAAATTCCAATCTGTATAGCTGTATTCTACTGGGAAGACTCCTTCTGCATTTTCTAGTTGGTTTCAGTAATCTGCATCTCCTAATTAAACTGTTACATAATCTTACCATCACTATTAAGCAGCTAGGATATTTTCATGCTAATTTTCCTTCCCCTATACCTTTCTGATGAGTTGTTTGCAATATCCATTATATTTTAATATAGGTGCATGCTGACTCTATCCTGCCTACAAAATATACATACATACATGTATGCATGGTTTATACATTTCTACTAACTGGCATCTCAAACAGTATTTTATAGATAACTCATTTGCGAGATATTTGTCCTTTAAGAGGCATAGCACTAAAATTTCACCCCACATTTGTTTCCATGCTAAACATTCTCTTGATTTTGTTCAAAAGAATCTCTAAAATATTCAGTCTAAAAGAGCACTTCTCCACAGGCTAGCACAAAATGACTAACTTTGCAATGATAAATATCTTGCTTTTTTAGCAGTTCTATTAAAATTCAGTCTTTCTCTTCATTGTTGACAACGAAATTTTCCACAGTAGAGTTACAAAGAAAATTAGCAGAGCTAATAGCATCTTACCTGAGCCGCTCAAACTTGTGAAAGATGCTAATTGACAGTCCTGAAGAACAAAACCCACTAGTGCTAGTAGTTGTGACAGACCAAAGTTGCAAAAGCTTTTCCTGACTCTCTGCCACTTTTTAGCCTAGACAGCACTATTATGCAGGATGGAGATCAGGGCTAAATTACTTTGACTCATACCTTCATAGCCTGCATCCCTCCATAATCAACAGTCTCTCTACTAAGATTGCAAAAAGGTCTCATTCTGATGCCAGTTGTGGTAAAGGGTTTCCCATGACCAATAAAATTGAAAAAAAAATTGATAAAAATTTGTATTCTCATGTAGTGACTTTTGTTGGAGATTATGAAAGTGCTATACAAACATCAGTTAGCTTAATTTCATGAAACTTTTACAAGTTGGCATTATATTCATCTTTCTTTAAACTTAAAAATATAAATGCTGTTTTGACATTTAAGCAAAGATTTTTAGAAGTATGAAAATGAAAAAACAGGCATCAAACTTATTTTTACATAACCCATCACTTCAAATTGTATTCAAATAGATCATTGTGCTGAAATGTGTAGCAGCCAAGCTGTGTTACTTAGAATTAATACACAAGACCCTATATAATTACATTTTATATTTTATTCTCACATTTTTTAGATCTGTAAAGACAGATCTAAAAGGGCTTGAGGTTCAATTTATAAACATTTTCACTGTGATTTCATCACATGGTTTCTTTGCATACTCTTCTTAGCATATTGCCTACTCCCTTTCATTTGGATGCCTAAACTTCATTGAAAAATCGTACTGTCAAAGAGTGATGAGCCTTTATATGAGTAATGATGCTGAGGTCCATTCAGCCTTCCCTCCCATATTTAGAAAATTAATGAAACTGTGTGTGTGTGGGGGGGGGGGGGTCAGCTGGGTAAAGATGGAAGACTCCAAAGAGAAGGCTTCCCCATCTGTGACCTCTCATAATCCAAGGGAAATCTATCTGAATTATTGCTAGAGAAGACCTATAGGACTCAAACTAAGGAGGTGGAGTGGTAGAAATGATCATCCGGAACCAAAAAGAAAATGAAAGTTACTGGAAGTGTCCTACAGCCACAGGTGTTCAAAAGGATAAAGTTGAGGCACAAAAGAACAGCTGGAATATCATGCTGCAAGTCTTACTAAAGAGATGAGTCCAGTACAGAAGCAGTCTTAGAAGATTCAGGCCTGAGTGCTGTAATGTCAAAAAAGGGGAACTAAGAGCACTACATCTGCTGAGCCATGTTCATGTCACAAGAGGCCAGGAATCTTGAAGATGTACAGTTCAACTGAAAAAAAACCCCCAACCCTTCAGCCTATTAGTAAGAAGTGAGAAAAACTGCAAGAAAAAAAAAATCCTCTAAGTAAAATTTGACACGACTTTGTTAATTTACAATACCTTTTAATAATGATGATTATCACTTGTATTCAGAGTTGTCCCCTGTGAAAATATCATCTTTGAAAATTAAGTGTAAGACTAAAAATCCATCTGAGGCAAAATATTACCAGCTGTCCCTAAAATAGGAACTTACATTAGCCCTCCCAGTTTTTGGAAAGGTTCAGTATGAAGCATGTCTGAAACTACACAGAAAAGAAAATACATTTCTTTTAAAGAAAAGATACAATCTTTCTCAACTTGTCAGGATAAAATATTATGTTAGATTCTGCATTTTAAGTTAACACAAGGTCAAAATTCAAACAGATAAGCAGTGTTTTGCATAGACAAATAATTTTGGAAGTCTCAGAAGTTACCCTGTTTCTGGTTCTTGTGAAAATTCAATTATTTTGATTATGAAGAAGGACTGTACCATTTGGCTGGAGGTACAACACACCTCCTACTGTCATCTTTTTCCCCCTGGCATATTATGAAACATGAGCCTGGCTATGTATTGAAAGGCTATGCCAATATTCTACACTTCATGCACATTTTTAAACAGGAAAAATCTGTTCAAGGTAACAAGGAAATCTGTGTATAGTACAAGTAAGGCTTTGCTAAACGGACATCTCATTTGAGATTAAACTTCTATTTTCAAATAAAAACACGACCAGCAGTATACCTACAGGCTCTCTCTCCTGGTTGCACAAGAACTCTGCCACTGCCTCCCAAGCATTAGGGAGTAACAATAGTTCATTAAATTCCATGGCGACTTTCAAGGATGTTCTCTCAGGATATATAAGGGCAGTAGTTCAACAGAATTACTATCCAGTGACAATCCTATCTCCCCCCTTTAGATGTAGATGCATACAACATCTTCCTCTTCCGGGGCTTACTTTTACTTTAGCTGTTTACATATGCCCAGTATACAATCATAAGCTAAGTTTAAACTCAATGATAAATTTTTTAACTTTATTAAAGATATTATATGATGCAGCTTAAGACATAGCTATTGCTCCAACCACAGATTTTTTTATTTCCAAAACATTCCTTAAATTCAGATCTTTTCTTCCCAGTAGAGATTCCTAGATCAATTATGATAACAAATCCAACTGGTTAGCCGTATGCTGTTAAATGGTCATATACTCATAAGTTATTCTGATTACTGTAACTCTAAAACATCATGAACTTATTCCAGATAAAAGTAGACTTAAAGGCACCACAGCCCAGAAAACTAGCTTTGCACTTATGTGTAAAAATGACTCCACATCTGGAGATTACAACTGCTCCAGGAACAGTGGGTTTTTTTGTTTGTTTGTTTTTTTCACTGCTCACATCTTGCAGTGAACTTCACAAGCAGATCAAAACAGCAGGAACATATAGTGCTCTGGCAGCACAGTGTCCTCTTTATAGGCAGGACCAGCAGGGTTGTGTCTATCAGGCCTACATTGTCTCCTGTGCCATATACACTCCATAGAGGCTGGTAAAACAGCTGCTTGGGTCTTTTTATGGTTGCCAGGTGAGAAAATGAGGTCATCCTATAAACTATACAATGTATCACTACATAGCACAGTATGCATATTTGCAACAATCAGAAAACTTTGAAAAAGACACAAAAGGCAGTTGAATTACAATCACCATTACACATTCCAAACAAAACAGAAGCCGCCTTCTCTGGCTCTCCTGCAGTATTCAGGCCAAACCTTTTTTTGTGTAACACTAAAGACTTAGGTGGGTAAATGGGAAGAGTTAATATTAAAGCACGGCAAGTAAACAGTAACAGGAGTTTTGATGGGTCTTATTCCTTGTTTACCCCACTGTGCCCATGCCAGATCAGTCTGAATGATTAGTGAAGGCCATTTCCAGAACATTTCTGTCACAAAGATTTTAAATAAGTGGAGGCACAGTTACAATAACCTGCTCCTGGTTCTTCAGCAAAATTTTTTACGATGCTGCTGCCTAGGACACTGATGGGATCAGCCTTTTCTTCAGGCTCCCGTGAACATACCCACAGTGATTTGCTAAGTGCATGAGACACAGTTAATGATAGGGCCTGTGCTCTGCCAAGGAGCACAGGAAGTGGACGAATATTATCTCTTTGATCAGCCCTTCAGTAGTACTGCCAGCAACTGCCCCCACTCTATCCTTATATACACACAGTGCTTCAAACCCAAGCAAGGAAATGGGGACAAACGGTACTTTTAATATTTCATTTATTTCTGTCTTGGGGATTAATGCAGAAGCCTGGAATGATTACATACTGACAGGGAGGAAGACTGGATCCTATGTAGCTTTGTGCCATTGCTACAAAAAGCAGGTCACCGTTTGCCACTTGTCAACAATTTCAAGAACGTTATTATTAGGTTATGAGATGGCAACAAAAATGATGTCTGAAGAGGCAGATATGTAGCTAAAGGCATTCTGGGATCCTGGAAATGTGCTCCTAGAAGCATCCTTGCTATTAGAGCTCTGTAATTCACTATGTTACACTATTATGGAGGGTAATGGGGAGGCAGACACTTAACTATAATGAAATTAGGTTTCTCCTTGCCTGCACCAGAGGCACAACAAAATTTTCTTGTAAAAGCAGTGAAAGCAGTTTTTCAAAAATGGAACTGACAGAAAAACACTGGAATCCACTTCACAGTAAAGGATGAAGGAGCTGAAAGCTGATGAGGTTGAGCACTTCATTGTCCCCCAACAGCGTCTGCTTTTAATCTGATGTTGTAAAGATGGGCAGGCAGGGCTGTGGAAACCAATGGAAATGAACCTTCCTCTTTTATCATCATAGTAAATCACATGAAAAAAAAAATCTCCATTTGATAATAAAAATAAAATGAAAGTCTGGTCTAGGGATAGCTCTTCACATTTGCATAAGCTCATTCAGTCTGTACTAAAAATGCAGGGAAATGTGCCTTAGCAATAATGAGCTAGAGAGAGAGAATCTACACTGTGATCTGTAGTAGATTAATATCTTTGAGTTTTTCAACATCAAGGCTGTCAGGAATTGCAGAAGATATGCAATAGCTTATTTTATTTCCTCATAAAGAGTGATATCTAATGTTCTGCTTTCAGAATTTGGATGTGAACTGGTTGTTCTCAAAAATAATGTTAGAATGTGGACAGTTTCATTAACTATTAGTAAAATGTTCTGATGGCAAGAGTTGCTGATTGCTGTTATAAATGCTCACTTTGTTAGAAACTCTTTCAGTCAGGTGAATATTTTGATATGCAGCTGAAGGGAAAATTGTCTATCCCAAATGAAACATTACATTTGCCTTTTAATCTAAATATAAATGTATACTTTCCTAAGTGTCACAAGTACACTTATTACAGTATTTACTGACAAATGTTCACATCTAGAGGTGAACCACTAGAAATCTGTATTACTGAATACATGGTTCTGCTTCCAAGCAATACGTCTTGTAAACTCGCAGCTAGGTCTTTAGATAGTTTAAGTGTATGCAGAATACAGGGCCAGTGGAATTATGCTGTTGTACATGAACTCTGGACCTGAGACCTGACCTTCAAGACAAATAAGGATAATAGGTTTGCCATACAGTTCTCTTAATTTGTACAGGCTATAGTGCAAACTACTCTGAATAAAGCACACTGGTCTCAGAACTGGAAACAAGAATTACTATGTGCTGCACTGGAGCTGCCCACACGCAGAACGGTGCCTCCAGCGAGGTGGCCAACCTCCCTGACCCTAGGAGTTACACCTTTTTCTTATAGCTGAAAGGTACAAGACATATTTCTCAGAAGGGCAAACAGAAGGGGACCTGTAGGGAAGCTGTGGGAGTAATTCAAAGGCAGGAGATAGTGGCAGTTCCCCAGGGGAGACACTGCTTCATGTGCGATAGGGCTGGACTGAGAACAGAGCTGGCTTCTGGGTGACAGAGTGATACAAACCTTAGCAACCTCTGCAGGCTTTCTCCCTCCCAGATCCACAGGTTTACACTACTCAGCTACCCTTGTGCCAGCATGGTCCCACTGCCTGTCCTGTGGCAGGGCAAGGATCAGGATGGGTCACCCTAACCTACACATATCTATAATGAAAACACTGCAAGGAGAATTTGAGAACTGAAAACAATAACATATAAGCACTGCAATACCATTAACTCATATTCCAAAACTGCAATCTACACTAGTATCTGCAAGTCCAACAGAAAGGAATATGTATGCAATATCGCTTCCAGGAAATATTACTCTTTTGTATTTAGACTAAAGTATATAGATAAATAATATGGTTATTTTAAGAAAAGTCTGAAGAGCTGGAAAAATTGTGGGCAGTCATCCTGACTCACTTCCAAAAATCTACTAGTGAAAGCCCTATCATTTCAGAATTAAATTAGAAAACAGAAAGGCATATGAAATCCTGAACTGGCAGGAAGATGAGCTGGACAGTAATAAGGACACTTGCAGCTGATCTATAAAGGCTCTTTCATCAAGAGTTTACCAGAAAAAATCCATCAAACCTTAAAAAGCAAATCTTTAGCAAAATAATCAGAATCACCTATTGTTAGAAATAGCAGTTACCAGCACCAATGAAACTGTAGTTTCATCTGATCTTCTTTATCACGGTCACATTCATCACACAAGGAAATGGGTCTATACTGTCTAGGTGGTTACTAACAGTCTCAGTAAGTCAATGATACTCATAAGAAGCAGTTGGTAATACTATTATTATTGGACAGACTATACAAAGAGCGCTCAGTGCTTCTGACCCAACAGGTTTCATGGCACTGCATGGAAGTCATTCAAGTGTAAATTCAAAGAGATTGTTAATGGCTGCTTTAAGACCCTGAGCACACCTTCTGAGCTGCCTCCACATTTCCTCAGCTTCTAGGCCTCTGATGCTTAGGCTATCATTGAAAGCATGAACCTGAACCTTAGTAAGAGACCAAGATGCTACTGTGACTCACACTCAGTACTGATATATAGATGGGCTTCATACCTCAAATCATCTGTTTTCCCTAGGGAGAGAAACCGCTAAAGCTGCCATGAAACCTATTGTCATGGAACATCACTTTAGTCCTGCAGGTACTTTATCATCTCTGTTTGCACCTCTCAGTAATTTCTCTTTAATCTTTGAAATTATAGTCAGTTATTTAGTGGCGATGGCCAGGGTCAATACAGCATCAGAATCAGGATTATGTTAACTGAATAAAAGCTGTGTGTCTCTGAAAGACAGAAATCCTCCAATGAGAAGACTGCTTGTATCTACCCTGTCACTGTAACTTACGTTCTTCCTGATCCCTTGACCCAAATCCTCTGACCATCTGCTCTGAACTCATGCTAGCTTGTTCCCAAACTCCCTTCTGGGAAACTCAAAAAGCTTCTCTAAAAGGGGAGAGTTCCCCCCTAAAAGGCAATGCTTCTCTCTGTGGTCAGCATGGATCTGAACACCAGGTTTGATTCCCCACACTCAGGGCAGTCCTTCCAATAAAAGACAGACAGTACTTTTATAAGTTAAAATATTCACCGACTAAACAGAAATAGAAAGTATGATCCTATAAAGACCAGGACTTTGCTAATGAACACATTTCAAACAATTCAGCCGCAGCTCGCAGAAGAAAAGAGAGCCCATAAAAACTGTAGGAAAGAACAATAATTGGGTTGGTCTGACATTTGTCGTCCCACGTTCGTGAAAAGATTTTTCTGAAAACTTCAGTTATACAACGACACATAATCAAACTTAACATGCATGATAAATTGTTGGCTGTCATTATCACTAATAAGAGAGAACAGTTACAGTTGCAAAGTAGCTGCTGTAGCATTCAGCCATATTCTGCTGACAAGAAAATAAACCTGATGAAAGATTTAAAGAGAAAATGTTATACACAAGCCTTCCCAGACACACAATTAAACAGAAATTGCAAAACACAAATAGTTAAATACACTATAAAACATGGAATTGCAGGTCAGTCATTGAAATTATTAGCATTGACAAAATTTCTTTCATAGTTTTCTTGTGAAGTTATACATGGGGTGTTATTCAATAAATAAGATAAACTGAAACAGAACACTGCAAACATTCACATTCCACTGTAATTACAGAAGATGTTATTCCATTAACAACTAATACTAGGAGGAAGCAGGAAAGCAAACAAGCCAAAGGGAAAAAAATCTGCTTTCAAATATTGTTAAATGAATCCCATTCATAATTGTGTTTGCTGCTTTAGTGATGAGACTTAACCTCTCAATGGAGGTGGAAAAGCAAAATTAAGCTGTGTTTTGGGGTCTGGGTAAGTGGATTCCTGACACTATCTTTCAGTCACGTGTGGATGCAACTATTCCTAGAGAGCAAAATCTCTCCTAGCTGGAAAGATACAATTTCTTGACAATGAGTAATAGCAAGAAAGAAAGACTGAGTACATTTTCTTAGAAAAAGAATCAGCTTCACAGAGGTCAGTATTCTGTCTCTGTTATTTCTCTTTCCAGAACAGAGACAGCAGCTTCAAGCAAATCTGACACGGCATGCTCTGTATTAGTAGTTTTCTTCCCTCATACATCACCTTGTCTGTACTGATACCCTTTAGATACCCTTCTACTAGTCTGGGGGTGGTTCATAACTACATTTCCCAAGGAGACAGCTCAACATAGTCGAACTCCCTGTGTAGAAACAACATACAAAGCAACGTTACTCCTCCTGCACTGTAGTGGAGAAATTCACCTTGAGACTTGATTTCACTTCCTGCCAGATTTATTAAATCAGAAAGCAGTGAAGCACAGTATGGACCTTCTGTTTGGGTTCAGTTCTTAAGAGAAGACTGTTGTAGCACACAGAACCTCATTACCTGTGCCATCTGAAGTAATGACTAAGAATAAAGTTAAAAAACAGTGAAAAATGTCACCTATTTTTGTTTCTGTAACTTGAGGAACACTGAAAGTACACAGTAAGTGCCAGCAAAAGACCCATATATGCAATCCTGGTAGTTCTTCAAGATCAGTGTATTATTTGCTGTGCACTAATAATAAAGATTGGTGCTAGGCAACACTCCAAATAAACAATATTATCATCCAAAAACTCCTGTTGCCATGAGCAGTGGTGCCCACATGATAAACACCACACAACAGAGTCAATATTCCTACAATAGATCTCCAGAACTCTGTAGAAAATAATGAAGTTCACTACACGGTCAAGGCATGTTCACAGTATGTGCATATGTATTTCATTATCAAGACAAAAGCCAACAGCCAAGTATTCAGCAACAATTATGTATCATATGTTTGACAAATAATATAAGTTAAAAAAAAAAGCTTCTGCTTCACAGAAAGGAATATAGTCAAGACCATTTTTCTTTCTGCATGAAAGACTTCGAGTTTAGTTTTCTAACTAGAGTTTTATTGATGAAGCATAACTAATTTGTTCTCTAGATGGAGATTAATGTAAGATTTTTAAATATATTTTCTAATGAAAAGTCATCGTGCAATCTATTCCAGCCGTAACAAAACAGAAAAGCAATACATTTTCAGAAAGTACATGGCCTGTCTGTTAATGTAAATAATGCTTTGAAATATGGTTCCTGCTGAAAAGGTATTTGTTTAGAAATTGAGACATGAGTAGTAGAGCTTTCCTCAATCACTAAACTGTCCTAGCTCGGCCTGTCTCCTACAGCATCAGTGCAATTAGACATCTTGGACTAGTTCTGGCCAGCCAAGTTAGTTGCTGCAAACATTTTATTTTAAGAAGTATTATTTTTAATATTAAGAATTAAAATACTGACCTAGAGTACCAAACAAAATGTTTTCAGGGCTAGTGTGCAGGAAACTACATTTAAAAAATCCTTTGAAATATGATTTCAAACATGCCCTTACTGTTAGGCTTTGAATATTTTATTTGAATTTTGCTAAAATTACTTTTCAGTATTGTAACTTTTAAGCTTTAAAATAATGCTTTTTAATGTTAAACATTTCTTGTTATTATTATACAAAGCAGAGTCAGTTTTGCAAACTGACTTCAACTTTAACACAAAAGGTCTAATTACTATGTTATTTTTTTTCTTCATAGGAAACAAATACATAAATGAAGCACTTCAGTGAATTAAGCATGCTCCTCCCCATGTCTCATTTACTAAATTATGCTTCCTGATTGAGTTAGAGTTTAGCAAATCACTAAGTACTTCTCTTCATCCATGCAAACACAGCTTTCCGAGCAAAACAAATAGTTGTGCACAAAAACAGTTCTCAGCGTTGAATAAATCGGTCTCTCAGGGTAATATTTAAAAATTCTACAGGCAAGGTCATAATAAATATTAATGTATATACCAACATATCAAATATTATTCAAGTAATTCATATCACTTAAACTAGCACCACCAAAATATTATATATATCTTAAAATATTAAGGGCTGATGCAACTAACATTATATCCAGCAGCTTAGAATTGGATTGCCTTCTCCTTAACCACTTCTGCAATGCCTTTGTCTTACACTAAACATAGAAAATAAAGAAAATGGGAACAAAGCTACAACTATTTGAAAAACTGTCCCACTCTCCACAGGAACAATTAAATCACTATCCCCTTTTTAATGACCTTTTTCATAGCAGAAAACTGATGTAATGCCCTTCCTCTCAGTCTTTCTTTTTTCTGGATTAAACAGGTTCAGTTTACTCTAACCGGAGTCTCCAAAAGATTATTCCATGTTTCCTGAGCGTGGTGATCAAATCTGGACCAGGTAATGCACCTCAGCCTTCACAAGTGTGCAGACTGGAATAATTACCAGATGTTTCTAATGGATGTTAATATATTCCACAATGAAATTTGAACTTTGTTGTTTATTTAACAGTACAGCTTTTTCACCATTTTTTGCCATAGTGATGACTAACCAGCTATTTACATGTCCATTTATGTGGCACTCAACTGTGGCACTTGATGTTTTTCTGTGCTGAATTTCATCTTACTGTCTTCTAATCATTTTTCCAATTTGCCAGAATCAACTTCCATTTTGATCTTGTCTTCTCAAGGCTTGTAACCCCCTGCCAATCCCAGCTTGCTGCCATCCATAAGTTTCTAAAAAATGTACTAGCTATTTATTGTTCACATAATTAATGAAGGCACTGAACAGAATTAGGCTGTCGGGTACTGCAGAGTCAAGTTGCCTCAGGGACCTGCATTGCTGAGAGTATGTGAAATGATCTAACAGTTTAATATCAAATCATTGATGGATACTCTTTGACAGTGATTTTTTCCCAAACTGTTGCATAATCATCTGAAGAAAATTAAAGATTTATCCGCACTCTTTATCTAGTTTATGAGAAAGTAACATTGGCATTGCCAAAAGTCTTAATAAAGTGAAGGATGATCACATCCACTGTTTCCCTCTTCTTCAGTAAGTAGCTAAGAAAGCTCCTAATCCTCCTTAACTGATCTGATGACTTGCTGCTACTGAAGGGGGAGACTTACTCCTCACCTGCTTCCTGTAGCTTGCAGGCATGTGGTTTCCCCTCCCCATGCAATAGTTCTGCCCCTCCTCAAGCTGCTTAATTCACCAAAATGCTAGAAAAACAGTCAGCTTTTTCTGAGTTTGCTTTTTGCCATGTCAGTGAGTTTATCTGGCTCCTGGAAGGGAATGCTGTAAAGTGCGGAGGCAGCACTAAGTCAGCAGTGCGACATACTCTCCTTTCCCCAGCCTGGCAGCAGAGACCTGTCTCACTGTGTCTTATGGCACCACACCCTCTGTCAAAGAAGGGAATTAAACTTCTAAGACAGGATCAGCTCTTGATAAGCCCATATTTATAGTTTTATTATCTTTTAGATACCTGTAAATGCATTATTTAGTAATTCTTCTATAATTCTGGATCCATGCTCAAAGAAAACCTCATTCACCTCTTCTTTCTGATTAGTAAGGTGTTGTATTATATCCACCGAACACCAATTAGGTGTCCTATAATATCCACCACCATTCTCTTCTTTCTCCTTTTTCCTTCATCCAGAGTTGTTCAATAAACCCATTTCTAAATTTCATAGCAATTATACATAATCTTGTACATCATGCAAATCCTCCTCTTTCTTGCAATCTAGACCAGGTTTGCAGATCACCTGGCAAATCCCCATGTCTGTCAGACCTGCTAGAGCACTCCTGGGAGCATTCTGAATTTTAGGTCACTTCCAAGACCCAGAGTAGGATGCTCATCCTTTCTAGTTAGTTCCTTGCTGCACCTAGGAATATCATTTGCATCCGCAGTAAGCGAAGCCCCAGCTCTGCAGGGTTGTGGGTGCCTGGAATGGGAATCGCAGCATTGCTCGGGTTTCGGAAGGGACCTGAAGGTGTCAGCTAGTCCAGCCTCCCTCCCAAAGATCTGTTCCCTGGCTTGCCTTGTTCTTGGTTCTCCTTCTTATTACCAGAGTGTTGACTCCATCTTCAGGGCAGGAAAGTGTGTTTGCGTGGTGCTCTCAGCATTCAGTATTTCCTTCTAAGAATACCAGCTGGAGTGTCCTGGAGCCAACTCTGACATCACTTCTGCAGGTAACTAATATGGACAGATGGCTAATTTGGCTTGAAGCCTCTGCGCCAGGATGCTCTAACTCAGTAATCAAACTTACTTCTGACACCAGTTATAAGATATAACAATTCTAGCAAGACGTCAGGTTTTATTAGTATAAAACTATTAGTATAAAGCATTTCTGATTCTTCTCATTTACTTTCCACAATATTGGCATGTGTATTCAGATATCTCAAATTCATAACATTTTGTTTGTTGAAATTAGCTTCTTTTTAGATTCATAAAGCACCTGCAAGCATATTTCTCTAAGTATCTTTGTAACTTGAAATTATTCAGTTAATATTATTCTGAAATTTATCTTCATGGATCAAAAGTTTCAAATTCTGAGCTGTATTTGTTGTGACCTGTCAGCTGAGTCACATGGTCCAACACTGCTGGTTCTCCTTGCCTCAGTGTGAATATAGAGCTGCCCATCTGCTTTCTAATAAGGCCTGTGCACAGAAAACTGAAATATAATTTCCCTACATTTTGAGATAATAAAGCTGTGTCCACATCAGCTGAAAACAAACGCAAAGGAGGAGTGGCATGGCTGACATTAAATATTGGTGGAATTTATTTTTGTATTATTTGCTTAAATCTATACACAAGACAGCTAAATGACCAAAAATATTTTAGAAAATGCTTAATATTTTTATGCCAAAGAGCTAATTAACAGGTTAATTTAAATTAGTTAATTTAAAAACATAACAGCTGGAGAAAATGGGGGAAAGAAGCCTAAGATGCAGGAGTGAAATGTGGTCTCTCTCTATTGACACTTCTGTTTCAATTTAACACTTCAGCACCATATAGTATTAAGTTTCGTCTGTGATAGCTTATAGAGAATTGGATGGTAGCATGACAAATTCAAATACAGACAGCTGCAAATGTGCATGCATTACCAGGGACACAAAATAATCCAGGAATAAGAAGGAGCACAGCCCTTTAAGTCCTATAAGGCAGAGGGAAAGAGCTAATTATTAACTCCAGACCCTGAGCATCATAGTGGTTCAAAGCATCAAAATGACTTAAATCCAAAATGTCCAAGTCTTTTGTCTAGACAGGGAGGAGGCATCTGCAATAATTACGCTGAACTTTGCTTTGTTCCTAGCTTTACCACATGCTTCTTCTGCCACTTGTCCTGTGCTTCATCTATTAAATTCAATATTAATATCTTCCTAACTCACTGGGATGTTTTGATAATACATTCACTAAAGCTTTTAAGAAAGAACACCTTTCTTAAAAACTCCTAGTGAAAGGTCAAACAAACAAAAAGTAATTATTTTTCATTGTTTATAGAATTAAAAAAAAATTCTCATTTCTTTTCTTAAAGCTTTGTTTCAACCCAGAGGAAAAAAATTACTGAATGTGTCCACGGTCCTTCAGAGACACGCTCAGTTGTTCACTTTAACCATCTGACGCAAACAAAAAAAAGTGTGTTTACTTGCCATAGTCCAAGGGACAAGCAGCAAAGTGCATTTCTTCCATACATCTCTCAATTGTGGCAAAGACAGAATTTATGTAGTATGCATACCTGATGGTACATTTTGCTGCAGATTAGAAATGCATTATGATTGCCAAGAACAAGGTTTTTTTTACCTAAGCTAACCTATTGGAATTGAAAAGAAAGCAGCCAGGAATACCCTGACTTACCATGAGACAAATATTAAAGCACATAGATACTTAACAAATACTCAAATGTTTACCAAGTTCCCAATCCTGAAACATCAGTCCTTTTTCATCAAAGTATAGCTCCAGCAATAAAAGAATAGATCAACGACTAGTTAAATATTCTCATTTTTTTCTTGTTGAGAACTGAATTAATTTAGTTTCCAAAAAAGGGGATGCATGAAAATAACAACCAATGCATTCAGCACATGGAGAAGGGACTGTATTTATGTTCCTCTTAAGAATGAGATGCAGACTAGATCACATTTCAGCATTAGTTTAGGCCTATTTACTTTTACAGATCTTGGGAGGTTTCATTTTTGCACCAAATTAGACAATGGGAGTTATTAACTTCACTGAGTCCAGAATATCTTTTCTAGAGTTTCCCAGACCTGCTTTGAAGGTCTCTATGAATTCACTACAGCTGGTATTTTAGTTCCAAGTATTCACAAAACAATGAATATATAATTGGGACATTTCTTTTTCCTGTTTTTAACTGTTGCTTAGCTAATTATGCTCTCAAGACACTATCTGACTTAGCAGCAGCAAGCTGAATAATTCAAAAATATGGAATATCAAATGTGCAGAAAGGAAAGCTGTCATGAAAATCCCCAGTAGTCTATTTTAGACAACAAATCTGACAGCACTTCAGTTACCAGTCCTGCCTCTGACATAGTGATGGGGCACCACTGCTCTAGCTACTGTTTTCATCTACAGATATTTGGTCTTTTTTTTTTTTTTTTTTTTTTTTTTTAAGTCCCAACATAAGAATCTCTAGAACAGTACGTTTTTAAGACGGAAACATCTAACTTTGAAAAATGGATTAAGGATACCTAAAAGCCCACTTTTTCCATTACTATCATATCTCTGTTAGTATGTATATACTATTAGCATCACTTTTACAGGGGAAGAAGAATAGAGAGAAACAAACAAAAAACATTAATAGGTTCAGGAAGACAGAATTTTTCAAAGTAAATATTAACAGACTCTGAACTTCTGGCTAACACCAAGTTTATTTAAACAGATACCAAATATACAAGGACACCAGAAGTCTCAGGGTGTATTTTTGATATCAAAATCCTGGTCATCTCTGTCACACTTCCAGCTGGCAAAATTTACTCACTAAAATCTTGGCCCCTCCGGTACTAAAGCTCATCTGTGGTCTTCAGAAACTTCAGAATGATGAGCTGCTATAATTCTTCCATTAAAAAGTATTATTTTTCCATGTTATTACATAAACAAATCACAATAAAAATTATAGAATTGTGTATACTTGAGCTTTTTATAGAACAGCATCTCTGTTAACAGTGATGCTACCAGTTTAGAATCAAAATAGGTTTTCTCCTAAGTTCATATGGACACATCTGTCCCCAAACAAATATTATTTTAAATGTAGAGATATTAAATATTAGGTATATCAGAAAGATAGAAATAACTTAGAAGACCCTTCCTCCCAACATACATGGCCTATCCAAAATAATAAGTATTTCTCTCCTCCAGCTTTATAAGAACTATTCCCAATGCCATGCTATCACTATCAATGAGGTTGTTGCAAATAAGAAAGTAAACAAAAAGCTATGTTAATTTCAAGCTTCATTAGAAGTAGAAGTGAAAAACATCAATGCTTATTAAATGAAAATGGACTCAATTATTGGAAAAGAAATATCAAAGTTCTAAGGGAATCTTTCAAACGTATTCTATCTTGATGCTCCCCTGTGTATTTTATGCCATTTACCTCATCAGAACCAAAACTGGACTATTTGAAATTTTGCAAGAACAGCTGTTCCAAATTTCTGGAACAAGCAAAGTTAGATAGCTTAGGCAAACATGAAACAAGAAACAGGTAAGCCTTAAGGCTTTGGAAGGGGCAAATGCAACTTTAAGATGCATCAGTGGAGATCTTTTCAGCAGATATAGATCAATAGCATTGCTAAGAACCACATGTAGTATGATACTATGTAAAAATCTAGGCTGCTATTTTTAAAAAGGGAGAAATGAAACTGAACACAGAGCCATACCAGGATAATCAGAGGAATGATGAGTCTGGAATTTTATGAGAAGCTGAAAAAGTTCATCAAAGTGAAGGCTGAAATAGGATGTGAATTCCCTTTAGAAACAGACCAGGAGGTATCTGACAGACCAAATATGTTTAAACAACCTGGCTCCTTAAGTGTGCACAATTCATTTCCAGAAAGACTTGCATTTTCAGAGATTTATGTGGCATCAGCTATGCAGGTGTCAAGTTGCAGGAAGCCCATTAGTCCTGCTGGTATTGTGCCTTTGTACTAGATCACCTCTTGTGTTGCATAGATTCTGGGTTGAACTCCACGTCTTTCTGCTTCAGTTCTACTCCTGAGGTATTTTGGGTTCTCTATTATGCCCACAATATCACAACATGAAAAAATTCGCAAATTCATTTAACTGAGTTGCAAAATTAACTTTTTTTCTATCTGGGTCAAATGAAAACCACTAAAAAATCAGCTATCTTCTTACTAGGTACTTAATATTTCTGCTGGTGCCTGTTATTTATTTACAGATACAGAGCAAATGTCTTTTAAGGTTCTTTCAGTTATCTTCCACATTTCTGGAAAACTTGTTCTCCAGCTCTGGGCGACAGCTCTGGTTTTCCATTCACTGAATGCTCCTATTTTGTTTTATTTCTATAACTATTGTGAAAAAATTGCTCAAAGCAAGACAATCTAAAGGAAACATGTCTCATTTAGCATTTGAATTCTCAATGTTTAGCATTGCTTACCATGAGATTCTGTAGAACTGAATGCTTACTTCTAAATGGCTTATGTGACTTTTTTTTTTTTCCTCTGGGTAGATGCACATGGTGTGGTCCCCCAAAAGGATGTCTGTAAAATTAAGTGTGTGTGTGAAAGTGTTAATCCCAACATCACATTTCCAATTTCACTATGTGTTGTACCAAATTTACTGTTTATAACTACTAGGGAGATTGAGTACATAATTTTCCTCATGATAGTTAAGATTTTACCAACGTATCTTTAGTAGGACGCATCCTGAGGCCAGGAACGTGCTAATTAAGGATTCAGTAGAAATGCTAATCAAAGGATTTTGAGGGAGGAAGTGACATTAGTTCTCACAGATGAATGCCTCATCATGAAGAATGAGAAAGCAAAATCTTCAAAGAAAACTGAGGTATAAAAGAACATCCTATGCTGGCATTTGGTGCCTACTTACTCTCTGTTCTTCCCTTCTCTCTGGGGAATGAGGAAGAGGTGGCAGTGACTAAAAGACAGCAGCAGCAAGACAGACTCCATTTGAGAACAGAGGAGAGGAGCTGAGAGCCGAACTTGTGAGAAAAAGGAGTCGGAGCTGGGTGAGATTCTGAAAGACGCTGTAACCACAGTGAGCCAAGGGCTATGGCAAAACAAGCTCTAGCCAGGACTGCATTTGCCCTTTTCACTGCTGTTATCACACTGGAGGGTCATTGCTGCTTACGATCAGCTTCTACAAACAGCATTGCTCCTCCTCTGCTATTAGCAATGAATGAAATTATTCTGAAAGAAATTCTCATTATCAGTTCATGTTGACTTTGCACTTTTTATTGCTAAATTTCAGCCTCCTCTCTTTGCTAATGCCTAAAACTGCAATTAGGATATTTTCTGTATTTTTTTTTCCTGTTTGGATACCAATACTGGTAATCACGCTATGGGTCAAGCTGACTGAGTCCTTTTTTTACAGCAGGTTTTTATTTATTAATTTTTCATCATATCTCTTAGATCCTAGTTTTATCATCCCTATTATGCTCTTAAGCCTCATTGAGTTCTATAGAAAGAACATTCTAGAGGCCTATGGTGTGCTTCACTCTTGGATGTGCTAGTGTATCACCACTAAACGCATCTGAGATGGGGTTAAGCATTTTTTTTCCCTGAATTAAAATCTTGTCACATCTTCTTTATTAAGACCAAGCTTAAAATGCATACATCAATGAGCTGAAGTAAGTGGCTTAATCATTAATTGGTAGCCAAATCACTTCGAATAAACTTCCCCTGAAAACTGATTGTAAATGATTTGCCTGTAAAAGCTTTTCATACAGTGTTAAAAACATTGCTTGGATTTCATTTAAACTAACATTTGAATGGAACTTTGCCCCATCAACCAGTAGATGGAGATGTAAGTCCAATAATTACTCCAGAAAACAGCTTTTTGGTAGTCCTTGACATAATCCAAGGTTTGTATAATACAATTTAACTGAGGTTAGATTTCTTAATAAGCATTAGATGAGACAGATGAAATCTGTCCACAGTTAAGGCCCATCTATCAGCCTTCCTTGCAGCAGACATTCTTACAGTTTATGGCCAAATATGCCCACTGTGCTTAGGAAACTTTCCTATTCAGCAAAATACTAACATGAGTAAAAAGGCAGAAAGTTAAACAGATGATCAAAAGCACATATTTTCTAAAACTAGACCATGTGTTGTCAAAAATCTTAAAAGCTTGATCCGTAGTCTGTTATACAACATAAAATAAACATAACCGCATAAAAAGTGTATAGTCAATATCCGTATTTTGACAAGTTTTGAGTAGTATTATGCCTCCAGAAATTATAAGCGTGTTTATTACGTTCCAGCAGAGATTCATGAAGGTTCTTAAAGTATTGCCAGTTCCATCAAGACAGTCACAATACTCTGTTTTGGCATTAAAAATATATGAATCTAGTAAACTATTATTAAAGAAAATAATATTGAAATCAGTTGCAATAGTGATGCTATGTTGCGATTTTCAAAAAATGGAAGCATGTCTCCTAACATGTCTCTCTGTTGTGGAATAATAATTTCCCATTCAGCAGAAATGGAACTACTAATGTACTACTACAGTACAATAGTACTATAAGATAAAGTGTCAACTTAGGCCTATATAATTTGACTTTTATAACCATTGGTTTTGTTTATGCTGCTTGATTTAAGGTCAAGTGAGAACAACACTGGAATAATAGGGCCCATATGGTTCAACTATATCAACTTAATTATAACTCTGTAATTAATTATATGTACTGTAACTATAACTGTGTAGACAGGAAAATTATGACAAAGGACTGCTCTTCTTCCTCAAATGCCCTTTTACTAAGTCAGAAGAAATAAAAATTTCTCTTTGAACGCTTCTGCTATTTAAACTCTGTCATTCTGTGAAAAAGAATCATTATATAATGGGCTAGGCATTAAAACATTATTCCAAAGAGGCAATTTGGGGACCTAAAGCATTTCCTGTGGGGTAAGGACTTAGTTTGCTTTCCTTTGGTGCCTTGTGTGAGCCTCTTAGAAAGCCCTACCCTGAGGTCCCCAGACAATGGGTTGAAAATACTGCTCCAAACTACTTTCTTCCCTGTTGTTTACCTTTTCCTTGGGTACCCTGTGAGGTCCTTTGCATGTTCATAATGGTTCAAAAAAGAAAAATGTTGTTATTGTTCTCCCACCGTGCTGCTGGCTTATCACCATCTCTTCAGCTCCTAATTCACTGCACGTCCACAGGTCATTTGTACACAGGGGAAAACAGAGCAGTTGTTTGCCTTAGCACAAAAAAGCCAGAAAAGTCCTGCAGAATCAGCTCAACTTTCTGCTGTAGAGCCAGGAGAGAGGAGGGAACTGGGTCTCCTCTTTCCTTGCAGAGACCTTATTCTCTGTAGGGGGTAAATTGACTTGTACAATTTAACACCCACAGTTCCTTTCTAACACTGAAAATATCACTGACACCAATTTGACAACAGAAAACATCAAAGGTGCTGATTTTCAAAATTATTCACTTGAAGAGATAGTTATATGCTATTTTCCTGCAATGAACATACGTATTTTTAGAAATAAATAGAGCTGAAACAGGAATCTCATTGCCTAATAAAGGACACTGCCTTGGCAGCTTATGGAACAACAAATGTCAATTCTTTTGAGCCTCAGATTTACCTGGTCTCTCAAAAGACAATTATAGCATTTTATAAATAAACTAACACAGCAGAATTTGGGGTATTTATCACAATTATCACTCACAGGTCACTAGAGGCATTTGCCTTTGCCTCTTGACAAAACTTATTTTGTAGCAAAAATAACCTTATATGAATAGCAAACAGATGCTATAACGTCTCAGGATAATTCAGAAGGTGATCTTGCCTGTCTTATTTCTAAATTCTTCATCAAGTCAATATCTATATTGATATTTTAAACAAAATTTGTATTAACTTTCTTTTTCTTATTCAAGTCTCAGATAAAAACTAAATCAGAGGTAACTGCCAGGGTTAAAAACTACAGAAATGTGGACTAGACATAATGACTGTCCTGCTGGATAACCATAACCAAAAAGCAATCAGCTATGATCCAAGATAAAAATGCAATTGTTGAGAGGGGATCTGCAGAGATTGTCCTGCACTTGATTCAGTTTGGTGTTTCATTAATAACCTGCAGTGCAATACAGCAAGCGTACTCAGTATTTAGTAGGGTTTTTGCATAACTGTACCAGTTTAGAACATGTGCCCTCGGTCTTAGATCCTGGTCTCAAGACTGAAAAGGAGCTTCAACAGCCAGCCGACCTTGTGCTGTATACCTGATGCCATCTAGAGCACACGGAAGAAGCCTTGTGCCCAGGACTTGCTATGCATGACACATTTGGTGTTCGCGGCCCCTCAGAGTTTTAAGACAGTTTCACAAAGCTTACTAATTTTTGCCGAAATCTTGAAGTAATTTTATCAAGGTTTGCTCTGCAGGAAGCAGGGTTCCTGTATCAGACAAAATTTTCAGGGCCACAAAAGTGGTATATACTGCATTTTTGACAGAAAACAGAGGAAATACTAGAGGTATTTCTGGAAAGCGGGAGACATCACATATCTTGAAGCCTGGCATGGGCCAGACATTGTCATACCGAGGCTTTAGAGTAGAGTCTGCCATGTGCACAAACCTCAGATAGAGAGAGTGCCTATTCAATGTGCAAACAACAATATTGGAAAAGACTGCAAATTAATTGAAGGGTTAATCAGAATTCAGAATCTTGACAAATTGGAGAAGCAAAGAAAAAAAGCAAAAACCATAAAATTCAAAAGGTTCAAGTACAAAGTATTGCACTAAAGTAGGGATAATGAAGACACATCACCTTATTGTGTATGGCACTGAAAACAGATATGAAGACAAACGCCTTGCCTTCAAAAAGGAAAAATCTGAATTACAAGAAGAGGATGATGAACATTTGGCTAGATATCAGCACTAGAGAACAGGATCTGGAGATTATACCAGAACACAAGCCTGGCATGAATCAACAACTTCAAGTTACTTTGAATGAAACACATGCTCTATTGGGAACATAGCCTCTGAGACACTTATTCTACTAAGCAATGGTAAGGCTTTGGTTGGTTTAGTATCTGCTATCAATATTATATGCTAATTGGAAAGATGATAACCAGAGATCCAGAAAACATGACTTATAAAGAGAGACTGAAATATAATGTACTTGAAGCTGAACAGTGAACTGATCTGACGATAGTTCTGAAGTATTTAAAAGTGTTTATCTGTTCTCCCAGTGTATGGTATTCAGTACAAAACATAAAGGGGTTAAAACTGTGACAAGAAAGTTGCAGGTTAGATACTGGGAAAAAAGATAGTACTGAGACACTGGAATAAATCATCTGGGGAGTTTACAAACTCTGCATCACTGGAGGTTTTTAAAACCTGGCCAGTCTATTGGGAATGCTGTAGAGGTGGGATGTTAAGGGGACAAAGTAGAAGATTTCTTGACATTTCTTCTTAGCCCATTTTCCCATGCTTCCAGCATGTACTGCATTGGCAACTTAATTTCTTCAACGTGAAAGCCAGAAAAAACTCTTCATTCCCAAGGCTAAGAGGTGCTTATGCCATGATAGCTGGACAGTCAGAATTATTCTGGATAGACAAGCAATCAGAAGGTCAGAAGGTATATATTGGCAAGCAAAGATGCTGCTATACTATGGTTGGTCAATCATTGGCTGTGAAAAAAGAACAATGGATATTGCAGGGGAAAGGAAGAGAGGGATAATGATGGCAGATACTGTAGAGTAAGAGGGAAATGGACCCTCCTTCACTGTACATACTGGGCAGACTGTAAGGAACATTAGTAAACCTGAGCCAATGAATACACATGGAACTTGCATTCACGGATAAATATAGATGCTGTTTGGCACAGTGGGGATTCTGACAGAATTAGTCATTGGTTTTAGTCATTGTTCCCTCTTCTTTTGGAAGCACCTGTAGCGCAGATATGGATTAGATTGAGTCTTTAGATTGTTCTTTTTTAAAGAATGACCCGTTACCAGCAGAAATGGAATGGACTGAAAGCAGAAAAAGAACAGAAGCAGAAAAAGCCGACTTGGGCAGTGCAGCCTCGAGTCACTACGAGCAAAGCTTGGTCTCTCCTGGGAGGCATGAGCCACTAGTAACACACAAGTGAAAAGTTCTGTATCAAAACCTGAATCTACCCAATGCATCTAGTTTCTAGGACTCAACTTGTGTGGATTCTTGTGAGGATTCTTGTGAGGTCATGAAAATTATATCAGCAGAAGATTTAATCCTTGATGTTTTACTTATTTTATTCTGACATGTTAAACTCCATATATAGTTATCTCTTCTGAAATGGCCTTTAGAGAAAAACTACTGGTTGTACAGAACCTCTACACTAAACACTCACTAAAGGCAGGGGGAAGTACTGGAATATTTGTATTTTTATTCATAAGGGTGTGTGTCAGTGTTAACATTTTTCATTAAAAAAATCCAGAGATTTTCATGGGGCCATAGATGGATTGAAGTTTGTAAAAGCTGTTATCTCCACTAACAGTCTTCTACAAACCATAGCTCATCAAAACAATAAATGAAGTCCTTAAATTCTACAAACTCACACTGGTTGGAGACTGCTTTTCTGCAGAATAATGCCTTTACATCAAACATTCCTGTAGCACAGATCAAAACAGTAGATTATACTCAAGCTTTTTTTTTTTTTTTTTTTTTTTAATAGACAATTGTTTCTGGTTGTGAGAGATTTTATGAATATGTTTATAGGCAGAAATCAGCCATAAAAGACACAGACTATAAAACACTGGGAGCTAAAGAAAAGAAATCATTGTCCAAAGCACTTTCTAAACTTCAGAAAGTGATCATAAAATTGTAAAAGTACTTGTCAGATTTGAAATACAGTCTTAGCAAAGAGTTTCTTTGCATCAACATGCTGTTAAAAGTATGTATGAATACTGAAAGTAAGGAGCTGCAGAAAAAAGTGTATTTCTAAACCAAATTATGTCAAATTCAAATAAAATATCAACCTGACAACAGCTTGCATAACAATAATATGATTTTAGAGATGCAGATCAACTGAAAGTGCCAGGCAGTCTTCCAGGCTAACATGTGACTGACCACATTAAGGTCATACGCCATATCCAGGCTTGAGAATCTGTGATGCAAGGGAACAGAATAATATACTGACCACCTAATTTTCTTCCTTGAGAACATACAAAATTTTTGTAAATATACATCCATAACACATGAATGGCCCCTATTACTGTGAGACCTCAGTCCTACAACCTTTGCCATACTCATATACAAAGTAGCTTTGTGATGGTGAAATTCCTACTTTATAAATGGGAAATTGAGTACAGAAAACGAAAATGTCTCCTCAAAGGTTACAGAGGTAGGTTACAGGAATGCTTCTCATTTCTAAGCTAGTGCAGTATTTGTCAAACTATTGTTCTAGTGCTCTGGTAGAATTATACGATTCTCTAGCTTCCTCTCCCTTTAAGGAGATCTAAAGATGACAAACTTACCTCAGAAGGCAAACAGAACATTATAGAAAGGAACACTGAGAACAAGGGGTAGTTGTATACCAGAAAACTATTAATTTTCCCAGAGAAGCGTTGGAAATTTTGGTGTCTAGTAAGCTGTGGAAGACTCCTCTCATTGATTTAGGTTTCCAGCCTGAGTTGCTATTCAACGTTGCAACTCAAAGTTGTTAGGTCTTCCTCCAACTTTCACTCCCTCTGTTATGATAATGTTACAGCTACCCACACAAAGCTGTTCTGAGGAGCTGTGCAGTCCTTTCCTCTCCTAAGGAATCTGTGCTGTATTAATCCTATTAGTTTGTACTTTCCAGGTAGTTTTTTTAAGCTGAGTTGTTGATGTTTTCCTGATTAAAAAAATGTTGCTGTGAACACAATGGACACTGATGCCTGTTTTCTGATAGGACATTTGATAACATGAACTGATGTTATGAAAGTGCTGCCAGGAAATAGAGAGTCATCCCCAGCAGGCTTGAGCATATCAAACCTCTGCTTTAAACTTCCACAGAGCTTTTAGCCCAGACAGGCTATTAAATCATATAATCTGACACGCCATATATCACAGTCCATTATAGTAACAAGGTTACCTTATTAGTTTAAGTGGCAATTGCTTGGGTTAGGCTAACTCCTCCAGAAACTAGAGTGTTTTCCACCACAGAAAGAGAAACAGGAACATGAGAGCATGCAGACAAGGCCCCAGACCTCTGCCACGGCAGGGACATAGGTCAGTAAGAGATACAGCCAAGGTGATCCTTGCCACAAAGGAGGCAAACATCTCCAATGCTCCCTAGTAATGGGCTAGAAGAAAATTTCCCAGCTTATCTCAAAATCCGCTGAATGATCAGTAAGCTTGGGATCAAGACACTGTCCATGTCTGACATGATGATCTGACGATCTGACGAACACAATTCCCCACAATACATCAGAGCACTGATTTGATCTGTGTCTTGTACACATGCCACGGAGACACAGAGGTTGATTTAATGTATCTTGAACAGCAGGAACACACATTTTTTTAGAAAAATAGCTAATTTTAAAGACTAAATGAGATCCATTTATTCCAGGATGGAATGTTAAATTTTCCTAAACCATACAGTAAGCACAGGGCAAACTCCAAGAATTCACAGAGGAGCTTTGATTGAAAAATATATTTTATATAGCTATACTACAGAACCTTCTGTGACAGTTATACATTCCTGAAGTTAAAAACATCAATTCAAATCTCGATGAAAAGTTACTTGTTGTGAACAGTTGCAGAGGGACTGAAAATAGGTGTGGGTGTACATCAGAAAAACCTGAGATAAGATGTATGCAATGAAGCTCCAAGTTCTATCGTGATGAAGGATGAAGATGTTGCCTGCATGGCATTGTAGGTATATGAATAATAAGACATGCTCTTGCTTGTATTGCAGATGTATCAGAACTTCCAGATGCTTCACAAATAAGGGGGCCTTATACCAAAAGACTGTGTCCAGTAGCAGAATGTCTGTCAACAACTACAATGGTACAGTACAGTTAAATAAATAAATAAAGTAGAAAAGTCACTTAATTCGAGAGATACTAACTCAGCTGGCATTGGAATTCCGTAAGCTGCATGCTGTCACACCAAAAACCCACCTGACAACACAATTTTTTCTGCTGATGTCCGCTGCAGTAGTATTTTGATCATGTGCATATGGAAAGCAAATACATCATTCAGATAATATAATGACTGCTCCTAGGTCTTCTATAGTTTGATCTGTGTTTTTTTTATGTACATTATTTCTTAGGCTGATGTGACCTTTTCTGCTTAACACACATACTGCTCTGGCATTTTAAGTGAGGGGGGGAAAAAAAAAATCCATCAGCATTATTTTTGGATCACATACCCATTATTTGCTGGTGTCTTACTAAAAATACTGGCAATTTTCCAGTTCATTAAGGATCAGCTCAGATCTGATGCTGCTGGCAAGAAATAAGCTATTAGAATACCAATAGCAAAATATTTAGCTTAACTAAAAAAATCCCTACTGCTTACAAAATAGTAACATAATAATTATGGTATTGGGTAAGGCCATTTCTAGTTTTAGTATATATGCACCTAAAGGAAAATTGTTCTGTCTCTTTACTGCTATAGAAGCTGTCTTGGTCAATTAACTTACTGATACCTAAACATGATGTTTGCAATGTTTACCATATTTGTTGTAATCAAGGTATTAAAAGCTTAAGATATTTTTAAGTTGGAAGTAGTCAAGAAGCAAGGCCCTAGAAGAAAAGTAATGCTGTATTTGAATTACAAAGTAAGTCCTCACCTAAACAAAAATCATACTGATTTTAAAAAACACTTCTACCCTTTTCATTCTAGGCAATGAATGCTGAACCAAACTATATGATGCATTAGGTGACTTTCAGTAGGTGGCAAGTATACAACTGCTCAGAGGACCAGGGAGATTTGTGGAAGAGCAATGGAGGGTCTAGCAGCTCTGGAGAGTTATGCAGTTACATTAACTGCTTCCATGCTGTGGGGTGGTCACATTGGCAGCTGATGAAAAGTACTTCATCAGCACTAATACCTATGCAAGATGAAGACTGATGTGTCTAGATGGGGATAAGTAAAGAGGAACAAGCAGAATAATGAAGATAAGCATATGGAATGCCAATTACTAACTTTTTCTCCAAGTAGAGAGCTGGTTGTTTCTTGGATGTAAGGGTAGCATTCTGCATGAATCAGACCCATTACTTCAAAATACTGCAGAATCTGGGCCAGAGAAACTGTTTTTCTGTTGCTATTGTTTCCAGGTTTTGTTTTGTGAAGGGGACATTGCTGAGTTTTTAAACTGCAAAAATCTGCAGTGTGGAGTTTCAACCAGGCATAAAGACAGTATCAAAGCAAGTCTCACTGCCAGCCCTGCTGGGATGCATGCTGCATGAGAGATCTGGAGACTTTACCATGCCAAACCTTGTCTCTCTCTCCCCTCTTTCTGCTGATAAGGAATAAACCCACCTGGCTCTTACATGACAAGAAGAAAAAAAAGAAAAGAAAAGAAAAGAAAAAAGGAAACAAACAAAAAAGGATCTAACTTTGTGAAGACCTGAAGATCATTCCTCTGAATGAGCTGATCTGTATAATACTAGGATCAGAGGCTGGCATATAAAATATTATTTACAAATCAGCTTGATACTATTTGGGCTTGATATCCCTGTGTTTAAATTATAGCAACACATATACAGTAACAATTTTACCAGTCATAAGCATTTGCTAGCAGAATGTGGACTCAGCTACTGACACATATATTGCATAAATCTCCAGCAAAGAAAACACAAACTAAAGTCTGTTCAGAAAATGCTCCATGGAATAAAGAGAATAACTGTAGTCAAATTTATTCCTTGTCCAATGCCAACACTTTCTCTGAACTACAAGAATGTGTCTGTTTCTTTCATGCACAACCACTGGGGCAGAAGAGATCAGGAAGCTTTGCATTTCCAAGCACAGCTTATGAATTCTGCAACTTGCTGCCCTGATCTTTTTCCTGGTTTTGAGGTTTATAGTTGTTTGCTTCTATTACCTTTAATTAGTACTAATTGGCCTACAAGGAAATTCCTGGGCTTGCATTATTCTGCTACAGTTATTTTGTTTGCATGTTCTGCTTCCCGTTCTCACTCTCTCCTTTATTGCTACTTACTCAAAGGGGTCGCTGGGATCAGCTCTCTGGAGCTCTGGTGGAATCGGTATTCTTTTGTAGTACATTTCCCAGTCAAAAGCTCCTCGCATGGCATCCCCCGCCTGTGCCTCGTAGCCAAAGTGATTGTGGTCAATGACATCGATCATAGGACACACGATGGTTTTGTGGTTTAGTGCAATCTGGTCTGAAAAATGAAAGTAGAAAATAGGAAACGGCATGTCTAGTCAAGCCATCTATCACATTACTGCAAAGTGAATCCCACAGGTTTTTTGATGTTTGAAGATTGCTTGCTTCATTCCCTATGGTCCCCAAATCATTTCATTTTTCAAATCTGTATCAGACCTTTATCTACAGTGGACTTAATGCAGTTGGGCAATGATTAGAAGCAATTACAGTTCTTTAAAGGGAGGCATATCCCTGTGAGACCCACAGGAGTCCAATCATCTATATCTCTGTCACTTTGCTACTCCGAGCTGTCCCCAATCTGTCAGCTATGGAACAAGTCAGCAAGCAAAATATAAAAATATTCCTTCAGCAGTGCGGAGTCTGTATGGCAAGATCCTGCAAGAGAGATTTGTGTTCCCAAATGCAAATCTCAGACTTTGCAACCATTCAGCCTCTTCCTGTAGCACTACGGTGCACCAACTTTGAGGTCAATTGCTACAAATTGAAGGTGAACTCCAACACTAGGAACAAAACAGGCTTTATGACCTTTTTTGTTCCTTGCTTTGAGGTATAAAGAAGTTCCCACCGTATTATTCTTACTCTCATTTTTCAAAAAAAAAAAAAAATTCCTTTTGCTTTTTATACAAATTAGAAATCCCTATCTCTGGTGTAAGAGCAGGATGACCCTGTGATTGCCTTTGGTAAATACTATTGCTCAATCCTGCAGAGTTCCTCAAAAAGGAAATAAAAGTAACAAAGATATTCCAACTGCAAGAATTAAGTAGAAGAATAATGTTTTGAAATGAGGAGGTAGAGGAAAACTTTGTAGCTGCTTTGGCAAAAGTAGCATGAAAGGACGCTATCAAAAACTATCTATGAACCTTTAAAAAGTCATCTTTTTATATTTTGAATTCTCAATATTCCAAGTAAAATAAAACTTTTCCTGAAATGGTAGGCTAGGTTCTTCACAAAATGTAACACTTTTGAGGGCCTAGGTGGAGAACATTCAGTTTTTTTAAGGATTAGATTTCACTGGTGCCTGATAATAGCCTAAAAAATCAGAGGGTTGAGTGTAGAATGAAAACTTAGATAGTCAGGCAGGTAACAGTGGTGTGATTACTAATAACATGGATTTTGCTCCCTTGCTTCTGAAGGACTGCAATTTAAAAATGATTATTTTAAACAAAACATCAGTAGTTTTCATGTTTATTTTTATTTGCTGTTCAGAGACTGTCCAAATGGGGGAACAAAGCAGACCACTAGTGAAAAATTACTGTACCTGGAGGTTCAGCAGTTTTTTTATATTGTAATCCTTTAACAATTTAAAGCACAGGCTCTCACAAAATTCTAGGAACCTCATCTGAGACCTAATGCCTGTATTACTCTTAGTATTGCCCAATATAATTACATTCACTGGTACACTGTGCAGTGTTATCTGTAATCTTTATGTAAAGTCATTTTTACATAATCTGTTTCCTGTGATGGTCCTCCTAATAGTCATAGAGTTTATAATAAGCTGGCTCTTATACTTCACTCTAAATTGATTGGAGGAGAGAAGCTAAATGGGATTGATTTAGCTGGAGTAGGTCAAAGTAGGTTCAGAGCACATTAGCATCCTTCTCTTGATCTTTCAAAGCCTCTGTCTTTAAATAGCCTGCAGGATTGGAAATCTGAGTCCCATGCAGAGACAGTGAGGGAGAATACTGTGTTGGAACAATGTCCAAACTCCATCCCAGGTGCCCTTCCCACAACCTATAGGATTTTTACGTGCAAGTTGATGCTTACCTGTCTGTTCTTCCATGTATCTGCAGAACTTACTTCTCAAGCCCCAAAGATGTTTTACAGTTGATGGGGACCATAAGAAGATCTTGACTTTTGAAGGAACCAGGATATTACTTTATGTACTTGTGCACACCAAAAGACAAAGTAATCAAACTTTGATCCTCGATGCTTCTTTCTGTATGCTTGAAATAATGAATTTTGCATACATACTTTTTGGTTTAAATGTAACCCCAGTATGAACTTAGGAGACAGACAAAAGGGCTGTATGGCCAGCTTACATTTCACAAGAGCGCCAATATCATAGCCTAGCAGATGCAAAAATACTGCTGCCTTTGCCACCCACCAAACTTTATCCCATCTGCTGTTAATGGAAGAGACTGCAAGCCACAGCTGAAACGCTTTACATCATCTTTTCCATCAGCTTTCCTCATCATCCTCACACAAATTCCTACCGGTCTGAAAATTTCCATGCATTTTTTCCATGTATATATTCTGCAGATACAGGGAAGAACAGACACATGTCATCATACATGTAAAAAAACTTGCAGAGTTGGGGGAAGCCTAGGATGAAGAGTTAACATTGCTCAGAGTTTCCTCCCTACCAGCTGTTCTTTCTGAAATTTCTAGCAAAACATATTCTTTTTATGAATTCAGCACTTTTAAGATTAAGCCGTGTGTGTATATGTGGCAATAAACAGAAGTTTTCAACATTGCCTAAGCCACTACCTCAAGAATGTAGGTTTTGTTTTCCTGAGAAAGTTGCACACCTTTAGTTTCAGATGCTTGTTTCAAATTGGTTTGGTTAGAGCAATAATGCCACTTAACAAATATTCTTATTTTCCTACTCATAAAACATGATCAAAGATGACGACAACATTTGAGTGGCTCAGCATGTTATCTTTTGCTATCTGATTTGTCGTCAGTATTTGTGTTTGTGATCTTAGCCTTCCCCACTGGCAAGTAATGTGTCAGTAATAATGCTTGTGGAGATGGACAGCTATAGCTAGCAGGTGGCTTGCTAAGCGTAATCTAATCATGATGTAACTTTAAGTCTGGGTCAGGAAAAAAAACTGTTTTGGCAAACCTACCTTTGGTAACCTAAGGCACTACTGACCTGTTGTCCATCTCCCCTCTCTTACTGCTCCTGCAGCAAGATTAGCAGAGGAAAAGATGTGCCTGGATCTTTCAGCTCATTCACTTTTCATTTTCTTACCTTAAACCTACAGTGACTGTGAACTCATATTGTGCCAGGTTCTCAACTACACCATCTAGAACTCAAGCCACATTTTCCCTTCTGCTGACTTTATACTACTGAGAAGTGATAACAAACAGCTGTGTTTGCCAACATATTTACATGATTACAGCTGCCTGCTCTGTGAACATCAGGCAAAGTTTTCTGAGATCTGATTTAAGGGTGGCATATCTCAGTTTAGAAATCCACTTAAGCTAAACAAATAAAATACATAAAGGTTAAAGGAAATACAGAGAAGCTATTTTGCACCTGTTTTTAACAAAACAAAACAAAGGACTTTAATAGAAATGAGCACATTTTTTTCACAGAAAACACCTATGGCTTGGCTCCTCAAAGCTATTTACATACCTAATGACTACCGAAGTCACACAGTCTTTCTTTGGTCTAAAAAGTGATAGTAAACTCTGAAAATATGAGTTAGGTGCCTAAGTAACTGAGAATTGGCTCTAAGCGATTGTGCTTTTTTTCCATCCTTTAACTTGTGAGGTCTCATTCTGAAAAAAATATTTTGAAATAGTGAAAAACACTTCCCCGCTCAGTGAAGACCAACAGCCTTCAGTCTAGAGCAGGGCTGAATGGGCTCTTGTTGAGGACTTTTCGCTACGGCTGGAAGATACAATCAAAGATAAAGTAGGGCATTTTCAAAGCAATAAATACCCAATATAGCCTCTGTTTTTGTTTCTGCTAATGTCATTCAGTTAAATGCAGTGTTGAATGAATCACAAGATAGACCTTGAGATATACACTAACAGATAAAAAGATATTAACTGCACTATTATCAGTAGCCAGATTTCAATATAGTGAATATTTTCCATTTAATGGTTCTGAAAATGTTCTCTCTTCTCTTTAGGAAAACAGGGTATAGAGCATTCTGAAATATACTAGTTGCGTGTTCTTCCTCTGTCCTTCTTTATGTTATACTTTATTTTTTCTTTCAAAATAAAGCCTATTGATCTCAGGCTTCAGTGCTCCTCAAGATTAATTTCTAGACCCTCTGGCTGGCTAGCTAAGGGTATTTCTACTATATATGGAATGAGAAAGAGAGAGAACTGGGGGGAATTGGGTCTTGTTCTCTCATTAAGCGTGTCTGATCTTGCCAGTCGTGTGGCCTGAGGCTGAGGGTTGTGATCATCAATTTAATACCCAACTGCAACCTAAGTGCAATTACAAATTCTTATCTGACTATTCTATGTATTTCTCAGTCTTTATGGGGTCAAACCCAGCTAGATGTATCTTTGCTTCAGAAAAGAAGGCAAGAAAAAGAACTGTTTTCTCAACTTGCAACTTTCCTATCATGTCTAAGTCAGCAAAATAGAAGAATAGAAGAAAATAGAATAGGTTACATCTCATCTGCAGTAACTTAGCAAAAGATATCAGAGGCCAAGACTGAGAACTTTCTTGAGTTTTTTACACTAGTGGTGATGTATATAATGAGAGATGTATTTGGTACCTTGGGACAAAATCAGAAAGCAGAGGAAAGGGGGCTGTATAGGTAGAGTGCATCCAGAGTGTTTAACTGCTACTTGTCAGAGCTGCTTGTGAAAGTCTTGCTGAAACTCTGATTTCCTTCTGTTCCTTTATGGCACCAGCCATTTGGGCTTTACACGAAGACAGTAAGGTTATTTTAAAAATTCTGATGTTGTGTTTAAGGGGAAAATGGTAACAAGGGAATAGACTGTATGTGTAATTTGATATGGAAGCTACGAAGGATGTAAGTTTGGAATTTTATAATTATCTTGTTACTGATCTGAAGGAAATCTGAAGGAAAAACAGTTATTTTTCTTCCATCTCAAGGTGCACAGTTCAGAAGAACAGCATTTTTTCTTGGCTGCAGACGCCTTATCAGCATATTGTGCTGCCAAAAATGTCCTAGCAACAAATTTCAAGAAACGATGACTGTTAATGAGGGGGACTCTATCCTGCCATGTACTTACAACATATTCTTTTAATCAATACCAATTTCTTTAATAGCAACTTCTGAAATTTTGTTTTTGCTACCAAAAAAGCACTCTGCAAAGCACATTCACTTTGCATGTAGTCAGGTGTGTAGAAAGGGGGATATTGTTTGCTGTCTGAAATCTTAGATTACAATTTATTCTTTCCATTCTGTTGACTAATTGAACTTTGCCGGCTGTAGCTGGAATACAGCAAAGCAGTCAATAGCAAATCACTCTTTCTGAGCTTCCTATTGTGAATGCAGTTGTTACTGGATTTAACTCAGAGGTCTTGGATACATTTACATCAAAAGCTGATTTAATGGAATGTAGAAGAGTAGGAAGGAGTACAATACCTGCATAACAAAAGCTTGCAGGTGTATAGTATAGTCATTGCATAATTCTAGATTTAGTGGCATGTTGTAATAAAATACAGCTTAACTCCAAAACCTAAGATAGGCCAAAGTGATACTTCAAAATTTTACTAGTTCCTTAGTCACAAGAACCACAAAATTAAGACGCTCAGATTACTCTGTATTCTCTCTATACTGACTCTTCCGTTATTAAGTAACCAGTATATAAAAAAGCAAAATTATGTCAGTGATATTCAGCAGTGTCTATGAAGGTCTGCAGATCTGTGTGCTTGGGATCACAAAGTTGTTCCAGGCCCACTGTATGCAGTGTGTGTCCTGCTTGTTGCAGGACATGGCTTTGGTGGCTGAAGCTATGCTGTATGCTCTAATTTTAATGGCTGATGAACGCTCATACACTTACTAAGCAAGGGAGGCAGCCAATTCACGTTGACTTCGCAATGGGAATCCAGAAATGTCAAGACTTCTCCTCTAGCCAGCGAGGCTCCTAGCAGTCTGGTCCGAATGAGCCCTTCTCGTTTCTTGGTACGCACAATCCTCACTTTGGCAAAACGGACCATGTATTCCTCCAGCTTCTCTTTTAAATGTTCTAGAAAGAAGGGCAAAAAAGTGTCAGTGGTGCCAGGTCTGGAAGATCCAACATCAGGATAGGTTGGTGTGCAACCTGCAAGCAGCTAATCCACTTTTGTCACTTCAAGTTCTCCAATATCTGTCACAAATCCTGTCTGAGATGGTTCATAAAGTGCAAATGCTCTGTTTTAACACACACAGGAAGACACTGACACTGGAGATCTTTTATTGAAGTTGTTACTGGCAACCCAGGCATCCATGACATAATTATGGCCAAAACAACTGCAGGATATTCATCCATCCTCTGGTTCCTGCAGCCCAAGGCCAGATGAACATTCTGGCATATAGTTTTATAAACAGTGTCCTTTCCAAGTGGGCTTCCTACATCAACTAATTATGAAGAAGAATGAATGGAAAACAATTCTTAAAAAGTAATCCTTAAACTAGCATGATTAGATTGTTTTTAGGTAAAGAAAGGGAAATAGACATGAAGAGAGATCTTAATAGTTGGATACCAGCTTGAAGCAAATGGACAGCTGACTTCCTAATAAAATTAAGCTGCAAATGTAGAGCAGTTGACAGATTCTCTTATCTGTATTACCTGGCTCTGTATGCATCACAAAAGAGCACATTTGGGAACCACTTTTTTCTGGCTAAAAACAAACAATAGGAATGAAAAAAAAAAATCCCCTACAGTTTCACCTCTTCCTGAATACATCTACAGCAGAGATACTAATCTTTTGCCTTTGATATCACACATCAGCTTGTCAGATTCATTACTTTCAAAAAATTTGGTACCTTTATTTGGCAGGAAAAGAGGATACAGGATTTTGTATTACAATAAAATTAAGCTCCACTGAGACAGAGCTTCCTGCACGTGTTCTCTCTTGTCTCTGCTCCTTTCCTTCCTAACTGATCAACAGAAGACTTTCCAAATCTACCTGTAGTTTAGGAAGTAGAAGAAACATTGAATTATTGGCATGTTGTTGGCAAACCTACAGGGGTAGGAACAAATCATGCGGACTTATTGGGAGACAACTGCATGGGGCACTTCTCTGAACTAAAGAATCCTGATGTATGCTGACACTGAAGAGGAAGTAGAGAGGCCTGCAACCTGGGAACACTGGCTCGCAAGGATTACAGAACAGGCTGGCATTTTAGAAGGGAGAAGCTGAACTCTTTGGAGAGGTACTGAGTCAAGACAGTGGTTTGTGGTCATATTAGTAGCTGGAAGATCCAGCAGTAAACAAAAGAGTGGAGAGCTGGTCTCCTGGAGTGACTGTGAGAAAATGGCGAATGTGAGAAAGGCCAAATCTGAGACAAAAAAAATAAAGAATGACATTAGATAAACATCAGGTGTTTTTGTGTTTCTATGTGTTTTCTATGCTTGATTGTAGAATATCCAGATTTTCATTCTGAAATAAAGAAAAAGACGTATCCTTTTTTTTCATCCCATTTGCCACTTTGTCTGCTATATACCCATTAAAAGATAATACAATCCCCAACAGTCACAATGACAATAGATGTACTGTGCCTTTGAACAATGATTTTTGTATGATCAACCATACTTACAGGACAGGGGCTGTGTGCCACCCTGACTCATTTTAGGTAGCAGCTACAATTCAGTATCATGACTGAATTGAGACTAAATCAAGTCTTAGATCACTTTGTGCCCACAAGCAAGACTGTCTAAAATACATATTTACTGAACTGTTTTTGCTGTTTTCATGAGCTCTATCGAGGCTATTCCCACAGCACAGGAATATAGGAGAAGGGAATTAGACCTTAAAAACAAAGATACAAACATGCCTCGCAGCCAATATAAAAAAGTCTGTTAGGACTGTCAGTCTGTTTTTTTCCTATGTTCTAAATTGTATCATCTTTTGGCTATGAAAAGTGAAGCAGTTTCAAAGTGATGGGATATTTATACATTTCCAAAGTAAATCAAATCAAACATGTTTGGTACCATGGCTTCTGTAGTCCTGATACTCTGTGGAAATTTCCTGTAGTACACTAAGGTCACCTAACCCTTTCCCATCTGATCTCTTCCACCCACAAGCCTTAAGTTTGTTTGCACTGTGTAGTGGAAATCCCCAGTTAAGAGCCAGACCACATTGATGCATACTGTACAGACAACTAATAAAAAGATATTCCCTTCCCATGGGACAGCAGGAGCAGTGAACTCGGATTACTCATCCTGAACAGAGTTCTCTCTGTGAGTAAAAACTTAACAACTTGGCTACAGTGCAGATCTTTCATCTTTACTTGCCTACCCTCAGACATGGCTTCACCAGTGAGACTCTGTGGCTGATCAGAGGACCCTATGGCGCAGCTCTAAATTTGGGCTACCTACCGACATGATTGCTTTACAATTTCCTGTTAGTTGGCTTTATGCAGTTTCCCTTTTTGATGTGAGAGAAGACACCTACCAAGGAAGTTCCTAATCTCTCCAATGGAGAGAAGGAACCTCACTGAGACCTTCTAAGTTGTTCATGGAGTGGGTAGGCTCTCTGCTGCCTCTGCAGAAACTCAAGACATGCCTGAACCAGAACTTTACTAGTTAGAAATCACAATGGCCAAGTAAAGGTACTTGCAGTAGACTGAATATGGCCACTGATGTTTAAAAGAACAAATACAAATGCCCTCTTTTCATGCAGTCTGCTTGTTATCACTGGTCTTGGACTAAACAAATTCAATGAAATTTGACCTCATACAAAGGACTTAATTTCATTCCATTCACATGTATCAGCAAGCTAACATCCACTCAAATTCTGAAAGCTGAGTGCCCATCTCTTCATGAAAACACTTCAGAGAGAGACAATGTACACTGCATATTACGATATGTTCTCTTTTGTACTTATATCAATTGCTAAATAACAAAAGAGCTGAATAACATCATTTGATTGTCACCAGTTGTATATGAGCTTGAACTCCATAAAATGAATGATAGTTCCTTCTGTTGCTTCAGGTTCCTTGCAAACTCAGGCTATGAGATCTCTCAAATTTTAAATATTTTAAAATTTTTGGTATGAATAATATCTGTGATTCTGTAGAACAAGCAAGAGTTCTCTACTACTGTCTTCTTCCCTCTCAGATAGCTCTTTACACATTTGAGACTGCATGTTGTTTGATTTGTGAAGAACTTCATTAAAATACCCGGTATGTCTTCTGATGCCAAAATCACATCTCCCCAAATTATTTTCACCTACTCAATTAGTCCCATTATTGAATCATTTCATTGTCTTCTCCTTGTGGTTCAAAGAACAACTCACAAAAAAGCAGAAGTACACAAAAAAAATTTTTGCGTGTGTCTTGTTCACACAGAATTCTAAACACACCTTCATTTAGATTTATATCTGGAAGTAATCAGGAAGAAAACAAAAGTAGGAAGAGTTAATTTTTATAGAGCTTAGTCAGACAGCTGACAAAAACACCAGGTCTATATACAATAGAAGTATATGGATTACTAGAGATATGTAAACTATCTAGATTTGTTAAGACAGCCACACATAAGTAATAGTCTAATAATAAGTTATGACACAGTCAAACAGATGCCAGTAACAATATCTATCATGTCTTTAGTTTTCAGATTTGGCCAAGAAGAAAGTTTGGAAAATTATTTGGGAAAAATTCTCAGTAATTACAAAAGCATCACGAAGTAGTTAACTTCAACAATCAACTGCAAAATGGTTTGAGATTAAAAATATCTTAAAATTGAAGAAAAAACCTTTTGGATCCATAAATAATAATCTTTTGTTAACTTAAATCAATATAAAAATGTTCTCATACTGTATTTTCCCTTCCGATATCTTGGGACACTGTCTGGTTCTACTCTTACCAATCTCTGACAGCATAAAGAAACACAGAGTAACAGCCAGAGGGAGGAGAACAATAGTAGCTGTAAAAGAAAACTGTAGTATTTTTTACTATTTATATAAGTATTAAAAACAGATCCTTCACGTTGAGCTGCTCATTAAAGCCACTCACAGTACTGAATATACTGGCATTACTGTGGGTGAGACTCTTTAACAGAAACGGTAATGTCTCATAATAGCATTTCTACAGGAGCTGCAATCAGTAGTCGGCCTTAAAGACTAGCTACTTTACAAACAGGTTAGAACCAGTGGGCATAAAGATATGGATATTCTGACAAAGACGATATCTGGAAGTTTTACAGCTCAAGTATTGTTTAAAACAGACTGGACAAGAACTGAGAATTCTCAGTGTGAGAATAATTTTGATTAAAACAAGATCTAGAAGGTGCTTGTCATTAATAAAAAATTTTGATTTTTTAACCTTGCCTTTTCCCAAAATGTCAAAATAAAATGCTGCTTTACCCAGAACTCCATACGTGTCCTTCACAGAAGAGAAAAACAAATCTACTTTTTGCTTCCTAGAGTACAATTATATTTTATTACAGTCGCCAATTATTATGTTGCTAATATCATCTCCAGAGCAAGTGTCTCACAAACACAACCTATATATTATACATATACATTTAGAGGCACGTAAACTCAAGTGCTCAAGTAAACATGCATCAATCAATGTCAGAGCAAACTATAACTCTCAAGAAATTTTCTAAAAGAAATTATAATGTGGTGTGCAAAACAGAAAGCAAAGTGAAGTAAAACAGCCTTTAAATCTCCGGGAGACAACACATTCAGCCCATTTATTACCACAGGAATCAGTTCAAGTAAGCTTGCCATGACAATAAAACAAGAAGGTAGGATGGTTTCATTTATATGCTGTAATATTACATAAATTTCACTTTCAGAGTTAGGCATGAGAGAGAAGCCAGTATTTAAATTCTACAGCGAGCTATAAATGGTGCACTTTGGATGTAAAGAAGCCAAAGCTCTTGTCACTAGTTATGGGGAGTAGATGTCTAATTTGTAATTTAAAAAGAAAATATATCATTATTTTCTTCACAGTGTTGATCAAATGAACTTATAAATCATATATTGGATACAAGCCAGGCATCTGCCAGAGCAAGAGTTGGCACAGGTGGTAACAAATAGAGATTCATGCAGGGGCAGGAAGTTTATAGGCTGTCACTGGTATGACAAGTGATAATAAAGAGCAGCATTATGTCTCCTCTAGTGATAGTCTATAAACAAATTTTCCATTGTAATTCCTTTTTGTGAGTCTCTCCGTATAAAGTCTGGAGAAGTTTTTACAAAAGAATAGCAGAGACACAATTGCCTTGTGCTAGTAACTGAAGATCTGCTCAAGCAGATTAACCCATTATTTAATTTGGTGCCCAGAAGTAAATTTGAAAGCAAGGTTCTGCCTTTGTCAGGAAAAACAGTAGTAATAAAAAATAGAATTGTAATTCTTCCTGTTTGGGTGCATACAGGGAATGTTTCATTATACTGGTACCCCCTGGCAACACGTGTTAGGGGCTATGACAAGCAATGTTCCCAGGTTATTGAGGAACTGTTAAGAGAGATTTAAAAGATTAAGTGAAAGCTGCAGCTGATCTTCACGACTTGCTTGAAAGCAGTGTGGACCATGAAATAGGAAGGCAAATACAAAGGAAAAAAAGCCTTTTGTTAAGCATCTCTCCTGAGCCTGTGACTCAGCTTACCCTCCTCACGTCTGTAGCACCTCCAATTTCTGCCCAAAAGTACAATCAGTTTCTGTTACAGTATCCTTGAAGAGCAAGTTATCAAGCAATTGTGTTACTCCACTAAGGACTGTAACAGAGCCTGGAGAACTGCTAATTGCTCTGATATACAATCTTAAATAAATCTGTTTCTTGTTAAATTTTAATTTACTGAAAAGTACATAATTTGAGCTGTCCTGCCATTCCCAACATGTGCCATATAAATATAGTTTAAGAGAAACTTACAGTGGTAGAAAACCTATGCTGGCCTCTCCTATTACCTGAGCACAGGGATATAGAAGGAGGCCAATTTATTACATAAAAACATAGTCTCTGATCCTAGGTCATCAGAATAATCTCTAGGTGACTATTTCTGTTGGTGAAAATTAAGGCAGTCTAATGGCTGAGTTTGACAAGCAATGATAATGAATATAGTTCCAGCCAGCTCCAGAAGGGTTTTCTCAATCTTTTTTCTCTCTAGCCAATTGCAGAGAGTATAGGCTCAGAGTTTCGTGTCCAATATGAGCAGAAAACCTGCAAGTACATTTATGTAACATACCTAGCTCCCACTGTGAGAAGGACCTGCATCACTTTATGTCTTTTTCTGCCAAATGGGAGTATCTTCCCAGAAGAAATTAGGGAGGATTCCTTCCATTCTTTTTCTGAGGCCTTGAGCACACTGTTTTCTTCTTCATTGCCTATGGAACACCTCAGCTTAATCTTTAATGACTCCAATGCTTTTGTCTACTTTAAGTCTTGAACTTCTTGAGCTTGATAGAAAATGTATAAAGGAAACTTATTGGCATATGATTATTTTACTGTTATTTGTTTTCTGCTGCAAGGGACAATACAGCCTTCTCCAGTGCATTGTCACTATATTCACTTTCATTGTCCATATATAAGCTGGCATAATAACAAATCAGTCTGAGGACAGAATATGTTTATGAGGTGAGCATATGAATTTGGGTGCCTAGTCTTTAATTTTTCCAGTTTCCCTTTGAGTTTCTTATTTGCAGAATACTAGTCAGAAATGCTGGCTGGATGCAGAACCATTGCCAACACTATATCAAGTCGGCTGCTGCTTTTTCTAGCCTAGTTTCAGGACTCCAGGAATGGAAATTCCAGTGGTTATCTCTCTGGGTGACCTGCTCCATTGCCACACTACACTTCTAGTGAACAACATTTTCCTAAACTACAAATTGAATCTCCCAAGCTGCATCTTTGGGCTGTTGCCTCTTATTTTACCATGTCAGTACCAAGAAGAGCTTGTTTCTGCCATCTATGTAATTCCCATTCAAGCTGCTGTAGACAGCTATTAGATCACCACTTAGGCCCCTGACAATTTTGCTAGCCCTCTGCTAGACTGACTCGTTTTTTGCCATCCTTGAACTGTGGAGCCAAAACCTGGATGCAGAATTCCAGGTGCATGTAGCACCAGCATCACAAAAGGGATAGTAATTTCACTTAAAATGCTCACCACGTTCCCTCTAATGTAGCCCAGTACACTGTTTGCCTTACTGGTGATGAAAAGTCATTTCATCACTCACTCCTGTTCATGTGGAGTCCACTAGGACCTTTGCAGGTCCTTTGCAGCACATCAGCCAGCCAGTTCCCAGTAGTGGTACATGGGGTTATTCACTCACATGCAGAACTTAGCACTTCTCCTTGTTGAAGTTCATGAGGTGTATTTTGCCCAATTCTAGAGCTTCTTAAGGTCCCCCTGGACTGAAGCTCTGCCATTTGGTGCATCAACCACTTTATTTTAGTATCATCCACAGACTTGCTGAGAGTGCACTGTCTCATCATCCATTCATTGATGAAGGTATCAACCAACATTGGCCCCAGTATTTGCCTGGGATACTCTGCTTGTTATCTTTTGCCAAACAGACATCAAGCCATTGATTTACTGCCCTCTGAGTCCATCAGTTTGATCCATCTAACAGTCTGTTTGTGCAGCCTGTATTTCCTCAGGCTACAAATGAGAATGTCACAGGACTACATCTTAATGAAGTCAAGGCAAATTTCATCCATCACTTTTCCTTTGACCATATAGTTGGTCATTTCATCATAAAAGGCAATCAGACTGTTCAAATATGATTTACAGTTAGTAAATGTGTGTTGACCATTTCATATTATGTTCTTATCCTTCACATATTTGGAAATGGCTAAGCCCCACCCAACAAGAGGATGTGCTTCATGATCCTTTCAGACAGTAAGCTGAGGCTGGCCAGTCTACAGTTACTGGATCATCCTCTTTGTCTTTCTCAAAGATGGAAGTAGCACCTTCTTCCAGTTGGTCACCTATTCTAGCTGTCTGACATTTCCAATGGTTTCCCAGTCTTTGGTTGCCCAGTCTTTTGGTTATCTTCCAAAGCTTTACTTTTCACCTAGAAGACTGTGATAGCATCCTTTCTTTAGATATCCAGATCCAAAGTTTTTACTCCTAATTGGTCCTGACTGAACAACCCCGAGGGAGAATGGGGAGGTTTCTGCCAGATTGACTTCAGCATCTGATCCATAGCCATGCCAGACTATGAAGCAAGTGCCAGAAGCAATCAGATATTGTGAAAATTGTTGGATACAGTAAATCTGACTTAGACTGACAAATGACTGCAAAATTACAACTGCTTGGCACTTGGCAATCTCAGTTCAGCATTGAATAATCCATTCTTTCCAAATACAGTTTTTCAGATGACCTAAGAATAAGGCCACTTGGGAAATGCTATGTAGTTACTGCTGATCTAGAAGTAGTGCTATTTAGACAGACACTAGTGCTAATCACTTGGAAACTTGTCCTGTTAGCTGTGATGTTTGGGTTAGCTGGCTCGGAGCAAGCTAAAATGCAGCCTCTTTTTTTGATATTAATAATGAGCCAAAGTCCTTGGATGACATACTGTAATGCTGTTGAGAAGATCCTGAATGTGCAATAGTCCATTCATCAGTTGCACATCAATGAATATGAATATAAACTTCCAGATAGCACCTTCATTTTGATGTTGAATTTCAAGTATAGTCTGTTAAAGAGCCTCAGTCTGTTGAACTCCACACTAGATGTGCATTCCTTTGTCACAACTTCAAAAGGTCAGCATTACTGAGAGCAGGAGGCTGAACAGAGTAGATGAATACATAGCCTAGTTTGATTTCATTCATGATAGACTTAAGATAAACTTCTCTGAGCAGATCTGTTTTGTAGTGTATGGGCTTTCAAATAGTCTTGAAAGCAGTGACTGAGACTGCAGAATCTGTGAGACTAGCCAGATTTACTGAGATGTTCTCAGACAAGTAAGAGTTTCAAATGTTTTAGTTAAATCAGTAGAGACACATAGAGATTCTGGTATTTCTCTGTTCCACTTTCCTCAGTTCATCTATTTGTGACTGTTACTAAAATGGTTCTGCAGCCAGGACAGAAGTTTCTAGATCTCTTTGCCAATACAGTGTTCAGTTAATTAAGATACCTTCAGTAAAGTGCTAGTATGACAGCCAGTACCTTTTCTACAGCTGAGAACAGACTCCTTCGTTTACTGCCTTTGCCATCAGCCCAGCTCTGAGAAAGGGGTTTTTACTATTTGCCACCAAGTCGGCCAGTCAGACGTGGGGTCTTGTGAGTGTTCACTACCCCCTTCAGTACCAGGGAAAGTAAGGCTACCTTCTACCCAAGGACTACATGATCACATGGTTACTTATGGCCTGAAAGCCTCCAAAATATTAAAATTACCAAAATCCTATTTTGCATATCTAGTTAAACACTTCTAGTAATTAATCAATGCCCAATGTGAAATTACTTAGGCACTTACACCTTATTAATTAATGTTATCTGCTTAATACAAAAAATAAACACATTTTAAGAATTTGTATCCACCTCTGTTTCTTGGCCTGATTGGCAGTATTATGTCTTTTGTAGCCATGACTGACAATTAAACATATCCCCCAAAAGAAAGACCTTTTTTAACTGAAATATTTAGAATAAAGAGACTTACTATTTCTTTGTATCTAATTTTAAAGCAATTGTTTTTCACATATTATGGCTGTTCACATCCCTTTAGCGTCCATGTTCAGAAAAGAGTTCTCAAACTGCCTGAGGAAAGCCTATGACCTTCTTCTTTATACATGTGCCTGTACCTATTTCTGAATATTTCCCCAGTACTGTATTTCCTATGTAAAAAATGTTGGAAAAAAAAAGAGAGTGAGGAAATACATTATTTTTATAGCTCTGTTCCTCTGGCTGTATCCAAAATGTTTTGCTAGCTGTAATATGTAGAGGAATAATTTTGTTCACTAGAGGAACGACATATTATAAAATGCAGCCACCTTAAACTGGATGAAGAAGTTGGTTAAAAATACATAGCAAAACAATCCTAAATGAGAAATGAAAAATAAATTAGGAGAAAATTATATTTGCTGAAAGGTAAATATAATAATTGCCTGAAATAGAACGTGAGCAAGAAACTGAGCCCAATTAATGATACAGAGGATTGAACAGGAGAGTTTTTAACCTACAACCAGAAAATGAGACCTACATTTCTCTCTGCTTCTCCTCCTTTTAACTATATGGGTTTTCACCCAAAATTAAGGGTGAAAAGAAATCTTACAACTCATGTGGCTACAGGTTGTTATAATTCTCCACATTGAACGGCACACTGCAGAACATTTCACTCCCTAGAATAACTTCACTGGTATCAGCAGCGTCGCTCATGGAGTTAAGTTCAACTGAACCTGTAATAATTTGTTCCCAGTACAGTCTTGCCACATGTTTAGCTAGTCCTGAATCTAACATGATTCACATGAGCTGTGAAGGACTTAAAGTAACATTATGTTTGTTGGGCTAAAATGTGGCCTTTTTCCTTTGCTCAGAGATGCTCTTCTCACTTTGCCCAGGAGGAGGATGGCAGAAGAGGTTGCATAAGCTTTTTTTACAGACAATTTTTTTTTATAAGAAAGATTTTCCCATGGGTGGCTGCACTTGCTTTAGGACTTTCTTACACTACTGTATGCAACAAATGTAACTTTGGCTACAGCTCAGAAAAGAATAAGGGGAAGCAGTGTAAGTCATCAGGGAACTATGATAAGTGTATCATAAGATAGCAAAGAAATGTACAGCTGCCTTACAGATCATTCTCTGGGCACAGTTATGCAGTATAAACCTGTCAAAAGGATGACCTTGCTGCATTAAACTTTGATTATTTTTAACAGGTCTGTCTATTACATAGGAATTTATACAGTAACTTGTCCCCAAGGAAAGCACATTGCAAAGATTCCTCCAGGTTGCAAGGCCAATTAGAAGAATGTTATTTTTGAAGTGAATCCAGGATAGAGTAATTTTCCTTGAGATCAATAAATTACTCTTGTTTTCAGGGTAACACTACTGCATCCTGGCAACATTAATTGCAAAAAATTGTAAATGATATTTGACAATAACCTATCAAGCAAGACTTTTTTATATATATATATTTATAACACTGCAAACAAGACTTGCAGATTTTGAGACCTGTCATTACACTGACATTTTCTCTGTTTTGCCTGAAACTGTCTTTGACATATTTTTAGTTCTTCCTCCAAAATATATCACTGACTTCTACAGTAGGTGCTGTCTTCAGAGAATTGTTTTCTCTAGCACTGCTCTTTTTAACCTCTCAAATGCCAAGGACAGATCATAGTGCAGAACTGGTGAAACACTATTGCATTGATCTTATATTTGCAAAGTACAGTAACAGTAGCCCTCGGGAAGGAGGTAAGTAGAAATCATACAGCACATGTAATTCCCTTTTAAAGTAGCATCTGATTCTGGTACAGTTTCCTACACTGAACACTGTTTTACTTCCCAGAGTAATTCTACTGGTCATTACAACTAGTCACAAAAAGAGTTTCTACTTACATAAGGACACTGAATATGGCTTTCTTCCAACAGAATATTTCAATAACCTTCTGTATGCTTCTGTTATTCTTGTCCATTCTATGTAATAATCATTAAAGGTCAAATCTTTAGGTACTAAACTCAGCTTTCACTTAGTCCTTTTCCTCAGAAATTCCATGGGTTCTTTTTCCTAGCACATTGATAGGTGCTGCATGGACAAGCATGGGACTCAGGATGGTGCAGCCCATAGAAAAGGGGTTGCTCTGGGGTGCTCCCCAAGAGTTAAGGAACCCCAGGTGCACCACAGCCAGAGTTACCACATTGTGGGGTTGCTGTAGCCCTCCAGTGATCCCATGATTGCTGAACAAAACTAGTCAGAAAAGGGGAAGTGACACCACAGATTCGCACCGTAAGCATCTAGGTACTGTGGAATTTTGCACTGGATTATCTGTTGAACATGCATACTGTTATCTGTTGAACACCCGCACTGTTCTCTGTCGGTATACGTACTGCTATCCACTGAAGCCATCTGTTTTATTGTGTAACTGTGATCTGACATTGATCGATTGGATAATGAACAAAGCCTGGGAAGGATAAAAGAAATTAAGCCACATACCTCTGTGTGGACTCGGACTCACCGTCAGCTGGCCTGCGGACCCAACAACCTGCCCACAAGCAGGGACGCCCCTGATGCCAACTGCTAGGGAGAACCTGAATCATCTTGGCACAGCTTGAGCGTGGTGAGAACTGTCTGGGGAAAACTGTACCGGAGGGGTGGCCCATAAGGACAAGGCAAGGGTGAGAGTGGCATCCGTGGCTTAACCATAGAGCTCTGATATGTATGCCTACTTTTAGTTCTGTGATACTTGTAGCTTTACTATACTTTTCAGCTTTGTTATACTTGTAGATTGTCTGGTGTCAATTGTTTAGTGTTGTCCAGCATCCATCATATGTGCAGAACTGCTTAGCTCTAATAAATTCTTATACTTGACAAATGATGATCTCTCAAATCCAGTGCAACTAACCCCGGAATATGAAAGAATCCCAGACACCCCTCTAGCACATGTAGATTGGTTCTTGTAAACTAGAAAAGTTTTGAAATATGCTTTGAAACTGAGATTTCAAAATTGGGAAGAGAGTTTGGACTCTTCCAACTTTATATCAATATGTGTATTTTAAAAAAATGCCCTCTCTGATGTACAGACTGGAGTCTGAAGCACCAAGTTTTTACTATGAAATAATAAATTTACCTAAGTTCTACATGCTATAACAGGATGCAACATGAGGATACTCAGCAAGTGTTCCCTAACCTATTGAGAGAGACCTTAAATTTCTAGTAGTTCAAATGCTAGAACTAAATATATAGCCATAAACTTTTAAATATCCTTAACTTTATTTCCTACAACATAGCACCCACCACTAGAGGAAATATCTTAATGGCTGGAATGCAGGCAAATATAAGTTCAAGAAGTTATACTTATTTCTTCTATTTGTTGAGCCAGGTATTTAGTTACATCTCTTGATTGCTGCATTCCATCATCCAAACATTTTTTTTCTTAGTTGCTATTCCAAGAGTTTTTTCTCCTTTAACTTTGTCTAGTATAGAAATACATCCCTTCTTCTGTTACTTTGACATGATCCTAGTAAGCCTCTGTCTTTACTAAGTTAGAACTGTAGTTCTCAGAATTGAGTGCGTTTCACTTATTTGTTCATTTGCAAAAGTTAGCTGCATTCTTAGTATAAACTTTTGGGTCATTGTTATGTCATGCAGTACAGTGAAAGAATGATAGACTTAAAATTTCAGAAAAGACATTTTCAGAAAGCTGCAGTTCATGGGAATTCTCTGACAACCTATTGGCAAAGAAAGCAATCTGCTCGAGCAATGTTTCTGTGATTAGGTCAGGCAATCTTTTTTTTTTTTTTTTTAATCATTTGCAACAAACAGTTTGCTTCCAAAACTGGGTGTACAGAAGTGTTACAGTGAAAGAACTAGATTGCTGTTTGGGTTACATATTCTGAAGCATGAAAATTAATTATCAAAAAAGGAAACCATTCTCTATTCACAGACTAATCTGCTTTGATGATACTTCTCTACATAATGAGGCAAACACTGACGCATAATTGGGCATCTCCTAACATCAGTACGAGCTATTAATCAAACAATAATTCCATGTTTTTTTCATGGATAGATGATTGGCTTTTCACTTTTTATTTACAACAAGAAAAAGAGCAAATAAATGAGCTTTGGAAAAGGAGACATCAAGTTCTTTCTTTTCTTTGTTATCTCTTTTCCCCCTTTGTTTTACACATTGAATCAACCTGTCTTTTCCTATCTCTCGACTGTCACAACTGTTCTGCAGTATCACTGATGTTCTCCAAATCCCCTTTAGTCTGGCAAGTTTCCTCATTAAGGATGTGAATTTAAGAAACAGAAAGACATACTGAATACTAGATGAATACCTAAGATCCAAAGTTAAAAAATATATACATATATATATATATATATAAAATATTAACTAGCAGATCTAATTTTCCTCCTAGCAACTTTCAGATGATAATGATGGGATCAGGCTCAGACTACCCTCACACATTTCTGTACAGCTTATTTTTAACACCTTTCCACCACGTGCCCCCCTTAAACTGCTGTCTGTCTTGAAATGTCAAAAGAGGGAGGATGTGAGATAGAAAATAATCTAGTAGATTTTATTTAACATGCCACAAAGGTTTACACTGAACTGGTCAGCTCGGGATGCCAGGAATAAGACTGGCATGGACCGCTCTTCTTCAGCTTTAGATAGGTGACCCTTAGGAGCCCGAGTTTGTTCCATCTCCATATGGAAGGCCACATGAAGCCAAATCCAAACGCCAAAAGTATGTGCCAGACATGACCTTCACTTAAATAAATGCAGCTGCCTCCTAGTAACCTTTTCAAATCTTCCCTAAGTAACGGATTAATGGATTAGCAGATACCAAGTGAAAAAAAAAATCATTGCCACAAAAATGTCTTATTGCTCTTGGAAACTGAAAGGACATTTCAAAACCGGACCGGTTATATCTGCTTTACAGCATCTTACTGATCCTCAAAAAAACCAAAGTGCTTTGATTATGAACACAATTCTTATGCTTTTATTACTTTTAAGACCACAGATGACAGATTAAATTGATTAAATTAAGGATAAGTAAGTAACATTTATATTTTAGATATTCTTAACATATGAAAAATATCCTTGTCCAAAACTGCACTTAAAGGAGCTATAATAGAAATACAGGAACTTGAACATAAAAACAAAAGATTATTTCACTTTCATTTTAAAATACATTTTATATCAATATCTTGGCTGATCCAAGAAACCCCATTGGTCCTGACCAGGATTATACATCTGCCTGTGTGTTTCCCTCACCATGTTTTCTCTGAACTCAAGGCTTTGCAGAATATAATGGACTGTGATCCATTTATAGTGTCTCTCTTACACTTCTCCCTAGTTTTGCGGTGATGTGAGGTTTCCTGCTTGTCGCAGAGACCATGCAACATGGAAAAACTTTTAAAGAAGGTTTAATAAAAGGAGTGGGAAAGACATTGCAATTCACTGCAAATATTTAACACTTTTCATCAACGAGCAAAGCAGCAAAATGATATTCTGTTCTGCACTCTGAACTGAAAACCTATTGTTCATTAGAGTAAAAGAGAGTATCTAATGTGGTAAGCACATAACTGCAATCCGAAAAGCAAAGCAGAAAATATTCTCCCCGGGAACACTTTTCATAGTGGGAGTCAGGTGTGCAGAGGAGTTACAGCTGGGTTACAGCTGTCCTCCTCTTGCTGTTCAGGATCTCCTGGGCAGCCTTCTCCTTCCAACAGGGAACTCGCTAATCTCCATGGCAGCTTGCTAGGAAAAAATGCACATATTTTTGCATTTACCTTACCTTTTGCATTTTGACAGTGTTCTGTGGAAAAGTTAATCACTTCTCCCTATTTTGTGTTTTTGTATAACCCCAGCACTGTGCGTCCTTCTCTTCTTGTAAGGGCATTGCTTAGGCCCAGGTAAAACAGGTAGAAGCCACACAGAACAGTATGGGTAAAAGCAGGTACAATCAAACAGAAAAACAGTGCCACCAATGACTCTCATACTACAGTTTCATAACTGCTCTGATTTGATGGATTTACTTCTAGAAGCAAACAAAAAATTGCCAAAAAATTGAAATTTGACTGAGTGTTCTGATATGCTGAGTCATTCCTAGATTCACTTATTACCAGTTAGAGTGGTAAGTGCTCAGCAGCTCTGGAAAGCAAACCACAAGAGTGCTTACAGATCGAGGAACACACTTAACTTAATTTTAAAGCCACCTGAGAACAGGAACTCTAAATTCTTTTTAGAGTTATATTTTTGTGTTCATATTTTCTTGGAAGCAGCTGAAAGCAAGTAAGAGCAACGGAATAATAACTGATGAATAAATGAAAGTTAGAGTAGTTAAAGCTGAATACAGGAAAACTAAAAAAAAGAGTCGATAGTACATAAATGAAAAGTGAAATACAAATAACTATGATATTCTGAAACGAATATTACTTCTATTCGTGCCAGACTACCATTCTGCTGAAGAAAATGCTGGGCTTTTGGTTCTGCTGCAAACAGCAGATTGGACTTTAGCAATACATCTCTTAATTTGGTTTGCTTTGGGGCTGGAAGTGAAAGGGAAACACTTAAAACACACACACAAGTGAATATGTTTTCCAAAAAAAATGCTGGAGATGTTCAGAACAATGAAATAACATGTTACCTGGTTTCTTTCACTGATGCGCACTTTACTTTTCCCACAGAAAGTTTAGGATAAGAGAGTCCCTTAATGGGGAATTTCCCTTAGTGCAAAGGTAACGTGTTCCATTTATTAAGTTTACTAGAAGACTCTTTAAGGCAAAAGCTTCACATGAGTGTAAATTTCACTTTCAAGGGAATCAAGGATTCAGTTACTCATTTATATTGTAGCTTTATGGTCCATTCAATTTGGCATTGCCAAGCGCTAGCAGCAGACCCCAGATTTTATAAAAAAATTAAATACATCAGGCCTTAGGGCTTGTTAGGCTTGGTCTTGAACTTATTGTGGGTTGGTCTGTAAAATTTATATAAGAACCTCTGACCATGCCTGCAACTTGCTCAAATATTTAATGATTATTGTCTAGCTTGTTCCAGCTCTAATACCACAATTACCAGTGGTAAATTGCTGCTTATCTGCTGTTCCTGAGCTTTTGTTATATTATCTAAATTGTTTTACCTTGCATTTTGCTTAGCTTTGTGTAACTATATGTTTCTCTTCCTAAAAAGAAATCATACCATATATGGAGAAGGATTAACAAACGTAAGTAACTAACCCTGAGAAGGAATAAGCCCCCACCCTCAACATCATATTCCTGCCGGCAAAGAACTCAACACATGACTCACCGCAACAACACGCAGGGAGGGTGAACCTAACACCAGAGAAAAGGTACGTACTTGGAAGCTGCTTTATAACTATTTTAATTGTATTACTAATAATAACTAGCAGTAATTAGATAATTTGCATGAGTGTAAATACAATTTTAATTGTATTAAATTAACTGATTGTGGTATTTTGATTAGGCTATTAAAAAATTAGACTAACAATAAGTTCTCGTTCTTGGATCAACATACAAGGTGTGTTCTTTGGTTTCCCATAACTAAATTGTATATGTAACAATATACTTATATGATCTTTTTGGAAGGATCTCACCAAATGTGAGAAAATCAGAGATATTTCAGGTTCCTTCGAACATGTGTTAGTGATTTTTCATAATTTCTTATTCCAATAGTCCTACTGTGTGTTTCTCTTTAAAGTATGGACTATTTTAGCAAAACTATGCTGAACACTATGCAAGCAATAAAGTCAGCAAGGAAGTATTTCATCTATTCCATCAATGTCAATATTGTTTTTATTCATAAGGACCTCTGTGGCCTCAGAACACTAGAACACTCTCTTTCATCCCACCGTGGTTTTCCGTGGGACTTAGGGCTTGTTAGTGTAACGATCCAGTATCTGCCGTAAGACTGAGATAGCTTTACAAACATAAGCAATAGCTTTATATATCTAGTGAGTTTATGAAAATGTACTTTGATTTAAACTAAGATCTTCTAAAAGGACTTTCATGCAATGCAGATAATTTGCACACTCCGTTGGGAAGACCCGAGCATATAGAGAAGACTAGAAGGTGGAATTTATAATGCTGCCTTGGTGTTTGACTTTGCTCAGACGTGCACTAACTTCACTAAACCTCAGTCAGGTAAAATGTCTCCTAGAGCTGCTGTTCACCAGAGCTGCTAAGGTGCTGCAGGACTCTAATGCAGTTCCTGTCTCATTTCATCTTCTCTGGGGGCCTCATTTCAGGGGAATGTGAAGGGCTCAAGTGCCACTGCTGAGAGGAGCTTTAACATCTGTCGGGGAAGACAGCAGATTTCTATCTCCAATGAGCCAATGAAGCCTATGGACTGTAGAAGATAGCGCCAGGTATTTAATACAATGCCCCCTAATAATCATCTAAAACACTTTATCTGTGGGTACACACAAGGATGGGAGATGAGAGCAGATGGGAAACTCACTCCCTGTGAAGCTCCTGTCTCACTCCAGTGAATGCTGTGGAAACAAAGGGGAACAAATTACTATCTCAGTCAGCTGACTAAAGCTGAGGAGGAATAATTGCAGTCAAACTTAGGGCTATTCGTTTCACAAAAAGTTTTCCGAACCAAAGTTATCTGCAGAAATCAATAATGGCAAGCATATGTATGAGAGGCCATGTTCTAAGCCAGGTCCCCGGAATGACTGAATGCAAACACACCGCCCGCTGAAGTAACTGAGGTAGCTTATCCAGCGCTGGGTATTTGCCATGAACTTACCCACAGACATAGGGAGAAACCACAGGTGCACCAAAATGTTTTCACAAAAGCAGTCTGGTAGATAATATTAAAGAAGAAAGAGATACATAAAAACAACAAAGTCTTCAGGACATTAAACACTGAAAAAGAAATTATGTTCACTGAGAAAATAATTTGCTCTCAGTTCTGTGACCCCTTTGAATAGTCACAATCACTGGTGTTTTCACCAAGTTACTTGGAAGGTGCAGAAAATTTCATTTCTTTCTTTCAATTAAAGCCTGTTTTTTTTTTTTTAATTAAACTTCACCTATGTTTTAAACATACACATTTAGAATAGCTACAACTTTGAATCTATTGTTCTACCGATTGTGATTCATTTCATAGGTTCATGCCCTCTCCCTGCACATTTCTACATAGTCTCTGTCAAAACTTAAATTCTGTCTGGACAAAAGTAGACATTTGTAGAAAAGAATGAAGAGGACTTTCAAAAGTTAGTCATGCATTCATGTGTTTTCACATACGCTACATTATTGCCATTAGAACAGTAGTTAATTGAGATCAAAGATTATGACCAGAGTTTGAGCAGTGTTTTAGGAAAAAAAGAAAGACATTACAGGTTATTTTTCATTATTAAAGGCTAATCTCAATCCCCTTTTTATATTTTTGAGTGAAAAAGAAAAGGTGATTGCCTAAGTGAAAATGGAGAATGCTTACTACTGGTAACTTTGTGAAATACTGTTATTTAATCTACACTGGAATTTCATCATGCATTTGACTCGTGACATTCAGAATTTATCATCAGCTTCAAAGCTAACTGCATGTATTAGCATGGTCATTATCAGTCTGTTTTACCAGCAGTAATGCTTCTCTAGAAATGTTTACAAATTATTAAGACACCATTAAAATATATTTTGTAGCATCTATTCAGCGTTAAAAACAGGGGATAAAGGTGGAAAAGGAGAAGAAATATTTCCTGTTTCTCTAACTTGACATAACCAAGCTGTGGTGACCAAAAACTATTCCGTAGTGCTTTGAGACAAAGACGAACAAAATGGGACAAAGCTACATTTCACAGAAACGATGTTTCTATAGTCTCTGATATTTACAGTGCAGGACTATACTTTTTACTTCTGCTTTGACCCATTCTATTGTTAAACCAAAATTAAATGTACACATTGAAGAAACTCTTTAGTTAGAAGTTAGTGCACCGCAAGCAAAGATGGCTCAATAGCAAACTGTACAAATTACCATTTTGATTCAACAGTTTTAACTCTGACAAAATTCCTATTGATGTACCTAATGTAGTACAAGGCAATTTAAGTAGCAGCAAAATCACTTTTAGTCATTAGACATTATCAGACTTGCAAAAAGCTAAAGATCTTTTGGCCAATTTTATCCTTTGTTAATTAATTCCATGCTATTCAAGCATCTGCAGCTCACTGGTGTTTAGATTATTGAAAGTCAGATTGTTTGGAGGATGCCTATATTTCTGGTTGCTCCTACTCCCCTCCCCGTTTGAGCCAGCCTACAGTGACCCCTATCTGGGTAGGTCCCTTTCCAGTGGAAACCAGAGTCCAGGGAGCGGCAGGTACATGTCCAAGTACTGAATCCAGGATGCAGCCAGTCATGCGCTCCTACCTCCAAGCCCAGGGATGCCCCGGGACTCTGCAGTCTGCTCACAGGTCAACTGACCCTGCCTTTTTGTAAAGGCTGAACCTAAGATCATATGGACTATAGAAAAAGAAAACAGTTATAAATATAGTCCAGAATACAAATTCTGGCTGTCATTATCTCTGAACTTTGGCCCATGAAGGATTCCAAATATCAGTATCTATTTACACTTTGCATTCTTGATTCTACTTGGAAAAACAAGCAAGCAACTGAATTAGCACTCTGGATCTGAACTGGCCTAAGCTTAACAAATTTAGTGCCTGAACCTGGATCCCTATTTTGCAGTTTAGATCCATTCCCAAATTAAAAGATGTGCATTGAAGAAATCTTGTTAGTCTATTTTAGGATTTTTGCCACAACCTTCATCATCTTATTATGCCTTCCTTATTAGAAAATCAGCTTCCCACAGAGAGATCCGAATAAGAGAAAGATTGTGCAATATTTTTTGCAATATAAACATATATAATAGGAAGGCTTAAAACTGTTAATAGAGGCATTAAAAACTCAATCACGATATAGCTACTTAAGTATTGATATGGTTGCATGTACTTATTCATGTGGCGAGCTGAAGGACTGATTTAGCTACACATTTGATTGTGCAACTTTGTTTTCTTTGCTAAGGCACTTCATTTGAGAAATGACTTGGAGCTTATTCCAGCATATTAGCACCACAGCTACAGAGACCCACTACATTTTTTTGGTAAACTTAGCTCCATAGAGAAATGTTTGCTTTTCCCCACCTGCAAAATTAGCCTGGCTTCTGCACAGATTGAATGGAGTCAATCACTTAAGTCATAGTGTGAGATGGGAAACAGAAGGTGTAGATACTAGAGAAGAGAGACCCATGATGTTTGAACTGAATATATAGGAAAAGAAAACAATGATAATGATGAATTTGTAGGATGATAAAGATCATAATGAAAATGATGATAATTATGAAGTTAAGCCTTTACATTCTCAACAATTATAGTAAAAGATATTAATCATTTGGGGGGATTTTATGTTTATCCTAGCAGCAATCTTTGTATTATAAGCCAAAAGGTTTAAAACACACATTCTTCAAAATCTGAAAAATTTCTAAGTACCTTGTCTATGATATCTGTGGCATATGCAAAATATGTGATGGTGTGAAATAGAGGCTTTAATAACACATTAACACAGCACTTGCAGAAAGTCTGTTTTGTCTTGCTAGGTAAAAACCTTTACACTTTACCACGTCATCATACTCACATCCTGCACTGTAAGTTTTAAATACTATAGATCTCTTTGTATTTGTATATACACACTCATATGTGTGCTAGAATACTACAAATAACATCAAGCCACATGCAACAATGACTTACTCAAAATCAGGGATGACAAAAATGTTAATTTCTGAGAAAAAAAGTTTGTGTTAAACATTTTTCATAAACGCAATACTTGGAAAATGTGACCTGATCTTGCAGTAGTCCAAGTATGGACCTGCATCAAAATACAGGATCTGGAAATATTAGAGAAAATTTAGTCAAAATAAGTATTTGAAATGCTTGGCATAAGTGTCCTTATAGCTTGCGTAAGTTTATGGATACAAGTCTACCCTTGTAGGCTCACCTATTTTGAGACAACAATGAAAAGACAATGCCTTAATGCTGCAGATATTTATGTACAATCTTCACTTTAAGAACCTGGATAGTTTCATTCAGGTAAATGGAACTTGCATATTTAAAGTTAAAATGTTTTTTATGAGCTTTCATAGTCAGTGCTAAGAGCAAGAAAACAGGTAGGCAAATCAAACTTCTGATGCAAAGCTTTCAGAGATGTCCTTAAAATACCTTTACTCAGGTTAGCTGTAGAATTTCACACTCTACTGCTCAGGCCAGTGATTAGAAAATTGGGTGACAGGCACTTGAGTCAGATATTGATTGAACATCATGAGAAATCAACTCTGAGAAGCTCTTCCAGCATGTCTATATAAGATTGGTAATTTAAAATATGTAGCATACACACAATGTCATGAACTAGTAATGCTACTCCAAAAGAGCAGAGATAGGATTTAATTTCTAATATAAGAGTAGAGCACTCCCAAGGAGCCAAAAGAAAGTTTTACCAAGTTCCTTTACATCTTTGAAATAGCACATTTTTAGCTTCTTTTGTACTTGCCATTATAACAGCATTTTCAGTTAGTCCATCTCCCAACGAACTGAAATAAAAGAAATTCAGCCTCTTGCAATGCAATACAATCCATGTGTAACGTGAACATTTACACACCTTCTGCAAGTTACTGAAATCACCATTTAAATACAGTCCTCCTAGCATATTTCAAAATAACGGGACAAAATACTACTAAATAGCATAATTCAAAACGATCATTTAAAGAAGTTGCCTCAGAGCTTATAGTAATTGGATCTCTATCAAATGTACTTGAAATGCAAATCCATTTGAAAACCAAATAATCACAAGGCTTTTGGGATTCACTTTGCTTAAAATTTGCCCATGTGTGAAACTGTGTGTTTTAATCTTCCAGAAATGAACCTCTCAATGAAAGCACAAAGTTTCAGCACTTCAGTCCAGAGAACATAAACTTTTACAATTAAAGATTTTTCTATAAAATTATGATATGATGAGAATTCAGTCACAACTAAATTTTTGGGAAGGCAGGAAGCCCTGGAATAACGCTGCTAATGCCTTTTCTACAAAAATAAATGTTCTTTCTTTGTCTCAGTAGTAATAGCTGCTTTATAAACATTTTTTTGACCTTTTGCAAACAGTAAACATTTCAAACCTTTTACTCTAGGCACAACAATCTGGGTTCCCCAGAAGTGTTCAAAGAATTCAGCACTTGAAACACTTGCCTTTTACTTAAAGTCAGTTAAAACTCAAAATCAATACTACCTTATACTTTGTTGTCATAATTAGAGTGTCTTTTTTCAGTTTCCCATTGAATTTTTGTATTATGAATAATTGCTTAAAGATTATTAGAAATAACATGGAAGATAATATCTATTGTTTCAAATACTATCACAAATAATGACAATTCAAAAGGGAATTGTTTAAAATTTTTTAAATTCAGATTTCTGACTATTTCAACACAAGCTTTATTAGTCAACAGCATTCAGAAAAAGTGAATGTTCGTCTCAAATTACTGATTGTTCATTAGAAGTATATATTATTGGAATACTTACGGTTTACATCATCATGTTTGTTGAAGGCCATAATTCAGCTACTGACAGTAGTAATTCTACTCTTTGCTCAGACACACTAATAACTGGAATAAGTTATTAGTACTGAAAGTGAAACAATTTGAAAATATTTTAATCTATTCTACTTTGGGATGAGTAACATATTAGTCAAAAAAGTTAGAAGAATTGTAAATACTGAAAGTGACCTCCAGGCTAGTCATTTATAATGGAAAAACTCACAAATACCACTTTTTGTGCATTTCAAGTAATACATTAATTCAAGACTTTTTTCTTACACAATTTCAAACAGCCACTACAAATGCTTCATGACTCTGTTTCTGTGGGAAATTCCTGGAACTCTAAAATCACAGGTGAAGTCACCTCACTGAAGTCAACAGCAAAACTCCTGATGCATCAAGACAAAAGTTTTAACCTCAGTATTTACAGTTCAGCTCTCTGATGTGAATGCACAAAAGATAATAACGCCCTGCACTGATTCATAAGGGACAAGGTGATTCACGTTCTGTGGTGCTCACGGCCATCCCACCAGGCACAGAGCTTCCTGACAGGCGCGGTGCACTTCTACAAACCTGCTAGGGTCACAACTACAGTTCAGAGATGGACTTTACCTCTTCAGGACAAGGTTGTAGAAAAATACATGCGTGAACTCATATGCAAAATGGGATACTAGTATACTGAGCCAAGAGACTTTATGCTTATGTATGCAACTGTTTTTACTATCAGGAAATTACTACCATCAGCCCTACTCTGTTACTGAAGCACATGCAGCCATTCACTGTGCTGGGCTCTTCTCACTGAAACTGCTGCTGAGCTTCAGTGGCATATTTCTGAGTTTCTCACTGGGCCTACATTAACAAAATTATCCCATCATGCAAACAGAGAAGCAGGAGAATCCACTGATCTAAAGCTACAACTCATCTGCCTATTTTATACACAGCATGAGGGACCCAATGATAAATTTAGATGTTCTCATGATACAGAAAGCTAAGCATGTGCATACATACTTGCTGTATCAGGCTCTGTTTTTCATTGTTGCCATTATTCACACCAATTAGAGAGTCTTCTACCTAGCCTAACAAAATACCAGTTAAATTTCCTATAATCTTATTTGGTGTTCTCTACAGGGAAGAAAATAATTCCAAGTGTGTGTCTGTGTGTGTGTGTACATATATATATATATATATATATATATATATTTATAAAGTCACATGTGGATGCAGGTAAAAGAATGATTTTGCCCTCCAGGAAAACAAATTAATATTTGCCACTTACTCTGGGATCTTAATGAATGAATACATAATACCATTTCAAGCCAGGTGGTGCAACAGTAGGCTTTTCCATTTACTGATTTACTGCAGATTCAAAACCTAAACACAGTATGTTGTCAACATTGTGCAGCAACATTAATCATAGTCTATAAATATGCAGAACATGTATCTCTGACTAAAAATTAAATATATTTTTTACACAATGTATTTGCAATATTTTTGTTACTAAGTAACAAAATTCTTCTACTATCCAAAACCCTTGCAGTATTGGCAGAGAAGCCTTGTAGTAATGCTTAATACAACTTTATTATCTCAATTGCTCCACTTGTTGAGCATGTGGAGCTGCAGATTAGGAATGAATGAAACTGCAGTGCAGTCACATCCTGAGAAACAAACAAACTATTGATTTTGATGATTCTACTAACAGCCATTTAATATGCATAGCTCCTAAACATTTGAATTGACATGAGTTCAGTCTAAGCCACCGTTAAATGTGTTTTGGGTTCTGGCTGAGCACATGATGTTCAGCCTTTTTGACACTGCGTACCATCCATGGCTATTAAATGCAATTACACAATTTGGAAAATACGTGAAGGTTGGAACAAAGCTCACCAGAGCAGCTTTAATATTGTTTGAGGTGGGATGGAAAGGAGAAAATGAGGCAAGACGCCTTTCCAACACATACACCCTTCTGTGAGATGCAGGGGTTCTCAAGATGTTTTGCAGTATGAATCACATATATGTTACAATATTGGGGAATAATGTGGGCGCAAGCTAGGGGAAACCTGAGAAGTCTCAACCAGAATTTTGTATAACATGATTATTGATTTATGCACCAACAACTGCATATATAAAAGTGTTCTGAGAAAGGTTAAAAATTGACTTCCAAAATAAAATTGTATATAAGATGAAATTTTGTTTCAATTATGCCACTGCAAATACAGCAGCTGCAACTAATGGAGTTAACCTGGATTTATGCTAGCATAACGGGGCGTTCCATTTTGTTCTCAAACTTGCTCTTCGGGACTAAGAACTGGCACTCTCTCAAGCAGCTGAAGAAATGTTTCACAGCACATCACTCAATGGTGCAGAGAAGAAAAAGAAGACTACTACTTGGAATTGAGAGTACAGAGATTATTTTTATCAAAAAATTGCATGAATTTAAATATGTCCAAATATTAAGGCTGATACTCATAATTATACGACTCTTAAATAAAACAGGTCAGACTGTGCTCTGGAATAAATACAAAACAACTCCATTGACTTCAAGTTCTAGAGTCAAATAACTTTCTTTGGGTTCAAGCCAGAAGATACAGTAGTATAAATGAGAACATATCCCATTCTCCTGAGTGGTCAAGACCTCATTGCTCATCCAAAAGACTCAAGGGCAAAGGCAAGAAAAATAATGTCCAGAGAAACAACAGTAGTGTGCCTGATGCACTCTCATTCTAGTGGATAGACTTTAAGACTTGCTACCAGAAGCCAGTCTGGAAGCCTAGAGATACAACAGCTTTCTAAACCCATGATCATTCACATGGTATTTGTATCTACGTGGGAGTTTTTGTGTACACTTGCTCAGGCTTTTCTCCAAAGTGACCTGACACTATCAAGCTCCAAATTAAGCTTAACTTCTGGATAATTGAATGATGCTTGTCTGGACTTACCACTATGACTACAATGGCTGTATGGCTTTAGGTTCATAGCTGGATAGTATCTGGTCAGCCTACGGCACAAATGTCTTAAGCATATCTCTCAGATCACTACAGAGTTCAGAAACATTGTAAGTACTAAATACTTCAAACTTTTTAATGATCTTATGCAATTCCATATGAGGAGGGGCCTCAACTGCCTAACTGCCAGAACAGGAGACATTAGTATATTGTGTTACTGGCACACCGTGGTCTCTCACTAGGCATTATAACTTTTAGCACAAGTTGCTCAGTGCATGTGATGAGTGTGATTTTGGCCTGTGTTAGAGCAGTAAACTCAAGGCAGCACAGGCCCTAAGGAAAGTCTCCAATGCCCCATCAGTACTGACATGCTTCAGATTTACTGTTCTGCAACAGATTTTGCAAGGATGTCAGGGAGGGAATATGTGTTCCTCCTGCCATTGGATTGCTAGAATTAGCAAACTGAATGCACCGCTAGGGTCTGGGAGTTCATGGACTAGCAATGGCTGGAGCAATTGGCTTATTTTGATTCTAATGATAACAAAACCAGAAAAGGAAGGAGAAAAGCAGGGTTAGAGAATTAGGGACTTGCAGAGCAGAAAGCTGAGGATGAGGTCCTTTTATACAGACTAGTGGGATGTATGCCACAGATTACTTATTTGTGTTGGTTTTGAAGAAGGAGCTTACAGTTGTAGGGTTCTTTTTATGTCAGTTTGGATTGTGCTTTTTAGAATTAGGGCAGTGCCAGGTAAGGTTGAACTCAGTCATTTAATCATGCATGGTGTAGGCAAGGCCTACAGTGGAGAGTCAGAGGCAGTTGTTATAAAGGCAGCTTATACCTGTCATATTCTTTGCAGACTAGGGAATAACAAGTAGGTTTCATTCATAACTGATCAAAAATTCAACTGTATTTAACTGATATTTGAGTTGTGAATCCAGGACTAGGAATCAGAATGAAGTTTCAGAAACAAATTTTTTTGAAAACTGCTGTCATAGACAGTTCAGTTGCCCTCTGAGAAATGGAAATGAGGGTTTAGAGCTCCCAGTTTCTTGTCCAGCAGACAGATCATCAACATCATCAACACTAGCTATGAGCTTCAGGTTAGCACCTTGCAGCCATAACTACATATACAAATATAAACTGTGGGAAACATAGACAACAACTTAATTTTGCCTATAAATTAATGTCCTATCCAAAGCTTCAGTGTGGTATGTCTAATTCAGTTAGCTTTCCAAGCTGTAAACCATGCTCGGCTGTAACTCACATTCATACAGTGCTCAAGAAATTCACAAGACCCATGCCAGGAGGGCTTTCAAGGCGAAAATATTGGCTTATATTCATTTTGATGTTGTAAGAGTAGCCTTTTTGAAAATCTGAAAGTGTTTTAATTCATTGCTTTTATTATAGGGTTTTGAATACAGGAATGATTTAATAGCACAGAAAACATTTTTAAAAAGTACTTAATGAAGACAAAAATGATTTTTACAAATGTTGTCAAAATGTTGTTTGAAAATGATAGACTTGGCTGTAGGATTAAAAGTTATATACAATGCTATCAGATTAAAAAACCCTAAAGATACAGGTGTTTCTCATATATACCTGTAAATAACATACACATGGCTCATCAGATGAATTACTATCACTTTTAAGCAACAGACATACAGAAAATTTCCATTCTGCAAATGGACATTTACAAATGGCAAGGAGAAAGCCACAAAAAAACCTATGTAAAATATAGGTGTCTCAGTCTGCAAACCTCAGAATAACCCATCTAATCTTTGAGATACCTAAATAGCCAATAATACATTTTTCTCGGCCCCAAACATCGTGCGTATGTGTGTGCACACTTCTGTGTATGTATGCACATGCACATATCCAGATACCCTGAAATATCCGTTTGCCTGAAATAGGACAGCTTTTCACACCTTCTTGCCTATTTTACATAAAATATCCTTTGGATAAAATACAAAATGGTCTCTGGAATAAAAACTTTCCCTTTTGAGGGGAACACCCTAATCACTATGCTACATATTGATAATTCACTAACCTTCCCTTCCTATAGCAAATATATGCATAGTTTAAAATAAGATGGCTCTCAGTTTCTGATGTAGTTTTCTGTGCCCCAGTCAAATGTACATATAGAAATGTGTAGCTGTGTTAACAAAAGAGGGAATTGAACCTGGATCCCACACGTCTCGGGTGATGTTCTTTGATCGCTAAACTATATAGGAAAACATGATGTCACCTCTTTTTTTACTTCCACATTTACCATACTTTAAAAGAACGGTCTCAGCCTTCCCCATTATTTGGAAGAAAGGGATCTATCTCCAGAAGACAGATCAGAGCAGCTCTTGCCAAAGGCATGTAAAAAAGTACTTGTAGCCAAGGTTACAGCTTAAGATAAGGAATGGATGTTACACAAATCCCTCAAATCAAAGTGTCCTACCAGAAGCAATAGGCAGTATGCTGGTTCTTTTGAATTCCACTTAGCAGCAGTGATTCCTAACAGTGCTTTACATACACATCTATATTACATGCATTAAATGCCTCAGTCAGGGCAGAGGAAGCACTCTCCAGGCATTTAACAGATGCTGACAGCATCTCTGTGCCTCCAACTCTCTTCCAAGACTTTCCCCTCAGGAGAGATAATTCAGTCATTTAGTATCTTTAAAAAGCTTAAGCAAAAACAAAAAACAACACCCCCCACCCCCACCCCAATAATTAAAAGTCTTGGGTTCCTCCCACCAAAAATATATCTTGTTTTACATTTTCATCTTTTTCATCTTTGTTTATAATCGGGAAAATATGGTATTTATTAGCGCACTCTCTAAATCCCAATCTAAGTAACTCTAGTAACTAATTCATTGGGCTGTCTTAGTTTTGAGAATAATTTTGCTGAACTGGAATACAGAACAGTTCAATCATTCATAGCTGCCTTGGCTTTTCAAGGCTAACAGGAGTTAATAGATGAAATCATCAGCTATGTGACCACACGCAAGAAGCAACTTTTACAGTCCCATTTTAGATTACAATGACATTTTTTTCTGAATTTTCTTATAAGGCACTGATTAGAATACACTGTCACATAACAAATAACAGTGCAATACAGAAAACTCTAGCAATTATAGCAAGCATTTGCTCCCATTGTTCAGGCGGAGTCCATGTTTCACACCAGTAATACAAGGTTTAAATACATTTGTTGTGGGATTTTCCGTACTTTGAATTGTAACCAAATTAATAGTTTAGCTCAGACAATATTTCTGATAGCCTATCTTTTCCCTGTTTCACTGCTTGTTGTCTAGCTGCCCTCTCAACTTCTTGCTTTTCTGTAACAGGAAAGTTGGTGTTTTACTCACAACTTTGCAAGGCAAGAGAAACACTGTGGAGGCTACTGAGTGGCAGCAGCTCAGGAGCTCAGCAGAAAAACAATAGTAAGTACTGGGTCAGCTCAGGGTTTATATAATGCTTTATATTGCTTGACATTCACTTTGGCTCATCCTTTTTATTTATAATAGAGCACCCTGAAGACAAGAAAGTATTTTGTGCCCGTGCCCCAAGGCTAGCAATTTAGAACAAAAAGAAATAACAAACGAAAGGATAGACAGTTACATACTACTTTATGAAGTTAAAGCAAACCCATTTCCTGGACATCATTCGATTAAAATAGTCTTGCTGATTCTTCTCTTTCTCTCCACCACATACGGACTTGGAACCAACTTGAACTTCCTACTAAAGCAACCAGCTATGGAAGTTCCTACAAAAACTAACAGCACAGACACCATGACATGAAATTGTGAAGGGTATGCGAATAAGTGCAAACCTATGTGAAAGTCATCAGCTTTGCATTATAACTGTCATCTGGAATCTCTAAAAAAAGTTTACTGAGGTTCACTAATGGATCAATATGACTCATATAGACATGATAAATACCTGAAACTTGATAACTTTCAGTTTGATTTTTCAATTTTATCCTCCCCCCGTACCCTCAAAAACTCATATCCATAGGGCTGAAAGACTAAAATGAAAAAATAACCTATGATAAAGTTTCTCACAACTACAAGAAGAATAAATTTCTCTTTTCAGATTACAACACAGCACTACTTTAACTTAGTAATAAGCAGATATTCAATTTCGGCTAGAGATATCTGAAACCCTTAAATGAAAAGTCACTTTGCTGAAATATAAACATTTGCTTGTGCTGCCTGTAATAATCTGAAATTCTGGGGTTAAGGACACATAGGTGAAGAGTTAGGTGATGGCACAATATAATACAGAAACACTAATTATTTCCTCAAGTTGTCCAAGTACCAGATATTTTTACCTTATAACCATTCAGTTGCTCTTCAAGGCTATATCTGACAAATTTCTGTATTGGTAGGACAAAAGACATTACAAGTTATTTTGATTTAGAAGAGGACTGTCAGGTATATTTACCATGAGCTTCATATACTGTTTCACTTTCTCAAGAGCTGGCTGTTTTAACTACTGCCTCTGGTGCTGTGATCTGTGAGTGCTGTCAGCTGACATCACAAATCCAGGGAAAACTGATACATCAAAGCTAAGCTCAGGCAACTTTTGCTTCTGAGCCGTTTGCTTTGCCAGAACTGGGCTATGCCCTTTCCGTTTTCATCTTGTACATGCTTTGTTGTGCACCTCATTAAAGGAAAAAGCAGCAGTCTATACCCTACTGTAAGAAGAAAAGATTGTTAAATGAACTCATAAAAATGTGAAAAAATATTTTCTGAGGTGTTTCTGTTCAGGGCATGAGGTTTGAGAAAGGCACCATGAATCTGAAAAAATGTATAAAACAAACTGACTGAAAAACATGATGGGGGTTCCAAGGTGGGGGAAACCTGAAGGAGATGTCATGTTTCCAGATGAGAATTAAACATGCACTTAAAAATATGCTCCTGTCCGGGGGAAGGATAAGCAACATATAGACTTTTTTCCCCCCATTCAAATTTGACTTTCAATTCATACAGCCTATATTTGGGCTGTCCTTGTACCCTGATGGTCCAGTCTGAGCATGTGGTCTGCTTTGCCCACATGTGAACATTAATTTCTCAAGGAAATGAGCAGAGACAATAGGGATGGTGGAACTTCATTTTCGTCACAGGATGGAGCTGGAATGTGGCTAAAGGTTCGATGTAGATGTGCAACCCAGAAAGTGTTCCTAACTTCCCTCCCGTTCAAACACAGCCATAGGAACCAGATCCAAAAGCTTGGGACAAAAAAAGTGTGGATAAAAAATTATTCACTCTGAACTGGGAATCTGACCCTGCAATATTTTGAGTTAACTTATATAGCCATCACTACATATATATAGTTAGTTGCCTGCATGAGGAAACTGAACTAAATATCAAAAATAGCTATTAAAATATTAAAAAGTAGCAATTAAAATAGTCTAACCTCATTCTTAAATCAATCTTACAATCTACAATCTTAGTACCAGGAAGCCCCTACAATTAGTCCAGAGCCATATCTGAATCCCTAACTCGCAAATGTAACACTTCAAACATTACTTAGACTTACTCTAATAGGGGAATACAGAGTTTCCAGTTGGCCAGAAAAAAAGGCTAAAATTTTGCATCAGAAAAAGTAAAAGGTTTCATCCAGCTGTAAGCAAAACATTGCATGTTTAATTTCTTTAAAAGCTTTTTTCACTTAACTGAAGTACATTTGCAAATTATCTGCAGTTCTGAAATTTAAAATGTGGTGTTCTACTTAGAAAACTCAGCAATGAAGAAAGGAGATTCCTACTGTTTATAGCAAATCATCTTTGCCAAAATAATTTGACACAATTGACATTTAAAAAAACCTGAAGATTCTCCCCTCCAGCTCTAATGGGCTCAGACCAATGGCTCTTTTACTCTGATATCCTAGTCTCTGACCAGCCAGTACAAACGATTCAGAATAATGTATAAGAACCTAAGTATGAAGGAAAAACATCATGAGGGAAGGAATTTTCTTCCTAATTTCATATAAGTATTAATTAGTTAATAGCCTCAAAGAGTTGATAGCATCTATATGATTTATCTTAGCTAGAATGATAGCTTAGAAGACTGATATTTTTCAACCCATATTTATTTAACCTTTATATGATTTTAATCTTATTTTGTATTCTGTTAAGCTCCTTGTCTTGACTTAATATTTAGTTATGATTTTCACAACCACTTGTCAGTATGGAGTACCAATCACACTCTCTAGCCATTCCTTGCTGCATCATTCAGCTATTCCGCCTGCATTCGGCACATCCACCCCCCATTTCCAAGGATGGCCAAGGGTTTAAACTGCTTAATGGATCGAGTTAATTTAGCACCTACAAAAGATGTAAGTGATTCAAACTGTTCCTTCAGCTATGTTCGGGTGTTTAATTTTATCAGCAAATTGTCAGAGTGGTACAGATTCAGGCACACACGTCAGAGGTGAGAGAGCACCAGTGGCCAGTGGCAAAGAACACCTGCTTCAGTTATGTCCTGGCTGTTAACCACATCTCTCAAGCGAAGCTGATAGTCAAGTGTGTCAGTGCTCCTCCTCTACGCACTTCCACTGTGTCATGAAGTCAGGAAGATTAATTTACGCCGCATGGGTGAAGATAACGCACTGACTGCACAGTGGAGAGGAATGAGAGAGACACCAGTTACAGCTGAGGGGCAGTTTGGGATGCTCTTCCTTACACACACTCTCAACACACTTTATGCTGGTTCTGCCAACAGTCCATCACACCACATTCGCAGGAGAGCTCCAAGGTACGGAAGGGTTTTAACCTGCCTGCAACTTTTGAGACCTGTTCCAAAGGCAGCTGTTGCCTGCAAATAGGGTTTTATCCAATGTGGGTGGTTGGGTGATTTAGGGAACAATATCACAGACTTAACTTTCACCCAAAGTGCTTTACATCCCTCTTAAGATTTTAATAACCTAAATACATACTTAAATTAGGAAGACTGATTATTTACTCTTCAATTTTCTTCTACTGTATTAGTATACACCAGGCTCAGGTTACGCGACTGCCCAAGAAACAGAAAATACTTTCAATTCTATGGCTTTTTGTAGAAGTTTTATATGCCACAAGTTTTACACTATGAAAACAATTTTTTTCAATTTCAAAAACTGATGACCCATATCATAGTGTTGTTAACATGACCTACAAAAAGAAGTATGTTGACATTAAGATTTAGATACAGAGGACCTTCCAATGTGATACTGCTGAAGGTTGAACTTGATGTGTTACAAGATATTTGTCTATATATAGCTGTATTAGAAATGTCTTGCTGCAGTGGGTGTACCACCTTTAGCATGAGTGGCAGTATATGACCTTTTAATTAAATATGCCCTATGCATAACTATTTGGATAAGAATGTTTTTATAAACTTTATAATGACATATTGTTTCATATTCGCAGAGTACTTTTCTGGTAGACCTAATTAAATCCAAAATAAATTCAGTATGTAATAAGATCTGCATTTTTTTTCTTTTCCCTTTTTACATCTGTGTAGGTTTCACCTTGTTTTCTTCTCTTTCTTTAATCCTTGAAGTTCCCATATATTTTCTATTTCAACTTTTGTCACAGTCTGCATTCCATCTAAATATAGCAAAACTGATAACCTCTTTTTAAAAGCATTCTGGTTATGTTTAAGAAGCCATCTAGGGTTTCTTCTTTATGCAGTTTTGCCATTGAGCTTTTAAGTACCACTGAGTAAATATATAGCATTTTAAGTTGACTGATCTCTAATCTCATTTCAAAATCTATCTCCTTGATAAACAAAAATTTTTTACTAAGTTATCAGTAAAACAAACAACATATCATAGTAACTGAATATAAGAAGCACCAAAAAGCTCCCAGAGTCAAAACCAGTTGAAACTGTCATACTTATGTAAGTAATTACTGAAACAGAATTGAACCAAGAAGATTTAATTAACTTCCAAATTATACCAGTGGGTGGTGGGTGGGAGTGGGGACAAAAGGGAAGTGCCAGGGGAGCCAGAGGGAGAAATTAGATTTGCGGTATTATTAAAAAATGCCAGTACTAGTACCATAACACACACTGCACCATTATCAGATTCAGAATACTGTTGGCTTCACTTCTTCTATCTTTTTGTGTATCTTTTTGTAGGACTTGTTTCCAAGAATTCCTCATTTTCCAAGCAGACTTTGTATCAAATACTAGCATCAAAGTAGAAAATGGGTGCTAAAATCAGTTCAAAATCACAGTTCTGTGATTTTTTTTCCCCCTGAAAAGTGTAAACAACTTTTCGTACTAAGGTGCCCCTGGAAATTGCTTCTCAGATTACCACCATACCCCCAGTAAGTGCAACCAGAGCTTTTGGAAATACCCTCTTGCATAGGTACCTGATCCCTAGGCAGCCTAGCTGAAGCAAAGGTGGATTGGCAGCACTTTGAAATTTGTTCTTTTTACTGGTACAAATTGCAAATTTAATGTCAGTTTAATACAGCTCACTTTCCCCTAAGGTATATGACAACACAAGCATTTCTCAAAATCAAAGCAAAAAATGGATGCAAAGCAGTCCAGGCAATTTTACAGCAGCCTGACCCAGGGAGAGCCTCCAAAGCCGTGCTCGCTAAGCCAGCAGGGAAGGGGAAGCACTTTGAGTGCCGGCATTGCTGTGTGATACGCAAGTTGTTTTTCAATCCGTTTTTCTTTTTTCTCCCCATTTCTCTCTCTTTCTATTTTTATCATCTTTATTATCTTTATAGCTTGCAAGTTGCGGTTGTGTGAGGATGAAAGTGCAGGCTCAAAGGCTGCTGTCAGTTCTATCCCTGCTAGTTCTACCATTTGTACAGCTATTTTTCCTTAGTTTCTTGAGCCTCTTGTAACAAGTCCTTGTTCCTAAAAGAGTAAGGACTTTTCACTGTTGCTGCAGTGAACTGAGGATTTGCACCTCTATTTTTGCAATTTTGCAAAAACACAGAGAAAGCCTTAACTGCAGTGCAATATTAAGGGGGAACTGTTTTGCAGCCTTTTCTATTTTCACAGAACATAAAGGCATATTTGTTTGGATTTGTGCTCAAATGAAACAAAGAAATTACCATTACTGTCTCTGCAGCACACTTGCTTTTAGTTCTTTCTGCTCATTTAGATCATCAGGAGAGGTTCAAATATAGGCAAGGACTCTTCAGAGTAATTTAACACCGAAAGTCCTTCAGTACTCCAATAAGCTGGATTTAGCATTCAGAACTTCAGTGCTGTTGGATGAAAATCAAGAGTGATCTTGTAAAATCTCATACATCAGAAGAGAAATGAACTGCACCTCTGGCTGGGAAAGAAATATACTGATAGAGGAAAATTTCCTTTAGCAATGTTTTAAAATATTTTATCCTCCTTAAAATTTAGTACTTCTCACCCCTATTTCCCCAGATGAATTCTTTTAAGAAAAGGGCTGGTAACTCCACAGATGCTAAAACTGAAAATCATCTTCCCAAAACATGTTGGGCTGTGATAGAAGAGCATGCTTGCTCCTAGAAAATATCGAGATTCAGCACCTACTATGTGTGAGTCCTTTTATGACTCAATAGATCATAAAGGAAGCGATGCAAGGGCTATTTGAATGGAAGGATTTATCACCTGTAGGTACCTCCTGGGAGCGTGTGGGCAAAGTGAAGCACTGACCAGAGCACACACCAATCATAAAAAGCACGTCAGTCAGTATGTCTTATTGTTGCTATCCTGTCTGTTTGCCTCAAAACAGCATGACAAGGAAAAACCCTGGGAATATCTACAGTTTATGATTCTCTTAAATACTCTATTAAGCCTATTGGTCCTCTCTCTTTGTATATTACAGGTGAGAGAAAAATATCTACTTCTTGATTAGTGTTGTTTAGCCAGGAAAAAAGGGCTTCTAAAGCGGAGCATTGTGCTTTAGAGGGACCGTCTATTGGATTATATATCTGTATACCTAATATATTGTTGGATATTAATTTGCGTGCTTTTAAAACATACACTTTAATTCAGGATACTATCAGTTTCATAGTGTCATATGTACCAGATAAGCCAGATCTTGGGTAAGGGGAGGTACCTTGAACCACTGCAAGGAGCTGACAGGGGGAACTGCAATTTCCAGGTATAGCTGAACATCAGCAGTCCCCCTCCACTTCTGAACGGTACAAACAGGCACAATTTCAAACAGTCTGCATGGCCTCTTTTGACGAGGACTTGGGGGCTCAGCCAGCCGGGGAAACTGAACCTACATCACCCAGTGTTACTCAGTCGACCCCTATATACAGCCACTCATAGTTCAGAAGTTTAAATTCCAGTGCAAAGTGGAAGGCTTTCCTGATGATTTCCTGTTCATTCATATAGTGTGCACAGTTTGTGTTCAAAATTTAGCAATACAAGTAAGTAAATTCAGGTATGATAAATACATATAAAACTGTAGCAGCTCTGTAAGCCTGAAAATTGATCATGCATAGCTTACAATAGCGTACAAAGAAAATATACAATATTTGTTTGTTCAGGATCTGTATTCTGTCTTGGTAGGAGATTATGTATTTTTCAAATGACACAGGTAAGCATATGCACTCCACGCTTGATGTCTGGCTAGTACATTGGCCTGCTCCAACTGCTTTAGTGTTTATAATGAACAATTCATTTTACGGTGGGTACCTTTCTACAACAACATAAACAGCATGCTTCTGATCTCCAGATATTTATGGATTACGGAGTTCTTAGAGCTCCCAGTTGCAGTCAGTGAGAGAAAGCTTAGATTTTAAGTTTTTATTACACTGCAGAGCTACTAAACTTATGCAGAAATATTACACTAAGTGGACCAAAACACATTTGGCCACTATATCTTTCTAAACAGCTAGCTTACACACAGATATCCTCAACTCTATGATGGCATTATGTTAGTATATCACATCCAAAGTAATTTCCTTTAACAGGTAAAATATCATCTACTTTATAAAGACAAACAGCCAACTTTATCAAGTCACTTTAAGAAATTCTGTATTCATAAATAATTTTTCCATTTTTTAAGTGCTGTCCAAAACTTGCATTATGAGATTTAAAATAAACTGTTGCAATAAAAAAAGCAAACAAAACACCTCGAAAAGTTAGTAAATCAACTGCTGCCATCCAGAGCAAATATTCTGTCAAGAGAATTTGTCTCTCAATATGCACAATTGTTACATCCTGAAGAACAAGCCATCGGCTGTGCTTTTGAGAGCTGCACCTTGATATGATAAAGTTTTCAGTAGAAATACCAGATAGACTCCCCTCTCTCCCAAATAAACAACAAATATATGGAATACTTCTGCAGAGGCAGCTACCAAAGAAGCTCATGTAAAAAAACAGGTTTAGAAAGAATGCAGAAAAAAATTGCCAGTTTGAAGCCTAAAGAGATACTATTTTTAACCTCACCCTGTCCTGTTTTCTTTCTTATAGGCTACTTTAAGGGAAAAAAAATCAATATATAATATTAAAAACTACCTAATGGTTCTATTATGTTATGAAAGGGGCTACCACTTAAACTGATATTTATATATTACAATATACATTATATCAATTATATCAATTATATAATTATTGTATGTATGCATTATTTTCCACAACTTGCATTCCTAGGCTGATAAAACTGAAAATCCTGCTCAGCGGATAGGGAACTGGTGAACTGTCTTTATTTATAAAAAGATTCAGTCATAAAATTCTATGGCTCAGTTTGTCCTTGAACCTTTCTATATTTCTGGGGAAAAAGAAAAAAACCCTCTCTTTTGTCTCTATTTCTTCCTATTGGTTTTCTCTGCTTTACAATCATTTGTTTTGTTAGAACCAGTTAGGTTACTGTGTGTATTAGAATAGATGCTAGATTTAAAAAGAAAAATAAAATCTAAACAATTTCCTTCCCCAGCCCCAGCAACTCTTCCAAAACATCCCTACAAAGAAACTTCTCAATATTCATATATTTATACGACTGTATTTTCCTTTTTCTTTTCTACCCCTTCCTTCCCAAAGTAGTAAAGTAGGCTTCCTGTTGTTTTCCTTATGGAAAGTATGTTTTGCTTATCTTGAAAATCTTTGTTAGCATCAAATGTGGTCTGTCTGTCTCTCTTTTTTTAAACCCATGAAAGGCAGGATTCTCAGTCAATGCTTATACGCCAGATCCTCCAGCATAAATCCAGAGCTAGCATCTGGTCTAATCTGCTAATAAACTGTACAATATCAGTTAATTCCTACTGGGGAATTTTTTGTTTTGTTTTTAAAGAGGAATATCCAATCTTGATTTAAATATTGCCAATAAGGTGATTCTTACACAGTCCATGGTATGTTCAGTTTCTAGACGTCGCATTTGTTACATCTTTGTTCCCTAGATCAAAGGATCTAGTATCGGTTTGATTTTTGTGTGAACAGTTATAGATAACTAAAATTCTCATTGTTAATTTATATAGACTGTGCTCCTGCACATGGTGTGTTTGTATGGTTTTCCTCTAAACCCTTTCCATATGGTTTTCCTCTAAACCCTTTCCATTTTTATTACCTTCATGAATTACAAACTCCAGAACCAGACACTTTTCTTCAGCAGCTGTGCCCAGGGCCAAATATCTAAGTAACACAACATTATTTTCAAGATTATCCTTGTTTATACAACAGCTGTGGCTGCTTTCAGGTTACAGTAGCAAAATAAAGCAGGCAGCAAATGGTGATTCAGGAGCTGCTCTGTGCTCCTTTCATATGTGCTCAGTGGGGTGGAATAAACACCTTCGGCTGGAATCACCTGGTCTTTCCAGCCGACCTTTCATTGGGCAAGTTTCTGAGTGAGAAAACTAATTTGAAAACTGGCAACAGAACAGAGCTCTCCTGTACGGGCCACCCTGCCATGGGGACACACACGGGTCCTACCTGCTGCACTCCAGCTGTGCTGCAGCTGGGCAAAGCACACAGACTTCCTCTGGCACACTTGTTTTCCTATCATTGCTCCGAATCTAAAAGGGAACGCTCTACATCTGACTGAATGAAGATGAAAATATTAGGTGTGTGAAAAACAGTAGCAGGATATTCTGTTCCTGAGAGCAACATTTCATAATCCTCTCTAAGTATAAATATCAGCATGCAAATAACTACTACCTTTTAATGCTGGATCCTTATGGTGCTTTTTTTGCAGCTATATGTTAAAGAAGGCAAACAGATAAAGTTCTGGCTGAGTGTACTCACAACTTTATTTATGGATTTGAAAATATTCAGTTGCCGTCTTTACAGAGAAGATCAAGTATTTCAGTATTTATGAGGCTGTGAATATATGACAGAATTTGTTGTCCTCAAGTGCTTCCACACAGCCTAAGGAAAGGAATGAAATCTGATATTCCACGGTATCTGGCAACTACTGAGCCAAAGGAAAACTGCTGCCTTTGCATCCCCACTCTCTCAAGCAGTCTGTATAACCTCAAGGAGGAACCACAGAACTACTAGCTCAACAAGTCTATCAGAGGACCTACTGAACCGTTCTGTGCCTGTCACAGATCTAACACGTAACAGAGCACATAACCAACTTTCAGTGTTAATAGAGTCTTGGACAAAAGGAACAGATAACTTGGGAGTTGTTTTGCTTCCTTGTCATGTTAAAACCTGCAAGGAGGTTACTTTTCTCTTGTTCTAACGGGTATCATTTGCTTCTATCAAATACGAGAAGTTCATGAAAGGTTTCTTCCACCATAAATAATTCCAGGATAACATTGGAATATAGTAAAGGTAGTAGCAGAAAAACATATTAACTAAGAGAAGAGATTTTGACTAAGGCTGATTAACAGAACTGTACTTGAATCTTATTCAAGTTCCTCTGCCTAGCCTTAACATTTTCAGACAACTTAATGATTTGTATGTGGTTCCTGAGACCAGAGATCGGAAAAATGTCATATTACCTCCTTATTTTCTCCTAGTTTTCAATATACTCCTTAGAGAGCCTAAAACAGGGCCTCAGAAAGGTAATGGGATGAAGAGTTAACAAACGAAATTGTCCTTCTACCAGGGAAGGATGACAAGCTTGGACCATGTACGAACATTTAACTAACAATACCTGAATTTTAGAGACGAGTATTTGTCCTTCCCATCACACCTTTCAAACCCAAACATAACATTTTGTTTAAATTAAAGGAGGTTACATGACACGAAACACATAGCTTTCACTGATGTGCATCTCATTACGCATACTATCTTCTTTTTCTCATCCACTGAAAATTAAACACAGTACAGCTTCAATTACTTTCCTTGATTGTCAAATATTGATTTTCAAAATAGAAGGATGTATCATGTGTGGGTTGCAGGCAATCTGTCCTGAATCTGCCCTACTTTTTCCATTAATGATCTGAAAAAGAGTATCCCAGTTAAAAAATAGCTTATCTCTTAAATTTCCAGGTAACAGGAAGCTGAAAAGTGCCAAAAGCTATGGGATGATGGGATTAAAATTCAAAATGATCTGGTCAGATTGAAGAGATGAATTGAAGAAAATTGATTTCATTCAGTAAAGTGAAACATTCAACATTCAGGGAGAAATTATCAGTTGCACAAATGCAGGATGGGAGACAATTTCCCTGATCTAGTAGTTCTTCAGAAAAAGGATCTCTGGTATATAGCAGATCAGAAGCTGAATATGAGTCAATAAAATCAACTTACTATGGAAAAGGCAATCATGATACTGGGAAACATGAGTATAAACATGAGTACAGCCCTCCAAACAGTGAAAAGAAATCCATCATCTCTCTTCAGCACTAACACAGACTGAGGTGAAATGCTGTGTCCAGTTTTGGGTACTACTCATCAAGACAGATTTCAGCTAGCTGGAGTGGATCCAGATGAGAGCAGTGAGAATTATCAGAGGCCTAGAAAACATGAGGAAAGATTGAAGAAATTGGAACTGAAACTGGAAGGGAATAATTTTTCCTTTTACCCATGGCATGGAAGAAAAGAAGTAATGGTGATTCAGTCTCAGTCTAGAAAAATTTTTAAAGAAAAGGGAAGGTAAGCGCAGGAATAAGCAAGCCTGGAGGACTGCCGGAGCACCACAGCAGGGTGTTAGACAAACATCTGTCAGCAGGGACAAGCACATAGAGATCCTGTCTTGAACTGGGAGATGGACAAGATGGTCTCATGAGGATCCCTCCAGCCCTGCTATCCGTGACTGGCTGTGGGCACAGACACGCCATTTTATTTGACTGCATCACTCTACATATATAACAAGAAGGAACAAAGATATGCATTTGCTACTGCTGCAGAGTTCAGTTAACATACTTCAGCTTACAGTATAACGGCAGCAATCCGGGCACGATTATTAGCAATTCTGCTGGACTATAAACTTGGTTTATAGTATGTGTGTATCTGTACATCTGTCTACCGCATCTCACAGTAGTGTGTGCTGGGCTCTGCTTTTGTCTTGGCTGCAGGCTCTTTCACTTGCAGTAAATCATGTGATCTCTGCTTCTTAATTTTTGCTCCTGAAACCTGAAATAATAAAGCTCCCATTCCATTATATAAAACTTTAGGACCAGAAGAGATGTTTCCTATCATTTAACAAGACCTCTTGTTAAGACCACAGAATTTTCTGGTAATTTCCTCTTTAACATCTAAAAATGCTATGAATATCCCACTTCCAGGACAAACTAAAGTTGGATATCAGGATGTAGAACGTAAGCATCTCACTAATTTCTTTGGCTTTCACTGTTACGCTATATTTTTTCTTCAGCAGAGTATTTGAATCCACTGTGACAGACTGACAGAGCTCACAAAAGCGAGCTTCGCAAGGTGGAGTAAACTTTCAGCCATGCAAGTTTATTCATATCTCCCCACTAATGCACAGACTACGAGTGGCATACCCCCTGTTTAGGTTTCTCCCTTGATCTCCATGTTTATTAGTACCAGAGTAATTCTGACTCTCACATTGTAGAAATACGGAACATAGGGCTGGCCCCAGTGAATGGCATAGACCAGATTCACATCTACTCTCATGTCAAAGTTGAGAGCATGGTCTTAGGCCGAACTTCAGACATCTGAGGATGTCTTTTGGTTAGTACACTACTGGTGTTGTCTAAAGGTGCTTAGTCAGCAGGTAGGCATAACTGGGCAGCCTGTCAAATGAGGGTCAATGTGACATACAAGTTGAATCCGTACCAGTAAAATACTCAATGCCACGGTGTGAGGCACCATTAGAGGGGCATCTGGGATTCTTCTGGATTCCGGGGTTAGCTGCACTGAACTTGAGAGATCATCATTTGTCAAGTATGAGAATTTATTAGAGATAAGAGGTTATAACAAAGTTAAAAGTATAGAAAAGCTAGAAAAAAAACAGAACTGAAAATATACATGCATATCAGAGCTCTACAGTTAAATCACGGGTGCATGGTACAGCAGCCGCTCTTGCCCCTCATGGGCCACCCCTCTGGTATAGTTTCCCCCGGTTTCTCCTCACCACACCGCTGACATCAGGGGCATCCCCGCTGACGGAAGGGCCTTCAGGTCTGCACCCCAAAGCAAACCCCTCTTCTATGGGCTGCACCATCCGGAGCCTGCCTACGTGGCGCCTGTCACAAGGTCGGCCCTAGGCCAAGTATTGGTTTAGTGATACAGGTGCTAGGCCTCTTTTAACGTCCAAAACAACCAAAATCCAAATTGCATAATAGGAATAGTCCTGGTCCCTTCTAACTCCCAAACAATTACTGGGAATTGTCTGGAAAGGTTAGTAGGCTTGGGCTACAACTGTTCAAGGGACCCTTCTAATAATTTTAAATGGTTAGCCATCTAGATTACTGAGTTCAAGCATTCAAACCTGTGCCTGACACTGTTCAGCTTACTACTGTATACCTAGCCACAAATACTTCAAAGAGAACTTTGTAAGATAAATAAAAATAGCCATCTACACCGGTAAAACTTTTACCATTCTTCCCAATTAGATTGGGTTTTCTGCCCTGCTCACTACAAAGTTGTGTCACATCCACAGTTTGTAAGCGAAAAATCAATTTTCCCACATGTAACCAAACTTAGAATTAGTAAATGCAAAACACTATTGGCTACATATGATCCTGTATAATTACCCACCTTCCCTCTTGACATCTTCTGAATATATGTACACGTCAATAAAAATCAGAAACACGATCTGTTACATTTATTTCCCTTTGCTTTCAAAATCCTGATATCTTAGGCTGTGACTAGCGACAGCATCTTTAGCTATGACACGTGGGAAAACAATTAATTGATTGATACTTTTCCTATTATGGGAGAGTAAAATTACTTTTTCAAGAGCTACCTACAAAAATAGACACAAATACTCCCCCCAAGGCTGCCAGAAAATTGAGACTAGTTTTTATCCTTCATAAAAAAGACTGTACGCCATATATTCTATATAAAATTGTATAGAAAAGGCAATGTATCTTGATATAGTCTGGAAGCAGAGCCAACAGCTATTATGCATCTTTATAACTCCCATTTCAGCCCACAGAATTAGAGAATATTTAAGAGTGCTTTTGTCACATGCCAGCGTGTAAATATTACAATGCTAAGTACTAATGCCTTAGTTGCACCGTATTCATGTCCCCTGTGGAACCAAAGGGAGAGAAGGTGAACGGGTAGCTTAGATAAGGTAAGGCAAGATAAGGTAAACTTATATCCAGCCTTCCAATGCAGCTGTTAAGCTTGGACAACTAGATCGCAGTCCAACACGCTTCCCTAAGCCATGTCAGGTGAGCTGCTGCTACAGCTTGAACAACACACTCTAGCTGTCTTCACAGCAACAACAGCAGTTCTTCTCAAACTCCTGGAAACACCTGTCTTACCGCACCTTAAGGCACGGGAGAGCAGCAGTGAAGTTAAAAGACACCTCTCCATATCAAGATACTTTTGAAACCAGATTTTGCACTAGCGGGATTTAACCTGGAATATTTGAGAAGCAAAGGACCTCCATTCCATTTTGATTCAGCTGACAGAGACAGAAGAATCTGCACATTAACAGAAGTAATCCATGATGAAAAACACTGATTTACTTTAAATCTGGTTTTAATTAAATGCCTTTTATACTGTTTGTCTCTTGTAAACTCCTGCATGTTCTACTGCAAGAACTTTACTGTAGCGGTTAGGTGTTTCTTCTAGTGAATGATCATTGTTACACTAGAGTTTTTAAAGGCACCATACGCTATCAGTTAAGCAACACAGTTACAGAATGAATGGCATGAAACAAAACCTAGCTTTTCTGAACAATAACTACTGAACACTGTTACATCCCTATAGGTGACAACCTACAAAGCCAACAACTCTGGAAACAGGGTTATATACAGAAAGAAATAGGAATAGGAACAAGTCAAAGGATCTGAAAACAGAGAAACACATTCTGAATACGTGATTTTAAGTATCAACACTTCTCCTCTGACATCGGTGATGTAATAAAACAGGAAAGATTTATCCCATTATTTATCAGATATGTAAATCTTATAAGTTATGCTTCACTACTAGTGTTGTCTCTGTAGAAATAGTTCCAAAAACATCAGTAGTGAGCTTTAAGTCTGTTTACAGGTATTGGAAAAAGGCCACCAAAGGGTTTCTTCAATCATTATGGGAACTCCAGTGAGTTGGAGCAGGAACACGAGTACCTACCCGTCATGAAAAAGCAAGTAACAAGCATTTACTCTGTTACGTTACTGTCTTTTTCAAATAAATGATTAGCAGTCATGTGTTGTAATTTTGGAACACAGGATATCTGTTAATTTATTTCAAAGAATCATTCTGCCAACTCAATTTTGTTTTGTTATCCTTGATTCTGCTGAATTACGAGACACTATGTTATTCAATGATTATTTTCAGGTTGAAAACTGGTGCAGAAACTGGCACTGGTTTAGACATATTACTAAGAAGAAGTAGTGAAAGCCAGGAAAGAGGAGATCTGAGAAGACAGTTATTGGAAAGACAGGGATTCATTCTGGAGGTTGCAGAAAACAGTCCTTTGTAACAGCGTTGCTGTTTATTGAGACCCAGGATTCTTGTAGGGGAAAAACGGGGCAATTAGCTAACATGTAAGAACAGAAGGGGAGTGCTTAACTCACTTTCAGCCTTTTTATTTAAGAGTTACAGCAAAGAGACCATGAAACCATTTAAATGGCTACTGGAAATTCCCTAGGCACGCTGGAAATCTCCAACTGGTTCAGAGCCTGCTCCTATAGAAAATAGCCGTGCAGGTGGGATACTGTCAGCTTTCCCCAGGACTGCTGACTGGTCTGTGAGCCACAACAGTCCAAAAGCACAGTTGTTATTTCTAGTTGTCTGACTTATACCTTGGGACCGTCAACTGCAGAGTGCCAGGTACAGGGGTCCTCATACAGCAAAAAGAGAAGGAGTAGAGGAGGGAAAGAAAAGGAAAAATCTTAGGAAAAATAATAAAGCCTTTTTCATGGGTCAAACACCAGACCAGACAAGTTGTGGAATCTCCATCATTGTAAATATTCACAACTGAACTGGAAAAGGTCCTGGGCAACCTGCTTTAACTCTGAAGTTGGATTAAGTTGGCGTCTCTTCAAGTTCAGTGCTGGATCAGATGACTTCCAGAAGTCAATTATTTATTGATTCTGTGATATTTTTTTTGATTCTATCAAGAGAAAAGAAAAGCCTGCGTATGTGAAAAGTGATCAGTACTTCTACAAAGTTTGCATAGTATTAAGCACTTTTAAGCTTGAGGTATATAGTCCTGATGGGGAACAGCTTAGGTGCTGTTCTTCCTGGCAAGTTAAAACCTTGCTTGTTTTGAAGTCATGGTGAGCTTTCCTCATGATTTTAGCATGAACTGCATGATCCCCTATGATTAAAACAGGCTAGACCTCTGCTTTGTGCGCTCCAGAACCCTCAGCTTCATTAAAGGCATTGGTTCAAGCTGACATAATGTGGGGGCACTTCCAAAAGAAGCAGTCTACCCACCCCTTGACCCTGCCACTTGCTTTTGTTCCTCTTATGTTTGCACAAGCATTTCTGCAGCTGTGTAGTAATTCAGAACAGGGAACCAAGCCCGGTCAAATTTATTTCAGGATATTTTGCTTTTATAGCCATTAATGAATTACTCCTGACAGCATCCCTGAAGAGTAGTGTATTTTTTTTTTTGATGAGGAAAGTGGATGCACAGAGAATGAGGAAAGTGCCAGAACTATGGTAGACATTTGTTAGAGAGTCAAGAATTCAGCTAAGATGTCCAAACTTTCTTTTTTTTAGCAGTATTTTCTTTACATTCAAGTGTAATTAATTCAGTTACCCATCAATGCAATTACTTTATTTACAGAACCTGCAAGGTTTTCTTCCGAAGGAGTATTATATCTTATTAATTAAATTGTACTAAGCAATTTCCAGAAGCATGTATTAATACTTCCAAACAAAAATTAATTGCTTTGTTCTGTCTCGATAATTAAAAACGAATGGCAATTTTTTTCTTTGAGCACAGGTCAGCTTTCTTTTCCCCCCTTTCTCTTTACAAATATTGAGTCAAGCCTAAGGGACAATGCACAATAAGATTGATCTAGGTTGATATTTCACACTTGATGCAGTAAAGCCTACCTGACAGTGGCAAGAAACTGATTATACATAGTAAATAGACCTGTGATACATACTGTTTTCAGTGAGCTCAGAAAACACCTGCACTTTTTTCATTACTTTGTTTCAAAAAAAATTTTTGTTTTTCTTACAGTTCTACAGCATTTGAAGAGACTTTTGCATATTTCACCTATTTTTGCCTTCCACACAAAACTAATTTCTATGCAATCTACAATTAAAAGTGTCCCAAGAAAAATAAACTCAGTATTTGTAATATGGAAATTGAATCCCTGTATTTAATGGCTGGGATAGCATAAACTAATAAGTTTTTCTCTGCCTAGTGACTTGAATCTAGAGAGTCTAGTCATGAGCTGAGCTTCCAGACTTTTTACAATGGAAAAAAAAATTCAAAGACTTCCACAGTGTCTTCATCACTGTGCTGCCTTATTCAATACCTTGATAGTAAAAATCACAATTAGATGTAGTAACTCCAAATGATTTACATATGTGATTACAGATGTGTGCATACAAAAACATGCTTCTCTACACTGAGGACTGTAGCTACAGATCTTTGCATGATTGTAATGAACTCTCAAAAGCTTGTTGCTGGTGGCTTCTATAGAGGCACTCGAGCCCAGTTTATTTGGTGGGCTTTCCTCCAGTGTCGTGTGACTTAGAAATAAATGCTTCCCCAGATAATCATCAAGTTTGCTTTGAGTTAATGGAAAGCTTGCAAAAACACATTTGGAGCACTGATTACAGTTTCCTCTTTGGCATTTGCTTGTGCTCTTTGTGCACCTACCCACTTAATAAATGTCCCTGTGAGTCTTTAATTAATTATTTGATTATAAAGCCATTTCTACAGACTTACATAGTTTAATTTAAGTGCATTGGACCATGCCATAATTTTAGTTTAAAATGAGCCTTCTGGACTAAGGCTAATTAAACTAACTTCTGGGTCACAACGTACACATTACCACTTAAAAACATGACTTAAAATGGCAAACAGTGTAACACATGTTCTTACAGGCTGTGGAAGAAACTACATGCACAAGAATACTACTTATCAGAAGAGATTCAAAGCATGCTGTGCTCTGGTTGCCAAAGGAGGGGCCTTCTTTTTCATCACAGTATAAGGTCAAAAATAACTGGCCCAACACTTCATTCTCGTTCATTCTGTGAAAAGTGAATGAAAAGTTGGCATGCTGCAAAAATTAGTATGCTTATGTTTCACATTGATTTTGCAAAAATGTAAAGGATTAAACAAGGCCCAAGAACATGCAGACTTGAAGGTGCTTCTGCATTTTTGTTGTTCTCCTGCTGGATTCAACAGATCCCTTTCCCAACTGAAAGCTACCATCTCCTCGTAGTTCCTCTTCTTCCCTTCCACCCCCCAAAGTTGTCAGAGTAGATTAAAAATATATGGTAATAAGCAATTCTGCAAAACTAAATCCAACTAAATCCATTTTTCCTATAACAACGCAGAATTAGCAGTAGCAAACTTTTATTTTTAGAGTCACCAGGCCATTCCTGTCAAATGGAGAAAAAAAGCACTCCCACACATCCAAACATACAGTTAAGCCATTTTAAAAAAGAAACATTTCAACTTTTTGATTTAATCATTCATTTCAATTTCACACCACCATTTCATTAAAAGAAAGTCTGAAAAAATATTTAAACAAAATCTCAGAACCAAAGTGTCTCATTTGGATTAAAATGTTTAATTCAAACCAGAACAGTAAGTTTCAATATTTTAGCTAATAAACATTTTACTTGAGGAAATGCTATGGCACAATCAGGTATGATGCTTCCAAAATAATTGCTAAAGTTTCAAAAGGCTCTTGTATGCTTTTTTTCCTGGGGCCAAAGAGAAGAATGAACAAGCTCCATAACAAACAGTGATGATGTAGAAAAATGGAGATGTATGTATTTACAGAGAAATTTGTTTAGGGTTATATAACTGGAATTTTGTCCTGATAGAGCTTGAAAAAGGGATACATATTCTTTTTTTTCCTATTTTATAGACATTTCATAGGAAATTCCATGCAGTATTAGTTTATCTCTCTTTTGCTTTTCTCTGCAGTTTGTTTGCTTTCTTTCATAAATTTTCATAGGAAGCGTAGGAACAAAGCTACATCTGAAATTATATTTGGCACTGTGGTTTTTTGTTTATTGGCATCTTTTAGAAAAGCATTTTCTGCCTAAGCAAAAACCACTCCTTTGACTACAGATATACATTTTTACCATGTCTACCACAGTACTACAGAGCACACCCAAAGCCAGTAATCTTCCTTTGGGTTCTCCAGCTGTGGGTATCACACGCATCCATGACTCCTTCTCCAAATTATTTCCTAAGAAACTAGCACACATCCCAGGGGATAAGGAGCATACATCTACTGTCCCCAGAGCAACATCCAGAAGATGTCAAATTTATGTAAAACTTGAATAAATGTGAAACAAATTTGGTACAAATGTAAGTATCTCTGTCAGAAATAGTCCAAAACTGGGGATGCAGTAATGCAGGGTTGGAAAATTTCAGCAGTTCATTCTCCCCTAAAGTATTTCATTTTCGTTATCCTAGAAATACCCTTTCCAAGTTTCTTGCAAAAAATATTTGTTGCCCAATCCTCCTTTATGAAAAAAATGAAAATAAACATCCTCCCAATTTATCTCCTGAGTTGGACTGTGCTAAGAGTTTTGCAGTGCTGTTACTACTTAAACTCTACAGAAACAATGTGCAGTATATTCCGTCTGGAAGAAATACATTCGCATAAACAGGAGGCAGGAAGCAGTTAAAATGGCATTTCTACCCTTTGCTTTCTACCTCACTCTTCCTAAATTCTTAGAAATTAAACCTCACCCTTCAAACTAGATGTTAACAGTATTGCCTCTTTTACTGGATACATATAACCCAAGTTTCTGGTGTCCTCATTGCTGCATCAGCTTGCTAGTCCCCTTCCACCCTCCTCCTTGTGACAACTATCTGGTTCCAGGCCTCTTCTCTCGTATTACCTCCTCCTCTTTTCATACATCTATAATCCTAGTATCACACCTTTAAACCAGGAGAAAAAAAACACAGATACATCTATTAATACAAACCATATCGTAAACAGAATTGCCATAATTAAGAGAGGCCTGTGGATCACAGCTAGGATACTGCTGATTTACAATATATAGTTAGAAAACAGAAAACATGTAAGTAATACAGCATACCTTTTAAAGATGACACAAAGTACATAAATAGCAAGAAATACTAAGCAAGAGGAGGCAGTGGGTATTAGATCTTTCCCATACACCCAAATGGCAAATATTTTGCTATAGCAAACACTTTTGCTATGGCAAACAATCTTATTAAAGCAGTTGAGAGTTTTGTTCTTATTTATTATTTTGGACTGATTTCTCACTTGTCCAGAACATACTCTCTAATATCTTTTAGTGCAGTGGTAGGCAGCACTTCAGTGACTTAAGAGACATAATAAGTTTTTTTTTTAGTAATAAGAAAAACCATTTTGTCCTGTTTCAACTAGGATATATATCAATAGACAATAAATATTTAGCCTGGTATTACGATGCATTACCAAGCCAATCTATATCTATAATCTTTATGCTTGGTGCCACCATACTAATTTTTAACTCCTAAGAAACTTAACACTGTGGAATTTTGCCGGGTCTTGGTCTTCAACAAGTCATACTCCATTAATTTACTTTACAAATCTTATGCTAACAGTGTGGTCAAACCAGGTGTTTTGTAATCTCAATACATTTCGAAGCTTCTTTCTCTATTATAGTTTAATGATGCTGCTATGCCGATTCCTATATTTTTTAACCTCAACATTTCATTTGTGCCACATTGTTTGCCAGTTTATAGCGTACCAACTTCAATTAATGCAGCTTTGTGCTGCTCAGTCTTATGCATTTTAAATTCTGCTGCTACATTGGTGCCTTTAATAGAATCATCTCTTGGCATCTATTCAAGTACTGAAGTACGTGATAACTTCAGAGTGTAACCAGAAGAAGGGTCAGAAAATATTCTTTGCGAAGTAGCTCTTTTTACCCCCTCCAACTCTGGCAAGTGCTGCAACATTTTTGTCGTTGGACAAAAGCAAGGACACAGTGGAAAAGGGCAAGAAGGACTTTCACGGTATAAGGGGGAATAAGAGATTTCAAAGGTAGTTTGTAGCAGTACTAATTAGGAACAGAAAGAAAAATCTAACTTTTTACTAGGTTATAGAGTTGACTGTAGGTAGGTTTAGAGCGTGTAAAGGACACTTTTAATGTTTGCCATTTGACTTTATCTGTAAAACTATGTCATAAACCAGCCAACTTCTGACATTTGTGACAAGTTCTGTTTCTAAATTTATTTCCTGCACTTCATGTTGTGATATGTACCCATCTCTTACTGTCTTCTTATTAAAAAAGACAAATGGGATTTTTTAAATTTAATTTTTTTTTAAATTAAGAGTCATTATTATTTGTCTTATGGTGGGCCTCCTGACCTCAATGAGAAATAAGCAAATGTGAAGCAGAGGCAAGAGAAAAGGAGATGGGTCCTTTTTAGATAGCTATAGGTTTGTGAAAAGGTACAATGGAAGAGTCTGAGTGGGTAGGGAGCTCGATGGGTGCCAGAAGTAAAGGAAACAGAAGTGCAAAATGAAGGAATGCTGCAAGACCTGTAAGATGGTAATGTTTCACATAATATTTGTACAGCCTATTTCAGCTTTCTCTGCAGTTCCTCCTTTTTACAGATAGTTTTGCATTAAATTAAAATGCATCTTGCTCTTGCAACTTTTAAAACTATCCTTCTAGCATCACTGCTTGTGATTTCATTGAATGCTTTCCAGCAATCTTTTTACTTCTGCATTTTAATTTTTATAATTTTAATATATTCTATTAAATACTATTTTCATGATATAAAAGAGATTAAAGCCAATACATATAACAGTTTTATTTTGTTACTTACCCGTGTCATTTGTGTGTGTAGGGATGGGAAAATAATCTAATTGCATTATCCAGTTCCCATTGCAGAGAGCAATAAAACAAATATTTTTTTTTCATTTTTCCTTTCTCTCTTTCCTGTTATTTTTTTAGGCTGCCAGTAAGTTAATCCAGACCACTCAGCTAGTCTTGTTTCACATTATTTATAGGAAGTGTGATGACAATTTTGACAATGGTTTAATAAGTAACAGGACTTTTTTTCACTGAAGGAGAAAACTGCTCGAAAACAGCTGGTTCATAAAATGAACTACCTACATTTTTGTGAAACCTGAATCTGAAAAACTTTTTATTGTAAAAGAAAAAAAAGCCTGTGTTCAAGTGATGATGACAATGATTAAGATAAAGGCCAATTATTAATTAGTAGAGAAAAGGCCAAAAAATGTGACAATTGAGTTGATCTTGGGCAGCATTTACATAACAATGAAACAAACAATTCAATGCATTACTCTTGGTGAACTACATGACACAAAAGGTGTAGGTTTAGAAACAGTCTAAAGAAGCATGTGAGCCAGAGTAGGTGTTCCTTGTAAATCATATAATGTCAATAAATAGTATGAATGTGCATATGTCTAGTTTTGTCCAAAAACACTACTGAGAAACTGTTGTGTTTTTATGCATATATAAATCAAAATGTAATAAACAGAGCTGAAAGGTACCAGAGCTCAAGAGGTACCTAGTCTATCCCTCCACTTTGAGGTAGGAGCAACATTATTTCCGTTTTTATGGCAGATACTTACTCCTTGTATACTCAAAAATATTCAGTGGTGGAAATGTCATCGGTGACAGATCTTTAGAAGCCCTGGTTGATGTCAGTGGATAAAATAATCACCTCCCATTTCAGGAAAACAGAACGGAGTCATTAAATACCCATTCTACATGACATACTGAGAAGTCACCTGCTCAAGCCAATACACTATAAGGCAATACTCATTAAGTCCAAACTTTCTGAGTTTTCCTGGTTGTGACTGCATATACAGAAGCAAAGGATTCACTTAGCTGTGTTTTTGAGAAAGAGGCTGAACGTAAGCAAAAAAGAAAGCAAAAGAAATAGAGCAATGCTATCTTAAAGCAATGATTCCCCCAAATATTGGCTAATTACAAGGGTGTAATAAATGAAAGATTTAAGGCCTCACTTTCATTTCTGGCAGTAATCAAGGATTTGGCATGAACCTTTGCTTCAAGAGCAATTTATGGCTGCACAAGGAACTGAGGAATGTTTAAGGGCTAGTTCAAGGTTCACTGGAGATAATGGATGCGCTGTAACTTTCAGTCTAAAGAACATAAGTTGCCATGGGGCTTTCAAAGGAGCTTGGACCATGTTCTCATTGATAAGATGGCTGTACTGAGTCAGACTAAAGATCCATCTTGCTCAATATCCTATTGCTGTCAGGCAGCCAGACACTGACTTTTAAAACAACACAAAAACTACACTCAGTTTAATGACTTTCTGAAGTACTGCTTTTTATAGACTTTTTTTTTTTTTAAAGAAATATAAAACATAAAGGTTGATCTTTGAGACTGGTTTCTGCCAGAGTAGCTTCAAGTGAGAGTTCATTAAGAAAGAAAAAGTAGTAGAATCCGATCTCACCTACATCCTGAGAAAACACTCTTTTGGTAGAAGACAAACAAGCACAGGCTGTAACAGTGAAATCATTGTGGCCTGCTCTTCTTTATTTGTTACCAATCTAACTTTCCCTCTGATGTGTTTGCTAAGTTAGCAATTGCTCTGCACTTGCTTGACATCTCTGTGTCCTGTGCTATAAAACTCGGATGCAATGACACACTCACATGGGATCCTGGACACAATAGATAAAACTGAGTAGCTTGGGAACTGGCAGTTATCGGTGAGAGATCACTTCTTGTAAGATTATCTGACAAATAAGGCTTTCAAAGAGTACCTGTGAGAGGCTGCTTTCAAATGACAAAAATGAATGGTGGCTTGTTCCTTTCTTTTTTCCTCCAAATCTGCATAAACCTCTGTTATGACAGCTAAGTGTAGCCTGTTCTCCTGACTCCACCCAGCGTGGCAGAAGGACCCCCTCCTTGTAGACACATGGGACCACAGAGCCTGTGGGAATAGCCAGTGCTGGGCGAGTTCACTGACAGAACCACGAAAAACTTCAGACTTTCTAATAAATTTCCCACAATAACCTACAGCCACTCCAAGGATACTGAATCCTTCGAAGGAAGAGTGTTTTTAATGCATCCCAGTGGACATGACTTGATAGAACATCAGTTATCTCCAGTTATACTGCAAACTGGGATAGCATGTATCTACGTTGCTCTCAGGCATCTTCTATTGATCTTATGGGGATACTTTAGGTACCTCATGAGTATAGCAACAAGATGTTCAGCCCTTGCAGAAATTCCCACCACCATGCCAAAACTGACTAATAGATTCAGTTTCTAATTTGTCGAATTTATCCAGTATCTAATTCCTCTTACTATGTAACAGATGGAAATATATATTAAAAAAAAGTGCTTCAGATGTGTTTTTGTTTTTTTTTTTTAAACCACTGAGCTATTATCATCATTTCCATGGATGATTTCATCAAACTCAACAGAACAGTTTAAAAGGCCAGACAGCAAGACAGATTAGTAAACAAGGGCTACCAGCTATGGGCTCATCATTCTTTATGCTGTAACCCTGCACTGGCCTTTAGAAGACAAATTTCCTCTGTGCTCTGTAGTTTCTGCACCACGGCCCCATGATTAATTATCAGCCACCACATGCAAAATCCACCATGATGGATTGTCTGCAGGCATCAGCATAATTACTAACTAGAGTCATTGACAGTCCTTGTTACTGCAGCAACCAACCAGTAGGATGGAGAGGTGAAAGAAAATACTTCATAAGATGATGGGGCAAAGAGAGACAATTAGAAAAAGCAAGACCTACCACAGCAGTTATCACAGTCCCTTAGCTATAGGGATCAACAGACAGCTGACGGCAGAGAGAATAATCCACAACAAACCATTTAGGAATTGCAGCCTCTTTTGCAGATCACAGAATGCACATGATTAAGCTATAGTTTCTGCAACTGTTATTAGTTATTGATACACCAGATATTTTTAAACGAGTTTTTCCTCTATAGACTACATGGGAGTGTGTTGCTTAACTGCTTATAAAAAACACATTACAGTTTCTGATCCTCAAATGGATGAACCATGATCATAGTAAAAAAAGACTTGAAAAACTGACAGGGCTTTGAAACTTTTAGAGTGACCATGGATTTTTTTTTTTTTTAAGAAGACAACGAAAATAAATTGGATTGTGAACTCTGATAAACTGTAGAACTTCCGTGCCTTACTAAATATTTAAGTAGAAGCGTCATTCCTAGATTTTTAAACTCACGTCAGTGGGTCAATGGAAAGACTCCCATTCGATGGGGTTAGACACTACCTATTATTTCACCCTTATCTTCAATAGTCTACAGTCTAGTAAATTCATCATAGGAGCTTGGCTGCTCACAACCCCCACCTGTAAAGGCTACAGCCAGACCTGTGTCTGCCCTTTTTACCTGCCTTCTAAGAAACTGAGGAGATTTTGTTGTCCTCTGGGCCTAATTCTTCCTTTCCAGTCCTTTCTGCGTTAAGAGCAGTAGGTGGAGGCAAAAGGCATTTCAAAAAAAAAACCCAAAAAACATTTGGCTGTTCAGAAAATGCACCCACAAGGGACACGAACATGAGCAAAAGCAAGCTGGTTAAAAACAGATACATTGGGGGGGGGGGGGCAGCCCTACCCATCAGCTACGGCCAGAAAACAAAGATAGGTATGGGGTTTTTTCTTCTAATGAACTGGCCCTCCGAAGTGTAACCTTTTATTCTGCTGTCATCTTGGTGTGAAATTTTTACACAGACATATAACTTCTGAGTGGAGCTCTTAATGAGGGTGATATGAGAATGGTGGGGATTGAGTAGAAAAATAAATCCTGCTGCAGGGAAAGCTGTGTATGCATGTTCTTTTGTGAAATGTGATGATATACCACATTAAACACATATTGGCTGTTTGCCACTGAATCCTACCCTGAAACTTAACTGCATGTGAGTGGCAGGCTAAAATGAGACAGATGTTAAGGAAATAAAAGTGGAATGCCTTCAGGTACTTTTCTTGTAGCATTAAGATCGACTTGCGTTTGGTTACAAAGTGGACCTGCCATTCAACTATTCTCACAACCGGGTCAATCAGGATTAAGAACTGTAAGAGCTGTCTACTTAGCACATCCCCAGCAGCATCTTTAGTAGCTATAATATATTCTTGCAATTTTTCACTAAAAACTGCAGGCGCAAAATTACAAAATGAGATTACAGATACAAGAATTTGCACAGTCTCTGCTAAATGTTTTAGCTGTAATCTCACTGTGAATTAACCAGATAAAAATAAACAAAAGGGGTTTTTCTATTGCTGCTGCCATTTTTACAACGAAGGCTATATTACAGAAAGGTTTTCCATTTTTATAAAATAAATGACAGCACTGTCTGACATCGTTAGTTAATCACCATGGTAAGGCTGCAGCACAAAGACACTAGCAGTTTTCAATTGCTCATTTTGTTCCAAATACTGCAAAAAACATACATCTGATTCAATTTTAATAAGATAATATTAAGGAATTTTACTAAGAAACTCCTATCATACGTTTATCAATATCTACTCAGTAGGCATGTCCTCAGCCAGAAAAAAATGAAATGTAATTTCTATATTAACACATTAAGATGATGAACTTATTGTCTAAGTCATTATAGAAAAGACCAACAATCTAGGGTTAAGACTTGTTAAAACACTGTAACACGACATGACAGTAATCAGCCCATAGAAAATAGCCCAAACTTTAGGTAAAGTTTATGCATGAAATCTTAGACTATATATGAAAATGAGAAATCTATGATTATCTCAAATATCACAAGTTTATTAAATATTAGCTATGATTAGCCAACACAAATACAATTATGTATGGGAATACATTCCATACATGCCACTATGTACGGGAATGCATATTCCCTTATTCCACTATGGTATTTTTATCGAACTTCTTTCTGATAGGAAGCATTGTGACTTCCATATATGCATATAAAGCATATTTGAGAACAGTACTATATTGTGCATGTTTTAAGATGCCTATACTCTGACAAGAAACACACCGGTATTTCTGTGGAACAAGGAACCTGGGGAACGAGGTCTCTAAATATGAATCATAGCTCACCCTGTAAGAAATGGCAAACCTCAGTAATTAAATAAACCTTTCCTCTCAAATTTGAAATTTTCTGTGTTTTTAATACTTCTTTGTTAAAATTCCTCTTGTATGGGTAATTGTACATGCTTTTTACCATGGGGATCTTCAACTTCTAGAGAGAGACTGAATCCTACGTATTTTTTCTGCTCCAAAATAGTGAGTTCATGTTCAGTTTTGTTGTCAGGCATTGGAAGACAAGTTCCAGGGAAATATGAAAACACCTTGGAGAAGGGAGTAGGGTGTGTGTGTGTGTGTGTGTGTGTGTGTGCTTTAACAGAAATTTGAGCAATCCACAACCCTGCAGATTGAGAGATCCTAGAAACATATTCTCAGATAGATATCCTGCCATATTCTTCATGAATACTGGAAAAATCTTTCATGAGCAGGAGACAAGGGAGTGTTATTCCACTTATCCCTCTTTTATAGTGAACACTTTTCATCATGGATAATTTCTGCAGAAAGGTATGCAACTTTTAAAATTTAGGAAAACAAACTCATGTGTGATTGAATAGTAAGCAATGAAATACCTTGTGCTATAGTATATTGTATTGAGTTATTAATATATAAGATATCCCAAACTGATACTATTGTGACCAAGACTGATTCTTTTTGTATACACACTATGTTATTTAGCATTGATTTCTATTTAAAAACACTTGTCTATATGCTGTTACTAAAATCCTGGAAATATATGGTTACAGGTGTTTGGCATGCTGTACAATGTATGTCTAAGATATAACAGTACCAGAAATACGGCATACTTTGTTATATATTATTGCTAAAATACTTCACACAGCTCCAGTGTATTTTAGAAAGGAAGCAATTTAGGTTTTATAAAATATGGACCTAATATTCAGGGGGGACAACTATATATATATATTTTTAAGCTTAGAAACATCTCAGTGTAACAAATTCACGAGGAATCATCAAATTAAAATGTTAAAATTATTAATATTTCAATTATTGTTGTTTGAGTTACTGCTCTAATAACATTTATGAACCTGATATGGACAGATGTTTTAGAAAACAACCATGACTTTGAAGGGAGATTTTTGGATGATGTCAAACTGCAGATCTTTTTGGAGGTTAAGAAGAGTTTTAATTATTTGTGGTGTTCTGTAGTCCAAAACTGTTTTAACTATACAGATAAACAGAAATATCTAAGGTTTTCATTCTTATATTTAACAATGACATACAGAGGAAGACTATATATTTATCTTGATGGTCTTTTGTTTTCCATTTTCAAGTATATTTTCCTTTTGAATTGGGTAAAATTATTATGTACTTCTTCTGTGTGTGGTAAATATTCCATAAAACTCTTAGTAAAATTGTCAAGTAACACAAAACATATATATATATATATTTTCACATATATAATTTCCCATTAATTCTGTTAGGGGAGAAAAACTGAATGATATTTACAAAAAAGAAAAAAAGGCAGAAAAAAACATTCAGAGATAAGTATTTTGCTTAAGAAGTGTGCCAACCTTTTATTAAAAACTCTCAGACTCGGGCCCAAATTAAAGAAAAATAGCTTCTGGCAGAAGTCCCAAGTCAGTTCTTTTATCACTTATATGATCACGTCACTGTACAGAGCAGAAATGTAAAATTACCTTATTTTAAAATCTATTCTTACTAAAATTATTCCTTAATCCACTTGAAGTGTAATATTTAATTTTGTGGCAATCATTGTGTAAATTATAAATTCTAAATTATAGTGCCTACATTATAAGTTTGAAATTCCATATCGAGTGGCTATAAGCTACAGCCTTTACCTGAAGTATTATGACTTTCTACACAAAAAGTACATGCATCCAGCACTGACTCACAAAGTCTTAAGATAAATTTTTAACTCGAAAACCAAGTAACAGCATTATTTTTACATTATAAGCAGTGCTTGTGCCATAACAGTTCTTTATAGCTACATGAACTGGAGCAAACAAAAAACAAAGAACTTCAAACAAACCAACAAACAGTAAGTGTAACCGTCTCCAAAGAAAACTCAGATCTGAAATTGTCCTAGAATCTCAGTATTTGATAAAGCTCCTCAAGAATTTCTCACTCTTCAAGTTCATTTCCAGAATTTAGATGACTTCAATGCACAAGAAATAAAAGTTTGTTAGCAAGACAATAAGTTGGAGAGGCTGAAAAGAGGGCTTCCCCCCCCCTCCAAAGTGTCCTCGTAACTAATGTAGGGAGTTAAGCTTCACAGAGAGTTAGGATTAATTCCATTTTTCTGTTGAGCTCTGCAAGAAATAACTTCTTTCCCTACCACTTGCAGGCAGCAGAGGTGACCTTTCGTAGCAAGAGAGGGTTTGGAAAAGCATGGCCGCCTCTCGCAGAACGCGCGGCACCAACGCTTGCCTTGCTGCTCGGGGAGGCGCAGGAGGTGCCGCTGCCACGGGCTGCAGCCGCAGCGTTCCCATTGCCTCTGACGAGGGAATTTCTGCTGTTGGGAAAAGTGCGTTTGAAATATTTAATTGCAGTTGGTTGTATTTTTTTGTTTCATTCCACAAAAATCCACAAGTGAATCCTGCTTTAAACAAACCAATATAGAAAATATGCTGAGGATTTAAGTAAATTCAGATTTAGTGCCTTATTTTATAAACATCATAGTTCATAGACAGTAAACATGGTTGTTGACTATCTCCTTCCCCCCGTATTTAGGACAAAGCTGACAGGCAGGTTACCAAAAAGTGGCTTTGGTCAGTTCCCATACTGCCTTCATCCAAGTTCAAAAGAGAAACATGCAACCCATTAGCTGAATTTCTATTATATGTTATTAAAGAGAACACCTCTCCCTGCAAACACCTGGAAACCCTTTTCCATGCAAATCTAGGCAAGAGCTGAATGAGGAACAACACGCCTCAGGGTGGACAACCCAGGCTGAACGCCCCCAGCTGCGGACGGGGACAAGGACGCCGGCGCAGAGTGCTGCGGGCAGTGGGGCACCTCTGCTCGAAGAGCAGAGACAGCCCTAATACTGCATTAGAAAAGTCAAATAGCTTCACAGCTTCCAACCACACTTTTCGTTGCGCAAACTACGAAAACAACAGTAATCAAATCTTATATTTTGGCATCTAATAGTTACCTAATGGTCAGAAATAATTCCCCTCTCAGTCATACCTACTGATACCATCTGTAGTCGTGCAATGAAGGGAAGCGTTGCAGGGCTTGGGTTAGAGCATTTCTTCTCTATCGTTTCACAAGGTCTACTTTTTTATTTATTTATTTTTAATATGTTAGACAATGTAGATTTGCTCAGAATAGAAAATTCTATGAGTCTCTGCATTTTCAGCATAGCTAGGAATGAAACTGTGGCTTCCTTAGCTTGCTAAATCTTCTGACTTATATGTAAGAGCTGCACACTATAAAATGTCTGAATTTAGTCCACCTAATTACTAGTTTGGTATTACAAAAAGTTTTCTGATTAACATCTTAAAACTAGAAATATCAAATATTTCTGAAGAACCCAGGCAATTTGTGCTAAGTTTTTTTTTTTTTTCCAATTTTGCTCATTGGCTATTTTCTCCAAAATCAATCTATGGATTATAAAAAGTGAAATAAATACTTCTGTGCGGAGATGCTGGATTGACAGCAGGCACTGAGCATAAAGATTCCTCCGTCCACGAACAAGTCAAGAAACAGCCTTACCCACATCAGAGCAACAACTTTATAGTTCCAAAGGCAACATAATCTTTCAAGTATTAAAGAATGTATGAAATACAAATTATTTTCATAGTAACTAAAAAAGATGCTTCAAAGGCAATTGTTGGCTGCAGTTGCAAGGGTCACTTCCCCGTCTTTCCCCCTTCCCCTGATTAAAACGCTGATATAAGTAGAAACATAACACAGTAATAATCCTACATAATATCTCCTAACTTTATCCGTTCCTGTCCTTAGTATATTGAAAAGGCAGCAAGCAATATTCTAAACAAAAATCAAAAAACCTGAACAACCAAAGCAAACAGCTCTCAACTGAAAAAGCTCAAGAATTCTCATCAAGAATAAAAAATAAATCCTGTTTTGCATTTTTATTAGATTAGATTCATGTAATGACCACTATCTGTCATCAGCAGAGTTCCAGGTTAGCCAACATTGTCCCATTCCCAAGCTGGAACACTTCAGAGAAATATACGCCAGCCCTCTAAGCAAAAGCGAGGGAGCGATGCTAGCAGATAAAATCACTGGAATTCGACTGAATAGGAACAAGGACAATGCATCATTGCCAAATATGTAAAGTAATAGCACTATAAATTATAGCCAAAGAAAGATATTGCTTCCTGTAAGTGCAAACCTCCAAAGCTGGATGAAGCAATCAGCAAAAGAGCACTGGACGGTGTGGAGGGGGAAGGGAGAAGAGGGGAACGTATTTTGATACTAGTGCAGCGAGACCATATGAGACATCACTTAAAACTTTAAACCGAAAAGGGAATTTATTTTGAACTAATGGTTATTGGAGCAGCTCTTTTTATTTCCTGTGTTTCTTCATGGTCTCAGAGCATGGATTACTTCTGTCGGAGAGAGACTGCACTTTCCCCAGAGCTGTACAATATCTGCACCACATTGCCGTCCTATATTTTCAGCACTATCCGATAAAGAAAGCCACAACTAAAGCCTTCCCCTTCTACAGACTTCCTGTATATAGTGCATGCCATGATTTCTTTCTAACTGGAAAAAGAAATGAAAGAAAAAAATGGTGTTGTATTCTCTCTGCTGGCCCCTGCTGTGCTGCAAGAATTTTCACCTGATTGGCAAAATCACGAAGCTGCAGTATAACAGCCCTTGGTCTTTTGTTAGGAGAGAGAAAGCACATAAGGACAGTGGTTGATTTTAATATGGTTACATTTCTTCGTATCCTGTATTTTAAATCACATGGAGCAACCTTTCAAAGTCTATTTGGAAAGCATATCTAAGAGGCTGCAACTTCTTAGAGAACCACCATGAACAATTTGCTGCTTCTCCTTTTTCCCCATCATCCTGGCCCCACAACCATTCTCAAATCTTTTTGCCAGAGTCATTATAAGCTCTAATGAAGTTACAGCCTCTTACCCCCTGATTACAGATCCTTTCTTTTCTCTTCCATTTGTTCCATCCATCCATTAATTTTGCTCATTATCCTTTTTCACAGACAAAGGAACGGCAGAAATCAGGACAGTGGGTTCCAGATTCCTCTGCTGTTGCTATTAGTGGAGAAGCAGGTCAGCAAACACAAGGAGATAATAAATGCTGCTACGGTAAGGCAGCTGGAAACAAGTTTGCATTTTCTGCCACAGACTCTGAGATTGTTCTGCCAGCAAAATAATGATTTAGGCCATCTGGAGTCTCTAGACAGCAAAGAAAACAAAATCATTGAAGAAATGATTTTCACTAAAAAGATAAGGATAAGGGAAAATGCACAAACATGAAACCTATCAGTGCTACAGATTTCTTAATGTTACATTTCATACCACTTTTCCAGAAAGGTGTGATTTTTAATCAGCCTGAAGTATGCAACAAAACGTATGAAATGGCTTACAGTGGTTTATTCCAGCGTGGGGGTGGGGGTGAACGTATACCTAACTAAATACATACGGATTCTTCACAATGAACTTCTCTGAACATTGTAGTTCTCAATACACATGTCAAAGAAGGTCCTAGACAGCGCACAAGAGAGAAGGAACCAACAGGATGGCTGCCCAAGAAAGCTTCTAGGAACACGGGAGGTGCGCATGCTTCAAAGCAACACACTGCCAGCAACCTCTTCAGCTGAAATGTAAGCACCAACAGAGGGAAATCTAAGAAACAGCAGGAACAAGTAAAAGTATAGGTAGAGGGTGCCACAAAAAATGCCTCCTGCAGTTTTCTGCACAACGTGCAGCACCTGAGTCATGCTGCCACCCTGCCTTGGTTTTTGTTGACAAAGGAAAAAACAACAAAAATCCTCCACAAAGAGTAACCATGTAGCCTTACACTGCCTTTTGATTAAGCCTGTTACTTCACATCTTGCGTATTGAAACCATATTCATATATTTGTCTCGTGTTTTTCCAGCCTTACCAGATGAGATAGTGTTGTTATAAAAGGAGGAAATGAGCACGGTGTCGGCCTACAGACCCAATTTTCCCAGCTGTACCACATCTTTTTTGAAATGTTAACTCCACAACTTTCTGAAATGCGGTACCCAAAACCTGAACAGGAGTCGTGCAACAGAGCATTGCCAATGCTGTGAACAGCGGGATGCATCCACATAGGCTCCAGTTCCTGGTCTAAAGAAGTGCTGCTGTGCAAGCTTCTCCATCCTCTACTTGCTAATTATTTCTATTTAAGTGTAAAAACATTGCACTTGCCATTACTGAATAGATCTCCCTTACTGAATGGATCTCCTTTTCAGATTAATTTACTTGTCAAAATAATTTTTAATAGTAATCTTGTCATGCAATGTGTTTGCAAGGCCTCCCAGCTTGCTGCTGGTGGCAAAAATACAAGAAGCAGGTCTCCTAAATAAGCAGGTATTATAACAGCCTTCTTTCTATAGACAAGGAGCAAAGAATATTCTGAAGAGACATATCGTTTAAAAAAACAATAAAAACTAAAAAAAACCCCATAAAAGTATGGACCAACAGAAACAGCACTTCCAATATTTCACATGCACTGTGCAGATGAAACTGTCTCTTATAGAATGCATCATACTGGCATTTCAAACAGATACAGCAGTGCTTTCTGGAAGAGAGCAATGGGGTGGACAAAAGTCTTATCAGAACTTGCCTACTTTCTTTTCAACTGACGAAATTATGAAAGATGTTCATTTTTAGAGAATACTACTTGTCTGAAACATGAGCTCAGTAGCTCTAGTAATGTGGAATATACATTTTAATACTCACTAAACCTATTGTCTCAGTGAAGGATAAAAAAAGAAAATGTAAAAGAATCATTAGATAACAAAGGCAAATGAATATGCTTCCAATTTATTTTTAAACAGATTTTTATTCATATTTTATTAGTCTGACTTTGATGGAACTTGCAAAAGCAGTTACTCCCTGTTATGCCCTTAAAAATAAATAAATAAATAAATAAATAAATAAATGTGCTTTATAATTCATAAAAATCTTCCTGTAATTAGAAGCTAGGGATTCGGGCAAACAAAATAGAAGCTGCAATACTGCCATATTTAAAGTGTGTTTAGAGACTTTAAAAGGCAATATACATTATAGACAATGTTTGCATATTTTTACAACCTTAGCATGACATTATTATCATATAAGAACCAAAAATGTGATAAAGAATACTATTAAAGAGTTTGCACAGAGTAGATAAGAAATGTGTGGTTAACAGGAGTGATGTGCTTCATAATTAGGTACCATGAAGAGGTATTATTGTGACCCTCTGGCTGTGACTTGACCTCCATTTGCAGATAAGAGTTGTGAAAAAATATTACCATTTAGAGGCACACATTCCACTTGAGCAGGAAGAGAAAAAGATGCAGCAGTAGGAGCAGCACAAGCATGACCCTAAACTGAACCTGGCTCTCTCTGGTGTAGCAGATGTTTTTACTGTGGTCTATAATTTGCAGGCTCTTAAAAGCTCTCAGATTTAGCTTGTATATTTTGCAGGAGTCAGTGTTCCAGAACCCATGATAATAAAAGCTGGCCCTATATGTGTATGTATAAAAACACAGATAGAAAAATCTTCCTCTATGTTAGAACAATAAAAAGGCACACCAAAACGTAGATGCATAGCCACAAATATATCCTTTTTTAATATATATAATTATACATGGATCTGCAGTGTGACTAGTGAGTGTTTATATGTCTGTAACCATAAAAAGAAAGGTTAAAGGATTTATAGTTCAATCAGCCCAATGCATATACTGGATCAAAGATTAAATTTACTTGTAATCACAGAGAAAATAAGAAAGTGTCAAGTAATGGTAGCATAGATCCACTCGGAACAAATCGTATCAAATCAATCGGATTCCTTCTCTAACAAGGTAAGGAGTCTTCCCAACAGAAAGACAGCAGAAGTCATACATCTTGACATTTCAATGCTTTAAAAACTGTTTCATTAACATTAACATCCCCTAAGTAAGGGAAATCTGCTACAGACAGGCAGTGGTTGAGCTATCCTCAAAAGAAAACAGGGTGGATACGCAAAGCGGTCACTGCCATAAAGGTGATATTGGTTAGTCTTGCTCCAGTGCTAGGAGTGATGGATACAAAAGCTTGCTTATTTTTTCAGCTGTGACAGCTGGTCTACCAAAAAGACCTATTCTGTATACCTTGCCCCACTACCCTCAGACCAGTATAGCTACAACATTTTTACTTCTGCTTGTAATAAAAGTTATGAAAGCTGCATGCTTTCCATGTAAGTGGAAGAGAAATGCTTTACAATTTTGCCAGTCCTCAAACTCTCTTACTCAGGTGCCAATCTTTAAAAAGGTTTCAAAAAATATCTTGCAAATTACAGGCTTCAGTAACAAATTATGAGAAGGTATAACTACTGAAGGACACCTGGGTAAATATAGAAGCAGCCCGCAGAGCTCCTGCAGAAGGAAATCCTGCCCTGCAAACCTTTCCGAGTTCTTTGCGCAGAGATAAAGGTGGCCCAGCCTATAGCCAAGCCCACTTGGATTTTCATGAGGTTTTTAAGGAATTTAATAAGCCAAAGCATATGATGAAAAACCTGATGCAAATAAATACCTGACTAAAGGGTAAGGTGTCGAAGGTAAAAATAACTGGCTAGTTCTCACAGGAGATCACCAGTGGAGTTTTGCTATAGCCTGCACTAGGACCTATACCATTCAATATATCCAAAAATTACCTGGAAAAAAAGGAAGTTAACCACAGGGTGACTAAGTCTGCTGCTGATATGAAGTTTTTCTATGCAAAAAGGACAATGGCCAGCTGTGGAGAATCACAGAAGGACGTACAGGGGGAGACTGGGCAATACTTGGACCATACTGATCCGGTACCTTTCTGCTGCAGCACAAGGGTGAAGACTGCTGTTACATATGCATTTGCTAAAGATTGGTTTTATTCTTAAAAATCTTGCATATGAAAGTTGCCATTTTTTTCTCTCATGTAGCACTATTTTCACTTGAGCAAATTTAAATGCTATTTTTCACTGAGGTGTCAGTTGGAAAATTGCCCTTTTGCTTTAGTAAATGGTAATGGGAAATTTTCCTTCAACAGGATTTCGTTCCATGTGATTCTCCAGGTAAAAAGGTGGGAAAAAGTAAATGGTCCTTTAACCTCATAACAACTTAGGTATTATGTGAAATACAATCCAGTTATACAACTCTTGGCTGAAATACAAAGGGAAATCTTTCAATATGCATCAGATGAAGGTCTTAGGGCCACTAATTACTAGTACTCTTTTTCATTTGATGGCACTCAGAATCTGTATTCTGATTTTGTTAATCTGATTGTAGAATGATCACCCAATAGCTAAACAGATTAAAATTTTATAATGTAACATACAATTGTAATAGCTGAGCAACTCAGTTCGAAAACCAGTATCGGTCGAAAAAAATCCCTATTAGGCTTCACACAGTTTCTGGCATGTATTCTTTTATTGATTTGCCTGTGTTTAAGAGAGCGTATTTTGTTGTTTTTTATGGCAGAAATAGTGGATGGAATTAGAAATAGAAGATTTTGTGAAGTCTGGGAATAAATGAAACAGTGGTGATAAATACATACAATTATACAGAATTTCATTTTTACCTAGTGAAAATTGAACTCATTTGTTAAGAGGGTAACCAAGAGAGTCACAGGAAGATGATATATCAGTAACAAATTCTTCTTACTAAAGAAACGGCTCCAGATATTTTGAAGATATGAGCAAGCACATGTTGACTGGCTTTGAAAAGCTGAAGACCCAGTGAGTTTTACTCTATTGGTAAACCAATTGACATAAATATCAAAATTGTATAAATAAAAATTGCAAATGAATGGCAAAACTACCTATTCAAGAAAGACAAATTCATGCCCATGGGGGCTAATAAACCAAAAGCAACTCATGTTATTAATTAGGAGAGTGATACCAAAGATTCACATTAAGATCCAGCCAGTGCAAGCCTGCTACCTTTGTTGACAGTGTTTTTTAGGACAGCAGTAATTTAGAATCTGAAAAGCATGTTGTAACAAGAAAATTAAGTCATATTGTCATCTCAAGGGACTCAACGCCATCATCAGAGAAATGAGAGTTATAGACTGCATTTATACGACACAGAAATCCTTGCTATAGATCATAAAACTAATTGTGAATAGCATAGAAATAAATACAATGAAACTTACTGCTTTTATCTCATGAGGAACTAAGTAGACAAAAATAGCATCTTTAGGCTATAAAGCATGCTTAATCTGCACAAAGCAACGGACCTGAGGAAGAAAATGAGAGCAACAGAAAAAAAACAAAGTCTCTGGTAAGCAAACCATAGTTTTACTCATGTGTCTATGTAATTTCAGCTTTTCTTTATTGCCTAAAAGAAAGGATTTGTTTGATAACTTTTGGAAGAAGTAGGGACTGAGGAAGAAGGGCGGTATAAAACTATGGAGATTGTTAATGGTTAAAATACATTTTCATTTTCACTCCTTTTACATCACCATTACATCATCATCTGTAACAACGGACCAATAACCCAATCTCTGGCACAGGTAAGTATGTGTGCATAGAATAACAGAATGCAAATTTGCCAAGTTGTCTCCTGTATGAAATTAAGCAGATGCTATCATAAACAGTCTCCACCATCATCTTTGGAGGAAAAAAAAGGACATAATCATAAAGATGTGCACTTCCCTGTATTAGTTGTTTAAGTTAGAAGAATCTGTACTGTCCACTGTCAAACATAGTAAATACTCTAGTTCCATAGAACTTTCTTTTAAATTTACTATTCCTTAACATGCATAAAAGACTTGAGTAGTACATACTTTGGCTTTCAAACAAAGGTCTTACAGGTCATCACTAAGATAAAACACAGCTAAATTAATTACAATCAAAAGAGAATGAACGTAACACTCACTTGTAATTTGGAAGGAGGAAATTCCCCTTGGAATACACATTTTTTATAATTTCAGATCATGCTTGACCTCACCTCCTTTTTTTTTTTTTTTAAACCAAGCCTATTAATCAAATACATCCCAGAGGTGGCTAATGATCTTTCCGAATTCTAATAGAAGCAGAAAGTCAAGGACAGCACAAATTGATCCACATCACCTACCTTATGAAGTTTACAATGCTGACAATGCTTCCCTACTTTTACTCGGATTTGCAGCCCATCTGGTTATTGTAACACTGCTGTTTAAGAACTAAAAACAATCTGACATACTGTCTCCCAAAGGACTAGATGACAGATTTTGTCTCAGTACAATATATCCCTTAAAATCTATGTTGTATTTTTTTTCCTTCAGACACAAAGTTAATGGGGCAGTCAATGTTTCTTTTACAATCCTCCCTAAAACATGAAGCCACCATCACAGCAAATGGCTGTTGCTGACTATAATTTTGCTATCTGAACATGTTTTATGGAAATTGCTTATTTATAAAGCAATTTATAAATTTTTATTTTTATTTATTTTTATAAATTTTTAAAAAAATGTTTATCAACATTTCCATATAAAGCTTTGGTACCACTAGACTTCATTTATTAAATGATATCACAGTTTGCATTCTTCAAATGTCTAGCAGATTTTTGAAAACACGCTAAAAAATACAAAACAAGACACAGCAGCACACAAGACTTCTGTCATTCACAGACCTCACAAAAGAGCCTCCTGATGCAAGTCTTTTTCAAAGACAAAAATCAGAAACAATACTTCCAGCGTTGCCTTTACACGCAAAATCTCAGCAACAACTAAATCTGAGATCCATTGCAACAACGGTTATTCATAGGAAAGGAAGGACGAGTTTTTTCCTATTTTTCCCATTTCTGTAATTAAGAGGATTGGGAAGTCTTTCATGGGCACAGATGGGCAAAAACTGGAACTCACTAACTCAGTTCCCACCCAGCACAAACTGGGAAGGGAGATGGAAGTTTCAGCTTGTGGCATCGCTGCTTTTGACCTTTAAAGAATATACTGCTCTCCCACAGCAGAAACATACAGAGGGAAGCGAAACATTACTTTAAATGCTAAGGGATGAATGCCTATGTTATCATAGAGATTAATTAATAAGTGAGAGATTAACTGCATTATTAGTCACTGCACAGACTGCATTTTTTCCCTAAACATGAATATATATTGGAGGAAAAGTTTGCTGGTATTGGGAGGGGAAATAGGAGGTGATCTGCTATTAAAATATATAGAGAGTAAATTTGTTTTTATACTGAACAATACATTGGTGATATATAAAACAAAACTTTCTGATTCAGGAACCTATGTACATATCTGCTGTTAAGAACTGTGCCATGCCTGGTTCCAGATAGAAAGAGGACAACATGAACATAGGAAAACGAAGGACTCAATCCATAGGTGCTGAAAAACTGCTGTAGTGAAAAATCCACTGTGCATGTTTTAAATAGTAAAAAGAAGAAGAGAAAGACAATCAAACAGAAAATACTAACATTTTGTCACAGAAGGAAGAGAAACAGATAACAGGACAACTAGAGATTTACTCTATTCTTTACATAATGGTAATGTGGAAAGAAATGATTAACAAAGCATGGAAATGTACAAAGATGAAAACACGAAAAAGGAGTGAGAATACTATTGCTTTAAAAAAATTGTATTGAAATGATGACTTTATTTAAATTGAAGACATAAAAAGTAATATAAAAGAAAACCTTGAGAAGATTATGACTGTAACAAAGCTTAATTAAAACAAGGAAATAATGAATTAAAATGACAAAGCAGCTCAAGTCATCCCATTGTTCCTGAGCTTGCACATCAATATCCATCCCAGAAAGGCCAGCAGGAATCTGCGATATCATTTGTTGATCATTTATTTACATTACACAAGACACATGGGTCTCAGTTTAAAGGGACTTTTTATTAGTGTTAAGCTTGACATAATTTTCACAGTATTTTTTCATATATTTTCCTTTTTTTTTTAATGTTGACTCTCATTCAACCAAACAATACTATTTTTTGCAGCATTCTTTCTCTAGCATTGCTGCTATTGTTATAAAGTTGAAAATGAACTGCCATGCATCCTCAGAAACTTTTTTTTTTAATTAACAAAAACTGGTGTTTTATGCATCCAGATATAGAGAAAAATAAAGAAACACATATGAGAGAGGTGCTTGATTAAGAGCCTCATTAAACCAAACGCTTCTGATGACATGGTCAGAATCTTTTTCTGAGTTCCCATTGCTCTAGGGAAGGGATTTAATGCCCTAAGTGTATATCTAGTATACTAGATACTAGTATACTAGATAACTTCCATAATTGATATGAAAATGAAATCCATAATACTTCCATAATTGAGATGAAAAGACTGCTTTGCTAAACGCTTAACGGGTAGAGTTACAGCTATACTTTCTTTCCTCCTTCTGCCTAACTTAGAACTGGAACTGGAGCATTAGAAGATATTCCTACCCATATTTCACTTTAAAATACTTTTATTAATGGCTGCCTCACAGATGCATTTGTCAAATAGAAACGCTCACTTTAAAACCACTGAACTGCTTCCCTTTCCCCCACCAAATGGTTTGGTTTTTAAACTGAGAAGTGCTGTATCACAAGAAAGTTTGAATGTAATAGATGAAGCACATTGAAGTCACCAGAATTCAGAGTAGTGGCAGATGATAGATATGAATTAGTCATGATTTTACTGAAAGAAAAAAACCACAATTCCTCTAATTACAACAGCACTATAAAAACATTTGAAAACTATAATGACAGAAGAAATTATTGAAGGAACAAATAAAAGTTTATCAAATTATCTAACATAACCGACTATGATTTGAAGGATCATCTTGCTCATCTTGAAGGTTACCAATTTTATTCTATTCTATCTGTACGATGGAAGAGTGAGTAGAGAGACAGGTTTTTTGGAGGGACAGATTTCTTTGCCGCTTGCTCCCACACGTCCAAGAAACTAGCAACTGTTTACCTTGACATTCAGAAAATAGGACCGAAAGGATGTTAGTATTAACAGGTAAAGTCTAAGGTTACATAAGGGCTTCAAACTCACTGGAAGTCAAGTACTTTTTAAAGACAATGCAAGTTAAAAAATTACATAGGAAAAGCTAATTACAAACAAATAACAGTATCCAAATAATGGCACCCCAAGATTAAAATGACCCTTTTAATGTCTGAATGCCACAATCTCCATGCTGCAGTGATATAATTTCCCTTTTTTCCATGATACCAGAGGATATATTTTTAGGATATGTTATTTCATATATAGGATACTATCTTTGCCAATGAATTGGCTAGTTTGTTGAAGCTTTTTGCTTTATATACATTTCTTCTGTTGCCTTTGCTCTCCAGCTTTTCCCACAAAGATCAGCTAATGGGACCACCTTGCAGCGCAGCCAGGCTGCAAAGGAAGCTAAGCTGATTCAGTCCAAGGACACTTCATGATGTGAGCCAAAACACAGTCAGGTAGGATGACAGGCAGCTTTGCTTTAAAAGCACACTCCTGACTTAAACAATACTGTAGTGGCACCCACTGTGTCTAAGATACAGAAACAGGGCACAGGTTCAGAGGCACCCCAGTGAGTCGAGACTCATCTTTCCTGAGTGAATTCCTGATGAATATGGCATTTTGTGTTACTCTGTGGACCACCTATTTCTCTTCCTGCACTGAACAGAGAACCTCGTAGCCTATATAGGATTAGATTTTGAGAGCCAGAGCAGGTAAAATTAAACACTGTAGTCTGTAAATCTAATACTGGATCTATGCTCGAGTTCACCGTCTTTTATAACTAAGTTCACCATGTTTGTAATAGGGTTAGGGTACTTGCCTATCTCTCAGGCACCGTGAAGAAGAACACAACAAATATGATTTAGATTATGAGCCAAATAAACACCTCAGATAGAGAGAAATATATTTTAAATCTTTACAGAAAATGACCTAGCTATCAAATAATTTACAGGATAACCTATCTGTAGGACTGAACACCATATTTCAAATCTGCCTCAAAGTGTTCTCATTGGGCTTGACTGCAGTGTCCGCTTCCCCCTCCATCAGTTTGAAAGCACATTACTCTTTATCAAAGAAACACCCTGCAAAATATCCTATGTGTGAACAGAATTTAGAAAAAGCAGATTAGTCTCCACAGGAGGCTTTTTCTATCGCCAGTACACCTCAGCCAAGAACACTTTATCTCTGGCTGTCACACGCTCCGACCTTGGCCCGGCGAGCTGCGCTCGGCCCCACCACCAGCCACTGGCTCGCAAGGTCCCAAACGCCGCTGCAGTTGCTGCTGCGCTTGGGCACCGCAGCTACTGAACTGACAGAGAGAGAGCGAGAGAGACCCTACAAAATATGTGGGAGCCCAATAAGGTCTCGTTTGTTTGTGCTGTGTAATAGCGCAAGGATATCCAAATAAGTAGAACTGCTGAAGCAGTATGTGCTCCGGGCTGGTCTGTAAAGCATGAGTTAGTGTGTAAGAAATGGTCGCTGGGCCTAAAGTAGAGTACTATCTGCTAAAGGTCTTCTAAGGCTTTATGACTGTAAGAGATATTGAGCACTTTGAACAGCAAGTGCCATATATATATATATATATATATATACACACACACACACCTTTGTTATCAGTAAAATAAATCAGTCTTGCAGCCAATTCAAACAGAGTTGATCTAGTTAAGGCATATGATTAATCAAAACTGGAATTATTGATATCCCAGTGTCACATAACCCGGGAAGTGAAAACTTGCAACTAAAAAAAGCATTGAAATATATTTTCCTTTTTTTTTTTTTTTAAGTACTGAGATCCGGTTTCTCAAACAAGATAATACAGCCTTTTATATATTACTCAAAGCACAAACAACTAGTATTTAATGGTACTAAAACATTACTGGGCTGCTGGCGATTCCTGAAACATTCCTCCAGGGAACAGTGAAACACAGCATGATTAACGATTTAAATTAACCCAAGTATAGCGATAACAAGTACTTTAATTAGTGAGAAAATCATATCAGAAGCTGTGCTACAGTAATTTGATACAATGCAATTTTTAGAATCGAATGAAAAGTAATCAAGTTACAATAAAGACAACTGAATAGGAATGTGCACAGAACTAAAGTAGCGTCACACCCAATTAATGTCCCCTGGTAGTGAATCTATTAGTTTTGTGACGGGGTCCCAGGAGGATGCATACAAATAGGGCACTGGGGACATTAATTACATGTGACAATATTTATAAAACTCATACTCTCATTTGTATTACTGAACAACAAAGTTCCATTAGCAATTCATTTTGGAATTGCCACCAAAGCCTAAACCAAAAATCTTTAGCAAAGCACGGCATGCGTCATCAGTAAAATCCACAAAATATCACAAAACTAACACAAGGAGCTTACTTGTCCTCAGCACCACAGGCTGTCTTCATAATTTCTTGTAATCTCCTGATAATGACCACCTCATCACTCCTAAGTAGCAAATCCAGCACCAGCTGTATTACCTGCACCAGCTCAAATGATGAACTTCTCCATTCAAGGTAACTGAAAAGGATCATCTGTGTGGACGTTCTTCTTTAGAAGGAAGCTGTTTTTAAACAGTTTCACATATCTGCATCTTTTGTTTCACTGCTGATGACAGAAGAAATCTTCCTATATCACTTTACTTTTGTATCCTTATGTTTTTGGGTTGTGTGGGGTTTTTCTTTTTTTGGGGGGTGGAGTGCAAAGAGAACGGTGTTGGGCTGTACATGCAAACAGCAAAATCTGTCTGACCTGAAGCCTAAGGGGTCTAATTCTGTAACCTTCACTCATGCTGACAAGCAATTATTCACAACAATAATCCCATTGAAATCCACAGGAACTGGCTGCATACGTGATAATCAAGACTAAGAGTTTAATAATTATAACTTTGGATTTCAATCAGTCTTCATATGGAAAGGTATCTATGGAAAAACAGCAGCTGCTCCAATAGTTATATAATAATGTTATAGGTTTTTCTTCCCATTAGGCTAATTTATATTTCCTGAAAGAATAATTTCAAATCCTGTCTCTCTTCACAAAGCAAAAAGAGAGTTTTGTGAAGCAGGTGTTTTGATATTCCAAACATGTAAGAAAATTTTAGAGCCCTGAATGCATTTTATCCTGTGAGGGGGAATCTTCTATCGTGTTTACTTTGCAGAAGAACTGCATGTTGTTTCTAAAAATGGTTTACAAAGCAAAAGAAGAACAAAATTTGAAGCAGATCCAAGAAACTACCATTATAAATTGAACAACTGTCAAATGTGAATGGAAACTATACACATTTCCTTTAAAAGTAGGGAGATAATTTTTGTTTAGTTTTGATTTTAAATATAGAAAAAATTAAATGGACCTGTGACTGTGGTTATTTCCCAAATGCATTTTCATTATCCTCCAGCAAACAACAGTCAGTCTTTGTGATACAAATGAAAAAAGATGTTTTTATTTTAACAGGAAAAATTAAGGGGACATACCATTTCCTCATTCCTTCTCCAGTTCCAGTGTATATAAATACCCTATCCAAGCTCTAAAGAGAATCTCTATTAACTGATATTACTCAGAATTTTGAAAAGAGCTTCATTACACAGGTCATATAGACACCTGGCTTCCCTCCTTCCAAAGAGAAGTACCATGACATGCTGATGGCAAACTGTAAATGAGAATAAATGTTGGGGCATGATAAGAATTCATGTCAGTTAATGATAGAAAGTAAAACTAACAATAAAAACAGCGTATGGCCTACTCATTCGGAGGGCTGTTCTACGTAAACAGCCTGTTTTAACATTGGGAAATCTCATAATATATCTACTGACATCTATAATATAATAAATCGCAATGATAAATCTACTGCTATGCCATGAGATATAATTAGAAGCTTGTAAGCACTTAATTCTAAAATTTAGATGATCACCTTTTTTGCATTAGCTATATCAAGATAGCATTTTATATATGGCCAGTGCTGGAAGGGATGATATGAGATGTTTTCTTCATTAGAATCATTTTCAAAAGCACCCTAAGTGTAACTTTAAAAATTAAATACACCCCAGCAATCCGTTTTTATAAATTGTTAGATTTCAGCCTTTCTCAACCAAGAGACATTGAATGTATCCAAAGTACTCTACAGACTACAAACACAACAAGGGCTCCCTTCTCCCTTGTGTGTGAATTGCAATAATTTACAATATATTTAGAACTCTTATGTTGAAATGAGCAGTGGCTTGGGCTTCATGTCTAGACAAGCATATCAACCCCAGGAAAACCATCCAAGGCAATGGATTCACCTTCAGAGACTTTCTCTTCCATGCTGGTAGCCATTTTTCCCATACAGTTAAGGTACTGAGTTTCTATAAAAAGAAAAACATGACAGAAAACTGTCGGTTTCAGGTTTATCTTAGAGAACTTCCAAAATGAATCCTCATAAAAAAGTTTCTACAGCAAAGTGCCAGAGAAAAGACAGGAACAGCATGGATCTGCCCACAGACTTCTCCCTATTTACGGAAGTGAGGGATGACAGTGAGAGGATGTGAAAGTATATTTAAGCATAACACCTTCCAGGGGGAAGAAATCTGTGCTGATTTTAAAAAGGCTCCAAAGAGGAATTGTCAGACCTAATTAAACTATTACTGGAAATATAATCAAGTGAACGTGTATGTTGGGGGGGGAGGAATTATCAATATATTAGAAACATTTTTCTGAAATGATCAGAGAATAGGCTACACTCTTCTTGCTGGGAGAGCAAATCTCCTGGGAAATTTTGCTTGCAGCTGCCACTGAGGGAATGCCTACACAGCACAGTGCAACGCCTTGTGGAAATAACCTGTGGATAGCTGGAAAAAGTGAAGTTAAATATTACATAAATATTACACAGTGTATCGAATGAAATACTCTGCCTTTCAGCAGTACCTCACATTGTGCTAAGTAGGTATCTTTTACGCCATAGATTATCATGAACAGAGAAAACTATAACCCCCCACCTCTATACTGTACCCAAAGAAAACAGGTTCTCCCTATTCAAACTGCTCGATAAGGCTTTGCTTAGTGCAGCCCCAATGACAGCCACTGAAGATATTGCTACATACTTGTACCTTTTAATGAACTATAGAAAATTTTCTAGATCATCCAGAATATGGAATTTCTGTATGTTCTGTTAGATTCCATATGAAAGCTTTCAACATGTAGTTGATAGCAAACACATTGTTGAATATTACTCTAAAATAATGAAGAATAACATGCTGCAAAAGATCATAGTTTTCATTCTAGCAGACTTGTTTGACCCACTTCTGGTTTCAGGCAACAGAGAGAGGTTTTACTTGCAGGTCTTAGGGCACGCTGCTTCTGGAGCACCCAGCAAGCCTAGGGCACTGTGGACACACCACTTCAGGGGACAGTGGTTCGCTGCTTTCTATAATAATAATAATATGATAATGATGAATCATATTTCTGAATTTTATCTGTCAGAAAAGTGGGGAGGAGTTTTGATTTTTAAAAGGAACGCCTGATAACAGGACTTTCAGAAGACAATGTACCCCACAACAGGAAGCTCTCCCTTGTAACACTGCTCTTTTTCTTCTGGGCTATTTTGTGTCACATTATCAGACAGATGTGAGCACTGCTGGCGCCTGGGGAAGGAATGGGAAGCCAGGCAGCCACTTGTGGCTGCTGACTCTCAGCCAGCACACTGGCTTTTCATGGCTGCCTGCCTTCTGGTCGTTCAGGCGGTAGGAGCACTTTTGCTTCTGTATCCAGGCCAAAGTTGGTACCTCACATTTCTATGGTATTTACATTCTTTCTAAACAGTTGGGAGAGTCATGGAAAAATGCTCTACTGTTCCTAGGCAATTAGCAGGTTAAAGATCTCTGCCATGGAAATATATTAAACAGTTTAATTACCAGAACAAGACTGGGAATTTTTTTACTTTATTATTACTAAGAGGATCACACATCATACCTATACATGGCAATTTCAGATGGTTGTTCTGCTAACAGAAAGGTGCCTACACTTAGCTGTATAAAAACAGTACAATATAAAACTGATCTTTAAGTGTAATAAACTTCTCTTAATATCATACTTTTCTTGTCACAAAGTTTAACAACAATTTTGAAAGTCCAAACCCCAAATCATATTTCGTGGGCAGATTTAGCACTGAGTATGCAACATGGAATTCTGTTCTGAATTTGGCTGCTGGCTGAAAAACAGTCTAGGCTCCTGACTGTGAAATCTCTGCAATCAGTCCTATGTTGTTGTTTTTCAATATTGGGTTCTGTAAGATGGCTTTGATCAAGGGAGTGCTGGTGCTAGAATAATAATAAATACTAGCAGTCACTGCCAGCCCCTACCTGATAATGGAGAAAAGAGAGGGATAAAGAGTGAGAGCATTTTCATGACTTCTATTAAGAAGTAAAAAAATAAATAAAAAAAATCCATGCTTCAGAGGATGAAAAGCACCACTCAATTTCATATCAGCTCTGTCCTTAAGTCACCCAGAATGTGTATCTGATTTACAGCAGTACGCTTGCTCTGAGAATTCAATAGCTGGTTAGTCACAACCTGTTGTGCTCATTGTCATCTCCAGTCCCCCTGGACATTAATGAATTGCTTGATGGTGCAGTCTCAACAAGACAGATACTGTATACTTTTCACTATGTATACCACACACCAATGCATTAAACATCATTTATGATTTTATTAGATTCTACACAAGCTATTACTACTTCTCATTGTGAGAATACTACTGAATTTTCCCAAGCATAAATGAGTCTTGTAACTCTTCCTTTGCATTTCAGAGGCCTCATTTCAGGGCATCAACTGTACATAAGTAAATAAGACAGATTTTAAATATAAAAAGTCCACTTAGTGTGGCTCAAAACTTAAATGTCTACATTTCCCCATTACAGAATCTTTGACTGTGAAATTGAAAAGCAAATTTCAATATTCTCAGTCAGTGAAGTTCATCCAACATTTTCTTAGACTGCAAAGAATCTTATTTAAAAGCATAGTCCTACCAAGAAGCAGAAAACTAAATTTCCACTGCCTGCCATTGCTTGAATGATTGACAGCACGGAGTCACAGAGTGGCTGAGGCTGGAAGGGACCTCTGGAGAGTGTTAAGGCCAACACCCTGCCCAAGCAGCAGCGCCTAGAGCATGCTGCCCAGCACCATATTCAGATGGGGTTTGGATATCTCCAAGGATGGAGACTCCACAGACACACACAGGGCAACCTGCTCCCGTGCCTGACCACCCTCACAGGGCAAAGGGGTTTTTTCTGATGTTTATATGGAATTTCCTGTATCTCAGTTTGTGCCTATTGCCTCTTGGCCTGTCATGAGGAATCACTGGGAAGAGTCTGGCTCTGTCTTCTTTCCTCCCCTCATCAAGTATTTATACACCTTGGTCAGATCCCCCTGAGCCTTCTCTTCTCCAGGCTGAACAGTCCCAGCTCTCTCAGCTTCTCCTCGTAGGAGAGCTGCTCCAGTCCCCTAATCATCTTTGCAGCCCTATGCTGGACTCACTCTGGTATGTCCATGTCTCTCTCTCATACAGGGAAGCCCAGAAGTGGAATATGGATTTCATTAATTAAAAAGTAATATAAGAATTTAAGAAAAAAATAAACAGGCAGCAATATTTGTTGATCTGGAACTTTGCCATGTTTGTATACAGGGACAGATCTACCCTAAAGGACTCTATCACCTCTTCTTCTGTATTTACATAGTGCTAAGAACCAGATTTACTTCACTTGGAATTCTGAATATAAACTGATATGACAAGGTAGATTCATTCTACTAGGACTCTATCTCACAGATATATCTGATAAAATTAGATCACTCTATATTGAAGATTGTGATATATAATCAATGCCCAGAGACTACAGATATTATTATTTTATGAATGACAGCATAAAAATATGATTTTATGTCTTAATTTTAGGTTGCAATAAATTTCTCTTTTTGAGTTAATGTAGATCTTTAGGGTCATAATTCATCCCAATTTTTAAAAGGTTTTTCTTTGATTATGTTTGCTTTTCTTTAAGCATTCATTTTCAGTAAATATTTTAGCAAATTTCCTGGTATAAATATTGCCGAAGTAGTGAAAATTTACCAATTTTTGTAAAATACTATGGAAAACAAAGTTCACATTCAATTCTTATCCAGCTGCACAAAATATTTGGATCTTATTCATTGAATAATTTTGGATGTTGAAAAAATTCATACTAATAAATTAACAAAAAGGATGTTCTAAATTTTACATTCAAAAATACTTTCTGCTAATTGTTTTTATCTTAAACATATCTGAATTATGGATTTTCCATCATTTATCATATCTTTCTTAATTTTCCTATCTTGATAGTAGAGTGTTTCAAATAGTAGAATTTTGCGTTCATTTACTTCTTTAAGCATCATGTGCCGTAAACATTCTGAAGATTCCTACATAGTCCCATCTCTAAAACAACACAGAAAAACATATTTTGAATACAATTATTTATGTAGGTATCTGAAAGGCTTCTCTTAGTCGTTAAAAGATTTGTGGATTAACTTTGGATTTTTAAAATATATATTACCAATGCACTACACAAAATCCTCCTAATGAGCCTCAGTGAAATCACTGCTCTGTCAAAATTGCAACTAAGTTCAATGAATAAGGTGTATCGGATCATATCCAACCAACCAGGGAAATACACATAAAACATAATGAGGGATTGGATGGCACTGAGCCATCAGCAGGCTCATTCATCTGCTTCAGGCATGAAGACTATGCACCTCATCCAAAGAGGCCTATTAAAAGCTGTATTGTCAACATAGTCCTAATACTTTTGCATTATATCCAAGGAAGTCCATCCATATGTTTCTCCAAAAACTCTATACTTGACATTCTCCACGGGGTAGGATATTGCTAAAGATCAGTACTTGTCTACAACAATGGAAAATCTGAATGAAAGGTCAGATCAGTTTTGTGTTAAATGCTTGTTCAAAAAAGCCACTGTGCAGGCACCAGGCCCATCAGTGTTACAGACTCTTTGCAGGTTCAGGCACATATGTTTTTGTACAGATTTCTATGACGTGTTACTGACTTTTTGCAATCTTTTTCTGGAGGGAATGAATCTTGATATCAAAGACAGTCCTGGAGGTTCCTGCAGAGCATTGGTGACAACTTCTTGACACAGGTGGTGGAGGAGCCAACAAGGAGAGGTGTGCTGCTGGACCTCGTACTAACAAACAAAGAAGGACTGGTGGAAGATGTGAAGGTCGGGGGCTGCCTTGGCTGCAGTGACCATGAGATCGTGGAGTTCAGGATCCTGCGAGGAGGCAGCAGGGCACCAAGTAGGATTGCAACCCTGGACTTCAGGAGAGCAAACTTTGGCCTCTTCAGGGACCTACTTGGAGGAATCCCATGGGTGAGGGCCCTAGAAGGAAGGGGCGTTCAAGAGAGCTGGTTAATATTCAAACATCACTTCCTCCAGGCTCAAGAGTGGTGCATCCCTATGAGTAGGAAGTCAAGCAAAGGAGGCAGGAGACCTGCATGGATGAGCAAGGAGTTCCTGGCAAAACTCAACCAGAAGAAGGAAGTATACAGAAAGTGGAAAGGGGGACAGGCCACTTGGGAGGAATATAGCAACGTTGTCAGAGTATGCAGGGATGCGACGAGGAAGGCTAAGGTCCGTTCGGAATTAAATCTGGCTAGAGATGTCAAGGACAGCAAGAAGGGCTTCTTCAAATACATCAGCAGCAAGAGGAAGACTAGGGAAAATGTGGGCCCTTTGCTGAATGGGGTGGGTGCCCTGGTGACAAAGGATGCAGAGAAGGCAGAGTTACTGAATGCCTTCTTTGCTTCAGTCTTTACTGCTCAGGCCAGCCCTCAGGAACCCCAGACCCTGGAGGCAAGAGAGAAAGTCTGGAGAGAGGAAGACTTTCCCTTGGTGGAGGAGGAGTGGGTTAGAGAGCATTTAAGCAAACTTGACACCCACAAATCCATGGGCCCTGATGGGATGCACCCACGAGTGCTGAGGGAGCTGGCGGATGTCATTGCTAAGCCACTCTCCATCATCTTTGAAAGGTCATGGAGGACAGGAGAGGTGCCTGAGGACTGGAAGAAAGCCAATGTCACCCCAGTCTTCAAAAAGGGCAAGAAGGAGGACCCAGGGAACTACAGGCCAGTCAGCCTCACCTGCATCCCTGCAAAGGTGATGGAGCAGCTCATCCTGGAGGCCATCTCCAAGCATGTGGAGGACAAGAAGGTGATCAGGAGTAGTCAGCATGGCTTCACCAAGGGGAAATCATGCCTAACCAATCTGATAGCCTTCTATGATGGGATGACTGCCTGGGTAGATGAGGGGAGAGCAGTGGATGTTGTCTACCTAGACTTCAGCAAGGCTTTCGACACTGTCTCCCATAGCATCCTCATAGACAAGCTCAGGAAGTGTGGGTTAGATGAGTGGACAGTGAGGTGGATTGAGAAGTGGCTGAATGGCAGAGCTCAGAGAGTTGTGATCAGCGGCACAGAGTCTAGTTGGAGGCCTGTAGCTAGCGGTGTCCCCCAGGGGTCAGTCCTGGGTCCAGTCTTGTTCAACTTCTTCATCAGTGACCTGGATGAAGGGACAGAGTGCACCCTCAGCAAGTTTGCTGACGATACAAAACTGGGAGGAGTGGCGGATACGCCAGAGGGCTGTGCTGCCATTCAGAGAGACCTGGACAGGCTGGAGAGGTGGGCGGAGAGGAACCTCATGAAGTTCAACAAAGGCAAGTGCAGGGTCCTGCACCTGGGGAGGAATAACCCCAGGCACCAGTACAGGTTGGGGGTTGACCTGCTGGAAAGCAGCTCTGCGGAGAAGGACCTGGGAGTGCTGGTGGACACCAAGTTAAGCATGAGGCAGCAGTGTGCCCTCGTGGCCAAGAAGGCCAGTGGTATCCTGGGGCTCATCAGGAAGAGTGTTTGTTGCCAGCAGGTCGAGGGAGGTGATTCTCCCCCTCTACTCAGCCCTGGGGAGGCCACATCTGGAGTACTGTGTCCAGTTCTGGGCTCCCCAGTACAAGAGGGATGTGGCACTACTGGAGCAAGTCCAGCGAAGGGCTACAAAGATGATTAGGGGACTGGAGCATCTCTCTTACGAGGAAAGGCTGAGAGAGCTGGGCCTGTTTAGCTTGGAGAAGAGAAGGCTGAGAGGAGATCTTATCAACGTGTACAAGTATCTGAAGGGAGGGTGTCGAGAGGATGGGACCAGACTCTTTTCAGTAGTGCCCAGTGACAGGATGCGAGGCAACGGGCACAAACTGAAACACAGACAGTTCCATCTGAACATGAGGAAAAACTTTTTCACTGTGAGGGTGACAGAGCACTGGAACAGGTTGCCCACAGAGGTTGTGGAGTCTCCTTCTCTGGAGATATTCAAAACACGCCTGGATGCAATCCTGTGCAACATGCTCTAGGTGACCCTGCTTGAGCAGGGGGGTTGGACTAGATGATCTCCAGAGGTCCCTTCCAACCTCAGCGATTCTGTGATTCTGTGACTCATGAAACAATAACAGTACGGCTGTTTCTTGGTTGCTTCAATGGCATGCTGTCAGCAGCAGGGTTTATGAGCCTGATGAATGTGCATTCAAGCAGAATAGGGAAAAGGCCACATTTGCATTGAAATTCAATTTTTAATTGTCCTTATTCTTTATTGATGCTTGGTGAATTAGATCTATAAAGAACCACTTTTAAGCAGAATGAAATTTGACAAATAACATAGCTGTGTAAACAATTTCAGTAATTATGGCAGCAATTATTCTCTGTTCCATCTCTTGGTAGCTTTAAAAAGGGGAGAAAACAGAGAGAAGAGATGAGCTTTAGAAACCCCATAGAGATCACAGTGTCATGAAAGCCAGAGAAGCCAGATATCAAAATCTATGCAACATAGGTTTAGCACAGTAAGATAAACATCGTCCCTTTCCTGAGTTTCAAAAAGAAAAAACCTTCTTTACTTAGAGAAATCAATCAGACTCAAATAAATTAAACATATAGGTAAAGTGCCACCCACACAAAAACTTTAAACAAGAGCATATAAAGTTGTGAAGTCACAAAATATTATATGCAACGCTATTATTTATACAACTTCTGGAATTCATACAGGCATTATCCTTTCTTCAGGCTCTGTTAGAAAAATCAATCATTGCTCAGCATGATAATAAGGACATACCAGCAGCCAGAGATTAACTCTTCAGATAAGTGTTGTCGTCTTCCATAGAGGCCTGGCTACACTGGGTGTCTTTAATTCAGAAATTATTGACATTTGGGGGCAGGGGGAGAGGAAATTCATTCTCCCTTCACTGACACTGCTGGCAGTACGCCCTCTAAAAACCACAACTACCTGCTTTGGCAATCTCAGGCCGCTGGTCCAGCCGCAGCCCTAAAGAAACCCCCCCACGCCCCGAGGCGGACACCAGCACAAACGGCAGGTCCTGAACCAAGGGAGAATGGACTCATTTCATTCATTCTTCTTCTCTGGGAAAAGGAGGTCGAGATTGGAGCCTAAAAGACATACTGTAATTCCTTGATAAACTCTTCAGGAAAAACAGCTGAAATGTATACAGTATACAAGAGAGGTCAGATTAAATTATGGTAATATTTCTTTCTAAATGTAAAACTCATTCGTCATCCAGCATCCAAAGTGTCCAGAGCGTTCACCAACAGCTCTGTTCCAACACAGTACTGCAGTCTTTCATTTCACGCTAACTATACAAGGGGCCACTGGGAGTATTGTCATACATTGACTATGAAAAGTAGAAAGTCCTGCGGATGTCCCTGAATTCCACCTCAGAAGAGAAAGCTGTGAAAATATTTAGCAAGACGATAAAATGGCAAACATTCACTTCAGAAGCTTAAAGTACAATGCAGAAGACACACAAAGAAAAATGTAGAAATAAAACCATAAAGTGAATCTTGCAAGGAGAATAACAACCTGTGAATTCAGAAACAGAAATAATAGCTTTAACAGATGAACAGTAACAGAAAAAGTACCTTTGTGACTGCAAAAGAAAATTTTAATACCCTGGAGAATGAGTCATCGATGAGAAGGTACATTAATTTACAAGATTCTTGTCCTCCAGCTTTTTGTTCTTCTGAAACTGATACTCAGAAAATACAGAGAAAAGAGAAATATTTTCATTATCTGACCATTAAGATGATTCAGAGAACTGCTAGGCACAGAGGACTGTAAATCTTACCTAGCAAATCAAACCTCAGTAATTCAATTAATTCTTAAAACAAAAACAAAAAAGTTTTGCTTACTTTATTTTGCATAGCTTATAGTCCTGCACATAATACTGCCAGTTATGTGGCATTGCAAAGAAAGAACGTATAGCAGGATAGGTAGCCCTCTGTCCCTCGTTAGTGAAGAGCCAGACTGGATCATTTAGTCCAAGAAACTGCACCACATCCGAGAGCTGTACTAACTGAAGCAGGGGTTACATTTACTTTTGCAGTTAACAAACCCCACCACAGCTTTGCCCTTTAATATATCCGCAAGGTACAGAAGGAAACTAACTGTATGCGAAAGAAAAGGGAAACTACAAGCAGGGCCTGTTCCAGGCTAGAAAAGCAGAAGGTGAGACTCAGCTCCAAAAGCACCGTCAAGCATCGGAGCCCTCACTGTACCAAGTACCATCTAATCACACATAATATAAAGCTCTGCAGTTTATGGATAAGACAAAAAGGCAACAAGAGACTAATCAGAGTAACAGTGCAACTCATCTGACTACTTAAACGATCGGCATCACCAGGAGAGCAAAGACAGGTATTCTGCAAGCATCCCACCACAGGCTCTTATTTTAGAAGAGATTCACAGGAAGATCAGCTCGAGAGTTGGAGACAAAATGTCTGCACAGCAGATCCTCACAGAAAGTAATTATTCAGCTCCTGGCAAGACCCATCATCAAATGCACTGCTTTACAAACACATAACTAACTCACCATGAACTAAAAGACTCTTAATATTTAGTGCCAAGCAGTTGACAAATCCATTGCTTTTGTACATGCTCTGGGAACCCCTTCTTCCCATTTGCCTTCATATTGCTCAACGCCCTTCGAAAACCTGGAGGGAGGTAGACTTGCCCTCACTTCACGGACCAAGAGCTTCCTCTGAGAGAGGTCCCAGTGCTGCCCCAGGTAAATCAGCAGGAGCTGCTTGGAGAACAGGCAGTTGCCACCCTCACCCTCAGCACTCAACCACACACCTTCTGCATGTACGGCTCAGAGAACAGTTTACTTTTATAAGTCAACATTATTATTAATTACCTGTCTGGATCAGCAGTGAAGATGTGTTTAATTAGCCCATACAAGTGCGGACTACTGCACGAGTAAAATATAATTAATCTCTTAAAACCTTGGAGAGCTGATGCATAGGGTAGTCTAATCATGGAAAATAAAGCTTAATGAAGCACAGTTAAGTGTAAGAGAATGCTAAATAATAAATAGATTGCAATAGTAAGAACATGAGTCTAATCACTATGCTTCTGCATTTTTAATACTGATCAGAAATTTACTCCTAGCTCCCCCCCCCACCCCCCGGTAACATAAATAACTGGATTTAATTACGTTGCTTTTATTTTGAGGGATAAAGAGCTCTGCTCCTCATTCATCATCACATTCTGTTTCTCACAATTTCATTAAGTTTGACCTATTTACTAAATCCATGACAGCTTCTCCCTTCCCACCCACTCCTGCAGCATGCAGTGAATCAGTTCATTTAAAGACCTAACCAGGAGAACGCAGTTGTCTTTGACTCTGACTCTCTCTGGAAAATGTTTTGTTTTACCTTTTGCCAGGGAGTACCTTGGTGCTGATGCACCAGTTTTCAAATTATTTCTGAGGTGCCATTTAAAAACTAGATTTCTTCTGTTACTTGTCTGGCAATAATATATATTCATTGTAATTTGCTATCTAAAGCCTGACTTGTGCATTTTTAAATGTGCAAAATATTAACACAAACCCAGTGCTACAAATCCAGAAAGAGAAACAAAAGGCAGGGTTTTTTTTGTTTTTTTGTTTGTTTTTTTTAGTATTTATGACTTCTCTAGACTTTTGAGGTGCCTATATCTGGTTTATAACTAAGAATCTTAGGAGCCAAGTGAGGTAACATTGCATCAAAAAACATTTTTAAAGTTTGCTAACTGAGGCTAAAACCAGTAGAGCTAACTGGTGGGAGTAACACTGAGATATATAGGCGGCTTTTGCCAAGTGGCTGAGTGAAAGGACTAATCCACCACAGTAAGAGAGCTGTTGGGCTTACGTGTTTAAAATTAAAGAGTAAGGAAGGAACATTTTGCACCATCAGCAAATACATGAGGAGAAATTACGGGAAAGATGTTGGACGGTAAAGATTTGAGATGTCAGCAAGATTTTGTCAGGTGCTGAAACCAAATAACAATCAAGACCACAGATTTCCTACTTCAGAATGGATTCTTTTTAGCAACTGTCAAAGGCTAGCCGTGAAGATTAGAAAACTTTGGAAGAAAAGGCAGAAGAAAACTGTTGTAATAAGGGACTTTGCAGCAATACAGATAACACGAGTATTTAATAATTTGATTATTAGCTTTTTTTATGGCTTTGATTTCTATAGTCCACCAGAAACTTTGACTGATCAAGCCATTCAGTCCTAAATGACCTATCATAATAGTCATATCTTCCAGTTTAGAAAATAAAAATATTTCAGGTAAATGAGTCACAAGCTCGCTCTCTTCCCTCCTCCAAGAACAGCACACTTTGTTTGTCTGCTTTTTAAATGCACAACTAATCCATGTTTTAAACCAAAGACTTCAAAAAACACTACACTAGTGGGCCTCAAGTATTTAAAAGAAAAAAACCCATGACACAGTGCTAGCCAGCTTGATGCAGTTGGTACATTTCTTACACTAGTTTTCATTCCGAGTGCCACGAACTTACCTGAAACCTGGATCCTTGCATGACCCTCACAGTAGCTACCAGAACTAGTTCAAGGCCCCTCAGTTCAACATGCAAAAATGAATTTTCTGACCATTTCCCACAGATAGAAAGGGTGCGGGGGAATAGAAGAGGGCTGGAGAGAGAGCTTGGACAGTCAGGCTTTGCTCATACTTCCACAACAGGTACTCTCTATCCTCCAAACTACCATGAGGGGGTGAGCCTAACACCCTCAAGTGCTCTCACCCTTTCTTCAGTCACCTGGGATTTCTGACAGCCTGTTGTTCTAAAGCAGTTGTTTACTTTGCCTCAGCTTTGAGTTGATTGTGGCAGTAACATCACATTGCACCAAATTTTATGAAATAAATGCAACTTCTAGCTAGCCCTCTGGGAAATAATCCAAAAAAATCTACAGAAACAGAACAGAGCAAATCAAATAGGAATGGAAGCTGTAGAAAAAGCCAGTGTTTTACTCAGACAATAAATAAAAGGGGGGTAACTGTATACTGTCAATCTAAATAAAATGGATCTCATAAATTGTCCAGATACCAATAGAAATACTATTTTTAAGGACTGCAAAAGCACTTACATGAATCTCTTAAGTTAGTTTATCAAAGGGGTTACTTACCCACATTCTTGAAATAGGATTACCCAAAGAGTATAAACACAAGCCCGATATTACTGAAACAAGTAGAAATATCTAGGATCAACGGGAGTTTAGCACTACTAATGAACAGATAATAATGAGATACTCCAAGCACATACAGTGCTTTTCCTTATTTTACATAATATTGTTAGACACCAAATACTTTATTAGATATCTTAAAAGATGCCATTAAAACCTAGTACTGCTAAATCACTAGTCACCTTCAAAGCTCATTAAATATATTAACAATTTAATATTCACCAGCTCCCTCTGGGAGAGATAAGTACAATTTACCCCACGTGGTGAAACAGAAGATGAGAAACTTGCTGTTATTTTCAAAGCCTCCATTGCAAGTAAGATCCTTCCTCTTAGTGCTGTATGCAGACCACTAGAGGATCCCCTAAAAATTAGCTCCCCTAACAACTATTTCTCTCTTTTTTCTCTATTCTCAACATTAACATCTTTATTCTGTCATATGAAAATTAGGGTATCAAAAATGCCACTGTTTGTTGTGAGCTTAAGGTAAAAGGAAATATGCCAAACTTGAGGCAATTTTTACAGTACTGATTTTAAAAGCAGCACTGCACATACAGCAATTACAAAGCAACGGCCTTCTTCTCCGTTGGAGCACGTGATCAAAATGTGCCTTTGATGCATCCAGGCCATTCAATTTTTCTATCTTTTGAAGATTTGACTTCTAATTTTAAAGCAAAACAAGGATTTTTAGAAAACTTCTCAAACTTGTCCACACACATTTGACAAATGTTACAATTTTGCACAGAAAGGATTATGAGAAATCCTTTTTCTGTTGTATATTTTTCTGCCTCCATAAAAACATCTTTCGCCGATTGTTATGAAATAAAACAGAGGGCAGCTTTAGAGCAGGCCCGCCACTGCGGGCATTCCTGGACTACTGTTAGACTTGTAAGAATCCTATGTCATGTGATGCTTGTTGCTTTGGGATAACTTGGCAATCTGTCCCTAGGGAATAGTAATTAATCAGATCATATAGGCTTGATATGAAAAATAGAGAAAATAATTACTGTACTTTGGGACATTTGTTCCATTGAGAAATTCCTACCATGCCACTTCTGGATTTTATTTCTATTGAATAGTTTTTTCCCTCTTAACTTTTATGTCTGTCATTAGATTTGCAATTCTGACATTTAGCTAGTAAGCTGATTTAGTGGTATTGACAGCATCTCAAATACTGTAGCTGCAATGGTGTCGCATCATAATCTTACGTCTATGTTATAAGAATTACAGGGCATTCCCCCCCCCACCCGAAACACTCAATTTTCAAACTGCAGATAAAAACTTGTCAAGTTCCTCAAAATATTCTCTTGTTCCTTCTGATTCAACATTTACTACTAGCGATAACCGGCCTGGAAGGTGGCATGTATCACACTTTGTTACGTTGTATAGATTAGAGGGGGCTGGGCCAGTTATCTTCAGCATTTTTTCCCCTTAGTCAATCTCTAGCTACTTAAGTGTATCTAAAAACACAGACAAAGTCCATCTTCAAACGCTGTTTGAAGAATATTGGCAGCACCGAGAATCACTGCTGGTATTAGATCCTTCCTCTTAGCCTATTAGTTTCAATAATAGCAACTCCTTTGGTTAGCCAGGTTTGCCCTTGAAAGGTTTAGGTGGGAAAACAAACAAGTGCTATTTTGCAAGAAATTCGGGCTAAATACTCAGTCATGCATATGCTTAAATGATTTTGCAGAGTCAGAGTGCTGAGAATCCCCCCCGACTTCCAGACAGCTTTGGTTACTCAGCATCTGTGCTGTAAACAGGGGAAGAGAGGGAAAGAGAGGGAGGGAGGGAGAGAGAGAGTGGAGAGAGAGACCTTTGTTTTCTTCATTTCAGCAAAACACGGAGTTTCTACTGGATAACTTGGCTTCATGCATTCTTGCACTGAGACACAAGCTATGTTATTCTCCATCACAGGAAAAACATTGGTTATAATTTGGCAACAAGAACACAATGACTTATTTATTTATTTGTGCTATTAAAGGACTTAACATAATACAATTTATCAGTATTATCATGTTTGCCTGATTGCAGCTTAATCGTTAGCTTTCTTTAGCTATGCAGATCAAAGGGGGAAAAAAGTTTATTTGCCTGCCTTCCTGCATTCAGGGTTCAGTTCTTTTTAACCCATCATTTTGGGATTGAAGAGGAATCTTCATACTTACCAGGTAAACGTATTCCTGCAATGTATCTGAATTTAAAAATCATGCAAGGTCTCTGCTTCTCCAGGTAACTAAGTGTTCCCATCTTGAAGAACTAACAGTTTGTATAATATGAATTAATAGATGCTTGAGAACCGAGAGGACATTTCCAATTAACATATATAATAATCGAAGGTAACTTTTCTTACTCATTTTGCATCCCTTAAAAAATCATCTACACTGTATAAAGGCCTGGTCTGCCATTTGGGAGGTATTTAGTATCCTCTTCATGGGCAATTTTAATTTCAGAAGATTAAGCCTATGACTCTGTGAAATTCAGATCCTGTATTTCATGAATATCAGGGGTAGGATTTAGAAAACAAAAAAATTAATTTCAAAATCAAGGCTAACTAATTCATAACATTAAGACTTGATCTAAACTACCATCAAGCTTCATCTGCCCAAATACAACCCCTATTATTTAAGCATCATTTTTGCTTATCTAGTGACTTTAAAAAACATAAAAATAACAGAAGAGTAAAATGCAAACGAGTGGAAAAGAGTTGTATGTATCTCTTTTAGATTTTAATTATATCTTGAGACTATTACAATACTTCTTAATGAGTCAGATTAGTTTATGTGGTAAGAAAGTTTTTAAACACTTTTAAAGCAACTGTGAGAGCGCAGCTAACAGAGGCAGCGAACAGACGCAGCAGTTTGTGCAGCAGTGTTTGGGCTCTGACTAGAACTTGAGGATCTTGTTGGAAGTTGTGGGCTTTCTGAGGACCCCCGAGGAACTAGCAGGTGATTGCTGTGAACAGGAAAGGGGAAGCTAAGCAAGGACAACTGCAGGAGGCCTTGACTTCTCCTGGGAAAAGCTCATGGGAAAAGCTCTAGCTAGGAGTGGCTGCTGCTAACGAGCTCTCTAGGTTACCCCTGACCAGAGGAGGTTGGGGCCTTTGATCCCAGTGGCCCTTGATTACGGCGGTCAAGCACCCTGTGAGTCAGTGCTAGGGAGAGGCCTATATAAGAGCCAGGCCTAGAGCGCAGCTCCCAGAGCGCAGTGAACAGAGGCAGCAGTTTGCGCAGAAGTGCGCGCGAAGGAACCTTCGTTTCTGTTCCCTGTGGTGTAGGTTTCCTCAAGTATGGTTGTGACACGCCGCACAGCGCGTTCCCCAGTGGCTGTTGGAGTTGCTGTGTCAGAGGCTGCGACCCAGACTGACCCTCTGACAGTAGATGCGGCTCTACAGGTCTCAGGCTGCAGGGAGTGCTTGGGGCCTCTCCAGGAGGCCTGGGCTGGCAGCCAGCTCTCCTGCAGGAGGTGTGCTGCTGTTGACGAGCTGTGTCATCAGGTAAGGGAGTTATGGGAGGAGGTCAGTAGGCTGCGCAGCATCCGAGAAGCAGAGCAAGAGATAGACAGTGTATTCTCGGAGACTGTGCAGCTTCGGGAGTCCCAACCCCCTGCAGCAGTGGAGTTGCCAGAGGGCTCTGTGCCGTGTGAAATGGTACATCATAACACCGTAGAAGAAGGCTGGAAACTGGTCACTGCTCGTGGGAGGAGAAAGGCTCCTACTCCTCCCGAAGACCTGAAGCTGAAGAACAGGTTTAGTGCCCTCCAGGATGAGGAGGAGATGGGCATGGCTGCCAGGGAAGTACCTGGGACAACAGACCCTGTGCCCTGCCGGAATGCTTGGAAGAAGCAGCAGGTGATTGTTGTGAGGGACTCCCTGCTGCGGGGGACGGAGGCATCTATCTGCCGACCTGACCTCATGTCTAGAGACGCTTGTGGCCTGCCGGGGGCTCGTGTGAGAGATGTCATGCAAAGACTGCCTAGGCTCGTCCATTCTTCGGACTATTACCCACTGCTGCTCTTCCATGTGGGCGCCAATGACACCAAGGGCAAACTGGAGACCATCAAGCAGGATTTCAGAGCTCTGGGGATGGTGGTCAAGGGTCTGGGAGCCCAGGTCATCTTCCCCTCAATCCTGCCAGTGAGGGGGATGGATGAGAGGAGGAGGAGACGGACTTTCCAGGTTAACGACTCACTGCGCCGCTGGTGTTGGCAACAGGGTTTGGGTTTCTACAACCATGGGACCCTGTTTGAAGATCGACAACTGCTGGGGAGAGATGGGATCCACCTCACGAGGCGGGGCACGTGGGTCTTTGCCAACAGGTTGGCCAACCTGGTAAGGAGGGCTTTAAACTAGGAGAGATGGGGGAAGGGGAGAGTTATAGTGCCAGGGTAGTTGGCAAAAGACAGCTCAAGTCGGGATGCCTCCAGCAGGTGAATGCAGCCAGGGAAGTGCGCATGGGATGTGGCTATGGAGGATCCTCTTGCACCCCTCCTGGGAAACCTGCGTGCTCAATCACCTCTCTGAAATGCCTGTACACCAATGCACGCAGCATGGGGAACAAACAGGAAGAACTAGAGATCTGTGTGCGGTCGCAGGGCCATGATCTCATTGCCATTACAGAGACATGGTGGGATAGCTCGCATGACTGGAGTGCTGTCATGGATGGCTACGTGCTTTTTAGGAAAGACAGGCCAGGAAAGCGAGGTGGTGGAGTTGCTCTTTATGTGAGAGAGCAACTGGAATGTATTGAGCTGTGCCTAGGGGTGGATGAAGAGCGAGTCGAGAGCTTATGGGTAAGGATTAAAGGGCAGGCTAGCAGGGGTGACACTGTTGTGGGTGTTTACTACAGGCCACCTGATCAGGAAGAGGAAGTTGATGAGGCCTTCTACAGACAGCTGGAAGTAGCCTCACAATCACAGGCCCTGGTTCTTGTGGGGGACTTCAACCACCCCGATATCTGCTGGAAAGACAACACAGCTAGGCACAAACAGTCCTGGAGGTTCCTGCAGAGCATTGGTGACAACTTCTTGACACAGGTGGTGGAGGAGCCAACAAGGAGAGGTGTGCTGCTGGACCTCGTACTAACAAACAAAGAAGGACTGGTGGAAGATGTGAAGGTCGGGGGCTGCCTTGGCTGCAGTGACCATGAGATCGTGGAGTTCAGGATCCTGTGAGGAGGCAGCAGGGCACCAAGTAGGATTGCAACCCTGGACTTCAGGAGAGCAAACTTTGGCCTCTTCAGGGACCTACTTGGAGGAATCCCATGGGTTAGGGCCCTAGAAGGAAGGGGCGTTCAAGAGAGCTGGTTAATATTCAAACATCACTTCCTCCAGGCTCAAGAGCGGTGCATCCCTATGAGTAGGAAGTCAAGCAAAGGAGGCAGGAGACCTGCATGGATGAGCAAGGAGCTCCTGGCAAAACTCAACCAGAAGAAGGAAGTATACAGAAAGTGGAAAGGGGGACAGGCCACTTGGGAGGAATATAGCAACGTTGTCAGAGTATGCAGGGATGCGACGAGGAAGGCTAAGGTCCGTTCGGAATTAAATCTGGCTAGAGATGTCAAGGACAGCAAGAAGGGCTTCTTCAAATACATCAGCAGCAAGAGGAAGACTAGGGAAAATGTGGGGCCTTTGCTGAATGGGGTGGGTGCCCTGGTGACAAAGGATGCAGAGAAGGCAGAGTTACTGAATGCCTTCTTTGCTTCAGTCTTTACTGCTCAGGCCAGCCCTCAGGAACCCCAGACCCTGGAGGCAAGAGAGAAAGTCTGGAGAGAGGAAGACTTTCCCTTGGTGGAGGAGGAGTGGGTTAGAGAGCATTTAAGCAAACTTGACACCCACAAATCCATGGGCCCTGATGGGATGCACCCACGAGTGCTGAGGGAGCTGGCGGATGTCATTGCTAAGCCACTCTCCATCATCTTTGAAAGGTCATGGAGGACAGGAGAGGTGCCTGAGGACTGGAAGAAAGCCAATGTCACCCCAGTCTTCAAAAAGGGCAAGAAGGAGGACCCAGGGAACTACAGGCCAGTCAGCCTCACCTGCATCCCTGCAAAGGTGATGGAGCAGCTCATCCTGGAGGCCATCTCCAAGCATGTGGAGGACAAGAAGGTGATCAGGAGTAGTCAGCATGGCTTCACCAAGGGGAAATCATGCCTAACCAATCTGATAGCCTTCTATGATGGGATGACTGCCTGGGTAGATGAGGGGAGAGCAGTGGATGTTGTCTACCTAGACTTCAGCAAGGCTTTCGACACTGTCTCCCATAGCATCCTCATAGACAAGCTCAGGAAGTGTGGGTTAGATGAGTGGACAGTGAGGTGGATTGAGAAGTGGCTGAATGGCAGAGCTCAGAGAGTTGTGATCAGCGGCACAGAGTCTAGTTGGAGGCCTGTAGCTAGCGGTGTCCCCCAGGGGTCAGTCCTGGGTCCAGTCTTGTTCAACTTCTTCATCAGTGACCTGGATGAAGGGACAGAGTGCACCCTCAGCAAGTTTGCTGACGATACAAAACTGGGAGGAGTGGCGGATACGCCAGAGGGCTGTGCTGCCATTCAGAGAGACCTGGACAGGCTGGAGAGGTGGGCGGAGAGGAACCTCATGAAGTTCAACAAAGGCAAGTGCAGGGTCCTGCACCTGGGGAGGAATAACCCCAGGCACCAGTACAGGTTGGGGGTTGACCTGCTGGAAAGCAGCTCTGCGGAGAAGGACCTGGGAGTGCTGGTGGACACCAAGTTAAGCATGAGGCAGCAGTGTGCCCTCGTGGCCAAGAAGGCCAGTGGTATCCTGGGGCTCATCAGGAAGAGTGTTTGTTGCCAGCAGGTCGAGGGAGGTGATTCTCCCCCTCTACTCAGCCCTGGGGAGGCCACATCTGGAGTACTGCGTCCAGTTCTGGGCTCCCCAGTACAAGAGGGATGTGGCACTACTGGAGCAAGTCCAGCGAAGGGCTACAAAGATGATTAGGGGACTGGAGCATCTCTCTTACGAGGAAAGACAGAGAGAGCTTGGCCTGTTTAGCCTGGAGAAGAGAAGGCTGAGAGGGGATCTTATCAATGTGTACAAGTATCTGAAGGGAGAGTGTCGAGAGGATGGGACCAGACTCTTTTCAGTGGTGCCGAGCGACAGGATGCGAGGCAATGGGCACAAACTGAAACACAGACAATTCCATCTGAACATGAGGAAAAACTTTTTCACCGTGAGGGTGACAGCGCACTGGAAGAGGTTGCCCAGAGAGGCTGTGGAGTCTCCTTCTCTGGAGATATTCAAAATATGCCTGGATGCGATCCTGTGCAATGTGCTCTAGGTGACCCTGCTTGAGCAGGGGGGTTGGACTAGATGATCTCCAGAGGTCCCTTCCAACCTCAGCGATTCTGTGTGATTCTGTGTGTAATGTATTTGAGTTATGTAAACTAAGGAGTATTTCAGCCTAATAAGCAAATAGATGTTTCAGCATTTTAAACAACAGCTAATAACAATGTGTCAAACCCACAAAATCCTTATAAGTTGAAAAGGAGTAATGTTAAACACCTTTCCTCTAATTAATTAACATGGAATAATGAGTATAAGTAAATATGCATTTATTTGAGCAGGACTCAAGTTACAGTAACTTGAACCAAGTAGTATGAACTACAGGAGACTATAGTCTCCTCTCTAGACTAACTGTTTTTCACCATTGAATTTATTAATATCTTAAAATTCCTAGTCTTTATCAAGGGATCTTTTACATAAGGCAGAGAGCAATATATTATAATATTATGATATTCTGACCATTAAAGCAAAGTAAAAATAAGTAATAAGGAAAATAAGTGACCTGGAAACAAAGATGATCTGAATTAGATCTTTTGTAGCTGTTCAAGTTTTATAGTATTAAGCATCACAGAATTAATTTTTAGAATCTTTCTCGCAATGCCACTGCCACCTTGCCATTAAATGTTAAAGCTGGTCACTGAAAGGTCCCCTGGGATTGTTAGCAAGAATGGATACACCATTTGACTTCACACTGAGATTTACAGTTATGACCTTCCACAATTCTGTAATCTTCCCGCTATAACTACCAGTTAATAAACAGCAATTAAAACACTGGAAACCTGCAGTTCTTTGTTTCTGACAATAATGAAGATGAAAATGTAGGAATAATTAGAGCAAAGAATGTGGTTAGCTTTCATTTTTTTCCAGTACGTGTGCTACAGAGGTCATTTAGTACCAATTTTAGAATAACAAAAATGAAAGCAGATATGAAAGAAACTATTTTTTGCAAGTTTTGTTTATTAAAGTGATTTTTATTTTGATATATGATGCCCTATTGTCATAACAATAGATGCTTTTGTTTGAAAAGATTAGTGACATCTTTTCATTGGTGAGATACCCTTATAATCAAGATTTTAAATTATACTAGCCTGATATATATATATGCATTGCATGCAAAAAGATCTGGATATTAGATTGTTTGCAAAATCTTTGCATTTACAGTGCACATATTACAATATTTTTCCTTAGACAAAAACAAAATGTCACCTTCCCAACCTTTAGAATTCTTAAAAGCATGCATTCCTGAGAATTTGGTAGTAATAACCATAATCTATAGATTACATCGACAGAATATTCTCCATCTATGGTGATAACTGGCATCTGTAGGCAAAAGATCTGAAATCCAGCAAGGGGGCAAGTAGATCCCATATAACAGTAGGACAGTAAAACTGTGTGATTGCCCTTGGCTTCTATCTTAAGAAATCATAAGAGCCTTTGAAATGTTTGCTAATTAGCAATTTCTAGAAGTATCTTCTGATGGGGAGGAGAACCCAAATAACTTTAAACTCATGGCTTTAAAGCCTTTCCTTTTAATTGGCAGGTGCTAGATGACAGGCAGTGTGGAAGGGAAGAGAGATGTTGCTTTGCCTTATCCTCACAGTGCATAAGGAATGCAAACAGGGCACATACTGCCAAGTACAACTTAAGGGATGCAAGTGAAAGTAGAAAGCGGGATTGCCTTTTCTTTGCTTGATCACATATATCCATCCAAAAGATCAGAGTGATATGAGAGAGGAAAATCATAAATAGCATTCTTCTGGTCAGTTATTTCTTCCAACTCTGCTAAGTCAATTCTTGGAGGTAAAACATTACCATAGAAAATTGGGAATTGTAGTTTAATTTGTCACTAAATTATAGGCAACATTTTCACACAGGGAGAGAGTGGAAGGGTCAACGGCCTTTTGAAGAGGAAAAATTTGAATTTGAATGTTCCCTGCAAAAAACTGAAAGTTAACAATCTTCTGCAGCCAGAAGCATACTAGGATCCAATCTCTGATCACACTTGTTGTCAGCTGCATGAAGCAAGGAGCAAGGGGACAGCAGGTTTTTTGCTTTAGGCTTAGGAATAAGAGAATTAACCAGGTTTTTCTTTCCTTCCTGTTTCTTCATTAAACAATGTAACAGTTCATTTTGGATTTCGTACATTTATAGACATCTTTTATGTTACTTTTATTTAAGAATAATTTCAGGGATACTGGCTAACGTCAGGACATTCCATAGCAGTGGGAATTTGTAAATCCAGGAGACTGCAAACCTTTGCATTAACCAAAATGTCAGTACCTGTTTTTCTGGAATATTCAGAAAATAGCAAACTTAACTTCCTCTTTCATCACTCTAAAGAGTCCGTGTGTCTGGAATAACATACAGCCACTATGTATATTACGGTGGTCAAAGCTTGTATACTGAAGAGGAATTTACTGAACCAGAACCACCACTGGAGTTGATTGATATGGCTACATTGGTTTAAACAGAATGACAGTTATGTATATCAAGTGAGAATTTAATCTATGATTTAATGCAGGCTAGGATGTCAGTACACAAAAGATAAAATTGTTCATGTCTTGCCAGGTCCTACATGGTAGTACTTCAGCTCACCTTAGAAACTGAAACAATTTTAACCAAATTAAGCAAGAGGAAGAATGAGCTCAAAATTTGGCAGTTTGATAAATTTTGGAGTCTGGCAGTTTGGAGTTGGCAGTTGATAAATTATTTTTTAATCTGAAAATATTTAACAAGAATTAAAATCTATAAAAATGCTTATATATGCCAGGTGATGTTATATTGCTGCATAGGTTACTAAATACATTTTAGTTTGGTTTAAGGTCTGGGAGAAAAATAGCAATGAAGAACAGTTCAAGATAAGTCATCTCTCTACAAATGCTCAAGGATATTAAGAGATATTTCTGTAAAGGAAAAGACTGCTTGTAGGTGACATTTGAAGGATAACAGATATCAAAAGAACTGTGAAAGGTTTAAAAAGTAACCCTCTCGAAACAGAGTAGGGAACTCTTCAGGAAAACCAGAGACATGTGCTTTGCTGAGGTTAACTGAAGAAGGCAAGCCTGTTCAGCTTAAAATTGCAGAGTAGTAGGGCCTTTAGGAAAATAAATGTGTGAAGTACTTTTAAATGTGTTTCCTGGATCAAAAAGCTTTGTTTCTGCTGTTAGTTTAAAGAACACCCTTCCTTCCAAAGGCTTGTGTGATTGCTGCGTATGTCAGTGGCCACAGCCATGGAAAGAATCACCGGTTCTAAAGTCTGTCAGACTTTTTAAATAAGAACAGATGCTAGATCATTATATGGTCTACAGCTGTAAATATTACATGACAGATGAAGTTTTACATCTAAAAACCTCAACAGATGGGTTCAGAGAGATGTTCAGAAGGGGACAAAAGCATAGCTATCCCCATAGCTGAGAAATCTCACATGGCAAGAAATAAAATTTTATTAAAAAAAAATCAAAAACCTAGTGCTGGTGAATTCTTTCCAAACCTCCAAATAGGTGTAAATATTTGGACTGGAGTTGTCATTGCTATTGCTTTCCATACCAAAAATATTTACAAACAAAAGTTTCCAACGCTGATGTCGCACAGCACGAGCTGTGACTACCCCTATTCTGCTCTCTTCCAGAATAGGCACAGAGCCATCTTGAGCTGAATAAATCATTGAACGCGGTAACAGAAAAAAATGAGGCAGCTTAGCTCTAACTTTTTCAACAATTCTCTGGAGAAAGTAAGTGTCTGGTGACTCTGTTTGAACTAAACACAGAACTTGGTAATAGCTCCCGATCTCACAGTCTAAATAAAGAGGTAACATGATGTTTTGGTCTAAACACAATTAACAAAAGCCAGAAGCGAGCTCAAGCTTAGAATTCCAAGCAGGTTTCCCTCAGCTTTTCTAAGACAGCCCATACAGATTGACTTAAACTTGGCATGACCACTTTCACCAAGTCCTGCAACTCTTTGCGAGTATGAAGAATGCATTAGCCACAGATGGTTACAATAAGTAGTTTTGCTATGAAAAATTTAGAGCCCTGACTGAAATATAATAGACTTTCTAAAAACCCTTCAAGATCCTGCAGCTTGTCAAATCTCTAGAAGACCAATAACTCTGAGTGCTACTACTGACACCTGAATATAGCCCAGTTTAGCTTGCGTTACAAAATGGAAAAGGCCCTCTCGTGCTTAATCTTCAGAGCCAGCAAGGTACATGTTTGTTATACATTAGCTTTCTTAATCAGAGCAAACATTCAGAGAGCTGTCTCCCTTTTTTGTTTTCATCTCCTTTTTAAAGAACTGCATAAAAACACTTTAAAAAGCAAATAATTAGGTCTGTGATAGCATCAGCTTTGTGGCTGTCCAAAGTTTTTCTATGATTGGTTTGCTTCTCGATGTCGAAAAGACTGATACGGTCAGCTCTACCTTCTTATATCTGTTCAGATGTTGGAGATGGGGGGGACGCGTGTGCAGTGCACAGGGATGAAAGAATCTTTGTTTCTATTGGGTCAGAGGATTTGTAAGACCTTGAGATTCATTAATCTTGTTGATCCTGACTATCATATTTGCAGGAATATGTCATTCCTAGACTTCTGGAGATGGTATTTAAGTGTTTAGCATGAAAATAATATAGTTTTGGCACACTTGGCTTAGTTTCTGCATTATTTATGATTACAACGTTCTTTTCTATTATCTATTCTACTCAGTAAGTAAATATTGCAGAATAATTATTTGAGTAAAAACTTTAATATGGTGTGATTCAGCACTGTGTATGTGGAGGACTCTCATTATTGTTAAATTCTGAGACATATGCTAGCTGTAACTCCATAAAAATTTAACATTGTAAGATAAAGACCAAACAAAAGGCGCCTCAAAACACAGTATTTCACAAAATGATTGCAACCTTACTAATTTTTACTCTGCTAGTCTGCAAACCTGAAATCGATATCAAAGCCTTTTTTTCAGGAACCCAAGAGAAAAGAGTCACTAGAGAAGAACTTTGGGTAACGGTAGCAATAAGATCTGCACTAAAATTTCGTTTGCGTTCCAGAAGGAAGATCAAAGGAAAACATTAATCAAAATGAAAGATTTCCCTGTTCTTCTGCAACTAGCATGATTCAGGGGTACCTGAGTCTAAGCGCTTCAGTTTCTTAGGTATTTTTCTTTAAGGTTAAGCTAGCTCATGACTCTATACATTTATCCTGAACTTTTTTTTTTTTTAAATTCCTGTGACATTAGTGCTGACTACTAGCTTTTTAATTCGAATACAAAATAATAGGATATAATATTTGTAAAGCAATAAGCATAAATGTAGTGCCATGGAAAACTGTAACATTCGTGAAACTTTATTCTTTGCCCATTGTATCATCATGAGCATACAAATAAGTTTGAGGACAGGGAATCAAAAAAATTTGGATCCTGCTCCTAGCTATTTTGCAAAATCCCTCTGTTGGTAATTCACCAAATTCTGTTTTTCACAGGTTATCTACCTTTTAGAAGAAAATGGTATCATACTAATCCTTAGTGGGCCTAATACATTACTACTATGAAGTGGTTAGTATATATTGAAAATGTTTGCTAATTATTTTATTAAAAAAATATAGACTGTTTTCAGGATGTCAACTGTACTGAACTTTAATGATCAGTACTGAAATTTTCCATGGCATGGGTTTAATGAAGATTTATTTTTATTTTCTTATCAGCAGAATGATTTCAGCACAGATGGTTTGACAGTTTATGACTAACTAGAAAAAATACATTATTTCTTTAAAAAAAACAATTCTTGGCATCTTTGCTTTGGAAAAAAAGAAAAAGGAAAAAACCTTCTCGAGAACCTTTGCTTCAGAACGCAGACCCGGGATTTGACAAATGTGGCTGAGGCTTGTATCCAAGGCTGCTTTTCACCATCCCTGGCAGAGTCTTCTCAAGGGCATTTGTGCACGCTCTCTAGAGATGGCAATTTTAGCAGCCAGCTGCTTTGGGGCTTCCATTCACCCCTTTCACTGGGCGCCCTTGCAATTGCGGCTCTCAGGAAGATTCATGAAAACCCTTCTCAAAACAAGCAGTTTACAAATTCAGTCTTTATCTGAGCTACATTATGTCATTACATAGTTACTAAAACAACAAATAATATTTGCATTAATTTGACGAGAGGGTCACAAAGAGGCACTTCTGGTGACAGTTGTTCTGACCCTTGAGAACTTCCAAAGTGAAAAGACAAAACAGTACGACATGGCTGGATCAGGGAGTTTTCAGGAGGCCACCCAGAAAATGCTGCACGCGGCTGACATGCGTGTTAGGTATATCCGGCCTTTCATTCGCAGGCCATCGCTTCAAAAGGAAGTTAGGAAGAACTGTGTATATACACCTACAGATTAATTGTCCCACTGCAAATAACAATTTTCTCTAAATAAAGACATATTACATAAAGAAAATGTAATCAGCAGAAGGAAAAGGGGGAACAAAAACAAATAATATGGCTTTCATAATTGTAAGAAGTTGAAAAATAATTTTGATTAATATAACTAAGCTTAAAGCACAGATAACTGACACTTGAATTGAAAGCCTGCACCTACCTTTACTTCAGACACTGGCAATGTAGAAATTAACCTTACACTTTTAGGAAGGTTTCTTTCTTTCTTTTCTTTTTTAAACATTCCTTTTAAAATAATAGCACTTAAATTAAATTTAAAATTAAAAACCCTTCTAAGAAAATACTTTCCTTTTTATTACATGTACATAACATACCATGCAAGTACAGTGCAGGAGTAGATTCTGAGCACTTACCAGTGTAAATCCTTCATAATCATTGCAATTTTTCCAGATACCACCAAAACTGAGAGCAAACTAGGCTCACACAGTGGTAAGGGTGGACGGTTAGAGAAGGTCAGTTACTGAGATTGTTCTGCTAAAGACTCCTATAATTTCATGTAAATAGTGGTACTGTTATTATGTAAAGAATGATATATTTGTCGTCCTCTTGTCAAATTCTTTGTTATCATCACATCATTTTGTGGCAACAAACAAGAACAGATGGGAAAACATATGACAGGCGTTATCAGATCCCTCTTCTGCTGGCAGCTGGCACCCGTTTAAGTCATCACTGAAAAACCCTTTTATTTGACATTTATCTTCTACAGAAGTCTGGGGTTGCATCATCAACAGTCTTTTCTTTGGAAGAAAGAATATACAACCAGAAACAAGGTTCACATCTGCATGAAGCTAACTCTTGATCTCCAGTTCTTGGCTATTTGACTACAAACACCATAATAATGCTAGTTTCACAGATTCCTTGCCTATATTTTCATTCTACATATAATACCTTGGGGGTACAGAAAGTACTACTTAAATTCCTAGGACCTTTTTAATATGAGTAACTCCTAAGTTTCCAAATGAATTTGTATGGGTAGCTGATACCAAGTTAAATTAGTGAAATTAATAAGCTCAAGCTAGGACTTTCTATATCATGCCAAATGTGAATTTGCATAATTCATGTTCAGATACTCTGTTGCAATTTGCACTTTGAAAAAATACTAAACAGTAAATTAATCATAGCATTTTAGGACCAACTGAAATGTAAAACTGCAGTTTACAGAATACAAGTAAATATCTTAGCAGTACAAAAATATATGCATTGGCAACCTCAATAAAATTTGTTTTGACTAAATTTAAAAAGAAAGCAAACTTTTATGAACAGAACAGTTATTGAGCTATACGATAGGGTTACAAAAGCCCAGCAACGCTATACATTTGAAGAGATTTAAACTCTCAGCAAAGCACAATTTCCATGAAGAATGTAGCATATGGATTCAAAAGGAAATGAATGCAACATTAATCTAGAGGTCACATTGAAACCTTCTATTTATTTCAAAACCCTACCTCATGCTGACTTTGTAAGACACTGTGATACCCAAATTATAATAGAGAATTAAGCTAGCTGGCATATATTTGGATCTGTACAATGAAACGCTTTCCCATTCTAACTCTTGGTTAGGTCATGCTCACAGAAGGAGAGATGCAAGACAGAAGAAACTTTCTTTTGAATGCAGATGCGTCAGCCAAACCCCCGAGCTGGGATGCTAACAATGTAAATCAGCTCAAAATGCCTCTCTAATGCTTCCCATTCTAATAACCATTCATTTTTCTCAAAAGAAAGAATATCATGGAAAATTCAGTATTCTTTGTAGAAGAAAAGGCTACCAGAGTCAAGAGCTAGCAAAAGCACTTCTGTTGAGAGAAATGTTCATGGCTAAGCTCCTCACGGAAGCACGTACAAGCAGCTGCTTTCCCTAACAATAAGGTCGATCTCACATCTCCTGGTTTTAAGCCAGGATGTGAGGTACTACTCTGAGACAAACTTGCTTCAGCATAATGTTCCCCAACCTGAAACAGAGATATAATCTGTACTATGGAAAAAAAACAAAACAAAACAAAACACACAACAACCCTCACCCCCACCCCACACTTCATGCTGAACTCGGCACACTTCTCCTTCTGGCCAAGCACATAGGAAAGTAGTAACAAATGCCTGTGCTCCTACACTCTTTAACATTTTATATGGCATGAAGGAAACAAAAAGTCACAGTCTCAATACCAAGAGTCACCTTGCTGTATTATTAATCTACCTCAGACCACAAGTTCATGAAACTGCCTTTTCAGCTAGTACTGAAATGATATTAACCATCAAGTACCCTAAGTGAATGGAAATCTAAATCTAATTTTCCAGCAGACTCCATTTATTGAATAAAATTTACCATGTTACATTAAGTTACATTATTGCTTTAAAAATGACACCATTCACAAAGAAAAGGTCGAGGAACAATCCACTGTGTCTGGGCTATTATATATTTTCTAGATAACATCTGACAATACCATATCACTTGGTGCCCAGGCTGTAATATCAGGATTAAAGAAAAAGTTTACAAAGGTTCTGCCTGCGGTGCCTTACGGCGAGCATGTCAGAGCACACGCCAAGGGGCTCAGGCACCGGGCACCCACCTTGGGGAATTGCACGTGGGTGTGTGTCCCCAAGTAACTCGGTAGCAGCACGCGCGCGGGGCTGGGGGGCAGCTCTGCAGAGGGCTCTCCAGCAGGCCTGGGCAGGACGCGCTGCCGGCAGCCCAGCCATGTCGCACGCAGGGCAACGTCAGGCGGCCGTGCTTGCTCCCGCGCCCGCCCTCCACGCGCTCCGGAGCTCCGCCAATTCGGAGGGCAGCTGGAGCCAGGGAACGAGCCCAGGCCCCTACTCAGAAAGGAACCCAATGGCGAACACAGCCGAACAGAGATCTACTGTTAGCTGCTGAGCACTGCCGACTGATGCTGTTAACTAACAGCTCAAAAAGACTGAATGTGAAATGCAACGGAGGATGCACACTGGTATCAGGAAAAAATATTTTTAGCCATTCCCACTATTTTCTAGCACCTAACATGTAACCAACCATTATCTCCTGTCACGTCCTTCAGCGCAAGGGCTGTAATAAGGATGGACTCTCATGAAACTGGTTTTAAAACTGCCCGGAGACAACCCAGCTTGTTATCATATTATCAGAGACATTAACACAGTAGGATTCAAATGATAGAATCAAAGGAGTTTTTTCTTCTGCATGAACCTGTAATCTTAAATCAAACCAAAAGACAGGACTGTGTGACTTAGTTTTTTGTTTTGTTTTGAGGTAAAACAGGTTTTATATATATACATGTTTTCAAAATAATTTTTATTTATTGTTGGAGTAAAAAGGGATTTAAACTCTCTTTTATTAAACACATCTTCCTTTAAGAATCAGAACTGTAGCTTCCAAGTACCTGGTATCTCATGTGTGAAATTTGTAACTTTGTATAGTGAACATCATCCTTTTCCTCTTTTCTGTTCAAGTAATAACAGCAATTAAGTACTGATTCTTGCCAGTACTTTCTGAATTAATGTAATTACATGTCAGCCTAAAAATCTAGCCACAGAGACACAATACAATTGCCTCCTTATGAAACTGTAATGAATAAAATCAAACAGAAAGAATTCCAGTGGCAACAATGAATAGTAGCAATCTATTTCATCTTATATTACACTGACTGCTTCATATAATTTCATTTCATTTCGACTTAAAATAGAGAATTCTATTGTCTGCTCTGTTGCCATTTCTCTTGATATTTGAAATATATTTAATTATACAAGGTCACATCTGAAGAGATAAAGCTCTCTGGAGAGAAAGAAATTGAACTTTTCCATATCAGATCACTTCTCTCTCCAGAAATGAATTCTTTATTACCCCAAAATTACATGATATTATCCTGAAATGACATGATATGTCTTATTTCTCATCTAGCACATTCCTAGAATTAGGCTGGAGTATAAAAGAAAACTAATGGTTCTGAGAATTGGCTGCTCCAAAGGGTTCATTCTTTCATTACTCACTCTCTATAATTGGCAGGCCACAGCGGGGGAAGCAGCAAGTTGCATTTAGAGACGCGAGTTATGGCCTTTTCTTTACGACGTTGCATAAAAAATTACGGCAAATTATAATAGCTGTTACGGATGCACTAAACCTGCCAAAGGTCTGTTTGTGCTAAAAGGTTTTATTCCAAATTTGAAATTTAGAGAGCGTTCTCCAGTCGTCCAAAGGCTTAGAAAGAGTATTTGCAAAGGAATGGCACAATTGGAAAAAGTATAATTTATGAGAAGACAAATGTCACTGAAGAAAAAAGGACTCTCAGAAATTTCTTAAACTTCCATTTTTCTCAGGTTATGAATGAAATCAAACATTAAGCAGATCCACCTCATAGTTAAATATCTTCACTATTGATGCATTTCATTAAACATGATGCGCTTTCTGAACTCTACCTAATACCTACACGTGTGAATATAATAAAACTGCTATTCCCATTCTTCCCCTAGAATTTTTTGGTTCTACTTACTATGGTTTTACATGGAAGTAGTTTTGTTTCAAGGAATTTTATCAATTTTTTTTAAAATGACATCTAATTGAACTACCTTAAAAATATCAACAAGAATCTCTATAAAATATAATTGCTTACCATTAGTACAGTTTTATAAATTTATTTGTCCTGTTCTCCAAAAGCAGGAGTCAAAAAAAAAATGAGAAGAGGAAATACACAAAAACACAAATATGTAAAAAATACACAAAATATTATGTATATATGCATATGGGCGTACATGTGTATACAAATCTTGTAAAGTTTAACGTTATGCCTGGTCTGGTCACCACTTCTACCAGGTTAACCCATAGTCATAAGAATGAGCAACGTCTCGAAGCAGTTTAAAAATAAAATTTCCTTATTACGAAGGCTGTTCAAACCCTAACAGGAAGTTTTAAATTGAAAAAGACAAGTCGGTTTATACTTGACTGCCTGATACCCTTATAAACTATAAATTCTCTGGATAAAATCCAGACTTCACCTGGACTGTGCAAGCTGTAAAGGTGAGGAAGCTGTAAATGTGCACCTCTGAAAGCAGCAAAGGCAGAGCCCTTCTGGAGCCATCCGTGGCCTGGGAATGTCCGGGCCCTGCACGCGTGCTGCCATGGTGCGAGTCAGCACCAGGCCAGTTACGGATACTATTTTTATTATTAATCCACAACATTTTTATATCTGCTAATTGTTTAAAACAAACAATTAGCAAGCAACAGCTGCAGCAAAAATACATTTACACATCAAAGGTGCTACAAATAGCGCATTCAAAGTACAAAGGAAACAAGGAACTGCAACTTAGGGGAGAGTAATTTTTAAGCCTGGGCACTAGATTACAATACTCTCTTCCCCAATGCTCATGTTTTTGAAAGATATGCAGAACTAGCAAAATCAAAAGAAAGTTTTTTGAAAGCTGTAGGTACAAAATATAAAAGCCCATGTTCTGCCAACTAATTCACAATAGCATGTCCTGTCGCAGCATGCCCACAGCATAGGACAAGAAGGAAAACTGGGACGAAACTGCCTATTATTACATTTTTCTAATTTCATTAACACAACTAGTCTTTAATAAATAGTTGGAAATCTTGTTACCGCTAATATATTGTTTGAAAAACAGATATCCAAATTCTTACAAGAGACCAATGGAGCTACTCTTTAATATTTCTTTGCAACAAAGCTTTTGAGGCATTGTATTGTGCATGAGTTTGTGCTCAGATGCTTCAAATTTATTGCTGTTTCTTATTTATATTTGCCTGTTTAGCAAAGGTTAGCAAAAACAAAACAAAAAAATAAAAGGGAGACGTAGGGATAATTACACACTGACTTCTTTGAACAGCTTCAAAACTGTTTAGCAAAGCTAAAAAGTTAAAACAGATATGCAATCCTAAAATCTGAAAATGGGTCAGAATTGTTTTCATTTCTAAGAGCAAACTAAGATGCAAGGTAAAATGAACAGGTTTTTTAAATCACTTCTCATCTCCATTTTATTTAATTACACTGTTGAAGTGTTTCAGTGAAACTGATGATTCCCCACAGAAGAAAACAACAACTGATTTTCCAGAAAGCCTATTTTCCAAAGAGGAAACATTTCAATCAAAAAATTATGAAGATCTTTCTACATTATTTTCACAAGAGAAATGATTTTGCTCCTTCAGCTAACAAAAGCCAAAATTAACAGCTTTGCTGTAGAATCTGTAAATGGCAGTCAAAAATATGCTATGGAAAAAGGCAGTAAACTTCTGAAGCAAGTACAACATTTCTTTCTGTGTTTATAGTGATTGACGTGTTCTGTATACAATTACAGTATGAACAAAAAATAGCAATAAATAATGATAATTTGATCTCAGAATATATATTATCTAGTAGGAGATGAATTCTTTGACATTTAACCTTGCCATTGTGTAAATTACATGAGGTTCTTTAATTTGAAGTTCAAAATTCTTCACGGTAAAAGTTATTTTCTCATATACATAGTATCACATGTACAAATTAAGATCTTAAACAGAGGAAAAAAAAACAGAAAAAAACCAGATGTGATAATTTATAGTCAATACTTAGAAAGTGATTATGAAGTTTTATCTAATGTTTCCTTTTTTCTACTAATCCTTCATGTGTTTCTAACACACCATGAACTTGGCATCCTTTATGTCTAGTCTAACTCTATTCCCTTGCAGATCATTTGGGTTTGTATTTGTTGAACATTGCTTAAGCCTACATCTTCAGCAGTAGTGTTTTCAGATGCTATTCCTCTACAGTAGATCCCAGACCAAAAGGAAAAATAACCAGAAAAAACAATACATTTATTTCACAGAAGTGAAATAACATCCCACAATTCATGGAAACGGAAGGGGATCAGAATTTTGCAGACCCAGTTGTCTGTGGTTCTTACTGATTGTGACAAAGAAGGGGAGAAGGAGGCAAAGACAGACTGCAAAAACACACTATATATGAGCTTTTGCTAACGCTTTTGAAGAAATGCTATTTTGGATTATTTAATTCATCTCTTACCACACAGAAAAAAGTTCAGAACTGGACCTTGATTAGCCTACAATAAATTCAAGACAGGACTCCAGATTTCTACTTGTGAACAGCAAAACGCAGCCCTCAATCACTAAGTGTATTAATAATTAATATGCTGGTCATTTAACAGCAAATTTTCATCATGATACCTCAATAACAGTAGAAAAACTAGAAAATGTTTTCGATTAAGCTCAGTCCCTTTCATTTTCTTAAAACAGCAGCATCTCTCTTTCCATAAATATTCTTCTTCCATTAAAAGTTTACTCACTGATCTATATTTCCTGCATTCAGACTACACATTCAGAAATGATTTTCTGGAAAATAAGAGTAAAATAACTCTGTAGTTATAAAGCAGGGAAAATTTCATTCACTTCAGAGAGATTTACATGCATGGAAGTGCTCTAAGGCAGGGCTACACTCCCAGTTTAAACACACCTGTCTGAAAGAGTAAAGCGGGATTTTAAGGTATATTGTTCTAATTTTATTTTTAAAGGAATTTTTAATGTATATCATTTCTCACCTTCACTTTTAAATTGAGTAAGTTTGGAGTAGAAGAGGCTTTTTGTGGGTTCAGTTAGTCTAGCATCCTCTGTTTCACTGAGCAGTAGCAGGTAATTTTGAAAGCAGATGAGAACAGAATAAGTTCACCTTCAGACCTTCCCACACCTCTCTGGTTTCTAAAAATTTGCATCTCAGAAACCTCATGAGGTAAAGGGCATGCCTACCCGTTTATTGACCCTCAGTGGATTTCCTTTAAATGTTTCCTGTCTCCCTCTGAATCCATATAATTATTTAGCACCCATAACACCTGTAGCAAGCCATTTCATACCTTTGAGCATTCATGTTACTCTTCTATGAACCTTTCCCAGTTCACCTGTGCCATTTTCCAGATGAGAGGACTGAGCTGCACACAGGATTTAACATGTGGATGGATCAAGGGAACACTTAGTGGTGTAATGAAGTTTCGTGTTCTTCACTCAACTCCTTTCTTAATTTGCTTTTTTTGGCCACTGTTTCAGAGTCAACATTTAGCCTAAATTACTATAGCAAGTAATCATAGTTTTTAAGTATGCAAATAAAAAGCCAGCAGACATTTCTAACTAATTAGCCAGATAAAACAGTGATGACCTTACATGAAAGAGTGGAAACAGAACCCCAGTGATACTAGCTGTCCATACTTCAGAAGATATTATCTGCTTTTTTCATACCTTTAGGTAGGTATCAGTGAGTTTAAACCACACTGAGAAGAAAGAAATTTCTTAAAACTCCCAAAACTACAAAGGTATATAAGTCAGGGAATAAAATAAAAGTTTGAATCACAGGAAACACGATCTGTATGATAAATACTATGGGAGATGAAGGCCTAGATCAACATTTTACATATGCCCCAGAACTGCAGGCACTGTGTTCAGAATTCCTTTTAGTCAGCACAGCATCAACTTCTAGTCAACAAAACATCAGAGGGCATTTTTAAGTTGCTACATATTTTCTGCAGCCAGTTCATTTTTAATATCTAACAAATATCAATTTTCTCCCTTTCTTTGAAGAAGTTACCAGTATGAGAAATGACACAGAGGACTCATCATATCTTAGACTATTGTACAGGGCTGGTTTTTCAGATGGCAATTCTCAGCCCCTCCTCCTCTCTCTCCCCTTTGAGAAACAGTTATTAAACTTTTCAAAGCTGTGTAGAAATGTGAGCTAACTTACTCTTACTCTCCCTTATCAAAGCCTTGGATTTCTGGAATTGTCAGCAGACCTCAGACATGGCTGTCATTGAAATTATTTCCCTTGATCACTGCTGCTACAGCTTGAGGTGCCATACTGCAACACCAGTCACACCGTCAGGAATTGTCTCGTCCTTTCGTTCTCCAGTGGCTGAGCTACCACACAGCTTGAGAAAGCGTCATAAACCTCCAGGATATACCGAGTTCTGGCTGGTTTTTCTGTTAATGAATTTTGCACATCAACCTGTTTCAGCTCCTAGGATTCAGATGCTTAAGGCATTTCTTGTGAGAAAAACCCTGCCTCCTCTTGATAAACTCTCCTTTCTAAACAACAATACATGGACAAGCTCCTTCATCAGGTGCATACATATATCAGTCCTCCAAATTAAAATCAAAACAGGAAAAAATATCTTTTCATATGCAGGTAACATGCTCTGTAGCTATTCTAAAGACAAAGCAGTATTATTCTCTGTAAGACTGCTCACAAAACAGTCTAGCTACTTCCATGTATCAGCAAAATTTTCTTTTAGTTGTGCATCATGCCTAAAAAATTTCACCAGAGCTGGAATTAAAAAAAATAATAATTTCAACTTCAATATTTTAAAGTCTGCAAACAAGGTAGGATACAAGTTAAGATACTCTCACTTTCCATGAACAGGCCATGAATTTCCCTAAGGATAATCGTGTAGGTAGATGAGTATTGACACAGAAGTCTGAAATTTCACTCAAAGGAAAATACATTTTTTTTAATGCTCAGCATTTGTTCTAAAGGTCTAGTTCATAACATACTATTTACTTAGAAGTATATAACAGACTGGTTGGCCTTTGAAAGCAAAAGAAAACTCCGAGTAACATCCAGCGTAAAAAGCATCTCTTTCATAGGCCCCCTGCAACAAAAGCAGAGCAAAGTTACATGCATTCAGCTACTTGCAGGAAGCTGATACCAGACTGGTTTTCAGGCTATACCAGACTGACCTTTTTAAGAGAACATATTATCTGGTGTTATTGCATCTCATAAGCTCAGATGGACTGCATTTTTAAAAGGTCTATGAATAACTAAATTTCTACTGAATCACGTTATTGAAAGGAAGGTGGCACAAGCTTCTTAACACTTCAGTGATTTAACTTCTTCAATTACGGTTGTAAGCACAGTGCATATGCACATAGCTACCTCATATACTCAGTCTTCTTTCTAGTCTATAGACTTAGGCCAGACTCTGATATTGTACTATACAGAACCTACACTCACAAATGCATTCCTTAATACAGTAATGTTACATCTAGAGTTCATACCTGTGTAAGGATAGAATAACAAGCAAACCAAAAATGAAAGCTGCAAGCCTGTCACCCTTTTGAGCCAACGGGTAGAGGGAGGTATAGCCTGACCACTGCCACCAAGAAGGACAATCTGCCCATTCACATGGGAAAGATGAAAAGGAAGCAGCAGCAGCAAACAGCCTGAAGAAAGTGTAGAGAGGGGGGCAGCTCAAAACTGAAAGGAGTGACTTCCAGTAGAAATGGAGGGATGTGTGACCAAGGTAAATCCTGGCATAGATATACCAGCCACTCAATAAAGAAAAGTCAGCACAGAATATCCATGACACGATGAAGGAAAAAAAGACTCTAGATGAGGAAAAGTTGTACTATAGCTCAAACAGTTCATACCATCAGAACCCGGCCGCTATCAGTAGGGCAAGAGCTGGAAGTTGTTGAAAGGTGTTGGAGGGATGCCGAGCGGTAAATGCCTAAGCTTTGTGGCAGAAGCCAGCATCAGCTCACTGGAGTCAAAAGAACTGCTGCCACACTGTGGTAAACTGTAAAAAAGGTGATTCCTGTCTGTATAAAAGTAGCCTGAGGGAAATTTTTGGTCAAAGAAATTTTTTCTTAGTGATCAGCTTGCTTTAATATAATACCAAAATTATTCAGAGAAATTTGCTATGGTGTGCAGCCTCACAATTCACCACCTTGGAAATGGCTGAGCAGTCACAATGCCATGTTGATGTAGCAAGGGATAAGTCAGGCAAAGGAGCTGGTTTGTTGGAAAGATGACAGTTTTTGACTCTACGCTTCTTAGCATAAAAATCAACAACAATAAAAAAGGAATATGGTAATTTAATAGATATTTAAATAAAATTTTGTAAACACTGCAAGAGTATGGAATACAATGATATGTACACTAGCCAAGAAGCTGAAACAGTTGTTTCTTCTCTAGGACAAAAGTTAAACCAGTTTGGAATGATTAAACAACCCTTAAAATATAAAACTGCAGCATATTTTGAAATAAAAATATTTTTTTTCATTAACAAGGTGCTGAATATATTTTTCAAACAACCCTTCATTTAAAGTTGCTGATGATGCTATGAAAAGCAAAGAATAAGAACATTCTATATGCTGTCTTACATTCATTATAAAAAGACTGAAATATATACGTATACACATACACACATATTATCTTTACACAAAAATTCTTCTAGTATGTATATTTACCATTTATTTGGAAAATGCCATTTATTTGGAAAAAAGAAAGGAAAAAAGCAGTATACTTTGATTAGTAATTACAGATTGCCTTTAGGTGTTAGACTTTTATGATTAGCGATCGCTCAAAACTGCTCCCAAAAGACCCAACAAGTTCAGAGAGAGACTTGAAAAAGTGATCTGTTGGTAATTGCCACAGATGCATTGAATTAACTGAGAAATACCACAGGAAACAATTTTTTAATATTTCATGAAACTTTACAAGGAAGTGTCCAGCACTGAAGCAGTAAGGAGATGAAAATCAAGAGCCTTGAGAGCGCGCTTATCACTGCAGGCTACTGAGAAGAAACACAGCTCTGCAGGGGCAGAGGCCTGAACCACCGAACAAGCCTCCCTCACCTGTCAGCTTACTGGGACACCCTGAAAGGCATCTTCCTCCAAAAAACAATCCCTAAAGATGAATTCTTACGGGATCAACAAGTACTCTCCCCAGCTCCCTCCAATGCAGAAGTTGTTCAATTTACAAATGAAGTAGTACCTTTTCTCATTTGCAATGCTATAAAGTCCAGAACTGAAATCAATTTGTATTTGTTCTTTTTTTTAGAATTGATAGAAAATGTTCTGCGGCTGTAACTCAACTAGCAGTTTTGTTAGCTGAGAGTCAAGCACTATTTTACACAAAAGAGAGTTTATAACCTATGATTTTCTGCAAAATATGTTTTGACTATGCAGAGAGACAACAGAAGTATCATATTAGACTAAATTAAATTATGATAAGAACTGATCATATTTAATTAATAATTAAATTCGCAAGTATATCTAATATAAAAAATGGTGCTTGAATTTGCTAGATGGACAAAAACTGTTTTAAAATTGGATGAAGGAAAAGCATGCATCTTTTATATTCAGCAGCAGTGTAAAGTTAAATAATTCTCACAGATGGAAGGAGATATAGCAGAAATATCTACTAATATGTCATGCTAAACTGGATATTATTTTGTCTCCTATCCCCAGGAACTGTAATGGTATAATCAAAGATCTGTCATAAGTAGAAACAGAGGCATTTTAAATAAATGTGCTATTTTCTTTTTATAAGTGCATGTATTTCAGTTCTCAAATATAGCTGAATACAGTCCAACAGTCCTTACTGCAAGAGATGTAGCTGTGTTATACCAAAGAAAGGAAGGATTCATTCAAGCAGCTTAGGAGGGTCGTGACTGTGATAGGATGAGATGTGCCTTTGTGCCTGCAGGGATCAAGGACGCCTTATTACTGACTCTGTTTTTACAGACTTCTTATTTTATGGACTTACTATGCTGAGCCCACAAAGCTTTCATCTTGCCATGAAGAAACTCAGAAGAAAGGTGGCATATTTGACTACAGCCTCTGAGGGCTACCAGTGGATAAGGAAAGGAAATGAGTCAGGGAAAAACCTCAGTGGAAGGTAACAGCTAAGTCCAGGCTCACCTGTGTGCAGCTAGCCAGACAGAAGCAGTTCCCCTCCTCCATGCCTGACCTAAGCCAGAGTTCTGCACAGAAGAGAGATAAGGGCTGGCTCATCGGGATCTAGGGAACTGTTTCTACATTCTTTTGTAGCAGTACAGTAAAAGCAGATATGCTTTTAAGTTGCATTAGTGCTATGTAAGTGCATCACCTCGGATTGCAGGTACAAAAGTTGTGTCACGGTGACAACGTAATGGTTCACAAGTGTGAACTTCTGTGCTTCAGAAGTTTAGGCTTAGCTCACCTACACATTCTGGGAGGGTATTAGGAGTTACCAAGAGATTTTAATTCCATATAAAACAAGTTTTGATTGAAGCTTTTAGTTTTCACATTAAAAACATCCCAGCAACAATATAACACGTATACATCCCAAACTTCCTCCTTACGTTGTTTTTTCTCATGGTAATGGTTATCATAAGCGACTTTGCAATGATTCTGTTGGTCCTTTCATTTTTCCTGAATCATCTCAGACATCCTGGCCAGTTCACAATCTTTTCCTTAGCTCAGAACAGCAGGTATCAACATTGGACACTCAGGATTTAGGGCCGGAGAACAGATACAACCAAAATTCAGAGACTGACCCATTAGGATATATTTGTAATCAAAGGCATAAATTCAGAGATTCGTGAGGAGACAAGCCAGAAGACTTCTTCCTTTTTCACACATTTTTCAGTGCATTCCTCCAACTCTCATCATAATTCATTTCCCTTGCTACTTTGACTATCTGTATGCACTCTGAATCCTTTATCATTTCTACTGCTCTCACAAACCAAACTTTATACTTGCCTTTTAAATTTCCTTGGTAAACTTGGAGGCACAAAGTTTATCATTAGCCACTTTTAAACTTCAGGGTCAGTAACCATCAGGATACTGTTTTCACAAAGAAGCAGTGGCCCAACACACTGGCTGAGACCAGATGCAGGATGATTAGGTACCAGTGACTCACACTAGACACAGCATTTTTGTATGAACAGAGGCTGAGGGAGAAAAAAAAACAAGGGAGGAAGGGGAAACGAAGAATGATTGGGAATCCCTTTTTCAAGCAACATCAGGAACAGACTACCAGTCCTAGACAGCAGTGATGCGCATGAACAATTCAAGACAACTCAAACAAGGACAGAGATTTTGGAAGAGTGACTGCTCGAAGACAATGGACTGTTTGAATTTCATTCAAATGCAACTTGAACTATGTTATACTGCTAGCCAGGTTCAATTTAGCCTGATAACTAGCCTGAGTAGTTACTTTTCTCTCCCTTTCCTACACAGGTAGTTTCTCATGCCAGGAAGCAGGACACTTTACATATCTTCAGTATAGCTTGGGACGTGATCCGGCACAACTAGAGTCTGATTCTCTTTGTGGCTTTAATGTTTCACTGCATGCCAATAGTTAGTTAATAACAATACAGCACTTTCTACGCCCTGGGAGGGGAAGCTGCATTTGTTTCACCAAAGCACTGAGTGCCAAACTAACCAAAGTTGTTACACTATGACACGGCTTCCACCTACACTCTCATCTGTTTCTCCCAGGAATGCCACTCTTGTGCTGTTTTTTCCCTTCAATTTTGAATTCATTTTAGGTGATTTTGGTGTCATGATATAATCCACAAATGCTTCAGCAACATATTCAGATGAGCAGTTACACTGAAGCTAGTAGGAATATTAGCCTTATCATGATTACTACCATAATAAAAAAATTAAAGGGATTCAGTTTTCAGATTTACCTGAAATATTGGCAAGAAGATGAAAATTAAAACAAGCACAGCACCACTGACAATTCTAGCAAAAAAAAGAAAAACCCTCTCTCAATCCTTGTATTTTTATCATTTCTATTTTGCATTTTTAAAACGATTCTTTTTTGTCCCCTTATGAACCAGCATTTACACTTTTTTTTGTTTGGGTTTTTTTTTGTTGTTGTTTTTTTATATAAAAGCTACATTCCCACATGGGTTCTGCTTTATGTGTCTTGACAGCATTCTCCAGTTAATGTATTCTTCAGGTCCAAAGTGCCCATTCAGCAAACTTCCATTTACATCTGTATTGCAGTGAACCATTAGAGAAGGATTTCTGCTTTAATTGAATAAGAGACATAACTTTCTCTTCAGATCCAAATATGTCCATTAAGATATTTTATTTCCTTTTTAGAGTGTATTTTGCTTTCAAGTAAACTGAAGCAGGAGACAATGATTAGAAATGACTTGAAACAGGGCTTTGAACAGTACGGGATATGCCATTTTGCAATCTGTTTCAAGTGCATTGAGTAAACCCAGAGTCAGACACAATGAGATGAAAACTGGTTATTGTTTCAGTACTATAATGCTGAACCTGTGGTATAAAATGAATGATGAACATATTAAAGGTCATTTCCATGTACTAGTCACTAAATTCACCTCTGTAAAGGGGAATTTAGTATGCTAGTTCCTGGAGTAATTGAATAAGCCTTATTATTGCTAAGGCTTTCAAATAGATGTGTTCCAACATTAGGAAAAGCAAGATTTCTGAAAAGATAAAGACAAAAAAATCTGAATTCATGCAACTAATATGCCACATTCAACTATGCATGTAAACCCCAAACTGCTTCATTTTAAATTCTGTGCTTATTTCATTTTCAGTTCAAGTCCTAAAAGGCTTATTTCCTTCTGATGCTGCTCCAGTCGCTCTCAGTGGGAAACTCTAGAGTTTATATATTATTCATCCAACTAAAAACCCTGAGGCAGGACTCCTATGGAGCCTCTTCAGTAATTGGTCTCCAGATGCCGGTGATATGCAGTGCTCTAAAAGTCCTTAAACATCGTGAGAACACAATTCCATCTGCTTTTCAAGCTGCTTATGTTTAAAGGAACAACACAGACTGCCATCCACATTTTCACACAGATCCTACAGTATCTAATTGTTCAGGAAATAATATGCATAGAGCTGCAATTTATGTGGCGATCACAACAGCCTAAGAACTTACAAACTATATAATTACTGCATTATTTAATAAAAGTGTGACACAGCTGCACAATCCATCCACACCAGCAGTATATATTTCTGGCAAAATTGATTGCTTTAATGTTTCCAGAACACACATCAGCAGGAGGCTGAGTGAAAAGCTGAGCACACTAAGGCATCCTGACAAGATGGAGCTCTATGCAGCACTAAAGGTTAATCTGAAACTTGCATTTATACACCCAAAGAGTAAAACAATAAGACCATTTAAATCTTATTTCACTATGACTTCAATATGTGCATTTATGCAATTCAGTGAAACTGGGCCTTCAAGCAGGACTAAAATTATTTTGTCCCATGCTTGGATGATCAGTCTCTGTGTTTCACAAAAAGAAATCTGCAAAAAATAAGCATTTTAATATTTCCTTTTCCAAGATATTTCCACAAGTGTCTTATGCATGTTTGTCTCATATGAAAGAACAATATAAAATACATTTATGTTTTCCTGAGCATTGTTTAAATGCTAAACATGAAAGTTATTAATAATAAATTAATCTAGATCTGCAAAGGAAGATGACAAACGAATCAGTCATTTCTCTAATAGCTCCTTCTCCTTTCTGTCTCATTTTGACCTATCTCCAGGGTTCCCTGCTACAGTCTGTATAGTATCACCATTCTGCTTTCTAAGTCTCCCTCAGTGCCCCTTCTTTCCCTCAACTGTCATATTGCAGAGAGACTTGAAAGGCAGGAGTTCAAGGCCGACAAACTAATTAAGTTCAGTTAGCCTAAAACTGCTGTTTGCTAGCAAGGTCGGTGCAAAACAACAGATGCATTTGTACCCTTGCGCCATAAAAGAGGCACATCAAGGTGGGGAAAGTACATGACGTGAAACCAGATATTACACGCTAATAAGTAGTAAGGATGACCAATCGTGACTGATACACAGACATGCCACTTCAAGAAGGGCAGAAATAAAAACTAAAGTAGGTGTGCAATTCTACACAGTAGCAGGGTGAACATGTAAGGAAATACAAAGGAATAAGATAGAAAAAGCACAACTTACTTGCATCAAAATCAAATTTTGGCAGAAGATAATGAAAGAGATTCCTACCAGAGTAATATCACAAGTCTGGTACAGGTCTTCAGGACTAGACAGGAAATCCACCTCTCAGATATAGACTGAAGAACAAACTGCTGCTACTAATTGTAGTATCCACCTATTACTGATTGCAATAGCCAACAGATTTCTCACCACTATCATTGAGACAGTAAGAGGCAAAGAAATTTTGGATTTAAGGTTTTGGCAGGCTGTAAGAAGAACCTGGCCATACAATAACCTCAAAATAATCGCTCATGATTGAAAAATAAATCAAATTAGGGCAGTAACTCAGAGAGCATCCAGTATAAAGTCATTGTGACTGGCTACAGCAAAACATTATTTGAACCAACTTTAAAACAAGCTCACGCAGCAATGGTCTTGTGTTGGTGTTTATATATGCAAATTCTTACACCTGTGATGAATGTGTACTCTGAATCTCAGTAGCCAGGGGCAAATATATAGGAATAAGTTAGTAGAATTTGCTACACTGAAGAACCAGCCTGACCTATTTTGCAGTTAATACTAGGATGATCTGGTCCTAAATAAAAATTCACTTACACAGATACTTTGAAGCTGTTACATTATGCTACTTTCACGGCCTTACAAAGCTCATGATTTCTCCTAAGGTATTTGCACTACAGAAAAGTGTACTTCTCATGAAATGAAATGAACCATAATTCAGCAGCCTAGTCTTTCAACAGTATCAGTTGTTTAATGATCTGTCAAAATAATTTCTTAATAAAGTACAATGAAAATAAAAATACATACTCAATTAGCTTCTACAATCAATAGTTTCTCATTATGCTTCCTTTGATTGTACTTCTACAGTAACTGCACACAAGAATCACTACCATGAAGTGAAGAACAGACGAGGAGAGACTGTAAAAACATTATAGAACCTTAATTAATGGCGGATTACCACCAGCCTATATCAACCCTACAGGAACAAAGGAAAATGCCAATACAAGTGAAAGCATACAAGAAGAAAGATCTGTCTTGCTTTTTCCTAATTCCTTCCACCAACCTGCATCCCTTTCCTAGCAGAACCGCTGCGACCAAGCAATAAATACCTACAATGGAAGAAGGCTCAGGAGATGAGCAAGGGTGATGGGCTCAGTAAGCCCAGGGAAGACTGTAGGGAGCAAGCGACCATAGCTGTTGCAAAGAAAGCGGACCTTAAAACAAAGGGGACCAAAGGGTGGCCCTTGTTTTAGGTAAAACAGCTATGTCAGTTGAGTAGTTCAACTAGTTTTGTAAATGTTTGTCCTTGAGTTCAAAGAGTTTTGAGTTAATCAAAAGAGTGCAAATGTCTTTTAGAGTTAGGCAGACCAGCATGGAGGACTTGCATGCGGGCTCAACCCAGCATAGAGTACACAAAAGAAACCTACAAAAAGAACTTTGAGAAACCAACAGGCTTGATCCACTTTCAACCCACATATGCCTTCCTGGCAGCTGGGGGTGCACAGCGTTGCAATGGTGAGCATATTACAGAGACTGGTAAGGAAACTCATATTCAACTGTATACTGCAATTAATATACTCTACTAAGCGTAATTTTACCTGCCTGGTGATTTAAGTATATTGCTGTATCACCCTGCTAAATCAAAATCCTGTGTAATGTCAAATTATTAAGTAAATTTGGTATTAAACATCAAACTCTCCACATGTGGAGTATCTAAAAGAACCTGGTCAGAGAGCATTGAACTCCGACAATCACTTATGTACAATGGGGAGAAATAAACCCACCTTGCAAAGGGTTGCAGAAACTTATGAATCTCATTTCTTCTCATAAGTTATCTTAGATCAACATAGATGCATACCATTCCTTGTTCTTAACACCACTGATCTGGAAAGAACCTTTTGGGCCACAGTCCTTGTCAGCCACAGTCCTCAAGTGAGGTCTGGTAACAGACCAGCCATTAAAATCTTCAGCCATACAATAAGTGATACTTATTCTTACAGAATGGAAAAAAAGGTAAGAATTTCTCTGTTTAATTACTCTTCCAAGGGAGCATACACTCTTGTGAAACCTATCATGCACACTGTTCATTTCAGATCTGGATAGAACAAGTGCATTGCTTTCCTAGCTAAGCTGTACGACAGAAACACAGTATTTGAATAAATTAGAAATTAGTATTTGAAGCAACTAGTAATTTCAGCATTTTAATGGAATTCGATTGAGTAGCTGATGATATATATATAGCAGAACTTTTATATTTTCTGTCTGCTTACTGTTTTTGTCTTTTACACTTAAAGGTCTGACAACACAGCATTATTTTTCATTATTCATTAGATTTTTTTCTGAATATTCTTCAATGTCTTGGATCTCTTTTATATGTAACTTTTCCTGGATGTTTGAATTTTATGGTCCCAAAAGTTATCCACTAAGTTTTGGGGCTCTCCAAACTATATTCGTGAGATTTAGGTTATGTCAGCAGGCTATACAGCTATGAAGCAGCTGTATCTCAAATTCAGGGTAGCATTTTAAGATTAAAAATGGAAGTTGCTATTTGAATGTTTCTTAAATGTGGCAGCTTTCTGTGATCGTTGTACTCAAAGTCTTAAAATAATAAGCATTTACTATTACTGCATGCCATTAGTCAACAGGGAAAATGACACAGCTATGATATGACTTCTGCATGGAGCAGCTATGGAGATGCGTTTACCCTGTAACACTTGGAAAGTTAAACTGCAGTTCAGAGAATTATGGCTCACAGAAACTGATTTTGAAGAAATTAATATAATTTTCTTAGAGCAAGTCACTGTAGTACAAAAATCAGATTTATGACTAAGAGAAATGCACAAGTAAAAAAATCCTGGGAGGACTGGGAACATGAAACAATTACTGTAAAGGCAAAGTTATGGATTTGGTTTGCAGTAGTTATGTCACAAACCCCTGTGAATGAGGTCTATTTCTTAATATATTTATCAGAGAAAGATAAAGCCAAACAAGCAGCAAAGTATTTGAAATAAATATACAGCATACTGCATTTTTACATAAAATCGGTTAAATAACATAGTAATCTGTGTTAGATTTTAATACAGACTTAATATGTACTTGGAAGGCAACACTACAACATTTCTTTCCAGAAGCAAAAACATATCTGGAAAGCAACAACATGGTAAAATAACAATAACTGCATTAACATGTTAAATAACATAGGATAACATCTGTAATTCTTCACAGCTTTTCTGAATTATTTAAGGGATAAAAATTAACTATCAGTTGCTACATTACTTTGAATTCAGATTCAAGAACGTATTTTACAGTTTATTGTTGCTTTGCCCGATGTAAAAGACTGCAAGGAATCACTGTAATAGCATTATAGGTACTAGAAAATAAGTTTATATAGTTTAAGGAAATTATTGATCATGGAAGGTAACTATACTTATACAATATCTACATCTCTCTCTCTCTCTCCCCCCATTGGGGAAAGTACTTACTAAAAATGCTAGTAGAATTACAATGGGAACTGAAGCTCTTCCTAAAAAGAAAGCCAAAGAAAAGTAGTAGTAAGACTGCACTGACGTGCCTTATTTATCTGTAGGAATTATTTTTAGAGCTAAGAAGTTCATTCCTTTAACTTATGAAGATGACACTGTCTTGAAGGCAGCATAATATAGGCACCAACATGCTTTTGTCCCTCCTGTTTCACTTAAATCAAAAACGGATTATGGTTTTTCTCCTACTATGAACACACAGAGTTTTCTATGTTGTAATACACACCAGAATATATAAATTTCACCCAAAACACCTGTACATGCGTTTAGCAGGGAAAAAAGCAGTAAAAACATTCTAAAGCCCTATTAGGACACATTTGGAGCTTGTAAGAGCATTTCAGTCCTACAGATAAAAAGAATTGAGAAAATAATCTATTTTATGTTTCCACCACATGCACATCAAAGTTGCCTTTGCAAAGATTCACTGGAGACATAAACAAAGCATAAGCTGGAAATTATTACCTTAACATCCATACAATAGCACTTAAAAGCAGTATGGAATCATTTAATGACAAAAATATACATTCACCTACATGCTCACCCTCCCTAAGCACCAAATGTATCAGTCAGTACTGTATTACTAAAACGTAATTCCTGTATCAGGAATTCTCATCTCTTCTGAACTTAGAACTCCCATAGGTCACATAAGATAAGCCTGGTGCTACCACAGCAGACGGAAACTAAAGGTTCCCGTTAATGAAATTGGAGTAGTTTCTCTTCTACAGTGAACGCATCTACTGGGCAGGCACAGCGACTACAGAACCGCCTCTGTGGCTGGGCAATTCCAAGTCGCACTGGCCCCCAAGCCAGACAGGGCGCTCACGGCGGGGCTGAAAGGCTGTGCCTGCAGCCTCAGAGGCCCAGGGCCACCCGCCCGGGCCACATTCACCTCGCATCCACCCAGTCGTGGCATTGGAAATCGGCTACACAGCTGGCCCAGATGAAAGCACAGGGTTGCACTGTCCTGCTTCTCACAGCAGCAGGGACTCAAAGGAAAACAGGCTAGGTATGGAGTGATCGGCCCATAGTAACACTTGCCTAGCAAGCAATTTGGGGAAATACAGAGTAAGAGGCTACATCTGGAGCATCATTTTTACCAGTACGTAAGAAATCCGGTCTATATAACTTCACCTGATATTTTCTTACAGCAATTTATACTTTCAACATCCACAGTATCTTGCAAGAATGAGTTCCACAATGTAATTATGCTTCATAGGATGAAGAACAAAAATTTCTTTTGGTTTTACATTTTTCAGTCCAATAATTTCATTAAATATCCCCTCTTGTTAAACAAAGAGGGTGGGGAATAACATCAACATTTTCCTTAGCATCTTTTTTTCCCGCATACCGTGTAGATCAGGACTATTTTCACTACAACACACTGAATCTTTCACTATGTCCAGTATCCTACACTTATTTAATCTATTGAACTACACTTAGTGTTTACTGTCATTTTTCTTTGCCCTATCATTCTGTGTATGCCTAGCCATAATACTGAAATGGAAGACTACATTCCCATTTTTTTTTGACAACACAAAATTATTCTAGCTAGAGCTCATTGTTTTACTTTAAGTAATACAAAAAGTAAAACTGAAGTTTACATATGCTACAATGAAGGAAAATCAACTTAAACTCATAATTTAAAAACATCCAACTTTTAATATATCACTTCAACTGTTTAATTCATTGTTAAAAAAAATCCTAGAGTAATTTTCTTTTACAAATCAATGGATAAAACAGTCCGTGTGTTTCAGAGAGCAGATAAAATTATATAATCAAAAATAGGAAATTCAGAACAAGCACCTGTCTTATTACTGAACTTGGCCTGTAACATTTTTTGTTGTTGGTTTTGAGCTTAAGAAAAGGTGCAAATCATTTCTCTTCTGTCCAAAGTCCAAAATAGTGTCCCATAATCAAACAGCATTCAGCCGATCAGATTTCAGAGTAATGCCAATGAATGCTTTTGGGGCTCTGGAAATAACCATTTTTTGGGGGGGTCAGCAACCAAGAAATGAAACAAAATATTTTGGTTGGGATTTAACTTTTTTCAGTTTCCCTCCCACATAAAGTCCAAAACACATAAAATGCTTTACTGACGCACATATAGAAGCGGAACGAAAAAGAAAGGCCTTTTTCAGGAACTGGCAGTGGAATGAAACCCACCAGCAGTAGACCAGAGAGCCATACTCTGCCTCACTGATTTACTTTTTGAAAACATCATATAGGGAGTGAAGCAGCATCAAGGGAAGGAATGGCAGAGCATAGAACCTAGGATAGCCCACAGTTTGAGGATTAGTAAACCCCTTTTAACTAAGTAAAAGCTGCAGATCACATCACTGTCGCACAGAGAAAACCTCTGAAACTTTGGGTGACCATTCTACTTCCTAAACTTGCTGATCATAAAAACGCCAGTGGTAGGAGGACTGGAACAAAGGCTCATCTGTTGCTCAGATCCATTACCTGTAGAAACAAATTATTTGGCAGAAGCCAAACTGTAAGATACTAAATAAACTTTAATGTAGAAGTAGCCAAAGACAGGAGTGCCCTTATGAAATGATTCTCCCAATAGTCTCTACTTGTTATGCTTTGGTATACTCTATGGATCAGACTCTGAGCATGCAAACTGGATTACTTTCATTCAATATTAAACCAGAAGATTCACTCCAAAAGCACATCTAATATCCTTTTATTGCTAATGGATGTCCAGGCAGTGGGATGAGAGCAGAGCTAGTCCAAAGTAATTAAGTCGTTTAATAACTATAGCGCAGATGTTGGCTCCTCAGCACCTACTGCTTCCCTCCACAAAGCACATTCTACTGCACTGCATTACTTACTGCAGACTCAGATCCCTTCTCCACGTGGTTCATGCGTCTGATTCAAATATCACCAGAGGCAAAATCATGGCATTTGAGACAGCATCAAGAGGGAGATTTTAACTCCTTAAATCACGGCCCAGTGTTTCACAAAATAGGGTTGTGGAGAAAAGAGCATGAGACAGAGACCATTTAATTAAGAGAAGAAAGATCATCCATCCAGTGAGAAGGGCTTTCAGCAAGGCTGAAAGTTACCAAAAAAGGACTACGTTAAATGCTTTTCTGCATACTAGTCTGATGTGGTGGAAAGACACAGTGACATAAGGACATAAGGCACTTATATGACTGCATTAAGGAGATCTTCATGATGCAAGAAGACTTGAATCAGAAAAGGCGACTAAAAAAAGTATTCCAGATGCATGTGCCGTGAGACTGGTGACAGGGAACACTGAAATCATACAGAATAAAAGTAGCAAGACTAAGATTCAAAGAAAATTGCAAGGCACAAAGAAGAACAAAACAAATTCCTTAAGAATGAAAAATGCAAAGCGTAGTACAGGTCCTGTATCCATGAAGAAAAAAAGAAATACCCAATGCGGAGAAGTCCAAAGTATTTAATGCTTGTTTTGCTTGAGTATTCATAAGAGCAGTAACTTAGGTATAGCTACTTAACAAGATTAATCTTAACTAAAGGATAGAAGCACAGCCCAGAACACAGAATTATGAGGTTAAAAGACATTTAGATCAGATATGTTCAGATCTGTAGGGCTTGATGAAATTCACCCTAGAATAAACTAAGGAACTGTCTGCAGCAATCTCTAAAACATCTTTGTGAACTCATGGAGGATGACTGTCCCAGAGGATTAGAAAAGGGCAAACATGGTATATAATCTTATAGAACAGAAGAAAGAGGGAGGACCTGCAAAGTTATAGACTAGTCAGTATAGTTCAATCCCCATAAAAATATTAGAACAAAAGTAATAAAATTCACAAGCACTTACAAAAGAACAAGATGAGAAACCATCACCACAAGTTTGCCAATAATAAAGTATCACAAACAGGTTAAACAGGTTAACTGCCTACCTCGGTGAGGAGGACACTAGATGTAGCATATACTGGCCTGGGCTTTTAGCAAGGCTTTTTGACATCATATCCTAGGATGGACTTATCAAAGGTTCACTTTGAAAAAACTGGGAATTGTTATTCATGCTCCTGTCAAGCTTTTCAAAGTTTTATTAACATGAAACAGAGCATTATAGAATATCTAGTAAATGTAAAATGTGCACGATATCAAGCTTTGAAATTTGGCACATACTTTGTAGAACAGAAGTCAAACAACCCTGATGAAGACTATTTGTGAAGAACGTGATTCTATAAAAAGGCAGAAATTTTTCTGCACTCTCCGCCTTATAAATGCCTATGTTGAAGAACTGTTTTCAGTTTTGGGTAGCACATTTTGAAAAAGTTACAGAAAACTGAAGATAACCCAAAAAAGAGAAATGAGAATGATCTGAGATACAGCAAACGTGACTCATGACGGGTCTTCTTTGGGAAGCTTCATTTATTCTTGATCCTACCTCAATGTAGAAAACCTGGCTATCTGATGCTTTCCTGCCTTTCCAGTTCCACAGAACACCATACTTTCAGACTTGCATCAAACTTTCACTGACAGCTTGTTGAATGATGTAATTTTCACCCTTAATGGCAAAAGTATTCAGATAGCCTTTATTCCCCTGAATCAGAAAGAGTGCAGATTAATTCTAGATACAGTTCTTATCTGCCAGCAGGTAAATAAGAGAATGCTGAAATAATTTATATGGAATGTTCCAAACTGCATATTTATTTTCTAATATATTTTATACTTATTTATATACCACATATATGTGTTTGCATGCATTATCTAATATATAGCTCTTGCTGGCTTTACTTCAGCTACGCTGTGGTTTCATTGGTCATTGTGTGAATTTTTCACACTCTTAGCATAGCTATTAGCAAAATTTCCAAAGTGAGGCTCTGCTTTCCAGCCAGGTCCCTGCTATAAGAGGATTGGCAGGTACTGCTGCCATCTGGAGATCTTGAGCCCTGGGTTTAATCAAAGTCCATCTGAGGTATGAGGCTCAAAGCATCTATATCTTTGCACGCTTATGAGTGCCCTTGTTACTAGCTGAACTGCAGAAAACTGCACATCAGCACAAAACAGGTGAATCTCAGAAAGATAAAAGAGGAAGTAAAAAGAGTGGGGAATCACGTAAAGTTTATCAAACTGCAGTATTTTTCCCTGCAGACTTTTTTGCTTTAATGGAAACACACCAAATCCACTCTGGTGAACAGGAAACAGTAACTGACACTGAATAATTTTCAGAGCTTAATTTTATTGTGGATTACACTATGCAGACTAAATTTTGACCACATTCTTAGAGAGACTTGGAAATGACAAATATTTATCTGTTCTTCCACTGAGGAGATTTGATTTTGCCATTCACAGTTACCAGAGATTAAGTATGAAGTGAAAAATATGCATTGTTGGAGTCAATGATGTTTACAAGTATTGAACCATTCAAAGTCTCTAACTATGGATTTGTGTGTCTACCTAAATATCATTTTCAAAAACTTTGACCCCAGCCTGAATGCTATTTTCAAATAGTATACGAGAAAGCTGGAATAGTTATATGACATAGTTATACTCCTGTAGATTCATTTAATATTAATACCCCAAACCCCATGCAAATCACAATCACAGAGAAAATAGTGCTGTAAAGAATGATCTCATTACTTGAAATATTATATATGTTAATATGGATATATACAGACAAACATATTCATGGTCAATAAAGGAATGTTAATAGGTACTCCCTGGCAAAAAAATATGTGGGTGTTAGTTCCAAAGCAGCTTGCTTGCCAATTGTCTCAATTTTGGAAGGGACAGTGCTCATTACAAAAAAGTACTTTTCTGTACTAGCAGTTGGAGTTCTAATGCCTATTTATCCAGTTCTTCTTGCACCTTCAGCCTGCTGCCACATTTCCTTAAGCAATAGCAGCTGCACATTTTAAATACTACATCCATATGAGTGAAACCTTTCTTTTCTGTTCCTGAGGCAGTTGGAAACACATGAGTCAGCAATTTTAAATTCTGATAGAAAAATCACTAAGTAGTCCAGCCATAGAGCATCCATAGGAATATTTTTTCAGGCATTTCCTTTTGTTAAATTTCCAAATTCCATTTTTGCCTCTAACCTTATTCAGCTTCTGTTATTTCTTTTTTTTTTTCAATCTGTCTTCATGAATTTGCCCGATTTCCACAAATATCTCAGAACATTAAAATCTTATGATGTGCAAATCACTTAAGTTACTGTTTTGCTGCATATAAGGTGAGACTGACAGATAACATTTTTAAACTCAAACACACAGATTTACCAAGACAAGATTCAGAATTTAGGGACTGAGATTCATTCATAACCAAGGAAGACACAGCACTTAGTCTACAGCTGCACATGGGAGGCACTGTAAGATTCCCAGTTATCAAGGAAAGGTTCCATGACAGCCCTGAAAGACAGAGCAGGATATCCAAGGTCAGACTGAAAGGTCCTGGGATTCTGCAATAAGGAACCAGATAGAATAAATTCCATATGTGAAAAATGAGGAAATAGCCTTGAGCAAGGCTTGTGTTTGGAGTAAGAAAAAGAATAAACAAAAATACGAAATAAAGACAAAACTGCATGAAAAAACACTGTGTACCACATTTCGTATGTCGATATTTTTAATGGACTTCATAGACCCTTCTAAATAGAGGCACACAATCTGGAAAAGAGGTCAGGTTTCTGAACGCAGCTTTGGTAATTATAATGTGATATCTAGCCAAAATGACTGTTACATGTTTGCAAGTAGATGTAGGAAAAAATGAAAAAAAACGAACACATTCCTTACAGTTGACTCGCATTGATCCTTACGGATCTTACACTCTTGCAGTAGGTACTTTACTAGCCTTTGCTTGCATAAATGTTAGGATTGACAAGAGCAAATGGCATGCAAACTGTTAGGCACTGAAAACTATTTCATCTCTCCTTCAATTTCATGACAGAAAATACTTATGGTGAAGGCTGGAATACTCAATGTAGAGACAAAAAAAAACATTAGGATATGCTCCTACTTCTGATGAACATAAGCCTTTGTTTGATTACAGAAGCAGCTTGGGTTATCAGAGCGGATGGAAGAAGAATCCACAAAGTCAGATAAAAGATCAAAAAGAATAGTGCAGAAGTAAGGAGGGGAGAACAAAAATGATGCTCCCTGTCCCCCCAGATATCACTGCAAGTCTATTAGGACACGTATAAAAGTATCCTATGAGAAAAATAGTGAAGGTACTACAGTGAGGTATTAAACAAAACAAAGGGCTTTCCTGCTCTTGTGACTCACTCAGCGAGATTGACACACAGTATTAATAAAGAATAGTTTGAAGTTTGGTGGAAAAAAGAAGAGGTAAAGCTGTTCTCTGATCAGTCTCCCTTTCAGTCTCATGTGCGCATCAGAAGATGTAATGAGCTACAGGCACTTAGAAACGAGAGCCACATCCCATTAACTAAAAGAAGGGAACGCCACCTCCCAGAGCATTATGCTAGTGAAGACGGGAATCCCTTGGGAAAGGCGCTGCTGAGAACAGAGCACCTACTTTCACAGGAGGCAGCACTTGTCTTCAGCGACCATCGGCTGAAACCAAGACAACGTAGGGCAATGCAGTAACCACGTCCCCGCAGGAGAGCCACACGCCTGCTCCACTTCAGCAGGACGCGCACGTTCCCTCTCAAGAGGCAGCAACACAGGCAAACAGCAGGACGGGCTGTCAGCTGCGACTAGAGTGGGTCAGGGAAGGATATGTTCCTTTGAGAACGTATGGTGCGTGCTCGTTTTCTGTAACAAACTGAAAATAGCCTACCCTCGAAGGCCTTTGGGAAAATGCAAACTATATGCAATACGACATGTATGGTTATTTGTGGCTTTTTATTTTCTCTCTGTACTTCTGAATCGTTAGATGTGCAAGTCTTGCTTTCAGTGAAAGGAGGCCGCAGCAAAAGGCCCCTGACTTGGGACAGTTCAAAGTAACGGCACACGTTTAGCAGCATCCAAATCCTTTAAGTGAAGGATAGAAGCAAACACATATTCTTATTTTAGACAGAAAATAGTTTTTATTCTCATCTATAAGGAGCTACTAGTGTTTTTCATTACTGTTTACAATTTTGCTCAGTACAAGCACAGTAACATGCCAATCAGAAGTTTGGATTTTTTAAGCTTCTATGTTTATTTGGAATATTTTAAGTAAGATTTGTTGCCACTGTTTTTTGGAGTTATGAACTTTTTTTAGTTCCTTTGAAAAGCATCCCTTCACAGCAGGCGTGGGCTTCTAGATTAATCCTTTCCAAACTCCCTATCCCAAAGAGCAGCAGGTGGACTCTGCTGTCTTTGGATTGCCTTGTCCAGAATATCAGTAGTACCGCATCTTTTTTGCACTTACTTATAGAGGGAAAGTATACGCATAGAGGGTGAAACACGTAACTTGTGATTATGCATGCAATTCGTTAGCAGTGGCTGCTTTCCCCCCGAGCCCTTCTGCTGCCGCTTCCTGCTGACTCTGTGGAAGCCATGCTGGGGAGCCACCTGCCCAGGGGGCAGCGAGGCAGGCGCAGCCCAGCCCAGCCGCTGGCCGGAGAGGCTGCCCTGCCCAGAACTTGGAGCAGGGGGGAAAAAAGCACATTTTTCACAAGTGTTACCAATTCACCTTTACTGAGTGTAAGCCTGATTTGTTGCCATTTACTCTCCCCACAAGGGGCATTTTTGGACTTATGCCTCCTTCTGTCTCTACAAATACTAAGGCAAACACAACAAGGCAATGCAATGAATAATGCATCTCTCTAAGGTAGTTTACTTCTAAATCAACAACTTAAATTTAATCTGTATTCAAGAGTCTCTGCTTTCTTTTACTGACTTCCCTTTTAGACATTTTAAGCATTTTCTAATTGTACGAGCATGCAGGAGAAACACATTAGAAATGTTTCAAAAGCCTAAGAAGCCAGCAGTTCATAAAGGATACCGAAATAATGAAAAATTAGTAAATTTAATCTCCCTATTTAACAACAGTAAGCCTTACTGTTTCTCAGGACTAGTGAGGGCTGTCGAGCACTTGTAGATATTTCATCTTGTGCTATTTCCTGAGTCCCTATAGAATAAATCTGCCCTATATAGCACTTAAGATACTCAATGTTTTGCAATTGCAATGTAACAGCAATTGCAGATGCTAGTGTTGGGAAGACTTTGGTGGGATTTGTAGCTGGTTCTTCCAGAAGCACCGTTAGCTAGCTCAGATACAAAGCTATGACTGGTGGCCAATGAGGCCCTTGGAAACTCTTCAGAAACATAGGGAAATAAATTGCAAAATGCTAGACAAATTCAAGTTGTTTTAACTACAGTCCAATCACAGAAAGTTTCCTTAACTCTTTTCAGGAATGTTCTTCATGGCCCAAATCTCAGATTACTCTAAACTACTTTTTAAAGTAATAACACAATGACACGAGAACAAAGCATCAATACGGAAAAATTATCAGTGTTCACAAAACATTTCACAATCTTGCATTACAGGCATATCATTTACAGAAAATACAAAGCCTGATTACTTGCCTAATTATCCTCCAATAATGCACAGATAGGATATGGTCAGAAGTTAGTTATACTTTTTGTTTTGTTTTGGCAAGTGTGACATTTCACACTCTCATTTCATTGTTTGAGGAAAGTTTATCTTAAAGTACAACCTAAAAACATGGTTCATTCTTGATGTTTGAGACTTCTTTTTTATTTTCTTGTCTTTTGGCTGTATAAGAATGTATTTTATATTCTTATATTCAAAGACAAAACAGGTATACATTAGGTTCATTTTCATTTATGGTCTGTAGTGAAATACAACAGGAGAAAGGACTCTGTATCCTACTTTCTGTTGTGCAATATGAATTGCATATGAATTTCTGCATGCCAATATCTTAATTAAGGTCAGATTGCCTTCTTGTACAGCTGGAAATAAAGTCTGCCTTGCACCATCCTGCTCTCCCTGCTCAGTGGAGGCTGCATTTTTTCCCTCACATTCACATTCTAGTCCTGATTTTACTGCCTCCGCTTATCTGAACCGTACCTATTTTCCTCAAATTCTGCATATCAGCAGTAGTACCAACAGAGGAGGAACAAGTCAAAAGCAGAGAATTTGCAGAAACATTTCTGTTCCCCTTTTCCACTATCTTTCCCTCTTTATTCCTCACCTTAGCCCACACAGACATACAAGTGCTGAGACTGCAGTTCACAGAGAGCTGGCCTTCTGCAAGCACCGTAAAGGAGAATGCAAGCAGAAAAATATTTTCTCTGCATTACTTTCTTATCCTGTCCTACCCTTCCAGGAAGCTTCTGTCTCTTCCCCAGAGTGTCACTAGATTTCTCAGCAGAGTTCAAAATTAAATAATCTAATCAAATAATACAAGAGAAGAAATCAGAGTGCCTTCCAGTGCTGCACCCCTTAAACATTTCTACTTTCATCCCTTTCTCTATATTGGCATGCTCAAACTGCGCTGAGGAGGTCTTGAGTTTGCTGCAAATATGCACAGACAATGTTCAAATACTTCAGGATAAACTGAGTACAATACCTATTTGAAATTAATTCCCATCTTCTCCCTTTAATATGTAAAAGAACACATGGACAAAATACCTAAAATCATCAAAAGGCATTACTACAGCCCATTTCCCAGTTGAAATTTCATCACTTGCCTTTCCATCCTTTCCTTCTATATGCTTAACTATTGGCACTATATCTAGCTTATTCAGCATAAACTCATGGATGTATGCTGCACTGCAGTCCGGGCAAATGAACTCTCTTATATTATGAACCTGCTAAAGGACCACTGATACTTCACTGAGGTCATCTTCTGTTTGACGTTATTGTTGGCATATATAATTTAATCCATGACACTGACTCAATGGTTTTCCCTGTTACATTTACAGGGACCATGCTAAAAAGTTGTGTGTGTGTTCTTTTTGATTCATACCTCAGACTCATCATTACTCCAGAAGCCTGATGCAAAAAGGAACCAAACAGACTTATGATCCAGTATCTGAAAAACTTGCTGAGTATTGTCAAGCAACTACACCCCAAATGATTCAAATCACGAGGCTGGACTAGCAGGCCAAATTCTGGCTGGCTGCACCCCAATCCTAACCAGGGACCGACACTTACAAGTGGTAAATAACCCAAAGCATTAAGAAAGAAGAGATTTAAAGGAGACCATTCTTCATATAGTGAAAGCTACTAGGATTATTATCACTTCTTGCTTAAGTACTATGAAACTGTAGATGTCAAAGTTGACATAAATGCTTTAACAAAGAAGTGGGGGCCCTTTTTATTAATTTAGTATTTTCCTCCTTATTTAATTCGAAACTTATTTGTGTCAAAACCAAAGATCTCATTAAATTATTTTGATTTATATCAATTACATTAATTGCATTATTAATTACATTAGAAACTAAAAGGCCATTTCTACTGGTCTAGTTTTCTGTGATACACAGGCAGAATTTTTACCCTAGTTAAAAATAAAAATAAAAAAAATCCCAGCTGCTAAGGAAGAAAAGAGTGAAAGATAGGAAGTGAATGAAAAAACTGCCTTTGGAAGAAGAAGCAGAAGGAAAGAATAAAACAAGAAAATTTACTGGGAAGAGGGATTTCCTACTTAAATTCAGTCTTCACCTTGCATTTTTTGTATCTGCTTGAATAGAAAATAGTTACTGACTTTTTTGTTTTTCACAGGGAACCACAAGCAGTAAAACCAACAAAATGGCAAGATAATATTTGGTACCTCAGACATCAACTCACCAGACACAGAAAGAACAGATTCTGATAGTGTCATTTCTTCTGGCTGCTTTCATATAGGTGATAAAAGCAAGAATCTTTCACAATTTTTTCCCCCCACAGAATTAAGTCTAAGCTGAAAACGTTTACAGGGGAATCATCTATTCTGGTAACTCTGTTAAGAGCTGTGTAGCAGATTTGCTCCAGGCAGTCCATCAGCTACTCTTTTAGCATTTTCACACCAGAAACAACAGTTTTGATAGTGAGCTGCCTCTCTCCACTTCTACTTGCAAGGCAAAGGACTTTACCAAAGGAAGTTTTTGCCGCTCCTGGATATTAGTCCAATGAAGTAATCTTTCTAACAGCCTTAGAAGCATTTCCATGGCTAGGAACAACACGATCCTGTTTCTGGCTGCGTTGTTGTGTTGAGAAGAATGGAATCGTTGGTTTGGTCACTAGGAAGTCTGCATATTGCAAATGTAATTAACAACAGATTAATGTTCAGGGTACAAAACTGGCATGCTTGTGCATTAAACCAGGGAACATTATCCATTCTTACTGTCAGGTGAAAATAGCTCCAATTATTCAGGACGCCCAGCAGCTGCAGTTCAGAACTTTAGGAGGAAGAAAAAAAAAAAAAATCTTTCAAGATGCTGAGTGCCTCCCTGTGTGATGCTCTCATATTCCCCTGTGCAGCACTGTTTAACCATTTTAGTTCTTTAAGGGAGAAAACATACTTCTCAAGGAGAAAAAAAAGGGCTGCACTTAATTGGAAGACTAAATTACTCAAAAAGGCCTGTGGATGTCTGCCAGATTCCTCAAAGTGACACTGCAGTCTTGAAGAACAACAAAAAAACAAACAAAAGAAAAAACAAAAAACCCTGTGAACCTCCCAAAAGTAGATTAAGATGCAGAAATAAATTACTAAAATGAAGAGGAAATTCAAAAGATAGTGCAGACAGAAATACTGCATTTTCAGTATGCTTTTCTAAAAAAGTTTCCAAATTACCTTTATGAAACCATCACTGTGGTAATGGAAAGGGTGTCTTTACATAAGCACTGCAAGTGAATACAGACAGATTTGGAAGATTCTGCCTGCTCTGAATAACAGGAATTTGGAGTCGATAGGCCGGCTAGCTAATCATTTAGCCATTCCAGCCTGCTGTTATAAATTATGTTGTTCAGACTATTCAACTAAGCAATGACAAGAAGACATAAAAACACAGAAGTAATAAATGAAGATTTCTCCTTACTTCAAACATCACTGTCTTACTAGTCTCTCGGGAGAAACCAAAAAGGCCAACAAAGGAATTGATTATGGTTCAATGTCCAATATCCATATTTACGACAAAGGGAGCTGAAAGACTTTCTAAAAGAAAACTTTTTTCAACATTACCAACATTTTCAACATTGTTTTCAACATCAATGTTTCACCCTTTTCCATTACAACCCTATGCCATAAGAGAACAATAGTGTTTATCTAAAACACACCAAAACTTCAGAATTTAGGTAAATATAGAAAGGAAACCGCACAAACACATGTGCGTTTTTAAGCACAGCCTAGGATATTTACGTACATGTATAAAGCTGTTGACATTAAAGTTTTAAATAATGTTTTGGTAACTATATTCAAGTATAGAATAATTATGTGTACTTCAGAGCAGAAAGGAGTCATCCTCAGGTTTCAAAGGAAAGCAAAAGCTATCTGAGAGATTATTGCTCATTTCAAAACCAGCTTGAACTCCCATTCAGATCTTGTACAGTTCCAAGTTTCTGTGACTGTGAAACTCGCACTGTAGTCCCTCAGAAGCACCAATCTACCCCTTTTTTTATTATGGAGAACGGAAACAATAAAAACACAATGACATCAATGCACAGATCATCAGTGCTCATGGGTGCATACAGACATAAATCCCAACCATTTACAGGGACACTGAACCTTGCCAGGTTAAGAGTCTCCCTCCCTCCAGGCAGTGCAAGACCCAGTGCACACAGAGCACGATGTGCAGCGCACCCACTGCACTGGACTGACTCTGTCCCCGGGGCTGGCGTTTCTCTCCCGTTCCGGACTGAGCCCAGCATAGGGAGCCTCCTGGAGTAATCCTTGACCCCAGGTGGCAAGGGAGGTGTCACTCCTCCAGCAAACTGGGACTGCAGAAGGACTAGAGAAGACCAGCTTCTCCCATTCTTTATGAGAATATTTTGCTACAGAAATCCAGAGCAACTAGCCAGAAAATAGCTCCTGTTGTCTCATAATAAAATGATGATCCTTAATAGCAAATCCTCTTTCATAATGTGCAGATATAACAGAACATTAAGATCTCCTCTCCTTCCCCCCTCAAACAGTATGTTTGTATAGCGCAGCAACATACAGAAATACTAGAATGGATACCATGAACGATCAGGTCACCTGCATTTTAGACAATTTAATGTTCATATTTCAGAATTAACGGATGTGTAAGTTCAAGTAATTTTTGCTATCTCTTGTGCAATGAGTAATCTGGAATTTTCAGAAAGAAGGTTTTCAAAGTTGAAGTTACTAATCTTTTTTAGAAGCAGAACTTGACGGACACAGACAAGTATTTTTAATTATACTCTAAGCTTCTTGTCAAAGCAGAAATACAGAACTTTTCATGGTCTGAATACTAATGGCTCCATAATTAGTTTCAGAAAAATGATTTACACAAAGTTCTAGTGAACAGAGGGGAAAAGGATAAAACAAAATAACAATGAGCCAACTGTTTCTACCTTTGATCATTTCCTCGACCCAGAAATCCTTTAAGAACAGGTTTAATTTCAGGCATATGAAGAGTACTAATGACTCCAATGGAAATTACTCTTGTAAGTGTAAGAGTACAAGGGCTTTTTCTAGAATAAAAACCAAAAATTTGAAGAACTAAGTAAGTAAGGATTTCAAGCTTTGTGCAATTGTTAGTAAAAAGAAGTCCTCACTTCATTCTCATATGCTATTTTAATGAGCATAAATATGTTTCTGGCTAATGAAAGTCTAGGACTGAGGAATTCTGGAGCTCTTAACTGTCACTGAGAAATGTACTGAGGACTCTGACTTAAAAAGCTTAATGCCACAAAGCTTTATACCAACTGGGGATTTAAACATCCAGTTGAGCATAAGTAAACGGGACATTAATTAGTGTGTGGTCTAAGATTAAATTCAGTTAAAAAAAAAAAGCTAACAACAAAAACTAAAACTTTTTGCTTATTTGAGGTGGAACTAGTGGTTACAAAGATATTAGGTTACTGTAGTTAGTGTTTATAACCTACTTTGGAAAAGCTGACTGGACATATATACAAACCTATCAATCTCCCTTTTACTCCCCCTCCTAACCCCTTGGTGCAGGTCAGGTAGAAGTTGCCACACTAAGGCCTTCATTCAGGGCAAATCTTCTGAGGAACGGTTAAGACGGCTTACAACAGCACATACATGAAGGTAGGCCAAGAGATTTTAGCTTCTGTCAGTTAATATATTTTTAAGTAATAAAGTTTAAGATAGACAATTGCTACATTAGGTAAAATGAAACATTCCATTTTTCAGATTCTGTTATGCATCTTGAGAATTCACCTGTATTTTAAAATTAATTCACCCTTCAGTGTTGTCCCAAGAAAAGAACAGCAGTGCAATGAATAAAGTCCATAAAATTTTAATGGACTGTAATAATTCTTCAAATTCTAGTCATTAAACGATAAATTAAAAGCTAGTTCACATGGCGAGTAGGTACTGACCCACATAAAGCAATGTATACTTTCTTTACTTTTAATCATGAAAAATTATAGTTACTTACAATACAATCTCCTGAACTCAAGAAGTTGCCTTGCATAGAATCTTTATTCTTGCAATCTGTTAATTAGTTTTAAAAGCATTTTGTATACTTCCACTGATTTCATAAGGCTATAATTTACATTTATTAGCTTTAATAGAATATATTAATCAGAATTAGTGGTATATCACCTCTAATATATTTAAACCAGAACAATAGTTTAGATTTCAGCCTTTACACTCATTATACTGTTAAACTCTTAAAGATGAAGGATGATGGCAAAGTTAATTCTTATGTTTTGATCCTCTTTTAATATCTTCCTCTTGGAAAAAAGAAAACAAAAACCTTTTAATGTGTTTTGACAATTATACATAGCCACCTGTTTCTTTAGACAGTCATTAAAACTTGAATCAGACCCTGAATCTTTACTCTTGGGCCAATCCTCTAATTAATGATTTCCTCACACTTTTCAGAACTGTGCTATACAGAGTATTTTTCCCCCAACATGTGAACATACTATTAGATTTTTATTTAACGATTTCAAACAAATAATGAGCCATAACTTTGGATAAAAGTTATCAAAATCTTATCTTTGACCTAATCGTGTTGTGCTACTTCAGATATTTGCATGAAAGACAGGAATGCATTTTATAGTGATAGAAATTTTAGGAAAAGAGATACTCTTTCAGCTACAAGCACTGCATGTTACTATATAAAATGCTGCCTTATATTTTCTTTAAGACTTTTAAGCTATTATTTGAATGTAGAAAATCTGGGACAAATACTGTAGTCTTTGCTTCTACTTTGACTTTGCAGCAAACAGAACAATGTATTTCAAAGGAACGGCACAAAAGTCAGTGTTGAAAAAACAAATATGTTGTCAGGTACCAGTCAAAATCATAGAATTTTAAATAGCCTAAACCATACATCTCTCTTAAGATTAAACCTTGGAGGAAGAGGGATAATGTTAGTGCGAGTACAGAAGAAAATAATTTCACTTCCATTTCAGTATGCAGTAAGAGACAGAGGACAGAAGGATAGAAAGATGATGATCTCCTCAACCTATAAGAAGGATGTAATTCACAGAGGACCAAAAATCCACCAAAGGAGGGAATTTTATGTAATAAAATAATATATATAAAATATTATATAATACTATATAATATGTAACACATTTTATATTATATATATAAAATACTCTTCATGGTGTTTCTTAGAGCAATTTTTTTTTCTTGGTTGTTGCAAGTTAAAACTTACAATACTATACATCTTAACATGGGGTAATGAGTTAACAACATTTCTGTGTCCTTCTACATTTACTTCTACATCTGCCAAGTTACCTACCGCAGGATGGCTCTAAAAGTGGGATGTCTAAATGAAAATTACAGTATCCAACCAAGTGTCACTGTTCCTAAAAGTTCAGAAAATGTTCTAGGGGTACAGTACATTTATGTTACTTTCATTTTGGGAAACATTACTTGCTACAGCCAATTGCATCATTTTAGTAAATATCAGATGTTTTCAAAATATAAAAACACTAATTTAAAATTTAATGGAAAAATATCTTGAATTGATCTTTTGGAAACACTGAGTTGTGACTATCAGAGAACATCCTTATATATTTTTCATCCACTGTATTTGATGTGTTTTAAATTTCCAAACAGGCATCCAAAAAAAACCCACCAACTTTAATCTTATCTACTTTGGTTCACCATCACAGAATTTGTTCTGCACAAGATGCCAGCTTCATAAGTACTCTGGCAAAAACAGTCACAAATGATGCTGTATAATTAATGAACTGCAATTTGCATTAGATTCTCATGTGTTTTTAGGCAGAGCAAATTATACCAAGTTTATCAATGAAGTCTTGAAAGGTCACAAGATCTCATATAATACCATTCTTGGATCCTCGTTTCCAGGCCCTGAAGTTTTCTCCTTGTTAGTATTTTTTATCATTCTGATTTTAAAAATCGGATCTTCTTTTAAATGACATTTAGATCACGTTTCATGTTTAAGACACTGGGAAAGACTGAAGTGAAGATAGGTATAGTGATTTTATTTATAGCTATATGTTTTGTGTTTGTATAGTATTTGTGATAGGGTAGAAATTCAGTGTTTGTAGCTGATGCTTATTTTGTCTGGATGCAGTGCTGCAGACATGATTTTACTGTCTAGTTGGGTGCCTACAAAGTCTGGGGCAGTAAGGAATGAGATGGCAGGAGCACAGAACATTTCCACCTAAAAATAAAATATACATGTACTAAATTGTTTCAAATAGAACGTCAATGTCTACAACAATCTATGAAAATGTCAGTGAGTACTAGAATATGAGAAAAAATCATTTACCTGCACAATGCTTTGAAAGCATTTCTTTGCTGGAGTTAATATCTGAACTGACAAAGTGTTTTCTTTTGTGAGAAGTTAACCTTCCCGGCTGTGTGCGGGTTTTTTGATTTAGATCATATATGGAAAGAAAACTGATTGAACTGAGAAGCGTTGGCAACTTATCACCTAAAGTTTCACAGAGGGAACAGGCACACTGGAAAATCTGTCATTCTTATGCAATTTCATTACTGCAGAAAAAACAGAATCTTTCTTGATTCATTAAATGTATAAAGGCAGTACTGAGCAATGTACCTATTGCTCTTTCATGTTGACATTACTAACGTACTTGGCACAAACCATTTTTCCACAGACCGGTTCTCAGCTGCAGTTACTGTTGACAACTCAAGAATTTCATGACACTCACAAACAACACTAATTAGCCTTTATATCTCATTGCTGAATCTTTATCAAACAGATTTTTGGAAATGCTTCAGACGTCTGAATATAAATATTCATTACAAAGGGAAAAGTTCCTATTGAACTGTAAACCTTAGCTCTTTGCATACACGTCTGAAGAACTGTACACACCTGTGCACTGGGCACACTGTGGGCTGCCTCCTTCACAGTCTCCTCAGAGGAACAGGCATGGGGAGGAATTACTGGTGGGAACAGACTCTCAGCTCGAGCGCTGGGGCCGGGCTCAGCTGTTGAGCTAGTGGCTCCACTAAGCCAGCAGGGAGACTTCAGCTACACACATGAAAAGATAATTCTCATGCCAACCCTAGACCTCAAATTAGGAGTCTGGTACATCTCTAGTTCTGTTTGACACAAATCACTGCCACTGAAGTGCTGGGGGGAATAAGTGTATTTAACAGAGTTTTATTTACTAGCGTGTTGTTCATAAGAAACTGAGAGGGAAAGACCCAGCAGAACAACTATGTGTTCTTCTTTATTCCCCAGGGAAGTAAATGACTTGGAAAGAGTTGTCAGAATTTAGCACTCAGGAAATTCGATTCACATGGGCCAGCTAATTGCTCCCAGAGAAGCACGTAGCCAAAAACAAGGGCACAGAGGTCAACATGCAGAAACTAAGATGCATCAGGTTTTTGGTTCAGAATCTGGTCCTCTGCTACCTAACTGATTAAAGATGTTTTAGTAAATACAGTGCTCAGCTAGCACATGAAGACAGTGCTGTAAACCTACACTTTATCTGCACAGCTGATTAATAAGTAGGAAAAAACTCTCTGGCATATCCAATATAGTATTCATTAAATCACTCAAATTAGTACTGCTTTCTGCTCCAATAAAGAATCTACCAGCATGGAAGGAAAAAAAACCCCTGAAACCAATATATACAATTTAAGAATTACTCCTGTACAAATTCCTATTAAAAAAAAGTGAGGAAATCCCCACCATTTCTGAAGACCATGACTACTATTCTCTAGTCAGGTAGTCTGGATATTCTGACTGGTTTTAGAATCATGTTTAGAAAAGTATCAATCAGCTCAGGACAAGTTTTCAAACATCATCTCCAAATTTCGTTTTTGGTTACAGTTAACCATACTGCCTACCACATACACAAGTGTGGGCACTCTGTATTTTCAGCCATCCATTAAAACTTTAAACGTGGAAGATTCACATATATGGCAAAAAACAGAGATTCTTCAAAGAATCTTGATGTTTTGACTGTTCCGCTATCTGTCCTGCTGCTTCTTCAGTACAAATGTACTGTCAGGGTCATAGAGTGAGACCTCCTGTAATCCTTTCTCCATTTGATCGTGGAGTGCAAAATTACCAGTGCGCAGAATGAAACCTTATAATACCAATTCACATAAATAATCAACCAATACAAGCAGACATCTGGAAATACCATCATGACACCACTTGTTTGGTTTGCAAAGTCTGGCAAAGGAGAAAAATGAAGCAATCCAAGACAAAAAAAGAAATACTTTTTTTTTTAAACTTAAGACATATTCCCTGTAGGAAATACTTCCTGCCAAACTTTTAAGCTTTCCAAGGCTGACAGCTCTCTTCAGATGAATCACCAAGAGGCCATCATGTAGCTCTCATATTTACACATTCAGGAGGGCAACTTAACAGCTGCTGGTTGTAATTTTTCGCCAACAGTGGAAAAGCAGTAATAGCTGAGGCTTCCCAAACACCAGACCTTTTCTGATAGTCATTATACAGTTGACTGACATAGCAAAGGGTCAAGCAAATGCTCACCTTTACAAATCGACTACAAGGAATAACTATTATATTGTTTTCTCTATGAAATGTTCCTTTGCTCCCCAAAACGGTCACAACTCCAGCAACTTTTGTAGCTTTCTCTCCCAGATGTGCTAGATCCTGCAGAATCTCTAATGCAGAAGACAAACTTAGAGTTTAACTCTACTTTTGACCTGTTCTTTGACTTATTCTCTGGCCCAGATCTAGAGAGGGCAACGTTCCCAGAGCCCAAGCCTTTTTTTACCAGAACAGCACAAGGCAACCAAAAACCACTCAGGCAGTGAGCTGAAGTAGTTAGCAGAGAAAGCCCCAAGTCCATCACAGTCTTGAGAAGAGGAGTAACGCCCTCCCCTTCTTCACTAGCCATTCACTTGAGATGCGTGGATGCTCCAAGAAGCTGCCACAGCCCATTGGAAAGAAATACCAGTGCCCCAGCAAATGATCAAGAGATGAAGCTATAGCCTCCTTCCTCCCTGCTCCCAGGAAATATTTTCAGATGACACACTGTTATTTCTTTCTAAGCCCAAACATCTGTAACAGAATAAACTCATTAAAAAACAACTCAAGCTTAGCAAAAGCACTAGGGACATTATAAGGTGCAGTAGAAACATGAGTGACAAGAGATAGTTTAAAGCAGGTTATAATAAAAAAAAGTCTCTACCCAAGGCTAATGATGAAAACACTTCTCAAAAAGTTAAACTAAGTAATGTTTTTCCTGAGAAGATAAAGTCTTTTCTGAGCGATAACTAGAAGGCAGACATTGGATCTGCCTAACATGAACCTTCTATATTCAACAGTATTCCTCAGCATCCTTGAACACCCATGGAAATTAACTATTCAAGCTCCTCTTATAAAACATGAGTTTTTTTCTAAAGATCATATTTAGATATAGCAAAAATTAGGAGTTTGGCTTTCAAGGATAATGAGCACCCTGCTGTAGCTTCTTACTCTGCAGATGAAAAATCATAATACACATATCAACAGCAAAAGAATTTAGCCCTCCTGAGAGAGAACCATGCTGCAAGATTCCTCCCTCAAGCTAGAACGCGGAAAGGTGGCACATGAACTAGAGTTTCGGCCAAATATCATGCGGACTGCTTCCTGTTCAGCGTAGCAGCTCTTGACAATGACCTTTATTTTATTTCAAAGCTCAATAATAGCGACCCTGGAATCATGACAGGATACTTTCACTTTCTAGTATCGACTCTAATGAAAAACCACAGGGGAGATGAGCAGTGCCTATATATAAATAAGAATGAAGGCAGATCTGTAACAGGGCATGGTGGCTACCAAGGCGGGAGGTTACGTGCTTTCCCGCTCTCTCCCTCCTCCCTGGATTGGTGTTAGATATGGTGGTCTCACTCTAGGTCTGATGCTGCAGTTGTTGACTCCCCTCCTTTTCCGTTTGATGCCATAGTTGTCCCACCTTTCCTGCACAAACACAAACGCTCTGAAAAGTCCCCAGAATAAACTTTTCTGATGTGCCTTTAGCCACTGGAAAATGATAACTGCAAGATTTACTAGCAACACTTGCATAGTATATTTGGTCTAAGGTCAATAAGGCTATGAAATTTTGTGCTAACTGAAAGGCTGCCAGTGGGCTTTTGTTGGAAACAGACTACTATAATATAGATCAAAAGTTAATCTAAATCAAGGGGGGAGCACTTCATCATGGAGTGTAGTCACACAATGTCATGCCATGAAAAAACAAATTAAATTCTTGCTCATCTGGTCTTGCCATTTTTTCCCAATATGACATTTCTTATTTAACAGTAGGAAAGAAGTCTGTCATAATTAAATTAGATATTTTTGTTCTCCCTACTAAAGAAAAATATTTTTTTCCTTGTTCTATAAATATTGTTTATAAAAAATTGTTTATAACAGATGATAGGCAAGTTCTTGCAATTCATTGCAAGACTAATATGACAAACAGAATCATTAAATTCAATAGTTTATGAGGAGGCCAGATTTAAAGAAGTATATTAATAGCTGTAAATATAAGCTAATGAATCCTGCTATGTAATCCATTACAGATATGCTAGGCAATCAAGATTTAATTAGCTTTAATCTACTGATCTTCAATAGACATGTCAAAATAACATTTATAATAAGTAATAGGTAGAAATCTCTATCCTTTATCTACCAATGAAGATACTTATCAGCGCACTGTCATCAAAAACAAGAACCCATTCTTCAAATTAGACAATTATTTTGACTAATTCAAGTACTGAGTGGCTTCAATTTGAAAATCCAGAAATCCTTTCATTACTTTTCATTTAGCATTAGCAACATTTCTGACTGGGATGCTTTATAAATGATGGCTGTTCATTAGTCACTGGTATAATTACAACTCACATAATTGTTCAAGTGAGATTTGAGTAGCGTTATTTTCAGAAAGCTTAAACCTGTGGTGCGTCTCAGAGCATTTAATACAACTACAAAGAAAACACTTGTGTGCTATGATCTGCAGCTCTGTTTTCCATGTGATGTTTTCAGTTCATGTTTAAAAGTAGGGAAAAAATGTCTATAGAAGAATAACTGTATGTGATTTTGTTTATAGCAACCAAAAGCACTGTAGAAACCTGAAAGCCAAATTTTCTTCCAGCATCTGTCTGAATAGTTCCACTGGGTTCAACAAAGAAAGTTTGCCACAAAACATAAAAGTTATAGGCAAGTACAGGAAAGAAGAAAAAAGCCTCAGTAAAATAGCTATATATAACAACTACTATGAGCTAATGTGAGAGAACTTGATTAGTTCTGAAGTGGTAAAAATAAGCACCCAGGTTTGAAGACATTCATTCCATACTACTTACAGTGAGAACAGATGCTGCACAGCTTTTTTGCTATAGTTCAGTGATTAACTTTAAAAAACAAAACCAGAAGAAACTGTTATTAGTCTATACTGAAGTTCAAACTCAATCAGCCCAGTATAAAGAAAATTCATAGTACGTATTGAAGCTCCTGCTGAAAAATGATTAAATAGCCATAGCAAGCTATAAAAACATCAGACAAAGTAACATGACATGTATATTAACACAAATGTATGGAAATATTTAATCTCTATATATCTTCTCTTGCTCTGAAATAAATTTTGTATTAAAATTCACTTCTGCACTGTGAAATTATGTTTGATCCTTGGAAAGTGATAAGGAAAGGTCCTGATTTTGAAAGGGGTTTCCGTAGGGCCTCAGATTTCAATCCACACTGTGTAGCTTGCTTCTGGGATCAGTGTCTAGTTCTTTCCTTTGCAGAGTCTTGTGATGACGTGTTGGCAGAGGAAACAGCCAATAAGATGCAGTATATGTGCAAACAGAGAACGGAGGCGATTAGCAGAATTTAGCAATTCCAGTTATGTCACTCACATCATAACACTGACAGTTTATTGCCAGGACTACCTCAAGAAGGTGGGAAGCCAGAAGTCTGCAGGTACATATAATCTGCAAGTCCAAAACATTGGATTTAAGTATATATGCAGAAAAATAGGATACAAAATCCTGAGCATATTAGTCTCTGCACTTTTGATTTATACTCTTATACGCTCAGTAAATTCACACACAAATGAGCTGCAGAGCATATGCAGGTCTGACACATACAGATTCACATCTACTAGACATGAGCAGCTGCTTGTCAGCCCCACACCCTGCACACCTTTATATATAATGTTAAAGATTTTACCCTATAGTCTTATTTATAAGTGTAGTCCATAATTAACTTAAATAGCATAACATGAATAGCAATTCTTCACGTGGGAAGGATACAGTCAGTACTTCTAAAGAGTTTTTTTATCCCAATTTCTAATTCATCAGGGACAGTTTTTGCCACTAGCTTTAGTTGTATTCACAATCAACTGAAGGTACAAATAATAGAATTTAAACAGAATTAATTAGTTAGGCAGGTAAATCCTCTAATTTGCTACTGTAATTACAGGTATAAAACTAAAAGCATTCTCTGAGAAGCAAATCTTATTAACTGAGTAACAGACATAATCAGGAGACAGTAATGGTTTATGGTATGCCAAACTTGGAATGTGAGAAATACGGACAATTTTTGTACGTCTGAACTGTAACTTTCATTTTTGGGAAAACTTCAGCTTAACCAAAACTACAGACTAGAAGAATAACTACATAGCCTGGGATAAGACAAGAGAACATGATTAGCTGTACATAATTTACTTTGCATTTCCTTTTTTCCATTTATATATAGCAGATGGTAGCTGCTAACACTTCAGCACTCATAACTAATCAGACTCAACATCAGATCTGGCCAAAAATTTCAAAATAGTTTATTTGCTGAAGCACTGTTTTTGGGATAACTAGCTATACATAAGTGCATGTTAAATCTAGTAAATTGTTCTGATTACAAAAAAATTAAAGTGAGAATTTGCATTTGAAATGTTTCAAATGTAACAATTACCTAGATATGGGGTTTCTTCTTGTTATTTTGAGATTAAAAATTCACATTTCCCTTACAACCAAATTAAGTATTTTACTTAAAGGAACAAATTTTATTTCATGTTTTACGCATGTTATCAAGAAAGCAGAGATGGTTTCTGGTCGACTTCCCCATTCCACAATTTAGTCAAAAATCAGTTACCAAATTCAGCTTTTCATTCAGCTTTACTCATTATAAGAATACTTTCAATAAACTGAAATTTTAAGACTTGAATAAAACCCCAGTTAAATAAAGTGACTGGCTAGTAACAGTCACACAGAAATTGTTGTCCCTACTAGCAATTAGTTTGGCTAGAAGGAGCCATCTTTGGGTTCAAGTCTATGTTTAGACAGTGCTGCATGCAAATATATGCATATACATGACTGAAAACACTTGCATCTGCTACAGAAGGTTTCCTTCTTACCATGACTCAATTATTTGGTAGTCTAAAATAATACCATGACTTGTTTAATACACAAATGGTAGAAAAACCTTTTGTCTTTTGATAAATTGGCTATATCACTGACGTTGAATCCAGTGGTTCTCCAGTAATTGAGGCCATCAGACCCCAAATGATATATGTTTAAGTAACGCACCATGGAGCATTTGCTTGAAGCAGTTCTCCAAAATTTTTCAGCAGGATCCTGTCAAGCCTCAATAGGGCACCAGCCAGCTATTAAGAGACAAAAGCCTTCCTCATTGAAACCTAATGTGCTCGATTTTGATGTTGAATCTCTTTTAAAACGATGAATACAGCATTTAAAATGGTATGTATTCATTATGTGTTTTATTCTCCAAGAAACTATTACCATAGCTTTTAAAAGGGCATAAAAGGACCAAATGCTTCCTTTCACCATAGCTTCAAGAAGAATGTCTCATTCTCCCAGCAAGCACTCAAGCAGGATTAAAATTTTTCTTTAAATTAACTCAAAGTTATATTATTTAGAAGGGTGGTTTCTTTTCATATAGCTATATCAATTTTTCCATATGACTTAGTGTACTGATTAAGCCTTGGCCCACTTTAAGACTACAGTCACAGTGGAAAGATGAAGATGTATGATCTTGGAATCTCATAGACAAAAAAGAGCAAAATATAGGTGCATAAAACATCATTTTCCAGTTTTTCAGATGAGTTCCAAAATGAAAAGAAAGCTTATTATTCTTTTGATGGACTTAAATGAACTTCTGCCATTTTTTCTCCTCCTCTACCTAAACAAATTTAATTTCAACTGCTTTTAATTGTTTATTTATAGTATCTGATCTTGTATCTTGACATAATGCCTCAGTAGAGATTCAGGAATAACCTTCTGGGCTTAAGTGAATATTTAGCTGAATAAAATTAAGCATGTGGATATGCAGTACACAATAGGACTGCAGTATACTATAATACATAAATCATAAATTTACATTGTAAATTTATTTCTGTTTCCTCAACAGGCATAACAAGAACTTTGATTTTCTAATCAATTTTCTTTTAATACATTTCCATTCAGATCAAAATCAAATACCAAACATTTAAAAGTGGTTTTGGTGCCAAAAGCCTTATGTAAATACTTTAGACTATGAATAAATCTGGGAAGCGGGAAAGAAGATAACAATTTTCCTTCAGGAAAAAAAACAACCATGGCTCTTGGTGCCACATAAGAACGGGTATAGAGGATTAGACTAAGCAAACAACACATCCATCTAGCCCGTCTCCAAAAGTCGTATGGGACGTCCAGGTAAAAGTTAAAAAATAAGGCAAATATGCACAATACTTCCCCCCTCATGCTCTTCTAGACACTAATCATTTTCGTTAAAGGCACTTTGAGCCACATGATCTCTATATATTTCTGAACCCTCACTTGATTTCTCTCGAGAATTTTTCCAATCTCACCTTGAACCCATGTAAACTATTAGCATACACAGAATTGCCTGAGCAGTTCTACAGCTACGTGATTAAGATGACTAAGGAACTAGAGCATCTCTCATGCAAGGAGAGCTGCAAGAGCTGGGACTGATCAGCCTGAAGAGAAGGCTCAGGGCAGGTATCTTATCAATGTGTATAAATACCTGATGGGAGGCTGCCAAGAAGGCAAGACTAGACTCTTCTGAGTGGTGCCCAGGGACAGGATGGGAGGCAATGGGCACAAACTGTAACATAGAAAATTCCATTTGAACATAGGAAAGCACTTCTTTACTGTGAGAGTGGTTGAACACTGGAGCAGGTTGTCCAGAGAGATTGTGGAGTCTCCATCCTTGGAGAGATTCAAAACCTGACTGGACACAGCCCTCAGCAACCTGCTGTAGGTGACCCTGCCTGAGCAGGGGGGTTGGACCAGATGATCTCCAGAGATCTCTTTCAGCCTCAGCTATCCTGTGATACATAACCCATGACTCTTTAAGAACTGCCCTTCCTTTTGTTTGCTTTGGACCTGGTTCCTACCAGATGTGACTGATATGCTCTAGTTGTGGTACAATATAAATTATATTTATTATATAACAGATGTTAACAATGTTCCTATTATGTTCATCTGAGGATGTGTAAGTTTGCTTAACAGCAGAAAAACTTGAACTTTATTTGTGATCTCTATTTACCATCAAGATACCTTTGTAACAACATATTTGAAAAACAAGATTGCCAAGACTTTAGTGTATCACGAAAATAACTCGTAAGAAATTAGAGAAATTTAGTTAGAATAAAGGATAATATACTAACTAAGCTACAGAAGAAATACCTGAAGAAGTATGTTCTTGAAATATGATTGCAAGATCTTTAGGAATCTATGTAAACACGTCACCTTGAAATGTAAAACATATTTAGAAAGTTAAAGTTATTTGAACAGTTAAGGTAAATATTAAGACTAATTGATATGATACTAAACATATTCTTAACATAAAATTAATAACTTTTGTTGGTGTCAAAAAACGTTTCATCATTTCCATAAAAAGAGTTTCAGGAAGATAATCCTATGAGGTTACTACAAAGGTAAAGTACAAGTTTGTACTGTAATCATAAATCTGTGATTACTGATTTACCACATCAGTTAGAGCCCTTGTCCTGTTGTATATCTCGCTTACTTGATCAATAAACTTGAAAATATGAGGAGTAAAACTTTACAGAGAAGAGGAAAAATAAAGAATGAATCTCAATAATTCACTTTATAATGAAGTGCGTACATTTATATAACTATAAATAACGAGCTCATACTAAAAGTCCTGGGTTGATTTCCCTTTCACATTTATTTAACTTGTACAGTTGTAAGTTGATACCATTAAATGACCTATTTCCAAAATATGCAGGTATAATTTGACTCTAGTTTCTTTTGGCATCGATGATTGTTACAAAATTATTTAGCCTATTGCTAAGAAACACACAGCTAGATTTCTTCTGGATTTAATAATTACACCACACCACCACATATGAAGAATAACTACACTATATCCTTATTCTCATTTTTCCTTTTAAACACTTTTTTAAAGTTTATGTACCATTTTGTATAACAAAATTGAAAACTAGGCAAGTTATAAATAATTAAAATAACATAATAATATTGAGGAAATAGGCTAACCCCATTGGTTCTTCTTCACACCTAGAATACTGGCAGCTCGTGTCTGACCTCCTTTTACAGGCTTTACTACAGGTACTTTTAGGACTTTTGGCAATTTTTAGTACAGACAATAAGATGAGCAATGAAGAAGAAACTAAAAAAGAGCCCAGCTGAGTACATGTTTCACTCTAAAATCTAAAAGTATATCCCTGCTTGGCTGCTGTTGATTGCTTTTAAGTGTCTCTGGATTACTCTTCTTGCTACCTTCTGATGTTGATTCTCTAGGCTAGTATGTAGCAGAACCAGGGTGGGTGTCTATCCATTCCTTGTGCAGACATTCCCTAAAATGTTACCAACATCCCAAAAAAATGATGCTGACACTGATAATCTGAAATGACTCTGATAAAGCATTTAAAAGCATGTGTTTCACTGCACAGAGGCAACAATGTATGTTTATCTTGCATGCAGTGGATATTAAATTATACTTGAAAAATGGGTATCTACATGCTAAACCGCCACTTTGTATCTATACAACTGCATTCTCCACAGGCTATCAAACAGTTTCACGTAAAAAGAAGAGCAGAAAGTGACAGACTGTTGTTCCCTCTCCCCCCAATTTTCTTTCTTTAGAATTTATTTCAGTGATACTATTGATTCAGTAACTCCAACAAGAATAATAAATTTAACATTAATTTTATTCAGTTCCTATCTTCTGAAATATTTTCTATTCTTACGTAGGAGTCCTGCAGAAAAATAAGTTGTATTAGTAACAAAAAAATGCGAAGCTGCTGACAAATGTTCTTGCCAATGGAGTGTCTACAGAGCAGACAAGTGCAAACCCCTTGTCAAAAACATCTGGTATTTCATGTTTCTACTCACCACAACTTTTGAGGTAGTCCTATCTCAGTTTTAAATTCAGATTTAGCTACTTGCAATCAAAGCACACATATTCTAAACTAGCTTGGAGAAATTAGAAGCCATATTCCTTCAGCAATACGGCATTAACCCACAGATACCATGCTGCTGCCCCAGCTAGGTGCAGCTTTCCAGGGTTTTTCCTCTCTATTCCTGTAGTCAGACACCCTCCCACCCAAAAAAAACCTAGAGATCACATTGTCTAATTTAAGTACATAATGTTGAATTTTTAAAAAACTTGGTAAACAAGCTGTTTAAACACTTGGAGAGTATAATTTCTCATTAGCATTCATTACTGAGGCAGAACTGTTTTCTAGGAAATAAGGCTTAGCACTATCAGTAGCCTGACCACTTTTGCTTCAGGATTAGTGACACTAAAACTAAAAAGTTTAAAATACACATAGTATTATCATCAATTAGTCTGCCATTGAAAAAATGGTCTCCTAGATCTGAGGAAAGTCTGGCCAGTTCCACCACCCAAAAGAGAGAGGATGCTGAACTGAGTGAAGTTTGTCATCAGAGGAAACTGAGATGGAAATAAAACACCACAGAGCATTCAGCTAAAGTACTGGGGAAAACATTGTAACATTCAATTGCCCCCTCTTTAAAAATATAGAGCAACAAGATATTTAACTGCTTAACAGCACTTAATAAATTCTATACTACAAGTATTTGGCAGTTACAATTAAAAAAAAAAAAAGAAAGTCATTTCATAAATTATACATACAATTTTAATGTTTTGAAAAAAAGTTTCCTTTATGCCAGAAAACCAGTGAGTAAAAAAATAATAAAAAAAAAAGTCCCCCAACCTATAACATTTTCCTTTTAGAAAATGCTAGTGCTGCAATACCTAACCATATAAAAAAGTACGGATTGGCAGATTTTATAACACTTTCAGGTATACTGATCTGTTGTGCTGAGAGCAATATGTTTTCATTATACCTAGACAGGTACAACTTAGAACTGAAAGTCTGGGGGATGCTATCAACTTCTGGAAGATGTACTCTATTTTGTTCTTTGAAAGGAAATCAACTTTTTTTAAAATAAGGTATATGAAAAGCCTTATTGCTGACAACTTCTGTTGTCAAGTATGTAATTTCTTAAGATCCATTCTGATAGAAAGTTCATAAAATGCAACTTTTTTGAATGCAAAAAATTTCCATTTTGAAAAATCTCTTTCAAACTGAAGTCAAAATTACACACTGTACTTTAAGGAATCACAGAATCGCTGAGGTTGGAAGGGACCTCTGGAGATCATCTAGTCCAACCCCCCTGCTCAAGCAGGGTCACCTACAGCACATTGCACAGGATCGCATCCAGGCGCGTTTTGAATATCTCCAGAGAAGGAGACTCCACCACCTCTCGGGGCAACCTCTTCCAGTGCGCTGTCACCCTCACAGTGAAAAAGTTTTTCCTCATGTTCAGATGGAAGTGTCTGTGTTTCAGTTTGTGCCCATTGCCTCGCGTCCTGTCACTCGGCACCACTGAAAAGAGTCTGGTCCCATCCTCTCGACACCCTCCCTTCAGATACTTGTACACATTGATAAGATCTCCTCTCAGCCTTCTCTTCTCCAGGCTAAACAGGCCCAGCTCTCTCAGCCTTTCCTCATAAGAGAGATGCTCCAGTCCCCTCATCATCTTTGTAGCCCTTCGCTCAACTTGGTCCAGTAGTGCCACATCCCTCTTGTACTGGGGAGCCCAGAACTGGATGCAGTACTCCAGATGGGGCCTCACCAGGGCTGAGTAGAGGGGGAGAATCACCTCCCTCGACCTGCTGGCAACGCTCTTCCTGATGCACCCCAGGATACCATTGGCCTTCTTGGCCACAAGGGCACATTGCTGCCTCATGCTTAACTTGGTGTCCACCAGCACTCCCAGGTCCTTCTCCGCAGAGCTGCTTTCCAGCAGGTCAACCCCCAACCTGTACTGCTGCATGGGGTTATTCCTCCCCAGGTGCAGGACCCTGCACTTGCCTTTGTTGAACTTCATGAGGTTCCTCTCTGCCCACCTCTCCAGCCTGTCCAGGTCTCTCTGAATGGCAGCACAGCCCTCTGGCATATCCGCCACTCCTCCCAGTTTTGTATCGTCAGCAAACTTGCTGAGGGTGCACTCTGTCCCTTCATCCAGGTCACTGATGAAGAAGTTGAACAAGACTGGACCCAGGACTGACCCCTGGGGGACACCGCTAGCTACAGGCCTCCAACTAGACTCTGTGCCGCTGATCACAACTCTCTGAGCTCTGCCATTCAGCCACTTCTCAATCCACCTCACTGTCCACTCATCCAGCCCACACTTCCTGAGCTTGTCTATGAGGATGCTATGGGAGACAGTGTCAAAAGCCTTGCTGAAGTCTAGGTAGACAACATCCACTGCTCTCCCCTCATCTACCCAGCCAGTCATTCCATCATAGAAGGCTATCAGATTGGTTAAGCATGATTTCCCCTTGGTGAAGCCATGCTGACTACTCCTGATCACCTTCTTGTCCTCCACATGCTTGGAGATGGCCTCCAGGATGAGCTGCTCCATCAGCTTTCCAGGGATGCAGGTGAGACTGACTGGCCTGTAGTTCCCTGGGTCCTCCTTCTTGCCCTTTTTGAAGACTGCAGTGACATTGGCTTTCTTCCAGTCCTCAGGCACCTCTCCTGTCCTCCATGACCTTTCAAAGATGATGGAGAGTGGCTTAGCAATGATGTCCGCCAGCTCCCTCAGCACTCGTGGGTGCATCCCATCAGGGCCCATGGATTTGTGGGTGTCAAGTTTGCTTAAATGCTCTCTAACCCACTCCTCCTCCACCAAGGGAAAGTCTTCCTTCCTCCAGACTTTCTCTCTTGCCTCCAGGGTCTGGGGTTCCTGAGGGCTGGCCTGAGCAGTAAAGACTGAAGCAAAGGCGGCATTCAGTAACTCTGCCTTCTCTGCATCCTTTGTCACCAGGGCACCCACCCCATTCAGCAAAGGGCCCACATTTTCCCTAGTCTTCCTCTTGCTACTGATGTATTTGAAGAAGCCCTTCTTGTTGTCCTTGACATCTCTCGCCAGATTTAATTCCGAACGGGCCTTAGCCTTCCTCGTTGCATCCCTGCATACTCTGACAACGTTGCTATATTCCTCCCAAGTGGCCTGTCCCCCTTTCCACTTTCTGTATACTTCCTTCTTCTGCTTGAGTTTTGCCAGGAGCTCCTTGCTCATCCATGCAGGTCTCCTGCCTCCTTTGCTTGACTTCCTACTCATAGGGATGCACCGCTCTTGAGCCTGGAGGAAGTGATGTTTGAATATTAACCAGCTCTCTTGAACGCCCCTTCCTTCTAGGGCCCTCACCCATGGGATTCCTCCAAGTAGGTCCCTGAAGAGGCCAAAGTTTGCTCTCCTGAAGTCCAGGGTTGCGATCTTACTTGGTGCCCTGCTGCCTCCTCACAGGATCCTGAACTCCACGATCTCATGGTCACTGCAGCCAAGGCAGCCCCCGACCTTCACATCTTCCACCAGTCCTTCTTTGTTTGTTAGTACGAGGTCCAGCAGCACACCTCTCCTTGTTGGCTCCTCCACCACCTGTGTCAAGAAGTTGTCACCAATGCTCTGCAGGAACCTCCAGGACTGTTTGTGCCTAGCTGTGTTGTCTTTCCAGCAGATATCGGGGTGGTTGAAGTTCCCCATGAGAAAAAGGACATTAAGTAATAACTCACAAAAATCCTATCAGGACTCATGGTCACTAGTTACAAGGCTGCTAGTGCTTCTTGGAAAAGCCTGAAAAACATGTGGAAACTACACTGACTCAATAGATTTTGTCCATTTCTCTTTTTTGACCTTTATCACTTTTAATACGGATGCTAGTATCTCAGAGAGGTTTTTGAGTACTACTATAACATACAATAAATGACACTTTTGGAAAAAACATAAAGCTTTTTTCAGGAAAACAAAGTTTGTTTCTTCTGAAAAATTGAACTGTTATGAACAGGGTTTTTTTCTGTTTTATTATAAAATTATTTTCACAGAACCATTTCAATAGTAATTGCTTGCAAGGAAAGAGAAGAGCATGATTTTAACCACAGCAAATAAAGGGAGGGAAGCGAGCACAGGTGTGCACGACTGCCTGGTTCAGAACAGAAGGAGAACTGGCACATTCTTAACATTAACTTTTCAAAAGTCTGCACTGTGCATACATTAGGGAAAGTGTAACGTATCTTGTATTTGCAGACAACTATGGATCCTTTCAGTCTTTCTCGTACTTTCTTGGTAGGCTGAAAGGGCTACAGTTGTGAAATGAAGGCATTTTACATTCCGTTGAGGGGAAAAAAGAAGACTTTAGCATAAAACTAGGTAGAAACCTACAGGCTCCTTCTGTGAGGCTCTGTGACGATTACAACTGAGTACAGGAAAAACAGTTGCATCATCTTGCAGGCTGTACTTTTGTTTATACAGTGCACTATAACTTGCATTTTTTGTTGAACCATGAAGTTTTTGACTCTGTCAGCTTTAGTTCCACTATAACTCACTTTATATATACATATAGATGGATGATAGTTATATACATATTTAGAAGATACATTTTCTCAAGCCTGCTTATAGCCATGTTTTCCTCATTCTATACTCAGTAAGTTTAATATTTTTGTTTAAAGGTACAACACCACATTCATCCTTGTGCATTGCCTCTTTGCAAAAAAGTGAATTATTCTTTTCCAGGCCATCGCTCCAATTTATCAAGATCTCTTAAAACTGCAGTTGGGAAACCAAACCTGCTTAGGGTCTGCCTGAGTTTTAACCGTCTTAGCACCATTTTTTTGGTTGATTTAATAGGCACTCTAGTAAATGTTCTAACAGTAAGAATTATGTAATAGCACCAGACCCAGAGTACAACCCTATCAATATTCACACACAGCCCTTGTTATTTTGCTTATGAACCACTCATCGTCACTGTGAGCACAGCTGCCCATTCCATAGCACTTTCACCTATCCCATCAGTGACTAACTTATGAGAACATGATGTATAAACTTTAAACTCGAAACCCAGTCTTGAAAACTTCCATTTTCCCTCTAATCACAGTACCTGTTGATGCCATAGAAATAAGTCTGGTGGGGTATAACAAAACTACAAAGCTGCAGACACCTTCTGTTGAGAGATGTAAAAACTTCAAACACTGAGGAACTGCCCAGAATTGAGAAGACACATGGGGACTTAAGCACTGCCATCCTCAGCCTCTCAGGGGTCCTGATCCACAGTCAAGATTGAACTTAATGAATCACTGACTACACAGATAATGAAAAACAATTCCTCCAGAAACTAATTAAGAAAGAATTTCAGAGAGAATCAGCTTACCTAAGGTTATACAGCAAGTTAACGAAAAAATTGAAATGGAATTCAATGTTCTTGAGGCCTGGATTACTTTGACAGACACACAGGAAATACTGCCTCTTCCAAATAAGCCCACAGTTACAGTGTTGGGAATTTTCTGAAAGTGCCTTTTAATTGCAACAAATAGCTTTAATCATATCAGAACTTATTATGGCCACCACTCTCACATTGTGACCTATTCCATATCTTAGCCGTATAAGTTATTGGCAACAAAAATTCTCTTTTGTTTCATGTTTGTTCAGCATAAAGCACAGTAGATATGATCCATGACTAGAACTCTATGAAATTATTATAATACTAATACAAACTATAGCATCAACAGATTCAGAAATATTTAGACAAGGAATAAGGGAGATAAAAATAGCGTAATTGCATGGAAAGGAAAGTAGCAAAAGTGTCAACATTCATCTCGTTTATAAGAAACAAGTGCATTTTCTTTCCATGCCTAAACCCATTTGTTAGATCCACGTACTGAAATCCAGAGCAAAGGACAGTAACCCTGCCACCTGGCATACCATTAACGCAGGCTACAAACATCATAGGACACTTGTACACTGAGTGACACGTTCTTCCATACATAACCCCACTCTTCTTCTGCGCCTGGAACACCGGTAGCAATAAAGCTACAGTGTATTTGGTGTGCAACTTTTTAGTAACTTGGTGTTTGCTTCCTGCTTCAGACGATGTACTTGTAGCTAAGTTATTCACTATTGGTTCCAACCTTTAGCTTTGTGTTATTATCAGCACATTTATACAGGCAAGCAATTTAATTGCTCTTCTAAAATTATCCAAATGAAACATATAAGCATTAGAGAAAGAGAGAGAGACAGAGACAGAGAGAGGTCAGACAGCAGAAGAGCTCCGCAGGCTGGCGCCAGTCAGCATTTCACTTTTTTTTTTTTTTTTTTAAAAACATGACCTTGTCTTTTTTTCTTTTTTTTGTGAGCTCATCCCTATCTAAGCATATTGTCTTGTCAGAATATGAAGTGCCGATGATCTGTATCCCTGTCAAATTTGCATGTGATGAATACATGAACAGAAATATTCCAGATCTGTAAGACCGATGTCATTTTTGATTTTAATAATCATAATTCAATTTTATTGACTTATTCATTTGTGAGGAAACTAATTAACTTTTAAATGTAGCGTCTCCTTGGGAAAAAAAGTGTTAGAGATTGAAGAAAATTATGCTCCAGAGCTCCTAACAATGATAGAGTGGTGGTGAAATTAATGAAAATGAAGACAAACAGCAGCAACATTAAGTGAAATTTGGCTTTCATTCTGATCATGCACATAAGAGACACTCAAAGTCTACCTCCATCTTACAAATGACTAGTCCTCTTTTGGAAGGACAGACTTTTCTCTTTTTCCTCAAAGTCCTAGACTGAAGGCTTCACTAAATAGCATATGGATCAAGCCACAGGCTAATTATTAAAGAACAATCATAATAGTGAAAAAATACATCAAATAATAACTATTTAAAAAAAAAATCAAGTTACAATGACAGTTTCTATCACGTTTCATTCATTACATTTCCAGGGAAAAAAAGCCTTCTTTTTGGCTTTTCCTTCTACATTGGCTACTAGATTAATTTACCAACATATACATAGCAAGTCAGTGGCAAAGGCCAGAAGCGCCCAGAGACTCCTGAACCCAAGTCCAGTGCCGCTTGCATGAATCACCTTCTCACACACTGAACTCTGCTACAAGACACGTTCCACACCAAATTGGGGGTTTATGCTTTTTTAACACTTCCAGGTTAAATTAGCAACTATCACCTCTGACACTGGTCATCGGCCGCCTTTGAAGCAATTTTTGGGGTTTTTTGAGATGCAATTTTTTTTCAGAGGCTTTTATATGACACAAGACAATTTTAAATACTCCCTATTACCAAGCTCGTATACTGAACTATGCTGATGATTATAGCAGATGATAGTTTACAAGTAAGAGAAATACTAAAAGAAAAGCAGGCACAAATTTAAAGAAAAAAAGCGATAACGAAATACAATTCAGAAAATTGACTAACTTTATCAAGGAGTTATTTTCCATATTTTCCAAAGGTTATAACTTTTTTGAGCTGAATTAAGAGTCTAATTAAACTGGTTGCAATAAGGATGACTAAGCTTTGTGACAATTCTGTAACAATATCCCTTTTCCTCTAAAAACAATGTCAAAACCCAAAGGTAGCAATTTGAGGGAGCACTTTGTTTTCCTAACCGGTTACTGATTTCTTTGAAAAGTCTGAAATCTGTGCTCTGTTATTCAATTTGCTAATGCACTTTGGAACTAGATTAATAATAGGGGGACTGCTACAGAACATCTGGATGCTAATTTCTTGACAAATTCTGCTATGCAAGGTCACTCGTACAATTTCTCTTTGCCGCGCAGGTGCCTGCTTTCACTGTTCCAAAAAAATCCTCTTTTTTTGGCATGTTAGTGTCAACAAGTATCATGAAGTGTAAAGAGACGTTTGGCAAAGCTGTCACAATGCATGACCTTTCTGTAGCAGAGACAGCACTTGTAGTATAGCACAAGATTCCCATCTAAAAACATGTTTATTTGGCACCTGTTAGAGATGGGCTACATGCTATCTTCACAGATGGTTATAAGTGTTCACCACTATCATGTAACTTAAGAAATGTGAGAATCAAGGGCAGGATTTCTTATGTGAGAACATTCACATGTTGTCACATTTGAAGTCATCTGCTATTATAAATTCTGCTGTTAGCTAAATTAATCCTTTAAGTGTGAAATGCAAATTTTGCAGACAGGTAAAGGAATACTTAACATATTAGAGTTAGAGTGGTATATGAAGAAAGAACAAGAATTCAATTGCCTTGAGCAGCTTCTACATACATGTGCCCTCCAAGGGTAAATACTCTCCTATTTTACAGATGAGGGAAAAAAAAATTAAATGGTATTTCAAAACAGGCAATGCAATCCACTGAGAACCTTGGAGCCAGAATTCACGACATGCTGACACACTATACTAAGTGTTTTCCTCCCCTTCTACAGGCAAAGATCTCTCTCAGTCTCTGGAGGACTGGCATATGAGTTGGATGCTGCAAAAAATTGGGACTTTTCATGTTTCCGACAGCTGATTGCCAAACCAAGCTCATTCACAGAAAACAATACACATTACTGTTTCCTGAGACTTTTTAAATGTGATTTTCCTAAGACTCCTGAGGGCAGAGCTGCATGCTGACAGGCATTGAGTGCAAATGGCAAAACAAGGGAAAACCATGTAGCTAGTTCAGTTATATTAACAGAATGTAGCATTTGAATTTACGTATATATAAAGGCTAATTTAATTTCTAAGACTAAAAAATTATTTTAAGACTTGTCTTTACAAACATCTAAGGTTTACGTTAATGACAAAACATGAAATCAGAGATTTGAAAGTTTATTTTATATAAACCTTTTATTTCTTCTAATAAATTAAGATGTATTATTTGTAGGTAGAGTATGTAAAATTGGGTAAAAAGCTTTTGATCCAGTTATTTGACATAAGAAAATTACATATCACAATTTCCTAAATAGCACAGAGTATTTTTTATTTCAAGAATTGTCCCCACCCCACCCCAAAAAGGTGGGGGGACCAAAATTCTATTCCTTGCCCTGTTACAGATATGTTTGGTGATCTTTGCTGTTTTTGTGCTTCCCTGCTGCTCTCTGATACAGGGATGCTGACCTCCCCAATAAAATACTGCTCATCAGTAGTTTGAAATGCACTGTCAAGTATTACAAACATACCACAACAAGCGTGCATGCACATGTAAAACAATACTGGAAATCTCTTTGACCAACACCACTGTCAAGTAAGAGGAAAACAGAAAATCAGTTTCCATTTCAGCAGCTTGTACCATGCTAGGATCTTTAAAATAAACTTTTAGGTAGTGCTGTACTGAATTCCTGGCGAAGAGAATTCATGTTTGTCAATTCAGAAGATTCCTTGCTTAGGAAAAAGGACTTTGCACGTGATCCGATTCATACATTCAAAATGGAAAGTTACAGCAGTTCATTAACTTGGATTCTAGTGATATTTGATTAAAAATTAAATACTTCCCTGGGACAGCATGAAGTCAGATTTCAGTGTTATATTGGAGGACTGGAAGATACTGGAGGAGGACTAATATGATTCACAAGTATCGGTCATGTTTCATTTTGCAACATTTGACATTAGTTTCCCAAAGTTAAGGGGGGTGATACTTATATATATCAACAGATACCATTTCCCATTTTTATGTATGTTAATAAAATTTAAGATAAAATTTGAGTAAGGTCACAACTGGTCTTTCATCATCATTTTCCCAATCTGTTCATGCAACATTTGCGAACAGTGCAAATAACTTGCGCAAATAATTCCTGGTTTGTAGTGTCTTCATTGAAATAGTCAAGGTCAAATCTTGAGCTACAAAAAAATAACAACTTCAGAGTTGTAATGATATGAGCACACCTTTTAAATTCCTCAGACTTACAGTATAAGGTGCTAACTTTTAGGAACAACAACAAAAAAAACCCAGACAATATTTGTAGACTCACCATTTTTTATAGCTATTCTCACCAGTGAACTCACTCACTAGAAGATTCATGAAAAGCATACTCAAAATATATTTGAATGTAATTCAGACAAGTTCTTATATAAGAAGTTTTCATGTTTTAATATTACTCCAGAGCTAGCACTGAAAATACCATATTGACCAAAACCACTTCAGAGTAGACGCAATTTCCGTGTGCTTAAGTGAGTATAATCTCTGTACCACTTAAAAACCACTATATTGTCATATCAAGTACAGAACTTTGATCCAAATCCTTTATTAAATTGCCATTCAATTTAGGAAAGCAAACACCACCGCTTTCTGTTTAATATTTTCCTACAAGTTTACCATAAATTATGTTGTAATTTTTATATCCTCAGAGAAAGCGATAATTTGACAACAACTTTGTCTTCTTTTCCTCAGATATTAAGAGGAGAATCTGATACACATGAGATGAGGACTTGACTACATTAATTTATTCTCATTTCAGAAAAACAACATATAATAAAGTGTCACTGCTCTAATTGGATTTTTTAAGGTTTATCTGAAATTCATGCCCAGAACCTCCTGCTTAGTGACTTCAGAGTGGTTTTTTTTTTTTTTTTTTTTGTATGCTTATCTCTTATTTCACTAGCATGCGATTTTCAGCTTTGCTTCCTAAAGGGAAAACTGACAGCTGGACCAAAAAGTTTTGGGCCCTTTTGCCCCCTCATGATATTGACAATATGATACCTTTTTGCTATCTGGATAATACCATAAAAATTTGGGATGACACTACAGAAGACGGGAAGGAGTCTATGTCCCCTCCTTGCATCCTGGTTCTTGCATCCTACCTGCAGTTACCTGATTTCCTTGGAGGATTTCATCTCATTGCAGCTGCAATGCAAAGTGATACTGAAATATCTAATTTCTTCCTCTCTGATCTATCCCCTCTTTCCAAGGTAAAGGTACTCTTCTTCAGTGCAACCCCCTTTCCTGCTGCTGCAACAGTGTTTTTTTGCAGATAGTATCTTCTTAGCTGTAATTGCAACACTACTGCTAGCATAATTTCCCCAATACTAACATCACAATTGAAAGTCCTCGATTCCTAAACTGTGCAAATTGGACACTTGCAGATTGCACATCTCAAATTCTTACTTCAGTGATGGTTTTCAGCTGTGACATCCTACTGAGAGTGATCAATTACCTTTTCTGGAACTACAACTAAGCTTTAATACAGCTAGTGATTCACTACCCAGAAAAAATAACACCAAATGATGATCAGAATATCAAAGCTTCTGCAAAAGGCTAGCTCTTTGCAACAAGTCTATGTATGATCTTTATACTTAAAGTTATCTCATAAACTCCTCTTTTTCCACCTTAAGAAAAAAAAATACATTTTTTTTCAATAGAGTTGAGGCAGCAGAAAGGCCTTGGTGATTTAAATTTTACCATGTTCAGCCAGAAAGGGGCATGAAAGTAAAACATTTTATTTTCCAAGAAGTTGTATAATCATATTTCCATTTACAATTACTAGTAATACAATTACAATTATTATTATTATTCACAATTATTATTAAACCTAGAATTTATTCTATACAACCATAAGATGAAGCGTATGAGCCCTCTGTGAAAGAAATAACACCATTCGTCAGGCTGATGCCAGTATTTGTAAAAACAGGGAAAGGGGAGAGTGCCATCAGTGTTCCTTTCGAAGATGGCAACTTGAACAAAACAACAAGCTATTAGTATTTCAGTGGCATTTTCAGTACTTCAGTACCCACAAAACATGTGCTAATAGTATATTTGCAATCTTACAAAAAAGTCTCAAAGCAAAGCAACCTCTTCCATAAACTGAGATTTCCTCTTCTTCAAAGGAGACCAGCACAGTGCAGTGTTTGGAGAATAGAATAGGAAGATGAGCAGGTCTTTCAAGGACAAAGTCTTATATTATTCATTCTAAGGGTTTTCAGGTAAGGTCTTAAAACTTCAGCACTGACGGAATTGAGCTGATGCTAAAAAGCCTGTACTGTATGTTTTAAGAACATATGTTTGCCTCAACTGTTCGAACTTTCTCCTCTTGTCATTAATCTGCAATGTCTTAAACAGCTGTTAACTGCTGCCCTCTACCACTTAGGCAGCTGTAGTCTAACAGGTCCATATATGTAACTGTAAAGCACTTCATGAGAGAACTGCTGTGTAAGTATAAAATACTGCTACAAAATACTTCACTTAATTGGGATAGGTTGAACTGGGACTGTCATTTTATTAAGAACTCCCAGGAAACTGATTTAGCTAATGATACAGAATAGCACTAAGTGTTACTGAAACAGGACACTATTAGCAGGAAATCAGTGTAAGGGGGATGATTTTAGATAGCATTAAGTGGTGTTTAATGAAGCGATAAATAGAAATCAATTGTTAGCACTTATCCTTTCAATACACATGTTCTCAAATGCACATTTAAAGAATAGGCATATACAAGGAGGTAACACTCAAGTACAGCTGCCTTCAAGAGGCCTCAAACCAAACAGTTCCACAGAAAGATCAGGAGAGTGATGTTTCAGTCAAAAGGATTAGTAATCTATTAATCAAAAGGAGATGTTTTCCTACCAGCAAAAACTGCTGCCCAAGTGGCAGCACTAAGCGGTATATCTACTTTATACTTAGATAGTTTTTAATTAGTAGTATTGTACAATACAGAGTGGACTCACACAAACCTTAGCCACACGTATCTCTTCCTTTTATGCCACATGTTCGCCTCAATCCCACTTTTGAAACTATTTCTCATGTAGTTCTGTCCAAGGGAGAAAAAAAAGAATTTTTTCTCACAGTGGACTGCAAACATAATCATAGTGGTGAAGTGCTGCAGCACAAAAGAATAGTAGTAATATTAATAAAAGAAATGACACATTTACACATAATCTACATTAATACCTTCCTATGGTATTGTTGCCACAGAACTTGAAAAATCCTATGACTTCACCCATCTGTTTATCATCTCCAGTCAACCAAGTCCCTATGACTTTGGAATAAATGAAGCCTGCCCTGTAGGCCAAATCATTAATCAGTCTTGCCAGGCCATTCCCTTATTTCTTCAGCAGCAAACCAAACCCCAGACAATGATTCTGTAAAGCTCACATCAGATGTAATCATAAGCACGGAAATTAAAAGACTTACAAAAGGTAAGCAATTTATAGTAACAAAAGAAGATACGGCAGAGATGTAGCCTATGGAAATTAAAGTACTATGGTATTTTATATAGCACAAGTATTATGACTTTGAATAATATTTTCCTGATAACTTCTGCCAGTTCAAGTTGACCTGGGCTGTTCTCATGAAGATTTAAGATTTCAGATAAAGACTTTTTTTTCTCCCCCATATAATGCCATCTCATCCTATGCATCGATTTTCACACAGTTTATACAGCTAAGGCTTACGTTTGATTTTGTTTTACATTTGCTCTAGCTAAAACCAGTATTATGCTAACTTTATAGGCATCCTAAACTTTTTTTTTTTTAATATAAAAAATTGTACATTTAGTTTGCCAGAACCACCAAAAAAACCAGGTCATTTCCTCAGAGAAATCATGGTCTACGGGACAATAACAGAAGGTGATACATGCCAATATTGAAAAGAAAGAGAGTGGAGATGCTGGTGCACATGAGAAACAAGACAAAAAAAAAATCATGCAGGTACTTCAGACATCAGCCCCTTCTGAGATGGGTTTGGTTCCCCTATTGCATTCTCCCATCCCACACAAAAGAATAATTTGTTTTAAACTCAGCTTTAAATATCAGATTAAAGAGGAATCAAAATGAGAGAATAAACTGTAAAAGGTCTATCCCTAATACAAATATTCAGTGGGTAGATCAAGGGAGGAAGTCGATGAACAGGTGACCTTTGAAAGTGTGGATAAGGGGACTGGCCTGCAAAGCCAAGATCAGCATAGAAAGCTGAGAGTCCCCTCTAAGTTAGAAACAAACCACCCTCCAAGGTACTAACTTTTCTGAATATGACATGGGTCTATTAAATTTTTTTTGGAGTCAACTGAAATTAAGGAACTCTAGCTCTACAGATTAACAGGAATAAGACCCATAACTCGAAGGAAATACTTTAGGACAGTACAATAACCATTTAGGACACTATCTTTCTGTCAGATGGAAAGGGAGAGGAGAAGAAAATGTAGTTGTCTAGACATTCTTTCTAGAGCAGGATGGCTAACATACACATCAGATTAATATACAACCATAGTACCTTCCCCTTCTGGCAAAGTTGGGAGAATAATTTTGATTATAAACTTACCAAATAACTTTACCAAATAACTTTGGTAAAGAAATCTTACTCTGCCTTTGCAATCCCTCCTTTCCCCATGTTCCAGAGAACAAAGAAAACAGTTAAAGAAATATAAAAATAACTGTGAAGATCTCTATTGCAATCTTCTGTCTGTACCCCCGAAAATGCAAAACTGTGGTTCCCTTGATAGGGTTACTAGTATCTATTAACACATCAGTTTTGGAACATAAGACCTAAATAGCGACTTTTGCTAAACAGAATTTATGTTAGAATAGGGTGCTAAAGTCAAAATCATCTACAGGCTCTGTTGTGAATGTATGCTTCAGAAGATTGAGGCTGAACCCTTTGTATATAGAGATTTTTCAAAAATGGTGGTGCTTCACCCTAAAAATGTACAATTAGATGAAAACTGCATATGTTCATCTCTGGAATTTCAAAGTAACATTGCACATGCATATCATTTGTTGGTGGCTGTTTAAAATGACAGCCCACATGTAGCCAAGAAGTCTCTTATTATTGACTACCATATCCTTCCTACTAACTTCTTAACACTCTTTCCCCAAGAAATCACTACTGACCACAAGATGTTGATCTAGAACTTTGGTCTGGACTGTTTTCAAGCAACACACAAGTTAAGAAAATGGTCAAAACCCAAAGATAGAGCAAGGAGCCACCTTGGAGCTTGGGGGGCAGAACCTCTGAATTAAATGTCAAACATCTTTCAAAGAAGCCTGCTTCATATGAGTTCAAGTCCATTGCTGTAGACCTAATGAATATGCATGCATTTCTGTATTTGGGATGGTTGTCCAAATCAGACCATTCATCGAGGGTCACCTGTCACTAAGCAGGATTAGAGAGGAAATAATAAGGGGTCATAGATTCATCATTCTGTGTTACAGGAGAAAGAGCAGGATGGAGATATACAGGAAGAAATTTATTCTGAGCTATTGTGCCAAGAGAAAAAAAGTATCAGGCAATTTCATAGGAAATCAGTCCCAGTGCACCACTTAATAGATTAGAAGCCTTTGTGTAACATAGCATTCAATCTACTGTGGGTGTCAGGCTTAAAATCGAACAGGCAATTACACACATCTATTCAGAAATAAATTATTCCAATTACTTGAAAGTACCTATAAGAAAGTATGCCTCATGGAACTTAAAGAAATTAATAAAAAACAAGAGATTAATGGAAAATTCAGAAAAACTAGATGGTATATCTTGTGCTGTGAATTTATACAGTGACCATCTTTCCAGCTGGGTTAGCTGATCTGACAGTAAACATAATTTAGAATTAAATAATTGAAGTTGTAGGAGGGTGACCACCACTTCCAATTTAAACAGAAGAAAATATTAAAATGTAAAAGTTAAAATCTTTTAATTAGCACAGGGCTGACTCAAACATGGTGCTGTCAGAAATTCACCACTGGCCTTGAGATTTCCAAGACGACCCTCGACTCCATACAATGAAAGTTCGACAGGAGAAAGAATTACAATAGCTGTCACTAAGGGCCAAGGCTTCTGGTCAAACAACATTTTCAAGGCTCACCTGCCCTAAAGGCTGACAAGAATGCTTTTCAAGTCATTCAGGCTTACTGTAGGCTTTCCTAGAAGTACCATTTAGTTCCTTCCAATAAATGATGACAAGAAATTTATTTATTTATTTAAAGTAATTACAATGGAGGAAGAGAGGTAGTCACCCTGGTCTCCCAAAATAGAGAACTGAAATAGAGAAGAGTTGCTGTGCTTTGGGCAGAGTTCCATTGGTGCTTTTATAAATGTACTAATGAGCCACTGTCATACTGGTGCCAACCTGGCATTAGCAGTTACCATAAATTTACTGCAAGAACACTGCTGTTTGTAATAAGCTCTTCATTACACAATCAGGCTGATTTAGAGAAGCTCTCATATGATTTGCTCAGCAAATGAAGCAATATAATTACACCTCACTTGAAATCAACAAATTAGACTGCTGTTTGCAATTGGCCATATTATGTGCTGCTAGCATTCCAGCAATTGCAGGCCTGTTGCGGCCTTTAGCACTTAAATAAAGTAAGCATAATTAAAGTACTGAATATTTTTGAATTTGCAAGATCAGCTATGTAATAGTCACAATTTTTGCAATTAAAAAAGGGGCCGAGATTTATGCTTCACAAATTCCCCATAAGCTTAGGTCTCAGTGATGGTAACACCTAATGAATCAGCTAAAAAAAATTAGTGAGGAAATAGTCAAAGGGACAATGCTTGCTTTGTGACAATTTATTTTGCTCTCAGTGTTAAAGACATGAGCAGATTCAGGTCAAGAGGAGTAGGAAGCTATTAGCTCCGTCTTTGTTTCCACATGTCCTCAATTAGTGTGACAAACTTTACTTCTTACATAAAAAAAAAGAAAAAAAAAGGCAGCAAAACAAAACCAACTCTGAAAAATTTCCCTTTTCCAGGTAACAGTTTTGTGTCAACCTCAAGAGCAAAGAGGACTAGTTCAACTGCTTGAGGGTTGCAAAGAAACTTAAATGGAAGTGGTTAATCAGCAGCAGCTGAACATTCTTCTCTTACATGATCACTTGGGCAAGGCTAAAACAGGTATAGTAAAATTCAGTGCTGTGGTGTTCATTAACATTTGATTGTAAAGGCAATAGTATCAAGAGGGGAAAAATATACAACAAATAACAGGAAGAAACAGATGAGCATATATGAAAAAACTTGTATATATTCAGCACAGGCTACCTAGCAGGGACATTCAGTTATTCTTTACATAATGTTACTTTAATGCATTAGAGCGAAAGCTGAATGTCTTGAAGATATTATGTTGGCTGACACTGAAGAGGCAAACACACAGTAGCAAGTCTAATATTTGTTTTTGTGAGTGAGCCTGGCATGTTCACAAAAGCTGTATGTGATAACCCACTGCTCCACTTCGTTCAGGCAAGATTTTGCCAGTCACCCTCCTTTGCAAAACTGGGTTCTAAATTCTGCAGGTTTGGGGGTCTTTTTGCTTGTCAGAAGAGATGTCAAGAGGCTAAATGTTTAAAGACCATGAGCAAACAGATTCTACTTGGAAAAAAAAATAATCCCAGAACAAATTTATAAAGACTGACAGTCACTTGAGTTGCTGAGCAGCTTTGAACCACTCACTTTTAGTTAAGATTAAGGAAAAGACCACAGGAGCAAAACTATCAATATAATTGGGCATCTCCAATTTTCTCAATATTTGGCAATCTACCACTAAACAATGCAGAGAAACTTCCTTTGTTATGCTCATTGATACATAAATATATATATATTTTTGGTCAAGAATAAAGAAGTGAGGTCCATAGGTGCAATACCAGATTAGCCTTTTTTTAGGCTAGGAAGGCACTTGGGCTTTTCGGTAGTGACGGCTGACAGAAGTTCTTGTTTTACAGGGCACAAAAATAGGATTTAACATTTTGGTGCTTCTAAACAAATACTAGGCACTCTAAAAAAAAGTTGATGAAAAGTAACTGACATAGCTCATTTCAGAGAGAGATATGGACATATTAGGGATACCACAATTGGTGGAAGAAGGTCTCCAAATTGTAGTTCCTGGTGAAGGAAGTTCTATATGTTACCAAAAAGGCAGTTAAATGAGATAATTGCATCAAATGGTACACAGAATAATATGGACCAACACTTTCGGTTTCACTGGGGAAAAAAATAGTACTGCACTACAAATTAAATGACCATCAGGATTATCAGTGCCTGTGACGTGCTAAGGAACATTAGAAAGGTTTTGGGGTAGGAAGCATAACAAACCCAGCAACAATGACTTCGTTACCCATGTAATTTATGTAACCTTCCTGTCAGGACACACTTTCAAAGCTTCACTTTTTTGATATCCTAAGTCCTTTTGGGAAGCACACAGTGAGGAACCCTACATGAAGAGAAGCATTTTTTTTCTTGCTCCTGAGCAGTACTCAAGGTATGGTTTGAATAATTTAATGCAACCTTTACAGAGATTTTAAATTACCTATATTCTACACTTTTGCAGAAGAAAAAAAAGATATTCAAAGAGAAGGTACATCAAAATAAGAAAGCTCAGGAGGGGAATGTTAAGAGCAGCATCTGAAAGAGTAAAAGGCTCACCAGAAGCATTGAGGGTTTTGTTGTGTTAGTCTTTCTTTGTTTTGTTTGAAACACTGAGGTTGAGACAACCTATATACAACCTATCCAAAAAAAAAAAAAAAAGAGAGAGGGAGGGAGGACAGAGGGACAGGAGGATAGAAAATATGAGAATGTAGCCTGGTCAAAAAAGCAAGGCATCAAAGCATGTTAAAAATAAGGTTATTCTCTTGATGTCTAATCTAAATGACGAAAAAAAAACCCAAAAAAACAGGGCTGGAAAACAAAGTGTAAAAATACCTCAAGAAGGTAGGACAAAAGAGATGTTGAGGAGCAGCCCGTCAAATGCATACACACCCAGTAATAAATTCTTTTCCAAACAGAGAAGGAGGGAAGCCTGCCAAAGAGCAAGACTAATGTATAAATCAGAGGGGACACTAGCAGAAAGCCATGTAACTTCCAAGGCATCACTGTAGAAAAGTTTGTGGAGGTTTTCTCAATGGAACTTTTTGTTATCAGAGATAAGGTCAAAGGATCTGTCTCAAAAATTAATCATTAGTAGAAGTTGTACAATAAGTTTATGAAATAACCAAGATGAAAGGCCAGAACCAGGGGCTATTCCCTTTGGAGAACCCTAGCATGAAATGGCAGAATTGCAACTGCAGCATATAAACTATCATTTCACATTTTGATAGAGAAACAGAAGGTGTCAAATATGGCATCAGTATTTAAGGAGAGCATCTGGTGGATCTGTGAAGCTACTGATAAACCAGTATCAAGAAAACTGACAAAATCTGTAAGAAACAGTAATATTTATGCACATATGATATGCTACAGAATCTCTACATTGTTTTTACCAAATATAATAAAGAAAAACAAACTAGAATGCTAGGAAGGGGAAATTCCTTTCGTGAACGAATTAACACCTAATCACAAGATTAAGGGTGGGAAAATTAGTTGTTTTCACATCAGAGGAAAGGCAACATTGGAATTCCCCAAAGTCCTATATAAGGCCCGTGCTTTTCAACATGCTCATATATGATTCAGAACAGAGTGAATAGTGAAATGACAACTTTTTTGCTGACAATATACACTTTTCAAGCTAGTAAGAAAGACTGTAAATAGTTCCATCAATCCATCAATAACTGGATGGCAGATGAAATTCAACATAGATAAGCATAAAGTAACTCACAGGGGAAAGAAAAGGCTAACTTCAAATGTGTGATGGACTTTGAGCTGACAACTTTTACTAGTCAGGAAAAAAAGTATGATACTAGATATAAATAGACAGCTCAGGGGAAATGACAGCTCAGTGTTCACTAGTAATCAAAATAGGAACTAGAATGTAAAGAAAATAGAAAATCTTCTTATGCCACAAATCCACTGCATGCCTGTATCTTAAGTACTATCTACTGCTCTCTCCCCCATAACTTAAGATATAGGATAGCTAGAAATGGTGAAAGAAAGAACAAAAGGGATGGCAACCCCCCGATGACATTTCTGAAAAATGGGTGATAGGAATGATATATAGACCAAGAGGTTTTAGTCTAGAAAAGAGGTGACTAAAGAGTAATAACAACAATCTGTGTGAAGTCACACACGACAGAGGAAAGGTCAGAGAGATGATGTCCCCACCCCTTTACTTACTGATTCTTTTAATACAAGAATGGACTAGTATCAAAGTAAACTATCAAAATGAACTAAACAGGTTCTTGTTTCTACACTACAAGCAAACATGGAACTCTTTGCCACAAAACATCGTATATGGATTTAAAAGGGTTAAACAGATTCATGGAAGGAAAAGCCATCAAGGTTATTAAAAAAATGAAAAGTTACTACTTCTGCCTCAAAAAGCTCCTGAACCACAGATTGCTGAAAAGTTATTTCATGTAAGCATCATTACTTTTTGACCTGTTCCTCTACTCTTTCCTAAGGATGTGACATTAACCTCGTGGTATAGGGTATATGAGAGGGTATTTCTCCAATTCTGTACAGCAATTCTTATATTCTACTGGAATTAAGAATTTAATTGTATCCCAGACATCCAGTATCACTTTAATGATAAATAACCATCATTTTTAGTTAATGGCACTCAGTCAACTCATCATGGAAAACAGAACAAGAAATTTTATGAAGACTGCTGATTTTCTGTGGATCATCAGAAGGACAAAACAGAGCTTTCCTTGGGTTTCCAGATACTTCAGAACACCTGAAAAATCAACAGTGAGTAATACTATTTTTTGCTACCTACAGATCCGGTTGGTAGCAAACTTTACACCTGCCCTTATCAACATGAGATTATCACAATAAAATCAATGTGAACAGCACTGAAGGGAGCTTCACTTGTAGTAGCAGTATGAGGATTTTTTTCACTGTGAAGGATACCAGCAAGTAGGGAACTGAATTCAGTGATTGTTTTCACAGAATCACAGAATGGTTGAGGTTGGAAGGGACCTCTGGAGATCATCTAGTCCAACCCCCCTGCTCAAGCAGGGTCACCTAGAGCACATTGCACAGGATCGCATCCAGGCGGGTTTTGAAAATCTCCAGAGAAGGAGACTCCACAACCTCTCTGGGCAACCTGTGCCAGTGCTCTGTCACCCTCACAGTGAAAAAGTTTTTCCTCATGTTCAGAGGGGACTTCCTGTGTTTCAGTTTGTGCCCGTTGTCTCTTGTTCTGTTGCTGGGCACCACTGAAGAGAGTCTGGCCCCATCCTCTTGACACCCTCCCTTTAGATATTTGTCTGCATTGATAAGATCTCCTCTCAGCCTTCTCTTCTCCAGGCTAAACAGGCCCAGCTCTCTCAGCCTTTCACAGAATCACAGAATGGTTGAGGTTGGAAGGGACCTCTAGAGATCATCTGGTCCAACCCCCCTGCTCAAGCAGGGTCACCTACAGCACATTGCACAGGATCATGTCCAGGCAGGTTTTGAAAATCTCCAGAGAAGGAGACTCCACAGCCTCTCTGGGCAACCTGTGCCAGTGCCCAGTCGCCCTCACAGTGAAGAAGTTTTTCCTCATATTCAGATGGAACTTTTGTGTTTCAGTTTGTGCCCGTTGCCTCGCGTCCTGTCGCTGGGCACCACTGAAAAGAGTCTGCTCATATCCTCTTGACACCCCCCCATTTAGATATTTGTATACATTGATAAGATCCCCTCTCAGCCTTCTCTTCTCCAGGCTAAACAGGCCCAGCTCTCTCAGCCTTTCCTCATAAGAGAGATGCTCCAGTCCCCTAATCATCTTTGCAGCCCTCCGCTGGACTCGCTCCAGTAGTGCCACATCCCTCTTGTACTGGGGAGCCCAGAACTGGACACAGTACTCCAGATGTGGCCTCCCCAGGGCTGAGTAGAGGGGCAGAATCACCCCCCTCGACCTGCTGGCAACACTCTTCCTAATGCACCCCAGGATATCCTTGGCCTTCTTGGCCACAAGGGTACATTACTGGCTCATGCACAACTTGGTGTCCACACAGTCCTAACTTCTCAATTTCATTTAAAAATGCTGTAGGTACTCGCCCTGTTGAAGTGTAATATTTTGGAAGTATTACATAATACTTTGGAACTCAATGTGGCTTACCTCCACTCTCAAAAGAGCCGACTACCGAGCATCCTGCTCTCCTCTTGGATTTTCACACCTCATAAGAGAGATGCTCCAGTCCCCTCATCATCTTTGTAGCCCTTCGCTCAACTTGGTCCAGTAGTGCCACATCCCTCTTGTACTGGGGAGCCCAGAACTGGATGCAGTACTCCAGATGGGGCCTCACCAGGGCTGAGTAGAGGGGGAGGATCACCTCCCTCGACCTGCTGGCAACACTCTTCCCGATGCACCCCAGGATACCATTGGCCTTCTTGGCCACAAGGGCACATTGCTGCCTCATGCTTAACTTGGTGTCCACCAGCACTCCCAGGTCCTTCTCAGCAGAGCTGCTTTCCAGCAGGTCAACCCCCAACCTGTCCTGGTGCATGGGGTTATTCCTCCCCAGGTGCAGGACCCTGCACTTGCCTTTGTTGAACTTCATGAGGTTTTAAGGTGTTAGTTTAAGGTCTCAGGTTTGACATCTGCTTTGTGAAAAACTCAGGTTCCTAGTATAGTCTCCAGCTTGGTGCAAAACCTTTGAAGCAACCTTGACAGCTTGCTAAGAAGCCAATATTTTTTGGCAAAATTAATTTGCAACAGTTGAGAAGAATACTATAATGATCACATGAGCTTATATTTTTTACATTACACTGGCTGATTATTATCCAGCAGTAATCAAGAACTGTGCTATTCTTTTGATCTCATTAGCATTTAGACATTTTATTTGTGACTACTTTTAAGGACACTCATATTAATTTACTGGTATTTCTACATTGTTGAAAAGTCAGTATATGTATTTGTTATTCTTCTAACTTTATAAGAGATAATAACAGCTTTTGATAAATCCACTCCATCACAATGAAGTTGCCATTATATTCCCTAGGCAGAAGGCAAATATTTTAGAAAAGTCTTAAAAATCTCAATCTGAAAAATAATCAACCTATTATTTCTTTGAGAGTATACTTCTTTAAAGTCTAACTGTAATAATATTGATTCCCCCAAAAGAAACAGGCCTTAAAAAGCTCTCAAATGTTTCATATAAGCAGCAAGCTAATAAAGATGTTATGTAAAAGCCTTTAGCCTTTTGCAAGCAAACTTTAGGAAGTTGTTTAGTAATGCAGTACCCACATTAATGGCAATGATGAAATGATTACATTAAATTAATTCAGCTGTTAGGCTTGTTTAATATACATATAGATATATATACTTACATGAATAAATAATTTGAAAAGTCAATAAAGATATTACTTTCACTACCAAAATACTAACTTTCTAAAACAGTATATAGATTTGCAGGGATGCAATCCTCACATAGTTAAAGACTACAGTTTGCTGCCCACAGAAATATCCTCAGTCTTTCAGAAATGCATTGTACACCTCCTTTGCTTCTCATTTGGTTTGTGCCTTCATAAATATGAAAGCAAATAAAAACAGGGCAAGCTGATTTGAAAGGGTACTTTACCGAAACAGCAATATAATTTATGTATTCATTTCTTAATACAGTTCAGAATACCCACCATCTTCTGTAATTATGTACTGAATATTGTAAAATTTGTTGCATTAGGTCATCCTGATGCTGCATATTAAGTTTTAATCTTATGATAGACACACTGAAACCATATAAGATTACCCTTCCAATCTATATTCAATCAGCATTTCCCTCCCCCCCCCCCCCCCCAACAACCACAGGCCACCAGAAGCAGCCACACTGCGCTATTTTGTGAATTTTAAGATTATATTTAAAATAAGTATTCAAAAACCCCTAATACTACAAAAGAATTCCACAACACAAACTTCTAGACAAATTAAATAATGCAGGCTTACATGAAAGAAATACGCTTGCAGTACAGGGCTTTGTAGCACAAAACCCAAACAATGCTGCAAAGTGGACCTGATCAAGGGAAAAAGGTAGAGACAAATTTTAGAGCCTATTTCCTTTGATTCATCCAGATAACAAAGATAAGTTTATCGGGAAAAAAGGTGCCTAAATGTCATTTTAATTGTCAGCTATGGTTTCATTCACGTATCCTATATTCTCTGTCATTGTTATCTATGCAAGCTTATAATGAGGTGTAGAAGCATCAGAAAAACACATATGGTTATATGCGTACACACATGCGCACACACAGAGTCTTTAAATAAATTCTCTGTATTCACCTTCCACCATATTCTTTGTCAAATAACAGAGATACTGAGTTAGAATTGAATTCCACAGCACCTTCTTCTTGATGTAGCTGCTTTTCTGTTTTGCAGGGTAATGCTGCCTGCTTTTTTCTGTCTATTATATGTTGGTAAGTTTGCCGAGAGATATAAGAAGGAGATTTTATTTTTTAAACATACATGAACTTCTCTGAGTATTTTTGCAAAATGTTACCAATATGCTACTATGTTTCTATTCCCTATAATCTCACACCTTCTTGTCATAAACAAAACAGTTCACATTAATCTTTTTGTCTGTCACCTTAACAGTGCAAACAAAACTGATAACTAGAGAGCTAGATTTAATATCCATTACTGGCTTTCACTTCCGAAAATCAAGTTTGACTCTTGTTTCATAACTGGAATAGTTTTGGTTGCCTACACTGTGATGTTTATACTACAAAGAGACAAGACAAAATGAGCAACATTCACTGTTCTAAAGAGTCCAAAAACTAAAGTTTTAGAAAGGTAAATGGGGAATTAATTAAAATTAATGATGTTTCCAAATTGTGATCTGAATCTGAAAAAGTGCTTCAAGAAATACTAAGGCTGGACTCCATATTCATTGACATTCATATTCTACATGGAAAGTTTTATGAAGAGAGCTAATAACATGGGGTTAACAGTGCACATGAGCATAAAACAGGAATTGTTAACCATTTTAGTACTTGAAATACCATAATTTTCAGAATTTTCAGTGTTAAATTTTGCAAGTTAGTTCTGTGGAAAAATATATGAATTTCTAAGAAGGTATCACCTGTCACAAATTGGAGAAAAAAAGAAGTTGTGAACAGAAAATCAGTAAGTGCCTCATATAATGGCAAGCTTGATTCAGACCAAAGCATTTCTGAATATTCAGATCATCTGTACTGGTTATCTTTAAAAGACAGTGTTAATTGTGTCATTTCTCTATATTTCATATGCTTTATAGCAATTCCTACAGGTATCAGCTGAGATCAGGATCATGCTATGCTTGTCACTGTTGATATACAGAACGATAACAGTTCTTGCTTCAGAGAGCTTGCAACCAACTGCAGGATCTTACAACAGAATAAAAAGACAACTCAAGAAACACCATCCTAAGGGGACTATTGGCATTTATTTGCTTTACTACTATATCTTACTGTTGCAGTGCTTGTATCTGTTTACTTGCAAGACATTGGAGCGTATCCAAGATAACTTTTTGGGAAGGTATTTAAAAACATTGTCTCCTGGAGATATTTATTTCTAAAAAGTTTGAAGTTTAGATTATGTCAGAATTTCTGGCACAATTGAAAGAATTTTGCTGTTGCTATTAATGGGCAATTAGGAGCCATCTATGGCAAAGAATGCCTCCAAGTATAAAGTGAATGTAGATGTTGTGCTTTCAGCTTTAGAGAGTACACACTGTCTTAAGAAATATTAAAAGCCAAGTTTGAGTTAATGCCTAGAATAATAATCACTTCTGAAAGGTGAGTGTGGTTAAGCTCAGCTAAGTCAGAAGGCAGTCAAGACAACTGCGCCCATATACTTGCTGAATTCAGAACCTAAAGTAGAAAATCTGTTTTAATTTCTCCTACATCCTCTGCTTAGCTCCCACATCTATGTAGACGTCTACAAGCTGAAGATTCTCTTGAATAGCAACATTTTTACAAAGGTGGTAAGGAACAGATAGGAGAGGAAAGGAACAGAATTTGTGTTTTATTCCAAAGTCTTTCTTCTCCTATACAGTTTGGACAGGTTGGAAGCCCCCAGCGTTACATTTTCACAGCATCCTAGAATTATCACAGTTTTTGTTTGTTTGTTTTTAAGCAACACAAAGAGATGCTTGGATAAAAGGGCAAAACTTTTAGAAACTGCAGAAGAAAACACTTATTTTCACTTCTTTTCTCAAAAGTTAACAGCAAAAGACTCCTGTGTCTGAACAGCTTGAATCAACATTCGCCTCACAAGGCAAATGGGTTGTTCACTGATGATCTGTCTAGCAGCACACACCAGACATGGGACCACATTTAATGAAGAAATTATACTTGATTTGCAATCTGCAAATCCGGTAGTTGCCTGATGGATAAGCAGTGTATGTATAGTTTCTTTTTCAGTGTTTTAAACAGCAATAAATTATACATTAAAATATATTTCATACAATACTATATGCTAAATATAATTAATTGCTATGAAAGTACAACTTTTAAATGTTAAAAAGGCATTTTAAGTAGCCATAACGTTTTGACAGGAAAGTTAAGCACTGATGATATCAAGAATCTGTTATGCCTTTTTGTCATTTAGTTTTTCATCGGCTTTTCTTGCTCCAGTCATGACCTACAGTCAGCTTAAATCACACCTGACAACCTGGCAGAAAAGCTGTAAAAGCAGCAATTAGGAACAGTGAAAACACCCTAATAATTTATTGTCATCCTGGGAACAATTTGTGTCTGTTACTAAAAAATGTGAGAGTCCATAATCACAAGACAGTCCCAGACCAAGTAGTCTTTCAACATCAAAAAAGAAAACCAAGGAAGTGCTGGGGTTGAGGGAAATTCAGCTGAGACTGTGGAGAAGCACGTGTTGAAACATTAGGAAAAATGGGAATATTCAAAGTAGTTGGTCCATCTCTTTCTCTTCTAACGCAAATAGTTTATTCCACTCTTGACCTGCTCCACCACCCCCCTGTTATATTCTGTCTATAATACACAAGTCTCCAGAATAACCCAAGTAGAGTTAAATAAATTTCCATGACAAGTGAGGAAACACAAATAGTGTTTTTAAGGACTAAGTGCACCAAGTGGAAGACCTTTCATTTATTTACTTACTTTATAACATAGCTTGCTATCCTGCTATACTGGTGTATTCACAAACATCCTGAAGTGTCACTCTTTTGTAACATTTACTTTATAGAAAACTGGTATTTTAATAATTTGTTCTATTAAAACAAATTTTAGTGCTCAACTACAGTTCAATGACCAAATTAATGTTACCATTTTGACCCTTCATTCATAATCTACAATTTTAATGAATTACCAGATACTTTTCAAGTCTGACTTTATATGTTGAGACTGAACATGATCTAAAATTGCAAATTGGGGATATAATACCAATAAACTCTGCCAAATTATGGAAGCAACTTGCTTCCAAATTACTGACCTCCCACTTCAGTGGGTTAACTAGACTTAGTGGGTTAACTGTAAGGTGCACTAGTCTAGTGAACACTAGTCACTAGTGTTTATGCTGCATTGAACATTTAAGCAAACCCCTTTAGAAAGATTTTACTACTTCAGTGAGGGCAGCATAAAAGTATTTATATTGGTAACTTTTTTTCCAATACATGATACTTACATAAGATGCCACAACAGCAGTACAGCTGCACTCAAGGTAAACTTAAGTTTAAGTCCTGAATACTTTAGAAAAACGTATGCCCTACCTTATTGCCGTAGTGACCTATTTCTATTTGAAGTCTGCCTACCAAAACACCTTTCTCGAATGTTGCAAACCTCTACAGAACTCAGATTACTTTAACAGAAGCTACAACTGCAGTGGCCACTAAAATGAAAGGAATGGAGAAATATACAGAAGTAACAGTCAGATTCCCAAGACAGTGGGTATTTGATAGGTATAAAACATACATGTAACAGGAAAAAAATAACCTTTTCCAACAAATGGTGCAAAACAATATAAGCTTTGCTTGTTATTCATTATTTGTATAGTGCTACTAGAGTACCTTGCACTTTGCACACATATTGTTTTCATTGCATCCCACAGCGAACAAACATTTGTCTTTCCAGTCAAAAGTTGCAGTCATTAACATGTGCTTTGAGACACCACAAACAGAATGGTTTCAGCTGCTGTGCTATAACCTGCTGGCAAGGCAAGAGATCTGATCAGAGCGCTAGGGAACAGTGTATAAGTTTAAAACGTACAACAAACATAAATGTATGCAAATCTTGAGGACCACCTGAGAGCACTCCCACAGCAAACCGCTGTTTCCCTGCTCCTATTATGTTAGCAATAGGATATTAAGAGAAGATGTTCTGTGCCTGTGGAGCATCACTGGATACTAACAGCAGCGATATCCATTCAGCAGGAAGTTTCTCAAATGCATAATCTTATCTGCTGGCTTAGCGTTCCAGCTGGCTAGAGACACTTCTGGGCAAAGCAGTGAATGATACACTTTTCCTGGTATGAGAACCTTACAATAAACAGGAATGTTAAGGAAGCTAATTTGATCCTGCTCAATTAGATAAGATGATATTGGTTTTCCTGTTGAAAAATCATTGGAAAAATGATGAAATAAAATAGATGACACTGGCAAAGCAAGTTTACTGCAAAATATCAAAATACTAGGCAGGCAAGAAAAACTTCAGAGTTTAATATGCTCAGATAGCCAATATTTAAAAAACTGGGAAAAAAAGATCAAAACAGACCTTAAATACAGCTTATAAAACTGCAACAGGATTAAGGTATTTAAAAAAAAAGAAAGAAAAAAAGAAAAAAAGAACCCCTAAGACGTGCTTCAATTAAAAATAGAAGTTCTTATACCAGATTGGGAAACAGCTATTCAGAATTTGTCAGATGTTTCAAGTTCTCTTTTCAGATGAGAAGTTAATTACACTTAACTTTATATTTTCCTTTAAATTTTGCTCAGTACAAAAGGTTATGCACAAACTCAGATTCTGCTTACCTTTCCTAAATCAGCAAAAGTCAAAGTGCTTAGCTGTATTCTTTAGACAGGAGTTACAATTTATCAAAAGCACCTATACCTCTCCAGCTTGCCAGATAAAATTAGACAGCTTTAAAAAAAAAAACTTAGGTCCCACCAATGGGAGCAGAAAGAAATCACGTAAGCATTATAAGAGAGTCAGTAAGATGGATTAGTCCCTATTTTTTCTCTAAATAGAAAAATTAAAGTCTTTTCAAATAAATTTCCAAGGATGGCCACATAGTTCTAAAAACCTCCAAGAGCATAGAGCAAGAGAGGTGCAGCTGCATTACATAACTTTGGATACCCACAGAATATAGTTCACCTGAATTGTGAAATTAGAATCAAAATGATAATTTTCATTAGAAATAGGTAAACAGCATGAAATCTTATGGCTTTTGAAGACCTGCTCTATATGCACCATTAAATCCAATCATGTGCACTACAAAGTACTCCAACACTAAGTGACAAGCATTAACATAGATCCACGTACAGTTGGAAACCTGTGTTTCTGTTGCATTAAATAGATACAAAGATAGCTTATTTCTCATCATTTCCACATAATAAATTTCTCACTTATGTTTCATCCTAAGGTTGTTTGCTTTTCATTATTATAACTTGTACAGATTTTTTGGTTCAGTTTATAAGGGAATCTGTCTGCATGACTACTATATTCTCCTGGCTAGATATTCTAGGTTACCCTTCCTCATACATAAACACTCTATTCTAAGCCCTTCTTTGCAAAGCAGCCAATATACCGTGGAACAATGTGCCTTCTGGGATGAAGGTTACATCATTGACTTTTTACCTTACCACATCAACCACTATTTCAATTTTCCTTGACAACTGCCAGTTCCCTAAAGCCATGCTGGAAAAAAAACAAAGAATGTCTTTTTATATCTTCCCAAACTTTTTCACCAGAAACCTAGAAATAAATTGTTTTGCATCTCTTTGATTTGCCATGGCTTAATCTAAGTATTTTAATTAGACCCTGCACTTTGAGTCTTACAAAGAATGAAAATCAGATTTGCAGGTCATCATTATTGTTAGTCATGTTAATTCATTTCTCTCTACATGTTTGAACATTTGCAATATTCATGAAAGTATTAGATTCCCTATATTTGGCCAGTTCTGCACACTAGCCAACAGCTGAGCACTTTCATGAAAAATGGAGAAAGAGCTGTTAACTCCTGTTAAGAGGAATTGACCCCAGTCCTGAAACAACTTAGTTCTATTTAAACATGAAAGAAAAAGCAAAACGCCCATTTCAGCAATATTCCTTATGAAGCTGAGTAAAAACCAAGTTTGTTGTTTACAAAAGCCTTAATGCAATTCTTCACACAGTGCATTTCTCTAACCAAATTAAAGGTGAAAACTGGGACAGCAAAGAACAGGCATGATCATTTTTTGAATTTTAGAACAACTTATTCTTTCACAAAGATATATATACTAAACATCTTTCTTATTTTACACATGGATAAACTAATAAGAATAATTGAGAAACAGAATTTCTATAAATTTATTGTTTTTCATGTGTAACACTTCTAAAATCGTTTGAGTTTAAAAAAAATGGCAACAATCCAAAGTTGTATTTAACCACTCAATCAGAATCTTATTACAGCAAGATACTCTTTGAATGATTTAGAAAGTGGTATATAATATGTTTTACAATATGGTTTTGAATAAAACAGTCAATTACATAAATGAGAACGTCACTGTCAAACAACCAAAATTGCTCATAGTCTTGACTTGGTCATTTTATATTTAATGCTTAAATAATTCCACTTACACTCACAAATCTGTTAAAGACAGACATTGTACCAGGGAGATTTACGTATCACATACTAATTAGAAACACCAGCGCAACTGAACACTCCAAGGATCTGTCCAGATACCTAAAACACACAGGAAGAATTGTAGTTACATGTTGTATTTGTACATAAACACCATCAGAAAACCTGCTTTTACCTTTATATGAAATGGGAACTGGCCTTTAGATGTACGATTAATACCCTTTAGATACCCAAGTAGTATTCTTTGCTGAGAAATTAAGAAAAAACATTGCTGATTCATCTTAAAATGCAACCTATGCAGAAAGATAAAATAACAAACATATCTTAAAGTTTCAGAACAATCGCATCAGAACTACACTTTTGGCCTGATGGTCCAAAGAAGGAGAGTGAAGTCAGGAAACGGAGAGACAGTTTCTGTTCGTGCTCTGCTACTTATCTGTCATACCAATGTGGGAACATAGCTTTGTCTGCAGGGTTCTGCTACCTAGTTCGTCTTTTGTATACATCTTTCTAAGGCAAGATGACATACCTGTTCAAGTGGCTTTCCATCTGTAAGGACTGATTACCAAAAAATCCATGTATAATCTGTAGTACAAATTATAATAGTACCGAGAGGCTAGACTGCCAGTTAAAAAGAATAGTAACTTAAAGATGCAAGGTATTTCATACGGACTAGTATGCAGTTGGGTAACGTACCCCTGACTAGCCTCACAGTCCATGCAACAACATATGTAATGCGCGAGTGTCACATAAGTTACTATGCTCATCTCACAGAGAGAACATGAGGCAGCCAACGTGTTAGGATAAAAGGTGGCTCTAGCCTGTGGGCCTGCTTAACAGGCAGCTGAAATAAACATCATGATAAAGGAAAATAACAAATTACTGTCATATTTTTCAAAGACTTGATAATATAACATACTGTTCTCTATTCTGGTTTTTTTGTTGTTGTTTTTGTTTTTGAAATACTTCTTAGGCATGACAGGTGGCTAATACTCAACCCAGGATAAGCAAAGCTCAGATAACCTACATGAGATACAAGCACAGATTTTTCAGTCAACATAATTGTTCTATAACTAGGACAAGCAAATCCCTTCTAACAGGCTTTGCATGAATTCTGAAAGTACCCAGACAGAACAAAACCCATTACAACATCCTGGAATGCAAGTGATTGTCCTTATCCAAAAGGAAGGCTGTAAACCATGACCAACAAATGGGCTCAAGTAGTTAACTACTGGATACCTGCATACAGCTTACAGAATTTCATACCTATCTGAAGGGTTCCCAAATTCTTCCTGCCCGCTGAAGAAGAGAAAACCTGGGTTAATTACATTTTTATAACCACAGTTATTTTACTGACATTTATAATCAGATCATATTCTTTTCAGAATGACATATAACTTCTGGCAGCTACAGAAGTTGTCCACTTCAACAAGCTAACAAAGTTGAAATAGAAAACAAGCAAAGGTGGGGAGAAAGGGGGCGGGGAGGGGAAAAAACATGGGAAAGCGGAAGAAGAAATGAGTTCATGGCTCTTGTGAAGCTCTAAATTCAGTTAAGATTACCTCAACTAACAACCTTTACAAGACTCCATAGAAGTAATGCATTCAGCTCAAAAGTAATAGTTGTCAACAGCCTTCAAAAATTAATCACATGTGCTACATGAATACACACCAAATAAAGGGCTCCAGTGTACAAGGCACTGTTGATAAGTCTTATATTTTATGCCTAAAATTTACAGCTGACATTTAAATTGCCACTCATTGGTTAAGAACATGTTCAGCTCTCTTCCAAAGAGAAAAAAAAAACAAGGAATAAGTCAAAAAAGGATATTAAGTCCCTGTTAATAACACACTGACTAGATACATATATTTTAATTAATGTATTACACTTCAACGTCTTGTTCACATGTTATAATAGTTTGTAGTACAAAAATCTATTTCCTACGATTAATATCAAACTGCCAATATAAAAATGGAACAAGGATGTTTTCTGGTAAGAAGTACTTCAATTAGTGTTTTCAAGTACATCCAAAGAAAACAATAGTTTAGGACCCAAGTATAACTCTGGATCATTTTCATTTTTCCATTCATTAACATAAGGTAGCTTTGCTTCCTTGCTTATAGGCATTAAATCAAACCACTCAGAGAAAAACAAAACTAACATGTGTCCTGAATTATTTTGCAATGTTAAAGGACACTAATATCACTGCATTTGTTTACACACTATATCTATCTCTTTCTACACACCTGGAACTATTTTACGGAACAGACTGGGAAATTATAACAGCTTAAATTCAGTAAGCTTTTTTCCAATCCTCATTTAAAAGAAAAGAATCATCTAAATTTGAGAGCTGTTTTAAAGCATCATTACTTTCCATTAGAATGGCATGATATACTGTTTAAAAGAAACTTTGTGAAGGTAGAATATTTATGAAATTGTCTTAAATGTGAACCTATTTTCCTTTCAAAAAGAAATACCGTACCAAAATACAAATACAGGAGATGCTGCAAAAGGCAAAGGAAATTTACTTACAGCCATTTGGCAGAGTTGCAGCAAAAACAATGACTACACATATACATTAGTAGAAGTTAGAAGTCTTATGCCTTGTTAGTTCTCCCTTAATTCATCTTCTCCATCAGTACTGATACTCAATCTGAAGAATAATGCCCTATGGAAAGCTTTTAAATAGGAAAAGCATATAATTTCAATTTAATTTCTTCCTTCAGAAAGAAAACTTTAATTGTATTTTGGCCTAAGATTACTGGATACATATGATATCTAAAAAGTTCCCTTCTCATCCAGGCATTGTACAGGCTGCCTTCCCTGCAGGCAATGGTAAGGATTAACTAGCTGATCAAAATGCTTAGAAATTCTTCAATAAAAAGAGCATCAGCAATCAAGTCTTACACTTTTCAAAAACAAAAGGAAATACTGGACTGAATGGGCAGCCAATTCCATTGGCATAGCCACAGCCAGAAGACATCAGAAAAATCCATGGGCAGGGGGTGTGCATGCATGTGTGTGAAAACCCTCTTAAAAGTATTGAGATCTTCCACGTTTGCAAACATCTAAAGACAATTTGCTTCGGTCTCTAGCAAACCCATGTTTAGGGGTTTAGCACCCTATGCTGCTAAAGCTAATGCTATAAAGTGTTTGTTATTTTGTTTTTTGTGCACAAACAGTGCCTTTGCAAAGAACACAGGCGCTATTTTCTAAATTAGCTGTGTTGCCCTTCAAATGATTGAATGGGCAAAAGGGACCTTGACCACATATCCTCTTGTAGATTTAAGTTTTGTCAGTTATGAGCAAAGCTCAAATGTTTATCAGTCTCCATAAATTGGAGGCTGTCATGTCCAATCTCCTTTATCAGCTCTTCGTCGTTTCCCATCAGAATTTACTTGGAGTAGATTGGGGTGCATTCACATAGCCCCTTTCCTGGGCACAACTGTAGCAGAGTAGAAGATAGGAGTGTTGAATCAACTTGACAATTAAAATGAACATTGGTCCATGAAATAATATTTCCTTCCACGAATTTCCTTTAATTTGCTTTCATGCTGTTCGCATATTTGCATATGTTCCATAGGTGTAATACAAAATGTTCTCTTCATTTTGTGTAGTCAGGCCAGACTAGTCATCATACAAGAACAAAATCCCTAGTCATTACCTGTCCTAAATGGTCAAAGTTTTCCATACTGTGTACTCATATTTTCAGTTTTTCATATTGTGTTTCCATGCTGTGACACCCTGCTTTGCTAAGACACAACAGGAGTCCAGGCTTTCTTTGGCTTGGGTGGTGGCCTTTCCAGTCAGTGTTACAATATAGGACAAAAAGTACCAATAGACTGGAAATATTACCTTCAAACAGGCTTTAAATGATATATTAGCTTTTCATAAACATTTCATAGTTTATTTTTTTTTCTTTTGGAGACAGATGCATGCATTTTCTTTTCATTCTTAGCCTCATTTCAGGTTTGAATCATTTGTCTTAATGGTTATTTCTTGACTACTGAATGTGTGTGTGGGGAGGGAGGAGATAGCGGTTCTTACAGCAGGTGAACAAAGGTCGCTAATTCACTGACCATAAATGAAGTTACCAGAGCTGTACACCTCTGTACGCTGGCCCCTTGCCTCAGTGAAATTATGCAGCAGCACTGTGAAGCTGAAAAGACTGAAACATGCAATCTCAGACTGCATAAGCTCACAACAGGATAAAAAGGAGGTGGGGGGCAAATCACTATCCCAGGTAAAAATACTTTGCAGCTATGATTTTTGGAGGGGGTTTACAAAGTTTCCAGCACGTACACAAATGATTATCCTCCTTGCGGCCCTCCATTCTTCACTCAAACCTTCCACCTGTGTGGAACTTACTCTAATTTGGAGAGCCAAATTTGATCCAGTCATCTTAAAATAAAACATTTAGAATTGCTAGATATAGGTTATTCATGTTTTATGCACAAATCAACAGCATTCAAACTGTGCATGACAGATCCATTAAAGCGTTCAGCCATTTATAAATTTCATAAAATTGCCCATCTGCCTCAAAGACGCAAGAGCTTAATTTAGGAAAACAGCGCACACAGAAAAGCCCCCAAAGTTGACTGAAATGTCTGGGTAGTGATTTCTGAGAGCAAACTATTCTTTTTCTAGCTAATCAAAATGATAATTGTATTGTCATACAAAAAGATTTGTAACTAGACAATTCCATACATCATTAATGTCTCCTGTGATATATCCAAGATACACAGAGCAATAAGCAAATATGCATAAGTACACTTTTGATTTTTGACTGCACAAAAAAATCTGCATAAACACATATGATGCTAAACAAAATAGATGCTTTTGGCCTTATTTTATTTATGCAAGATAAATAATTTAAATAAATATAGATGATGGTGGAACTGCTTGCCATTAGCCAGGGAAGAATCATCAGAAAACAAAATGCTGTCAAATCATGTACTATGTTATCCCTACAGAAAAGCATTGAAATTAAATGAATACAAATGAATTGCAGCTCTTTTAACATTCAGATAGAAAATATTTTGTGGGTAGGATTTTTTTTTTGCTGTTTTTTGTTTCGACAGAACTAACACATACCAGTGCTTTAATGGAAGCTGAAAATATTTTATGTTTTATTCCATGTCTGAAGCAAGGTCAGGATAGCTACCAAAGCTCTAAAAATTTCTGATTTTGTCAGGGTTACCAAACCAATAGGACAGGACAAACCTTTATTCCTCATAAAGCTTTGAAGGCATGTATTTGCTACACCTGTTACAGGTTTGTGGAGTTTTTTTTTTTTTTTTTTTCTTTTTTTCCTTCTTCTTCTTCTTCCCTTTTTTAGGTTGTGTTAGATTTGAAATTAAACACTTCCTAGCAGTCCTACATATAAGAAGCAGTCTTCAAAAAGACTTCAACATTTAGTTCTGAAAACTGCATGTAGTTAGCAACCAGCTCAACTTTCTCCCAGGCATCTCCCAGAGAAGTTATTAGGAGCTATTCTCTACACTCAGTATCTGACCTTAAGTGCTTTTACAAGATAAGGCTAATGCTTTTACAGGACAAGTCTAACACAGTGTTTTGCTACTGGAACTCCTCTTAACAAGTGATAATCATAACTTTATGCTTTGGTCTCATCTCATAGTTTTCTTTTCACTTTCCTTTTGCTTTTTATTTCTTACTTGTGCATCAAATTTTGTACCAGTGAATAAACATAACTGCCAATTTATATTGTCAGTGTGCTGCTGGAAAATAACTGCTCATTTATACTATCATTAATATATTTGGAATAACATTAGTAGAACTCAGGATCCAACATTATTTGCAAACAGAAATAAGTTAAACATTTATAATAAGGTAAAAAATGCAGTATTTTTTGTAAAGTAATTTTCTTTAAGATATATAAAATGTAACTCTTGACATACACAACATTATGGCTGTTCTTTAAAGGGGTTACTATTTTGCTTGGTGATTATAAGTCTACTTGAAAGTCTGCATTCAGGAAAGGGGAAAAAAATTTAGAAAGTCTACTTAGGTGAACTCAAATATCACAATTAAGACAACCAAGGCTATAACGAAGTACCATCTTTGGAAAGACTGCTAGGATGTTAATTCAGAGATCTGTTACATCAAACTAAACTGCATTTAATTTTGCAAACTGAAAGCTGTTAGCTTTTTCTGAATACAATAAGATAAATGGATTATTTAAAGCAAGGATAACACTGAAACAACAACAATTAGGATATGAAAAAAACATGAATAAATTTACATTTTAAATCAAAAGAAAGCTTCTAACTACCAGAGAACTGATGTTCTGAAAGAAACTTCTAGGTGGACAGTAGGGCAAAACCTATTTGAATAGTTTGTGAAAATAGTACTACATAATTAACGGTACTAATAGTACAACTAATAATACTAATAGTACTATATAATTGCAAAAGCACAGATCTCAGGCCTGTATTCCTGACATCTAATAACAAAGAATCACCCCAAAAGGAAAATTTGAGCAAAAGTTAGGACAGAATATATCTAGGAGCTCCAAAACAAAGGACCAGAGATGTAAAAGTTAATTGACATGTCCCTTACACCACTCAAAGCTGCGTAAGCTAACAGATTTGGAGTCTTAGCTAGGTATCTCTAAATACCACCGAGTTTCCCAAGATTACCTATTCATAACCTCAACTTCTACATTATTTTTATAATTAAAAAAAAGAAAGAAGCAGCATTTTCTTTATGCTTATAACAGTTAAAGAGAGGAAGGAATGCAGAGAAATATGAAGGGATTATAAATTTCCATTTTTTCAGCAACTAATGTGCATCTTCTCCATAGTTCATTAATAATGATAGTTGAAGAAGGTAACCATGAGCTAATTGTTCAAGCTTCTTTTCAAGTTGTTTAATGTATCACTGTAATATAATCATGCTTTTTGGAGTGGAAAGCAAACAGCTGATGCTTCAGAGAGAAGCTGATGTAGAAACTAATGTTCACTCCGGTTTAGAAATTTTCTTTGCTGTTTATATGATAGAACCTACAGTATTTCACATGAGGAATCTAAAAATAATTTAATTTCAGTCATAATTTATTTTAACCTTACAGAAATGTAATTCAAAGCCAAAGTGCATAATAATAATAATAAAAAAAACTTAGCATGCATGTAGTTTACATTCATTTCACATATGTGAAAAATTATGCTTCCACTATTCCAAGATGACCCAGAGTGAATATACTGATTTCTTTCAGAATCCTCTTTGAAGTCTTAAGCAGATATCTGATGAACAACACTCCATACAAGCATGGCATAAACATTTTAGACGTCAATACAAAAAGGACACAATTGCTAAGTACAGGCTACCCATTTGTACCACCTCGTTCACATCTTTAAAATCTTTTGCATGTTCGGACTTGAAATGAATGCAGCCTGTAGTTAGCAGCATGATGCATATCCAGCAAACACCTCACAGGGTGAAGCAGCAAGTAAGAACGACTCAGCACTGCAGAGCTTGTTGAAACACAGCCTCCAATATCCTGACTGCACAAGTACTCAAAAGTGAAACCGCTCATCTATTGTAACCAATTTGAGGAATTGTATTAAGAGTAAGAATTCGTTTTCATATTAATATTGCATGACTGGAGTTTTCATTTTACAATCGAGTTGTATTTCAGTTGCCTGAGTGAAGGCAACATTGGTGGGGGCATTACTCCTGAATTTCTCCCACAGCAGCCACCTTCACAACCAATTTAGTGCAGGTGAAGTGTGCGATTTCAATTATTTGAAATTGTTCCCACTTCCCCCTTTTCCACAATATGACAGCGTTCTTTCACTCCAGCAAATGAAAAGCATTTTGAGACAGGCCACAGGTGCTTTCAAGATGACCATTATTCTTCTGAGCTAAACTCTCATCCTCAGGGTAACTGTTTCTTTTCCCATAGGTGAAGTCATTATGTCAAGCCACAATGTCTCGGGTTATGAAACTGCTATTTGCAAGGGTCATCCAACAGCTGAAGGTAAAAGCCTGTAGTGCTCATATGGATAAAAATCCATAACAGAAATCATAATACTAAATAATCAAAATTGAGGAAGGTCAATGAAGAACAGAAAATTTGGTATTATGAAGAAAAATCAGTTTATTCCAGCTCTTGCTCAGATATCCTTTAAATAGCATTTGTTACGCTCAGTGTGCATGCCACCCACTGTATTTTGACTAGAAGGAAGTCCAAGTGGCAGTCACATCTAATGAAATCCAAATAACATCTGTGTGAGCATATCAGGAAATGACAGAGGCGTTTTATAGTTCACTACCACAAGTATAAAGATATGAATCCTTGGTTAGAAATCTAGAAATCTTTAAATTGAGTTTGTCTCATTTTCTATTTGTCCTTTTACCTTGTATTTGTTTTTTAAAATATAGTGACAAATTGTTGTTTTATCAGCTTTGGATAAAAAGAGCATTTAACCTTATATGAAGGTCAGTCAACATTACCTCTTGGATAGATCCTCCTGCTAGAAAATGGTATCAGGCTCTCCTTCTCCCAGAAGCATCTCTCATTTCTTACAGGTAGCATTTCTTGCCATCCTTATGGACTAAGGACCCAAAACACAAACTTCAAATGGAACAATATGCTTTTTCTAGATCTCAACAGCAGATTAAGAAAAATTAATTAGGACAACCTATAGTTATATATTCTACACAGCAATCAGTAAGAAAATACTTCTGATGTAGTGCACACAAAACAGTAATATGCCTATGTCAATATTAACATTACTTCAAAATTTTGCAGCATTAATACCTGCTCCTGTAAGGGCTTACTTACCCTCTCGGCAATATGAACAATCCAATGGAAGTTGTTGGAGTCACTCTTGTTTCCTGGGATTATTGTGCTACATTAAGCAGGGGTGAGACCAGCAAATTCCTTAGGAAATTCCTTTCCCAGCTGGTAAGGCTAAGTGTTTCAGGTATAGCTATTCAACTAGCAGTTATTTGGATTCATACCTACTTTCTTACACATAATCTCTATGTGACTTAGGCCTAGTACTGAAAATACCCATCAACACTATGGTTAATGAAAACACTCAACTTGACAAAAGTTTTCAAGCTACCAGTTACCAATGTTACCACTCTTAAGTGTATTGTTTTCAAATATCTGAGGTGGTGGCATCTAACTTTGGGTGACTTTTGTACTACACAGATTCACTTGTATATCCCCTTTACAGACATGAAGTCTCCCGCAGAAATCATATTGCAATTGATTGGGTAGCCAGCAGACTTATTAGTAACAGCTCATTAATCCTTCCTAGGTTTAGAGGCAAATATTATGTTGGTCTACCAGAGACTGTATTGCCTCTTCTTCTCAGCAATCTCCCTTCTGTCCATGATATACCCCAGGGACATTTCAAGACGACAAAGATGGTAAACACAGAGTGCCCTTAGGCAGCAAGATGCATCTGCAGACTTGGCAGAAGGCCCATCTTACACTGCAGGCAGAGGTTGCTGTATGTAAGCCACTTCCAGGTTCCCTTATCACCAGTTAATTTAAATTTGGCAGGACCTGGCCTAGCACTTTCTGCTGATTGGAAGTTTACTTCAGTAAACCGCTCCCTATTAGATAACAAGGCTTTCAAACTGGAACTTTACTGGCACAGCTGTACTTTTGGATAAATGGATGAATTCCATCTTTAAAAGCCTACACTTGCTTAACTGCTAGCTTTCATTACAGTTCCACAGAAACCCTCGCAGTTTATACCTCAGTAAAAAGAAAATAGCCACTTCAACTACTTCAGAATTAAATCAAGTAGAAACCTTTATCCAAAGACTTTATTAGCATTTATTTTCCTGTTACCTGGCTTTTCTTTGTGTTCACAATGCCCAGCAGCTTGCTTGAGAAAGAGTTATAAAATGCATTTGGATTTTGGTGTTTGTATAGGACTAATACTGGTCATCTCTCAGTTTTCTTGCAAACGAGATACACAAAATGAACTATTAAAAAAAGATAATATGACTCCAGCCTTCTATCATAACAAGCCTGTTTCAAATTAAGTTTTCAATGCTTAGCCCTTTTTCTTCTTCAGCTATTCTAAATGAAGCAGATGTCTCTGGTCTGTACCAAACAACTAGTGTTCTCCAGAAGATTATTATATATTGAAACAGGCTTGACTATTAAGTGCACTGTTTATAAGTACTCATGTGCACATACTAACAAATGACATGCAACACTAACAAATTATTTTCATCTGTAATCATAAAGAATTAGCTTTAATTGTTCAGTGGAATTATTTTATTCGAGTATTCAGCTAGTCACTACTGATACAAAGCTAGACAAAGGCCAAATCATGTATACCAAACAGGCTCTCCTATGATATATATATTTATGCTGTACAACATGATGCCAGAGAGACAGTAAAACTAGGATCAGTTCCAAAAGCAGCCTAGTCTCATTAGCATGGTATTTCTCCCCAGCTCATTAACCTTACTCAGTAGCAGTCAGGTTTGTCCTGTATCCAATAACTTGACCTGGAATCCCCATTTTTAGCATAGTAATACTTGTAGCAACATGGAAGTTCCTGCTTCTGCCTTTTTCCTTCCGCTTCCATCCCCCCTTTTTTGCCACAGAGGGGTATACTCATCACATAAGCAATGCTCAATATCCCATACTATTACAGTATGGAGAGAAAAAAAAAAAAGAGAAGCTAACCAAATATAAAAACAATAAGTTGCCAGAGAATTAGTTACATACAGTTATTTTTATATAAAGGTTTGTTTCTCAGCTACCTGGAAAAATTGAAATCTGCATCAAGCACTGACCAGTTTCAGGCAGGTTTCTTTGTGTTAAAGGAAGGTGCTCAAATACCTCAAAAGGCCAAGAAAGAGGCTGCATGGATCTCTACAGGATTTATCCCCTAGATAAATCCTCTAGTGGATTTATCCACTAGACACATCGTAAAAAGGAACCCTTGGATACATCAAATCCTTCGTGTCTGTTTCCAACAGTGGATGGAGGTGGGGGAACGAATCTCACCCGCTTTCTGTGGCTCCATGGGAAGGGTGCGCAGACAGCAGCAGCACGGTCTCTGGCTGCTGGCGCACATATGCCAGCACTTCCAGTTATCATCCCCAGAACATGCTGCCAACCAGCTGTGAAACTCGCAGTTGAGATCAGCTGTTGCCCTCAACCCCCATACTTGCTGCCAGTGCTGCCTCCACACATAATGTTGATGACAGCTAGGGCCCCTCTCCCACCCTGTCTGGCAAGTGTGGCCTCCACTGTGTCTTGGTTGCCAGTTTGTTCCACACCAAAACAAATATGCAGGTATTGATACAGCTGGTGTCCCTCAGCTGTGGTGCTCCACTTGCTCCGTGTCTTACCCAAGTGCTTAGACCATGCATAAAATGGTGGGCTCTCTTAACACCAGCAGAACAAAAGGAGTCCCAGCAGGCCAGCTTATGCTCTGACCTAATTTCAGGACATATAGGAAAATGTTGCATGGCGTGGAGAGCATGCTCATGGGATCACCAATTCACAACCCAACATTTGGCAAGAATCCCTAGTTCGTATCAGGGATGAGATCCTGGCACATGTGTACACCGACTGCACCAAACTGCAGTCACTCTTCCAGTATGACTTGTCCAGGTTCATGACTTCAGTTCCTCCAAAACACCTTAATAGTTATAGCCTCCCTATCCAAAGGGAGGGCAGATCATAGGACATTTTCCTGGCTGTAGCCAGTTTGGCCATACACAGCAACAGGAGGGGATCCTAGACACTTCCCCATTAATAATTTCCCATTCTTTGTTATTGCACCTCCAGGAAGAGCAGCAACAAGCTGTGCCCATCTGCTCCTTTGGATGCCTTCAGTATTGATGTTGTTGGAAATGTTCTGCTTGCTGCCCCACCTCCCGCACGCATATATAAATCTCTTGTGCAACTTTAAACAACTCCAGCTTAAAGAAAAGTCTTTGACAATTACACATCACTTTGAAAAACAGGCTCCTGAACTTAAGGAAAGGGATGAACTTTCAGAAGCATTTTCTTTGGTACAGGTTGACTTTCACAATATTACAATATCCTCTTCCAATTTTCTTTTTTAAAAATGTTGTACATTTTGACACCAATGGCCATTTTTGGAGCAGTAAGCATTTACCATATCAGAGAATCTTCTATAGCAGTTTTCCCATGACGAGATAGCCATTACTGCAATATAACCTTCACTTTCATTTCATCAAAAAAAGTTATATTCACCCATAATGTGAAGACAAGCATCCATAAACCAGAATCACAAGTGACATGTTACATAAACTAGCTGTCTGCAAGCAAAATACATAGAATCTCATCTTACTTGCAACAACTTGCACAGCATGCATTTCTTGAGTAGGAAGCTATCTGATACTAAGAGACCTGCTTTGCTTTTAGAGCAAAATCCCTTAGCATCCCTTACCATCACTGTATGAAGTCACTAATATCATTTGCAGGAGTACAGATAAAATCAGATATCCAGTATAAGGCCAAAGATGCTTCAGGTGGTTATTTAGGATAATTGCAACTCTCTTGGGCTGTAGATCAGGTATCTTTCCACATTCATACAAAATGCGGAGCATCACTGGCATTGAAATGCCCTGACCAGCTAAACCAAGCCCTGATCAATTACAGGTTGCTTTTGCAAACTGACCTGCCTGCTGTTAATCCAGGCTGTTGACAGAAAAGCAATCTGATGCAAAGCATGTGGTATCCGATATGGGATAGTGCAATACTCTGAGCATGAAATGAGCAGTGGTGCAGAAAACAGAGCTAAGCAAGGGGTCGGGGATAGGAGAATATAAGAGCAGACAGAATGAGAAGGGACTAGCTGATCAATGTGAATGAAAGTTTCCCAGCAGATCATTTTTTCCACCAGAAAACACCAGTTCATTGCCAATGACAGAAATTGGTTTTACCCTGCAAGAATCTGTTAAGTCATTCCCCCTCTCCCCCCTGCTCTTCTCTTGTTTTTAAGCTTTTTATTAAGGTAAACTTGATTGATTTTTTGCCAACTAAGAGACTGGCTGATAAATGTTGCTGCTAATGAATTCTTGTTTGGCTGTACTACCGTTTGTGTTTTCTTCCAAGAGGTGCACATCAATTAGAGAATTACAGGGTAAAATAAAAGCAACTAGAGGTAAAAACTGCTTGGTAAGTCAGTTTTACATGCATGGGCAGAAGCTGGGTTATTGACAGTTCACAGGACTGACTATGCTAATGAAGTCATTAAAACACAAAAGAAACAAAGGTTGATTGCAAACATATCAAAGATGCTGGCAACCTACACGACTTGTTGAACTCATTAACTAAGCAAACCTATTTTGCCCCAAAACTTTAAAATATAAATTAGAATTTTTAAATACAAGCCGTTCTGTAACAGAATCTATGAAATTTGGCTTCCTTTCTAGTTTTGTCCTTTGCTCCAACGCTGTTACCTACCCACATTCTGCCTCTTGCCACATTTTCAGAGGCCTATCTACCTGCCAACAAGCATTACAACTCTAGCACTATGTTGTGCTCCTTGTGCTGCTCAGGGGGCCTAAACTGTATGGCCAGTTTGCTGCTGCCAAGGGGACTGTAGGATGATTGTACTCATGACCTTAGTTTCTGTATTTCTGTCATATGGACTCTTGTTTTTTCCACAGATTTTCTACAAAAAGTCACCCGAAACATTTGTCTTCTTCAGCTTTGGTTGAAACTGACCTCCTACTTCAAAAAAAAAAAAAAATTAATAATAATAATAAAAAATCTTGAAGCAAAACTCTCAGAAAAAACATATTCCACAAGTCTCATTTCCCCAGAAGCCAGTCTAACACCACTAAAGGTGCATTAAAAAGCCACCACAGAGATGTCTCATACAGAATACACTCCAAAATAAAGATGTGCATTTTCAAATTATGTAATCACGTCACACTTGTTAAATTTCTTGAAACTCTTAAATTTACATGCACTTTTGAATACAAGGCTTTCATAAATCAGGTATTAGAATAATTTCCACCCCAAAATCCATCACATTCCATCTGAAAAGGAATCAGAGGTATTTTGTACACTTTCTTATGCAAAGGTATGTACATTGTTGACCTTCTGCAGAAAAACTATGGCACTTGGACCTGGAACTATACGATGTCAGTGGAAGTTTCAAACTGAGAACAGACTTCAAAAATGAGCTGAAAGCTTGTGAAACATTCTTAATGCTAGACCTTGGCCAGGACACAGCACAGCTTGTCACTAGTTTTCCAGGGTGAACCAAGAAAAAGTCAAATACTTGCCTCTCCTCTAGAGAGCTTGTTGAGTGACCATGTATTTCTTGTTTTGTGTGTTGAACAGCTCCTGTAACCTACAGATTCAGTTCCCTTTCATCTCGCCAATACACTAGCATTTGGCATTTCAGTTTATAGCTATTAAAAAAACCAAAAAACAAAAAATAAAGCTTGCTTTTGTTGAAACCAAAATTGGAAATAATTCCACTAATTCTATCAATATTTTTGTTCACACTCCATCACTTTAAGTATACAAACTCTATATACATGATATGCATAAAGAGGTTTTCCAGCCTTGGGTACCTATATTGAAATGTAGGTTTTCCCCCTTCTGATTGTCAGTGTTTTTTTTTTTTTTTTTAATCCATGCAGTTTTTGGCATTGAATTTCTTCATGACCAAGCATTGCACAGTGATATTTTGTAATCACTTGTTTACCTCCCCCTCTTAATACAGCTGTCCTTTCAATTTTTTTAACATTTAAATGTCTTAATTTATTGCTAATGTTATATATGATCTATCCAAAGTTTTGGTTCTGGTCACAAAAGCGGAAGGAGTGAATGTGAATAAGCTGAAGTCACACAAATAATTTTACAGACTAACTAGCCAACCACCCAAAAATTTGCTATGCACCAGGACATTTTTATCATCTGTTATCACAAGCTCTTATGTACATTTCAGTACTTCTATTTACATTAGGTAAGAAAATAAAATAGGAAAAGCTCCAACATTTCTATCCATCTTTTACAGCCCTTTCAGGTTTCTACTTTTCTTAATATACTTTATTTGTAGCAAGTACTGTCCCTTGGTAACAACTTCTTAGACTTTGGGCAGGGGGTAGAGGAGGTGATAAGTAGGATATCCAAGAGGGAAACACTGGCCATTTAATTACTAGCTTTAAAATAAATTCAGTGCTGTTCAAATGCTATATTCTCACTTCAGCTATCTACAAATGCTGTTTAGGTTCCTTGTAGAAAGTTCTCTCTCTAACATGTATCCCAAGAATTCAAATAACATACACAATATTGCTTGAATACTATATAACTGATTTCACAAGTAATAGCCATTTGTCAGCCATGTGTCACATAAAACTTCATGGAGAAAGTAGACAATGAAAAAACAACTACAGATTTATCACTATGTGATAACATCTTCAACATTGCAGTAAACTTCGCTGCAAAGATTCTATTAGATTTGACAACAGTCGTACCCAGTTATATTTAATATTTGGCCTAAACTGTCTTCAGCAAGTCTCCTGCCCTCATCAGTCTAGAAAAGAATGAGTACAGGATGAAGAATTAGTAACACTAAACCAAGGCACTACTTCAGTAACTCTTTTTAGATTATTTTATGAATGGGAATGAACTGGGGGTGGAGAAATAGGTCAATATTTTTCAACACAAAATAATCCACCTGTACTACGTGTGGCCCACTCCATGAAAAGCAGAATACCCACAAGAAAACATGATGTCACCTCAGGTAAACACAGTTCAAAGCATCTCCAATACAATAATTAAACACTCTTCAGATAGATCAAAATGATTTACCTGACTTGAAACTCAATATTATTTAATCCAGAGTATAGATGCTTGCACATTTTTTCTTATATGTTGGAAGAGCTCTTCTCAAAGCATATGGTACCAAATACGCACAAGTTCAGAACTGAGAACCATTCAAAAATGCACTTCTACTTTTCAGTTTATTGAAATCAAAAAAGCAGATAAGCAAGACTTTCTAATGGATGCAACACTTCTAGTCCCAGCTCAACTCAAATCTTAATAGGATGACAGTTTTCTTCCAGTTTTTCCAAAATAAGCACTTTTATGCTAAGCATTTCCATGTTATAAAAAGCACCTTTTCCAGCTGAAAACTGTTCCACTGAAAAGTTAAATAGGTTCCTATAATAGGAAACGAGGAAGATTTGAGAGTGACTATAATGTTAGAGGAAAAAGAGCATTAATATTTACTCCCAAAATACTTTCAGCAAGCAGCAGAACCTAAGCTGGGGGATTACCAGGCAAGAAATAGTAACAATAGTACCAGCAACTATAATATTCCCTGTTTAATAGCAATAATTCTTTTTCTAATAACTGGGATGTGTAGATAAGCCTTCTAGAACAGCAAAACATTTCAGTTTATCAACAATAGTTGGCAAGATCTTCATTAAAAAAAACAAAAACAACCTACAGTATCACCATATAGAGAAAAGTATAATTAGCATGGAGCAAACAGCCTGAGTAACTGCTCTCTCAGCATAAGATGCTTTTTTTTTTTTTTTTTTACTTGTCAGACATCTCAGAACCAACTTATAGACTTCCCTGCAGATTGCTTACTATGAGAAATTAGTAGCCTCGGGGGGGGGGGGGGGAGTTGTTGTTGTGCTACTTTACACTTCTTGTTTTGAAAGGTTTCGTCTATGGACTAGACTCTAACCCTGGAATAGTCAGAATTGTATATGCTTTCTGATTTCACATGAGTTACATTACAGATAAAGAGAAAGTTCATCAAAGGACATATCGCAACTAAAATGGCAGATATGAAGGGGTAAGACAGATGCATGTACCATTAATCTTCCTGACTCTCACAACATCAAATTAAAATCTTGCAAACACACGTGCACACACACATGCACACACTCCACTGTAGCAGTGCTCCACTGATGTTCCTCATCAGTCAGCTAGGGGCTCTCAGAAGAGGTCAGAAATCTGCTCCAGTAAGTTCTTAGCTGAGACAAAGGTATTACCAAAAAAGACTAGCAAAGAGCACAATTCTCTGTTTTGCTGTCTATCAATCTACTCTGAACATACACATACATAACAACAACTGATGCCTCAACTGAAGGAAAAAAAAAGTCCTAAAAGATGAACACAAGCTTGAAAGAAATCAAGTACTGCCAAGATCCATATTGCTGAATTTTACCCAAGAAACTCAAATTCCACCTAAGAAACTTCAGAGCATTGGATTCCGAGTTGCATTCAAGAAACAATAGCAAAGTTCATTAAATTATTTCAGTTTTCTTAATTTTCCTATATGTAGATACTGTAAACTAACTATTATGAAGCATTTTTTCACATTCCATTCAAAAGACTAATATCTAAACAAATTAAAAGTCTCCTTCCTCCATATGGTTATTTTGTACAGTATATGAAGCTGCTTAATTCAAAAAAATTCCAGTATTAAAATCCAATGTGTTACATCCAAAAAGGTCAAAGTTAATAGGTTTTCTGAGGAAAAGTGAAGCCTAAGGAAGAGATGTTGAAACTAAGAAGTTGCAATATTTCAGAAAGAATATATTCAAAATACTATATTAGTAAAGGCCAACAAACTGTTCATCTTTTCTTCCCTTTGCTGTGAATTTCAACATGCATGCAAAGCAACACAAAAGCCCCTCACTCATGCGAGTTTAGTCCAGCTAACCATTAAGCAGCACTTCTCAAGGAAAGCAGTCCAACAGCTGTGGTTTCCTCACCTTTGCCACCGTTTAATTTGCAGAGACCATGTCGCGTTTAATTTGCAGAGACCACGTTGTAAATTCAAGTTAAAACAAAAACTGTTAGGCCTTACCTCTGTCACTGAAGTCATCCACAAGAATGATTTCTGCTATCAGGCTGTCTGGAGTGCGGTTGATAATACTGTGTATTGTTCGTAAGAGTGAAGTCCAGCCTTCATTATGAAATGGGATAATTATGCTAGTATTTGGTAGCTTTTCCAAGTAGACCTTGTGCTTACAGCTGAAGAGAGAAGAAAACACATGTATAAGAATACAGAGGAGTCCAAGATAGCATAAACTGCCAGTCAATCGGGCCGTTCTGCCATCATGTTTTCTGGCATCAAATCCAACAGTATAATCAGGCAGCACTTTCACGTGACTCGGAACAAACCCATCAACAATAATGAGGTCATTTTAAATATCTGTAAAATTCTTGCTGTTGCTTACCATATATAATAACTCTAAACAAACAAACAAAAAATTGAACTGACTGGAATTAGACTCTTTCATTCAGTGCAGTCTTTCTTCTTGAGTAATGACAGTGGACATACTTTTTACAACATTATTTCTAGAAGACAAATCCTTTCATTAGGAACATTTTTGGAATACCGTATGAAAGAAAAGAGAATCTGAAGTTATCCTTCTTTTGGTCCAAAGCAAAGAAAACTTGTAAAATAGTCTACTATACCAAGAGATAAACTCTAGAAAACAACTGAGTATTATTATCCTAGCTGACATATATTCATAATACACAAATAACACTCACAAGTACAACCCCAACTTTACATATAAACACCAAAAATAATTGCTGCTATTAAATGTAGAGATACTACAACATATGACTGAAGATGCAGACAAGCAAGAAAATGTAAACAACATTTTATTTCCTAAATGAAAGCAGAGCACTTCAGCACCTTAATTAAAGAGCATCTATGTAATGTGAGTGCTAAAACTCACTATTTTTAATAGTGACTTATTTATATATCTGTGCAATAAATATATCCTTTAAAAATAAATAATGGTCTTGCAATTCAGTCTCTCCTAATAGCTGAGAACACTTCATGAATAAATGTTTATTGAAACCAGTAGGATCTGATCTTTTCCACTTTTTGACCGAAAGAGAAAAGGGACAGTTTTCTCTGTTGTTAACATGGCATTTTCAGCTCTGTGGACAAAGTCATTTTATATATATATATTTAAAATATATATATATATAAATTATATATATAGTATATGTAAGTTATATAAAATATATTTTATATAATATATATAATATTTTTATATATAAAATATATTTTATATTTTTTTATATATATATATATAAATAAATTCTTTCCCCAAGAGAAATTTGCACCCTGAAAAAGGTATACATGCAAGCAGAATGCCATGACTGCTTTGAGACAAAGTTTTTTTGTTTTTTTTTTTTTTAGTCTTCAAAGAGAGAGCGAGACATGCAGTTTCTAAGCATAAAAAACCTGCAGGTGTTTGCTGCTCACATCTTTTCCAAAGCGTCAGTGCTTACTTACAGAAAGAATAACTACGCATATCAAATACTCCTGTAGGTTATAATGTTGATTTACACATATTTGCAGCTTAGTTTGCATTTCCACATTATAAATACCATTTAGAAATCAATATTTACCAGTTTATGCATAGCTATCACACTGATGTAATGTTCTAAAGAAATAAGAAACTTATGCTAGCTACTACATTTGAGTGTTAGGAAAATATTAACTGTTACACAGTTGCTAGTAAAAAAACAAAACAAAAACCAAACAAACCCACCCCAAAAACAACAAAAAAACCCACACACAACACCACATACACCCAAGCTTTTGAATACTTTCCTAAAAATAAGATTTAAATTTGTAATTTAGTCATTTGTTCCTAAAACAGGGCAACAAATAATTTAGTTACAAGCCATTTGCATAAATTCTACTTTATGAAACTTTTTAATCAAGCAATTTCCAGGTAAAAAATACATATACACCAAAAAAAAGACAGTTAGTTTGCAAGCATATGAAAGTCTGAAGAAAATACTGATCTTTACCAAGCTAAAAACAAACAAACCAACAAACAAAACAAAAAATCCCCACACCACATAACTACACATTCTAACATTCTAGGAGGAAAAATCCACTGTGTCACTTACGTAGCAAGAGAATTAAGTGAAAATTTTCACTTTCGCTTGTCTATAGGAAGAAGTACAACAAAAGAAGGCCAATATTAACAGGTAGCTGTTTCAGCTGGCAAATTAAGAAAATCCAGTACCATCTACTGTTGTCAACTGTTTGCTTACAATGATGCACCCTGGACTAGAACAAATGCAACTGCTATGCAGACATGTAATTCTTATGCTATTCCCAAAAGCAAGATTTTCTTCAGCATTTAACTCCCATCAATATGATTTAAAACTATCAAGTTCTTCATGCCATTTAAAAAGTAAATACACATATGTGGAAGTACATCTTTTACAGGGTAAGAGAAAACACAACACACAAAACCCCAAACAGTGTTGTTTCTTTTTCAAAATACTGCTCCTACTAAACACAGCAATGAGCAGAAATAAAATAATGTTTTCTTTTTATATTTTTTCCAAATCTGTTTATATTTCTTTTAATAAACCTTTAAAGATGTGCCCAGTAGATAAAACTCCTTCAAAATATTTTCACAAGACCTGTGTTGAAGGTCTATGTTGAACACCCCGCCTACGAGAAGACAACTTACAAGCGCTCCCGTTGCTTCCTTTCAGTCATTGCTAGTTTTTGAAACCAAAATCAGGTCTTTCTGCCTACAAAGTATTATCACTAGGTCAGAGTGAATTCTGCAGCTCAGACTTCATCAGCTTGTATTACAATTTATTAACAGTGCCAACGACATGGAACAAGCAGTCTAGGTAGATACATGATTTGCATGTCAGAAACACCAGAAAAGATAACAGCTTTTACATGCAACAAAAACATTGACTTAAATCCACAGGTCTTGAAATACCAGATTTAGCTTTGCTATTACTGCATTGTATCAGCATCTTACTCATGGGAACTATGTTTAAAACCAAGAAGCATTAGCAAAATTATCAGATAAGCTACTAGAAATACAAATTTACTTTCAACTGTACCAATTTTTTTCCTCAACAAAGATTTTTAGAAATTTTATTTCAACGCTAGTTCATTACCAAGAATTCTGCAGGCTGCATTTGGAGACGCTGTCATAAAGTTTGATCATAACAAACTCACATTGCTTTATTATTTAGAGTAGTTCCAAAAATTCTAACATACCTCTTAGTAAGTAACTGTTTTTTTTTTCAGCCAACATAATGTCATGCTTTCAAATGCATATGTTTTCCTCCCACCAAAACAATATTGTCATGATTAGGGTGTTTTCAGCATTCATCAAGTGAACTACAGACTCTGATTTAAACATGTCTGCTCCACAAAAATCAGCAGGAGTGTTTACTTCCTTAAAGTTAAGCATAGCTTAACTACCCTGTAGAAGATAGCTTTCATCTCTTACCATCCCATTTTAATAGTGTTTTAACAAGCACTAAGATGAGGAAATACTTTTTCACTGTGAGGGTGACAGAGCACTGGAACAGGTTGCCCAGAGAGGTTGTGGAGTCTCCTTCTCTGGAGATATTCAAAAGCTGCCTGGACGCGATCCTGTGCAAGGTGCTCTAGGTGACCCTGCTTGAGCAGGGGGGTTGGACTAGATGATCTCCAGAGGTCCCTTCCAACCTCAACCATTCTGTGATTCTGTGATTTATTAGTCAAAAGTTGTCAACTTATGGTATATGTGCTATATGAAAGTTAACTGAATTTCCACAGAGATATTTCAAACACTACTTCTGATTTTCTAAAGCCTCACAATTTCAATGCAAAAGTTTTTGTCAAACTTTCATATTCTTTTAGAAAATGATAGCACTTGCACATCCAAACTCTGATGTGACAACCTGCCAGCCTCAACCTGAGCACACTGCAACTTATTTACACACTTTAATTAATGTGGGCCCTGTGCAGACAGTACATGCTACTCAAACAGACTATCGCTCTTAGCAGTATTTCAGAAATTCTCTGTAGACAACATAAGAATTATCCATGGAAATCTTGTAAATATACATACAAGAAGTAACATATCAAAATAAGAAATACAGTGTTTCAAGATACTACATAATAGCAGGTTATAGCCATTTATTTATATTATATATTAAATAATATATATTATATTTATTTATATTACATATATAATTTATATTATAGATTGTTACATATAAATTGTAGCCTCCAAACACACAATTGGGGAAAAGGAAAGAGAAAGAGAAAGACACACAGACAGAAAGAAAAATAAATAAAAAAGGACAATCAAAACTTAAGAGCAAACACAATAGCTGAACTTGCTTACTTGTTGAAATCCCAACACAAGTGGTACAAATACTACTGTTCTGATTTTATGTCAGTATACTGGGCTTCTTTTAAGATAACACTAATAGGATTGTTTGAAATCCATTTAAGTCAAGTATATTGTTAAAACATTTTCTGAATAGGGATGTCACATCAAGGTAGGGCTACCAGAGAGAGTAGTTGCTACTAGAGCAGTAGTTAGTAGAATTTCAGCAGAGTAGTGAAAAACAGAATCCTCCACCTGGACCTACTGAAGAATAAAACTTGGCATCCTAGTTGTGCCTGAAAGTCTGCTGTATGTTGCAGAACCCTTGATTTACACAGGCTACAGAATAGAAGCTGGAATCATGTTATAAACTGAATGCACGTGTACAAATTCAGTTTATAACACAAGGTATGTGAAACATTGCCACATGGAAGCCAGGTGATATTTTGGCTTGTTTTTGTTGAAACTCTACATAGAAATAAGATCTTGAGAAATGTGAGTGGATTCAAGGCAGTGTCACACCTTTAGTTCTTTTTGCAACACTTCAAACCTGTTGATCATATTAATCTAAACTTGAAAAAAATTCCAATGAAGTTAAAAATTTCTAGCCATTAAAAAATAAATGCTATATATTACGATAGGACCACAATATTCAAATCATACTAGGTTGGGGGGTTAGGGGGGGAGAAAAAGGAAGCCTGACCTTGCTAACAATGAGATAGTGTCCTTAAAGTTATATGAATGTCATTAAAAGTGGCATGAAGATGTTACCAATCAGTGTTTCTGAAACATTGTCTAGATTTTCAAAGTTCAAACTGGGGGAAAAGAAAAAAGAAAGAAAAAAAATATCAATACCAGTCACAAAACCATTCCTCATTAATAATAAGAAAAAATTCATACTGTGGTATATTTTAATTATAGTAGATACAGAATTCAGTGGTAACAGAGTTAAAGTCTCTCAGTCATTCATTATTCAAGTTATTAATTCAGTATTTGAGAGAAGGTAAATCTTGAAGCCTTCTTTATTTTCATGCAGATTCTAATCTTCTTAACATCAATAGAAGTAGCAACCAACTTCTGAAACAACTTCCATAATAGCCTCTCTGTCCAAATTTCCTAAAGCATTTACTTTGTTTCACTGTGAAACGTTTTGAAATTAAGAACTAAGATAAATAGTATTTGATTGGGTTATTGAAAAATGATTTTAATATGTGTATACAAAATAGCAGCATGCTTTCAAAGCCAGTATTAATTTTATCATTTTTGTTTACTATATCTCTAACCTTAATAATATGATATCCAAAAAGACTACTTTAAGATAATTTACTACATGCAGTTTAATATTTTAGTCAAATGATCTTTTTTACTCTGGTATTTTTATACGACATTTTGATAACTAAAATATGTTTGAAAATATATTTAGAAAGTATAAAAATGTTTAATAACATTGTTTTGGGAGTAAGCCAGATTTAATTTATAAGATGATGAAAGTTAACAAAAATGTCTTATATTCCCTAATTAACCACAAGGATATTAAGAACTTCCATTACATCTAAAAGAGAGTGTTGAAAGAACCAACTTGTTGCCTTTTATTAAATCTTGGAATACTAGGAAATCCATGAAGGACTGGAAATAAATCATAAGATTCAAGAAAGGTTAGTAGGTTTAAAAATAGATAAATAAGCTGTTCAACCAGACTTCAGTCTCAGTCAAATAAAAAAGTTTTCTCCAGAATTTAAATGAATATAGAAAAGATGGTAACATAATTGATGTCAATCAACATTACTTTATAGCTATCCTTTTCATGAAGAATACACAGTGCAACTGATAAATGCAATTGTATCATTGTAGAGCTTTAGTATCATACCGTACTCCGATTAAGGAATTAAAATGACAAAATCAGCGGGGAATTGGAAAAACAAACACACACAAACAAAACCGTGAAACTGCTCAACTGCTAGGTATTTCAAAATAATGTTAATAGGAAGGTATTATTTGCTACTTTTAGTTTGTCTTCATCAGGATCAGTTTGTGCCCTAGTCTTATTTTTATCTGGAGAAATTTGTCATGACAAGATTGATTTGAATGGTAATGATGATGAAGACAGGTCATTTGAGTTTGATAACTCAGTTCTGCATGTGTTGCAAAATGACTCATTTGAATGAAAAGTATTTTAGTATAAACACACACAAAGTCTTGGAAGAAAAAGCTCCCATGAAATTTGGTAATTTTACCTATGAGATTCAGGGCAGAGAACTAAATCAATCTGCCTGAAATTAGTACACCAAACTGATTTTTGCTTCATCTTTGATTGCAATAATTTCTGTGAAAATGTTCTCAGTAATCAGTCTCAGCTATGCACATATACTCAGCATCACTGCCCTTACTCATAAAGGAAGGATAAATATTCAAGGATGTTAAGGGTACGTTCTTTGACTATTTTTCCACCATTTTCATTACATTTTTCCTTACTTTCATCCTTACCTCAATATTTTTGTTTCTTCACATAATAGAATAAATTTATTGAAATTTTAATGTTTAATCCACACCTATTTTTGATAATTCTCAGTTGGTCCTCATAGTTTATGATTATTATTTGCTGATCAGACCTCCCCTCCCCCACAGCACTTCATGAGTTACACTCCGCTAACCCCCGATATCATTTTGGGGTAGTATTCAGTCGCGTTGATCAGGAAACCATCAAGATGCACTTGAAATACAGATGCCTGTAAATTAAGTTGCTGGAGTTAGAAATCTCAGACTACCTCTTCCTGGATTTCCCTTACTCAGTTACCTGACTAACGCAACCTCCTCATCAATGGTTGGTAAGCAACAGCTTCTAGAACTAGAGGCTTAATTTTTTTTTAATGTTTGATGCAGCCTTCTCCAAAAGGATTTTGAACCATCCTTATTAGCCACCTTTGCTCACATACATACTCATATCTACAGATGTATGCCATGTCGCATCACCAGCACATTACAGTGGAAGAGTCAGCATCTGCATGTCCTGTGGCACATTCCAGCTGGTTAGCTCCAGACCTTCAGTCCTCTCGACAGGACGGACTCAGTATTATTGCTGGCTTTACAGATTGCAAAGCTAGGGTGGTGATTTCAACCGACTTGCCCATTCCATACTCAGGACTGAAATCCAGCAATACATGGGAATGTTCTCTCTTTCAAGCATGCAGTCTCACTGTATGTGTGTACTATGGAGACTCTTCTTTTAAGAGCTTTTAAAGAGTGGTATTCAGTCACTGGGACTGTTCTGCCTATACTGTTGATCTTCCTCAGTTAATCTCACAAAACCTCTTCCCATCACTTCCCTTCTTGGAGGCAGGGACTCTATCTTACTACTGGCTTCCACAGTGACAGGAACAACATCATTTTCATCTTGGCTGTGGTTTCTAGTTACTACATAATTGAAGTAGGAGTATTTGTGTAAAGCATGCATCTTGCCCTGGTATTCACTTTACTCCTAACAAGTCTGAAGATGTGTTATAACTAACACCTGAGTTACTCTTAAGGATTTCCCCTGCCAGCCCACCAGACAGACAGAAAAAGACTGGGATGCACAGTAACAGCTTGTGCACAGGCAAAACACCTCACACAGAACAAGGGGAAAACCTAGGTTACTATTACTCCTTTTGGTATATTAGCCATTAAACCAGTATCATTTGCCTCTGCAGTATGATCCTAAGGCATTCTGGTACTCCTATAAAGGTAAACTGAGAAATGAAAGTCCATTGTGTTCTCTAGGCTGGGTTTTGTTGTTGGTCTTTTTTTTTGGGGGGGGGGGGGCAGGGAGGAAGAGAAAATATATATAGTTGAATTTTTATTTTATTATTTTTTAAAACTATGCACCTACCCTAGACATTTTAAATTGTAGAATTTTTTCAGATTGAGTTCAGTGGAGTAACAAGTAGTCTTCTGTTTGCACTTAAAAAAAATGGTTGCCATCAAAAGAGATTTTAAGACCTTGGAAAGCAAGGAAGTTTCTTTAAAAAGTATAGTAATCAGACCCCTGAATTAACAGGTTTAGGGTTTGTGTGTGTGTGTGTGTGTGTGTGTGTGTGTGTGTGTGTGAGGGGGGTGTACATACCTAGGACTCATGGCATGAACACAATTCTGAGGGTGAGAAGAACCTGACATCTGAATCTAGACTAGTGCTCCTACTCAACAGGAGCATCTTCTATTTAACATTAATATCTTTAGAAAAGCATCTGTAGTATTCTAGAAGTGTCTTGTCTTGTATTTAAACATATTAGATATCTAAGTGCAGCACACCACCACTTATCTGTTGAATAATAGGTTCAGTGGCTAAGATCAAGAGAATGACTATTTCTTAGCATAAATGCTAATACATTTCTGCTTTTTACTTATTTAATAAATTTATTAGTCTCAGAATAAGTTCTGTGTTAAGTCTGAAACTGGTATCTAAAATGCCTTGGCAGAAATACTTAAAAAGAAAACCATGATAAGCAACAGTCACCCTGCTCGTTAAATCATTCCTACTTGTATTTTCTTACTGAAGGTATTAAGTTAGTGTTTAGAAAAAAGGGAGTTTAGAAAAACAGAACTGTGCAGGGGCCATTATGCATTTCCCTTGCCCAGATCCTCAAAATTATGAGACACCATTAGCAATTTAACTTTTTCAGAAAAATATTGTATATACACAAACACATGTGTAAGTATGGAACAAAAATAATATGGCATAAATCAGTATAGTTCCATTGACACAAAATGATGAATTTGCTGATGAATTAGTTGCAATGGCATTTTCAAGATTACTATCTGAAATCAAAAGCCACAATTCCTTGAATTAAGCTTTTAAATATTGTCATCCTTGATTAATTTTGTCTTTCTTTCCATGATAAGCTATTTGAGAATTTGGTATCTGATATTTCTTATCAGAAAATAGTACTGTATCACTAAATGGTTCCACTAGAGACCACCAAAGGAGACTTTAAAAACAGAGGGTCTCTATACAGGGGCATAAGTTGTTTCTCAATTAGTTTTCAAAGCAGTAACTACCTCTCTGCTATCCCTGGCCAAAATATCTTCTTCCTCTCTCTCTTCCATTATTAGGTACATTACTGTGCACTAATCATGTGTCATTTCAAATAGGGCTTCATTTCAGTAACTCCATGAGTACTGTAGTTTATTAGTGCTTTGAGAAACTGAATTTGGAAAGCTGTACAATATTATACACAGCTATCGCAGAGTCACAAGAAAACAGCTACTATGAAATCAAAGTTCTTTACACAAAAGGTAAGGTAGAATTAATTTGTGAATAATTTATATAGTGAAAAATGTTAAATATACACAACTGACAATGTGGAACTTCTAACTATTCATTTGGAAAGCTGTTCCTACACTTTGTTATTGTAGCTGAGCATTTGGCTCCAGGAGTTCAAGGCTAATTCATACAAGGATACAGAGTCATACTCTCTCTAAAACATTTAACAGCAATTTAACTATTCCTTTGAGATACAGGGAAAAAAAGCTTTTAAGCTTTTCAGAGTCAATTTTGATGTTTCAGGGAGACTTTTAGAAGGTTAAAAGAATAGCATGAGGTTGCACTATTCCTGAAATAACCTGTCAGAGGAAGACAAAAACGTGCATCTGTTACGAAAAATCTGAAATCTATTTGCAGCAGACACCAATATAATACAGCTTAAATGAGGATCACTCTGTAAGAAGAGAGATACTGAAAAGGACCTAAAATTCTAATTGTTATTCAGTACTGAGATCTCTAGGGCTATTATGATTTCATTTTGCCTCAGAAAAGGGGGCCCATTTATGCCCTATTTCCATTGGGCAGAAATAAACAAATAGTGTCTTTTTACTTCAAGGTATAGTGATGTTTCTGTTCAACACCCTGATGCAGAATATAATTAGAAAAATAATTCCTAAAACATCTCAGTAGGGTGAGAGGAGAAAACAAACAAACAAACAAAAAAAAATCAAAAAACCCCCAAAAACTGCAAAGCTCTGACCTTTACAGCTTATCTGTAAACAGAAACATCCAGCAACAGGGAACCTACAAGCTCCAGAGAAGAGAACTGAAAGAAAATGAGCTTCTAAAAAGCTGAGAAAGGAAAGCAGTGCTGGCACCATTTCAGCCACTTTGCAGCAAAAGCCAATTCATAAAAGCAGCAATTTGTTTGACCCTGTGGTTATAACAACAACAACATTTTATGCACATGAAGGGATACCAGTGGCAACGTCTTGGCCAGCTACCAGGTTCTGGGCCTTCTACACACATCAGCAACCTTGTAAACTGCCCTTTCTGATACATAATAGCACAGGAGAAGTTAAATGTCTTGCAGGCACCCCTTCGCTGCATTTAGCAAGCAATATAGCAGCCTACTACAGCAGTTACTGCATCATAAAAGTAGACCTCCTCCAGTTTTCTCTTCTTACAGAAAGTGCCAAAGAAAGTCAGTGCAAAACAGAAACAGATTTTCAACTTTTTCACTGGTTTTGTCAGGACATTTTCTTGTTTGAGCTACTTTTCAAATATGACCTTTTATTTCCCTTTATCATGGAGAATACAGTAACTTCTGGCACCCAGCTACTGACGAACCTGCTACAAAGCTATCAATACAAAACATTTTCTAGGGAAGTTTTACATAGTAATTGTCTTAGCATGTCAAAGTATTCAATTTATAGCAACAAGCTTCGGTCACACAGTTTCTGTTCTAATCTAGCTTTGTCAGCTGGAGCTGATAAAGCAGCGATAAAGTGTAATTTCCATTGCCATTTGACAAATCTTTGTAAAATCAGCTTGGATGTGAGCTGATGGAGAGGAAAATAATCTTTATTTTCACAGTGGCTCACAGCTGGGAAACAAGCATGCACTACTGGATATGGACCCCAGTAAGTTCCAGAACACTGTCCCTGCTAGAACATTTAAATCTACTCCAAGGCTTTATTATCATTTTTTAGAAAAAAAAAATGATAAAGTTGGACAGTAGAAATAGTTTACATTATTGCTGTTAAAGCACTAACGATCAACAACGTGCCTAGGAAACCAAATAGGGAATGTCCTGTGCTCTTTATCTAGGTTTTCTCCCAGTACTGACTGCAGCAGATCTGATAGAGCTGAATCAGGCACTTGTTGCTTTATGCCTAATGTGTCACTTTGGCCTGTAGTGGACAGTCACTCCAAAAGCACTGCATGTCTTCACAGAAGTCAAATATAGCACTTCAAATCAAAACAGTTTCTCTAATGAAGGGAAGAGCATCAAGAGGCAGACAAGTTTTACCACACAAAGCATGATTACGTAGGCTTGCAAAGCTTTAAGATGATAGCAAGGTATAAAATCACCATTGATCATGGAAAGCTCTTACAAAAATAAATAAAAATCACTTTTTAGCATGCTTTAAGAAAGTTATCAATTTACTCATATATTAAATATAGGCTTAGAAAAACTAATGCATATGGTAACTTCATACAATCCCAAAGTCGCTCAGTCCCAGCAAGCTTGCATCAGCAGGCATCTATTACTAGAATTATATTTCAGCTTAAGCCTTGCACTTTATTACTTATGAATTACCAAATTTTAGTAAGCAGTCCGATTCTACATATATATATTTTTAAATACAAACTTTTTTTTTGAGAGGATTACAGAAAAATAAAGGTACTCAAAATTAATTCATTAACATTAAACAAATTTATCTGATTCTCTCTTAAAATTCAGACTGTAGTATAACCGACACAAAGCCTGTGTTTTGAGTCTAGACTGACTGAAGGAGAATGAACCTTTTTTTGTTGTTTTAAAGTGCTTTCTAAACACATTACTTCAGGATGCAGATAAAGCCCGATATTCAACTGAAGTTGAATTTCTGTTTCAGAAATCCTAATAATCTCTTTACCACTTGCCCATTACACTCCAAAGCTATCCATTACACTTAAACACACCTTCAAAGTCAAAGTGAGCCACATCTTGCAACAACATCTCCTCTCTGTGCTAAACAGACTGCTGCTAAACAGAAGATTACATCCAAGTTCAACTTAAGTGGGAATAGGATAGGATACTGACAATCATCTAAAAAGTCTATTAAACTAATTAAAGATGACAGGTGATAAACTACAATTTATCTAGTATATAGAGAATTCAAGATACAAAATAAATCCTGGAACAGATTTTATCCAAAAATTCCCTCCTTGCTTGCAACTGTATTAGAGCAGAGAATTACAGGAGCAGCATGTGATTAGGCAGGAAGCACAGAACTAAATACAATGTTACAGGGTGAAATTCATTAGTTAGAACAAGAAATCATAGAATAACAAGGGAAATGCTTTCAGAGAGTTAAAAAACCCAAAAAACAAAACAAAAAAACACCACACACACAACACACACTGTTCTGTTCTTGCAAGAAATACAAGTTTTCCCTACACCAGTGGATTAAGCTATTCTGATGTAATATTAGAAGATAACAGGAAAGCACTCACTTATTTGGGGACTACTCTTGGCTGGAAGACAAGTAACATCAATGCCTCTCAACAACTTGGAGCCCACTGCTTTTCACTAAAGAGCACGCACACCTTGGTTCAGAAGTGAGCTCTGGATCCCACTTAACATGCCAAGTTTCTCAGTGGTTCCTATTCACCACAGTTTCAGAGCAAAAGACCTGGATTCCTTCTGAAGGAAACTAAACCAGATGTGTTCATACAAACCTAACAGGCATTCAGTCCACAGTATCAGTCTAATTAAACCCTTGAAATGCATCTAGTATTGGGTTCATAGCATCAGCTCTCTTACTCTACAGGTCTGCTCCTATTGCACTGCTACTGCTTCAAGTGGAAAAAGTCCTGAGGCATGCAAGCCCCGAGAGTAGGGCTAAAGACCCATCAGTCCTGCGCCTGTAGATTTATCCTTTGTTAATTCAGTTAGGAGGAAATTGAAGCACAAATGGAAAAAGTTCTCAAATATGAAATTATTGTTGTATACTTATTTTTTACATGCAACTGGATAGCTTTCAGACACAAGATTGCATAAGCAAAGGACAGCGAGACCTCTAAATGAGTAATTAATTATTCTAATTGGCAAACTGTACACCCACATATGTTCACCACCCTGCTACTTTTATTTGAGAGTTTGCTCTAAGGAGGACAATGTCACTGGCAAGATTTCTGGCTGGGATAAGCTTCCTGGAACCAAATTTCCAGATTAAAATCATTCTTTGACATGCCACTCAGTATTCACCTCATGAAACAACTGAAAAGAGAATTTAGATCAATTAGTAGAGAGATGAACACACTTCTAAGGACAATTTGCCTGATATATTTCAAGCATCCACCTTTGAATGATATGTATCATTCCCTAGAAAAGCTTCTTTTCCATTTTCCATTCCACCAGAATGAAAGCTTAAACCAATTAGCTGGTATCACATAAATGCCCAGAGTTCAGGAAGATGAAATTCCACCATTTATATAAGCTGTCTTTTATATAGCTCTACCATTGAACACCCACTCCTCCCCCCCAGCCCCTCCCTTCTGACATTATCTATTGCTCTATGAGTTAGATTCATAAATAAAGCTTCTTTGGATTCACAGGATGTCAAAAGCACTCTTGGAAAACAACCACAATCCAATCGCCCCTACTCCTGCTCCTCCTAATTTTAAATGTTTGAATCAAATGCAGTTTCTCTGCAGTACCTGTGGTCCACTACTGTTAAGTAGTAGCTTTTGCAGTTGCCATGCTCACATTACATATTCTGGGTACTTGGAAGCTTTTCCTGCCCTAGGGAATACGACTGAAGTTTACAAAAAAGCCTCCAAAAGTTGGTGGTAGGCTGAATGAAAAACTGTGGTTCACCAAACACATCAATACAAGAGCTAGTGTTCGATGAAATTTTAAAAAATGCCGTTGTTCCACAGCAGGCAGTATCTTTGCATGCAGGAGGCTGCAAGGACAGACAGGGTGGAGAGTTTCAGTACAAAATTAAACAAGAAGATGCACAACAGGTCTGTATGTGGATACTAATGGATATAGGCAGCGACGTATCATCCAAAATCCAATTACGGTGGATGCTAAAAGAGTACAAGGGAACAACCTGGAGGAAGTGCCAGGCTCACACATCTCCCTCAGCATCCCCCAGGATAAAGTAATGGCCAAATGGTCAGACCCACTAGCACATTTCTTACGTTCTAACAGGACAACACCAAAACATAGCCAGAAGATGAGGGAGCAGAAGGTGCAAAAGTGTTGCAGTGAGACCCTTTGGAACACAGCTGCCAGCTACCAATACGTTCACATGCCCACTATTATGTCCTGTGGCCAGTGCAGCCTTTGGAAAATTAGTGCTTGATAAGGTTATTCATAATCTAACCAGCCAAAATAGAAAGGTGTTGCTTTTTCATTATAGCCTTGCTGTCCACTAGCTGTCCTTATTACATGACACATAAAAGCTATTTCTGTTACCAGAAAGAGCATACTGTTGGCATTCACTGTGTTGTTAGTATTAGTCCTGAAATTTCAAATGCTTAGAAGTGTGCAGTTTCATGCAAATTCACCTTAGATATGTGTCTGATTGCACTAATACTGTGGTATGAAAAAATGCTTGGAAAGGAAGCAAGAATGGGTATTAAAAATAACAATGTTTTTCATAAAGCTATTCAATTTTCTTTTACTCACATCAAATTAACAGCATGCAACATCACATTCACCTATGAAGTGCAAGGGTCCAGATCCCGAGGACGTACCATATTTCTCATCCATCTTAGTGAAGTCACATCAGTGCTTTCTGATTGCAATATTGTATTTGAGAGTTAAAAGTTCTGGCTTTAACCACTGACAGATTCTAATTGCTTGGCTGGCCCCGTATGCACAAAATTGGCTGAAGGATAAATATCCTTAAATATTCCTTTCCTCATTTCATTTAGATTTTGCAGTTACATTTATTGCAGCTTGCTATTTTCTCAGCAGTGTAGGAAGCATTACTGCAATCTAGGTAATACGCAATGCATTTAAAGCCACAAAAACTATTTTTGTCCACTTTATAAATAGTCTCAGCTGTTTTACCAAATTCTTTTCAGTATACAAAACCAAAACTATCACAGTAACAACAGGCATGGACCCTCCTCACTGGCCTATTAGAACACTGCAGTCTGTTTCTTCGCCAGAGGAAATCAATTTTCGGCCACATTTTAGCTGTTGTTGACACAAAATGAGAAAAAAGCAACTAGAAACTATTCCATGTTATTTGTTACTATTAATAAAGACCTTGCAAAGAAAGAACTGAGAGAGGGCATGACAGAGACAGAAGGCCACAAGTTTTCCTTTGAGTATGGAATATTCCTGATCCTGTTTTTGAGGAGCTGCACTTTGAATGAGATGCCCTGAAACAATTTCAGAGAACAACCTGGTGAGGCTTGGAAATGGGGACATTGCCTATAGTATTTTGGAACACATGACACCCCACCTTCACTACATTATTCAGTAACTGCAGAAAACTCTTTGAGGAGCAGTCAGAGTAATAACCTCCAGCTTTCTCACTACTTTGCTAATAGAACAATTTGAGTTTAATCACTTGCTCTGCACACAGATGAAGTTAAGGTAATACTAGTAAACATGGGTATGAAGCAACGCAGCTCTCTGTAGGGAAACCTGAACCAACACTTGTCTGAAGCCCTGGAAATGGACAAGCTGGCTTTGTGGTTTGTGAGATAACAGTCAGATTAAGTACAGGAGCAAGCAAGTTAAAAATAAGTTACACCAGCTAGCTTATAACTGTGCTATGCCAAGTAAGCAAACAGAGACTGCTTCTTTAGCATCCCTTGATACCAGCAGCATCAGCCCTCTGAACAACGAGATGGTACCTGAGTTAACTGCCTTCTGACAAGGGCAGACACTACTTGGATGCCTTTGAGCTAACACTCAGAGCTTTTCAGGGAGCTTTACATCATTAGGAAGAGAGAGAGAATGGAAAACGAAGCTTCTCAGCTAGAAGGAAAGAAATTGCTAAAGGATAATTCTGAGGCTGGAGCTCAGAAGCCAGCTAACAGCCTGGCCTTACTACTTAGTTACCAAAGTCGCTCACACAAGCGTTATGATTAAACTTACTTTTTTCAAAGCCACATATAAATGCTCTTTAAAGTGCAATCTCATGTCAGGGCAGAAAAGTTAATGAGTTCCTTCTCTTTAAACAAGAAGAAAATCCTGTCATACATGACAGGAACTTCAACACTGCAGAGACAATTCATAGTCATCGGATCATTAAAGCAACATTATAACATTTATCACTGCATTTTTTACAAAAAGTAAAATTATTTTTTTTATTTCCACGCCCTAAGATTAAACTTATGCAATAGCTCTAGTATCAGATGGAGCAACTTGCCCATGTGTTCAACCAGCTCTCTAATATTTTTTTTTAAATAAAGGTGAGCCCATTTTTATTTCAAAAACATGCAACAGCAAAGGGATAATACTTATCATCAGATTTTTTTCCTCATAAAACCTGGAAGTATTGGGGGCAATAAACAGTGTAAACTTAAATAAACAGTGAAGATAAATGCTTATGTAGTGCTGCTGATGACCATTTTTTAAAGTGGTGGGGGTTTTTTTTGTTCGTTTGTTTGTTTTTAAACACAGATATCTGATAAATTTGAGCAATTGACATTTTGCTGGTTTAGTAAAATGGTCCTCTGACTGGATGCTATCAGCTTCAAAAAATTGACTTTACCATGCATGGCATACATCAAACTAAAGAAATCAGGAACAGCAAATATTTGGCAGCAAGATCAGCTACTGAGCATTCAAATTACCTTGTTTGTAGAAAATGCATGACATTGGTAGACAGAACAGTTAAGAAACGAAAGCCCAAGTTCATCAAGTAGATTATTCACTAATCACTCAGCCAGCTCTTAGCCTAATTTATCTGTAACAAATACCCATGAAAAATACCTAAAGTAATCTATTACTTTCCTTTGATTGAGGAAGCAAAAAATATACATATATATATATCCCCCCTCTTCCCTTCTGCTTAACTAGATATTAACCATTAAAAAGAAAAATCTTGTCACTTCATGAGCCACAATATTTGAAACCACACTTCCAAAGATGCACAAGAATGTCAACTTTGAATCAATAGCTCATAGAATAATCTGCCTTATTTCTGTCACTTAATTAGGGGTCTCTTGTTTACATCTTAGTATCTTGTTTAGCCACATTATTCATTTTTGTTCACCAAACCTACCAGACATCAGCATTCACTTCAACAAGGCCCTTTGTCCTTCTCACATGCCATATACGCACAGGATGGCATTTGTTCTCTAGTATTGGATTGATCCTATAAAGTGTTATGCTTCAGTTCTCTCTCAGATAAATACCCATCTGTAGTAAAAGCACAGCATCGTTTCCAAACTCACGAAGAGCTGTCCTTTCTTACTCTCTTAGCAATTCAACAGCTTCAAAAATCATGCTGGAAAGCTGATCCCTGAAGTCAGTGAATCTAATTACTTCACATAAAAACTGGAAGTATTAGGGGGAAACAGTTACACAGAAAACTCCATCTATGGTCAGTACCCTTTCTTGATGGGGACTAGAAAGCAAAACCAAAAGGAATTATTTTCTCAGTCTAGGGAACTTCTGACCAGTTCTTTAGCCCCTGTTTCTTTCCACCTTTCAGGTTACTGAAGCAGCTTTTATTGATTAGCATCAGTTTTTCAATTTTGATTAAACTTTGACTTAGAAAGGACAAAATAATGACCAAATGATATTGTGAACCATTATTCTATTTATATTGATTCACAGTAACACAGAGGTAATAGATCTCATTCCCTCCTACATATCTGGGGGAAAAGAGAGATGCCACTCAATGACAAATCCGAATATATGCATATATACACACAGTGTTTATCTATAAAGACTGTTCTGATTTGCCAAATTAAATGAGAACTAAGTATGAAACCTTCTATGCTTTAAAAGTTTCTTTTATCATCCAATCAAAATTCAAGAGAAGATCAAAACAAAGAACTAATTACTTCCAAGAGCACCATTATTAATAATATTTTTATCAATAATATTTTTATTAATACTTATTATTGAACAGAACAATATGCATATCTTACAGTGCATTTGTCACAGTTTATGGAAAGAAAAAGTCTTAAATACAGTAACTGGAAATTTGTACAGAATTCTGATTAGGAACTACTGAATGATTGTTTAACTACAACATTTATCTTGGACTGTTCAAGTATCTCTCTCCCCCCTACATGACTCTAGTAAATCTAGTTTTCTGCAAAGTTTACTAAATCACAGTTAAGGAATAACAGTAATTCTGCAACTGTTCCAAAACCAAGCAACCAAAAACTTGCAAGAAGCCCCACAGTATATTCGTTGGGGTCAGAAACTAGTAACTGACTTTGCATTATTTCATTACAGGACAAACTGCCATACTGTCGGATTAAAGCGCTAGCAGTCTCTATCAGATCTGAAACAAGTGCTTGAAGTTTTAGAGAGTCAAAGGTCATAATTCCTGGACTTGCAATGTTCGCTTCAGGCTAGCCAACTACTTGCACATCCATAGTTAGACATCTCCACCTAGTAGGGAGGAGACCATGACAGCCAGTGTGCACCATATGGGGCAACACTAGTAGGGGGAAGAATGATGTTTGTAGTCTCTCGCTCCCCGCAGTGAGGCCATGCCTTCTTTTGACAGGGAGTGTCCTAGCAAAAGCAGAGAGCTTCCAAGAGTGACACAAACCCGTACAAAGGTCAGCGTCACACATGTTCTTTGTAAGTGGCAACATTTTCAAGAACAAAAGAAATATTTGGACCGAGCCAGCACATGCTAGCTTATTTAAACTCTGATTGCAGTCACTGAAGATTCTCAAGAAAGCAGAAAATAGCTAGTATACATATATACACACCTTACTGTCCTTCTCCATGTTGTGCTCCAATTTTCTTCTCCCACTTACATTTTCCCCTTTTCTCAGAGATACTTTTTCCTTCTTCCTCTATTACCATTCTCCATCTATGTTTGTCCCACATGGTTTTTCCTCCCTCCTTCCCATTATTCTAAAAGAGATATAGTTTTGGATATAATGAAAAGACAGCCTATTAGTAGAGGTCAGAACATTATGCCTTCTTCCTACAAATGTTCTTTTAAAATGGCAGCTATTTCCTACTGTTGGCTGTGAAAGAATACAGATTTAATTACTCTTAAATTGGCCACTACCTCCTACCTTCTTCTCCCAATGAAGACTTGCAAACAGCAAATATAGCAGCTACTTAGGATACCAGTCAAAAATACAAGGGACAGCAACCCATATCACATTCAAATATTTTGGAAGAGAACTATTCAGGCATTCTCTTAACTTTTCTACAGATAAGGAGGGAAAGTTTCAATTTTAGGTAGAATGAAATCTGCCTTTATTTCTATAAAAAAAATCTCATTTGTGTTTAGTACACAGAAGACCTTGGACTCTTAAACACCTGTATTTCTTTGAACATGAGAACACATTTCTTCATAGCCCTGTGCAATACTCAATAGCTACGAACAATGAGTGTAACTGAGACTTCTGAAAAGCAACGCTGCTGGGAATCACAGTGAAGTACCACCACCTCATACAGCAATAGCAAGACCAGCAGCCAACACTCAAACATTGGCACCAGACCATACACACTAAAAACAGATGTCACAAAAATCAAGTTGGGCATCCTTAACGTACGAACATGAAGATTTTCAGTACAAGATGCTGTACCTATGGGAATCTAAAAAAGGAAAGGATTTCTGGTAATAAAAGACTATTTGGGCAAGCCAACAAAGATTTGCACATCTGTGCTAAAAAATAACCTCAAAAATAAGCAAGCTGTAGATAGAAGGAGGCCTGTCCTAGAAATCAAGCTATACAAATACACCAAAAATAGGGAAGGTTTTGAATGATAATGCTTGCACACTATCAAAAATTAGCTTGAATTCTTTGATTTCAGGAGGAACAGCTAAAAAAATTGGATGCTCTAGTTTACAAGGAATTAGGGATTTGAAATGGGAAATGCCACAAAATTTATATTAACAGTTCAGACTGGATGATTGCAATTGCTCTCCTGAGCCTCAGAAAAAAAAGAAAAAAAAAAAATCACATTTTGACATTATTCAGAGTGTGAATGAGATTCAGTTTTTGTTTATTCAAATAAAACTGGTATTAAATGGCAGAACATTTAAGAATGTTGAGAAGCTAAAAATTAATGGTAACTGTTACATTGAATACTTATAATAGGGTAAGTAACATTTCTTCCTTCCTTATAGAAAACAATGCTGATTATTTCCTAGCTCTAGGAGGTTAGTTGCACTCCAAACTGGAGAAAGCAGCCTTGGGGGGGGAGGGGGGCAGGGAAGTTACCCACATTCTAGTGGGTTCTAAAGTATTTTTAATATTGCTATAGAAGTTTTAACTTTTAGATAGTTATTCCATTGCCAACTCTAAATATTACCCACAAGTCAATGTTGTTTACAACTTTAGGTGACCAAATCTCTTGCTTTTGCCAATTCAGTCCTGAAATCCCAATGAACTGAGATCATAATTCCTGTTCCAGATTTTCATTTGGATGAAGAAAACCACCCCGCTTCCCTACACTCTGAACAACGGACCTAGAACTATTGTTCTAAGTGCTATGGCAGGATGAAGACATTATTTATCTCCTGCAACTCACCAGGCATTCCGAGGCAAGAGGCATATTTCTTATCAGAGATGCCTTTGCAAAAGTGCTCCTTAAAAATAAAGGTCTAAAATCTCCCTAATCTACTGCTGTAAACCAGGGCAGAAGATAGACACAACCTGCCAAATAAACTTGTTGCATTAGAATTTCAATACAAAACCAAAGGCTGAAGCCAGTCCTTATCAAAGTACACTTTGCATTGACCTGATTTTTGCATATCCAGCTTCTGCAAATAAACAAAAGCAATTCAGCCAAACCCATTTCTCTACTTAAAATCAGAGGGAGGGGGATGAGCAGGGAATTTTCTAACGTGACTTGGAAAGAGTATGCACTGCAAGAAGACTTTTGCATGAGACTGGTACAGAAACAATACACCAAAGAGCACACAGAAATAGAAAAATTTTCATCAAGAATAACTGTGGGAGACAGAAAAAGCACAGGAGATATTAGATGGATACAACAGAAACATATTAAGGACACAGGGAAACTGTTAAGTCAACCTTAAAATGGAAGTTAACTGCTTCATTCCTCTAGGGATTTTTACAGCACAAACATTCTAGAGTCTTGAAAAGGAAAGTAGTACTAGTCTGAATACATTTTTCTAAAGTGCTTTCAGTATATTACACTTAAAGGAAAAGGGCAAGAATATTACAAAAATGTGGAAACCTGAGCTTCTCAGAACTCAACCATTAAAGTATTTGCTTGGTTTTCCTCTCCTCCCTCCTCCCTACCCCGATGTATTTTGCAAGTCCTGAGCCCAAATTCTAAGGAGACCAAGAAGGAGAATATTCATTTGGATTTAAAAAGAATAAGTTATGGTTATCTGCTATCTTTGCATACTTCCCAGAAAGCTAGTCACTTAGAGGTGGTGCTCTAAATCTCTTTGGTCCAAGACCCAGGAATAAAATATTTTTGTGGGAGAAATGATGGAGAAATGTAGGAACTATTACAGCTCCTCTTTCAGCTTCAGTATCTTTTGGCCTGAATTACAGGGTTCACTACCCAGTTTTTATTGTGTCTGAAGATTTGTTTTGTGAAGTTTCTCTACGAAAGGCAAGAAAACTACTCTGATTTTTTAAACCGAATGTTAGACAACATTTTCAGGAAATTAGTCTTCAGCACCATAGCATACGCAGGCTGCTATTCAAGTGGCATACACTAAACAGACACAGAAGAACAAAAGCAAAGTCTGTGCTTAATTACAGTAGTATCCTCACACACATGCAAAAGACAACAGTCAAAAGCTGAAAGGCAGCTATAATCTGTAGTTTTACAAAGTAAAAGTCCGCTGCTAATATTTAAAAGCTGACCAAACCAGATCTTGTCTGCAATATCTCACTTGAATTACTTGCTCTATCATTTAGTAAGGGGAATATTCTTTTTCTGCCATAGAAGTTAAGTAATTTTCCAACAATTTTCTTTGAAAACAGCCTTATGATGCATGAGAAGCACACGTGAAATATGAAGTAGCCAAAGAGAGGATACATTCCTAAGATGAAAGGCAGTTAAAATTTCTGAGTGAGACTGCCCTAGATCACATTAAAGATACAGCAGCTGAGAGAGAGGTTTGTTTCTGACAATAGGTCAGAAAGTATTCTCAGATCCCTGTGCATCTTTCAAGTTCAAGAGATCAAGCACATGGAGTTGCTTCAAAGTATGACCATTAGAAGTATAAAGCCCAATTTTGTCATCTTAATCAGTGTATTTCTTAGTATGCAAATTAAGCACATGGGAACATGTTTTCCTTTTACATTAAGAATCTGAGCAGTCAGTTAACTGATGGACTACTTGTGTAAGAAAGCACTCTGTTTAACACAGGTAAGGCTAAAAGAACCTGACACAAGTCAATTCACAGAGGACTTCAGCTAAACATCACTTGTACAAGACTTCATTGGACATCACAGGAATCTAGCCGAATCGGAATGCAAGTGTGATGCAGATGCCTGAGGATTCTGCTTTTCCAAACAAGATCTTAGGTGAAAGTCCCCAAAGGGGGGCAGCGGGGGCAAGAGCTGGTGTAGCACTGACTTGTTTCCCAGTACATCACCTCAGACAACGTATTGCTTCTGGGGACATGCAGGGAAACACTATGGAGTCTGCAGACAGTCATGAGTGGAAAAACAAATCGCCAGATATAATTTGCCACATGCTGGCAAAACCACCAAGGGACGATAGACATGTCAGCTTCCTTTTGTATATAGCGATTGCTTGTGGCACTCTTGCCAACAGAGAGGAATGCTTGATAAGCATATCTATTATGTCAACAATATAATTTAACATGACTTAACAAATGTTCAAACTCAAATTTCCTGGAAGCGCTCTTGGCCAGTGTAAATTACTATAAACAGTTTCAGGCAATCTAGGTAAAATTTGGTCAATCAGAAGGCAAACTAAAAAGATACAGTTTAGGGGGAAAAAGATATAGTTCTTTTGAATTAATCCTATACAAAATAAGATATGCACTAAGCTATGCAAATAAATATATAAACAAATATATAAGCTGTTTTCTCAAAACAATGCAATATGGCATTTAGAGCAAATAGGAAACAACTCCAACAAAAAAACAAATTTTTTAAATGCTTTTTTGGTTAATTCCTCCTCTGTGGATTATTTTTTAAAACCTGATTATGCTAACTTTTATATACTGTTCATTCCTTGAGAAGGCCATCGTTTCATAAGTACGACATACGACAGAACAAAAAGGGTTAGTTTCTATGCTATTTCTCCTCCCCGCCACGCCAATCAGTAACTTCTATCAAGCTCTCAAGTTCTGTTCAATTCTCTGAAGACTTTCAAGCAAATGGTTAATTCACACAACAAAGTTATATAGGTGAAGGAATGAGTAGATTCCTTAAACTGAAGCAGCATATAACAAAGGGAACTGTGTTCCAAGGAAAGTTCAAAGCTAGTTATGGAGACAATTAGTTTTGTCACCATCCTGAAGTGAATTCCCTTTTCTCCTCCTTAGAGGTTCCTCCATAAGCTTATTGCATGAAAGCAGCAGAGAAAGTGAGGAAGTAAATGTAAATAAAAGTCTTCCTAGCACTGGGCCTATCAGTGATCTCATGCAAATAAATGGACTTAGGAAAAGGTTAAACACAGAGACTGTAAGGTTTACATTTTACTGCAAATACAGTATAATGAAAAAGTGGCATCTATAACACTCAGTGAAAAGAGGGAAAGACATCACACAGGAAGAGAAACAGAATCGTCCCTCTCTTTAGAGCTCAGAAGATGAATAACAACCTTGAAAGCTGGAAGGCATACATGCCTTTTCTTGTTTCAGATAAAGGTTTACTCTTTGTATAACTGAGCCAAAAAATTACACAACATGAAAGGAAGTTACACTTAAGAACTGCATGAATCATATTTAACTCAGTGGTTACTTCCTGAGACAATCTTTCTTTGCCATTTCCTTTAGAATACTGCGACTGTTAAGGAACAATATTTTCTTCGCAATTTATAGAGCATTCGCCTATTTTTAATTTCTATTTGGCATGCGTATCTCATAACCATTCATTCTGTTTTATATAAACACTAAACTACCATTAGTTATCGGCAGTTAGATTATCTTTATTTTTTCTGTAACAAAAACTGAGAGTAGTTATCAGCAATTAGATTAGCTTTACTTTTTCTGTAAAAAAATCAAAAGAATCACTACAGAGATACTGGTCCAAAAGTTTAGCCAATGGCATTACGTAACTTGTCACTCTGCCTCCCAACCTAAAGGTTTGCAGCTATTATCAAATGAGAGCCTGAAAAAAACTATATGATACGTTATTTATGCATGTCTAACAAATCTCTATCCAGCAATGTAATGAAAATCCTTCTGTAATTAAAAAGGCCTTCTATAGTCTTAACATATGTTATTAATAAGATCAGCATCCAGCTTAAAAAACAAGGCAAATGATTTAACAATGGTGACAAAATTGTTATTTCCCATTTAACGATATGGTCACTTCTTGTTGGATGAGGGTTCCTGCTTGACCTTCTAGAAAAACAGGTTATTTAAGAGACACACAAAGATAAAAACTTGCAGTGAGACAGTCCGTGAGACAATTTACATACTTAGGATGTCGGATGTCTGGCAGGGATCGCTCCAGTGCTATATTGTTGCTAACAAATATGTTGAAGCCATTTTCCCTGTAAGCAGAATCATCATGGTCTTCCTCTGTAAGCGGGTACGGCTTTCCATGTTCACCTTTCCCTACAGTGAAACAGAACAATTATTTGCCTCAAATTGATAGTACAGAACAGACAACACAGACAAAAATAACAAAGTCAGTCTGAGCTTGAATTGGTATACTGGATCCGGAGCATCTCTAGGAAGTTTCTTGCATTGTCTTTAGCCACAAATGTATAACAGAAAAAATAAGATCTGCTCAGATGTTATTAGGATACATTGTCACAGACTTTAGAAAAGGGGCTGCAAAAATATCAGTAAAAGGGGCATAGAGTTCCTCTCAAAAGTCTTTCTTTGGAGGGTTCACTCTCCAGTATGCACAAGTGGCACAGAGTGCGTGGTAGACTCCTTATCCCAGATTAAGGTCAGAACAGAACTTAATGCCATCTCTGCTTTGGGAACAAACAGAAGTTATTTTCTTTAGTCATATTTCCTCAGGTAAGACTTGGCAGGTAGGTAAAATTATCTCCTGCGGATAACGGAAAACAGCTTTTGATTGATTTCAGACTCTTTATTATAAACTCCTTTTTCACAGTTGTGCTGCTAACCTCTTTTTCATTTGTTTCTTTCAGAAATAACAGAGGATACATTTAAATAATAGAAGGATAAAAAAAAAGCAAGACATTTTTATTTCAAAAGCCTCAAAGATCTGTTGATATATGAATTCCTCTATTAGTTTTATGGAATTTTCAATTCCATATCCACAATTCTACAAAGTTTTCACACAAAAGAGCTAGATTACTAACAATATTGAAGTTACATTGTTGGACTCTTAAGTATAGAGAGAACAACAATATTAAATTTCTCTTTAATAACTCTTCAAACACAATTTCAAGGAATACTGGATTTGAACCCTAATCCCCTTAGTACTTAGGCACACATCTCAATCTCCAATTTCAGGATAAAGAGTTCAGCCATTAATTACCAGCAGTTTTTTGTATGCACAGTACAATGCTACTACATTGTTATATTGCTTTAAATAAATTACAATTGGGCACAGAAGGGGAGAACAAAAACACTGTGCTTGCTGTTTGTGTTCCAACTGGTCAAGAGGTCTACAGTGAAGTATCTCATCAGCAACATAATGATCCTATTACTTCCAATACAAAAATATGAAGCAGATGCAAAAAAACAGGCCTCAGAAGTCCCTTTGAATTGACCCAACTCACCTAGTTTTCCTTCTTTCCAGAGACACATTCAGCTCAAAGTCTTGTTATACATTAAACTTTCAAATTGTAAATTAAGCTAAGTAAGACCTTTTGCATCAAAGTCAAGCTTTAGTAGCAAAATCATGAACTAAAGAATTAGTCATAGCAATACCTCTTCTGGCTGATACATGGGACCTGATTACTCAGTTACTCTGCATTTTAGCAGCCAGAGCACTCTCCAGCATTTAGCGTTTCTGAAAGCAGCTTTAGCGTTGAAGTTTAGGGTGTCCAGCTTTCCAGAACAAATCATGATGAAACCAAATGTTTTGCTCCAGGCTCCTTAAATACCTGATGCTCCAGGGGCCTAGCCAGATGCACTTGGCGCTTCTGACTGCTGATTTGGTTTCAGAAACCAGCTACTCCAGTTCCCCAAAGAAATCATCTGTTTTGTTCCCTGGCAAAGCACAGTCTTTTCATTCTGGTTTTTCATTCCTGAGCTACTTCTCATTGTCAGTCACTTCACTTGCTTAATACCTACCTCCGGCAACTGTACCTCTATCTCTTCCAGTCTCGGAGCAGAGAACAAACAACAACACTCCAAAGAAAGTCAAAACATAAAAATTTCCACTTCTCCTCAACTATTTTTCTCCTCCTCATTCTTGCAGGAGATGAACTTCTGAGAGCTACTAAGCCTTGTATGCCTACTCAGGTTCTCCAGAGGTTACACCTTCCTCTACACCTAAACAATCAGCTTTTAACCTCTCTGTTCCTCTCCCTCCATGACCAGTCATAAGAAAATGCCTCCTTTTACCTAAGCTCTTTTAAAGACAGCTTCCCACCTAGATCTAATAAGTAAGCCACCTGATCCCCAGCTCATCAGGAACAGCTGCAAGAGGGAAGGAGGAGGAAAGCTGGGGAAAAACACCCAGTAGTGCCCACAAGCCTCTGTTAATGCTCTAAGTAGGTCACATTGCACACATAAATATATTAAAAACATAGAATATGCAATTGAAGATGCTGTAGTCACTCAGCTTTAGAAGTTTTTTTTCAGACAAAATATTTAATTTTAACCCAAAATTTTGTACTTATAATTAAAACTGTTTTAAGTTCAAATGAAAATATTTAACACTACTTACATGGGAAAAAAATTAGTTTGTATTATGAAGTATTATTTACTTATGCTATTTCATTACTAACAACTATCTTGTCATTTGTATTTTAAAACATGCCTGAAATGCATTTACTAGATTCTAAAGCTAACATAACATGAAAGCTGAGACTCTGATTCTATATGAATCCTTATGAATTTCATACTAAATATGGGGAGGAACCATTACAATAAAAGAGCAGCTGATGATTCAGAGTACTACTCAAAATACAAAAGTGCATTTATATCAAATCTGTTTCATAATACAATAAGCTAATAAACTCAACCCCCAAGACATCATAGAAATTTCAGCCCCTCTGTTTCAGCACATATTCTATTCAAGTAGTCCAAAAGTAACCATTTTAATTTGCTTATAATAAGATTTATCCAGGTAGTTACTAGTATAATGAAAATTCCATGACCCATGGTAAGTCAGGCTATTGCTCCTACATGCTTTTTATGATACAAGTCTCTGTATATTCCTGCCTTTCACTCTGTTTCAGGAAAGTTTTTTGTTGTTGTTTTTATTGAAGGAGTCTATTATTGTGTTCAGAAAATGAGTATTTTTTACAGTGCATCAGTTTCTTCATGTTCTCCTCTACTAAAAAAACCTGAAGACAAGTACTTTTAGCATAAACACTTTCAGAGTTAGAATCCACATTTCCTCATTAGTATGGAGCACTATTACTGTACATAAGCCAAAATAAAGATTTGGATAGCAAGGTTTTTTTCCTAGAGCAACTCAGGAACAGACAGAACTTTCCCGTATCATGGTCCAGAACTGTTTGACAAATTGCAGTATATAAATTGCTTTTGCACAGATACAGTAACTTGGTTCATGAGGTGCACTAGAAGTTGTGAAGCATGTCTCCTGACAATATAGTAAAATCCACACTAACAACATCAACACAGGCTTGTGGGCTTCTAAGAATCCACTAAGTCTTTCTCACAGCTTGCTTGCTTACTCTTTCACTCTGCAGCTGCTCCTGCTTAGCTAGGGATCAGGTCCTCACCTATCGCATCCAGGTGGAAAGGAGTTGGCTGATTTCTCTAAGAGAGCTCAGGTAAAACCAGGCAATTGTTTATGAGCAACCTTGAAGGGAGAGAAATAGAGAGCTTAGAAACTGAGTATTAAAACAGTGAAGTACAACTTTTTGAGAATCTGTAGGCCTGAAGGGTTCTGTTTTAACAGAAAGTTGCCATGTTTGAGTCTCCTCACCTTTACAAATTACCATGAGCACGTTAAGTTTCTTCTCCTATTACTGACTTACCCTCCTAGATTATTAAAGAAAACTGCCTTCAGTGCACGCTGGTTTGGAGCTGGAATATTCAAAAGTCCTCCTACAGCCCCAGAGTGACAAATGGAAACTTCACAATGGATCTCTCTGCAATAGCAACACTCCGCTGAAAAAGAGCACGAAGAGGCTTACTGGCCCTATACCAACCAAAAGGGTTACCTTAACCCTGTCATCAGAGAAGTACAAGCCCTCCTGTACTGGATGTTCTGTCTGGAGGCAAAATTGCAGTTCAGACAGGGCATCAGGGCTATAAGATATTGTAGGGAACAGAGAGAGTAAAAAAGCCTGACAGGGGACTTTTTGCCTATGTGTTTAAAAGCAGGGTTTGACCCAAATGTGACAGGTAAGATCAGTCCAACACTAAGACTGGATACTAACTTTCTTTGAAGCTGTTTTACAACTGCGGCATAAATAACCCCCAAAACTAAGGGCAATCAGAACTTTTCGTTCAGTGATATGGATTTTGATTTTTTGGGGTGGGGTGGGGGAGGAGGGAAGAATGCCCCCTCAGAACAGAACAACGTACATATTCAACCCCCCCAGTCCATCAGAATGCTCCATTGCATGGGATTAAAAGAAAAAAAACAAAACAAAAAAACTCTAACAGCACCATTTAATTCATACAGTGCTCTCTAACTTTTGCGACCAGAGAGTTATTACACTTACGTTTTGATTTTTAACTCAGTATCCTTTGTAAGCAACATTTTGAAAATATGCCATTTTTTCTTTTTTTTCCTTAAAACGATAGTTTTGGAGTAGACATCTCTGCTGTGGTTTGTATTATGCTATTGTAAGTGTTTTAAGATACTATCTCAAAATACCTCTCTGCAGGCTTTAAGATAAAAAATGGCAAGGACAGCATACTACAGAGAATCAGAGAAAGTACTGGCTTGGCCAGAGTATCAGATGTGCTACAGGGCTTTTAGCCCTACTCAAGGGCATTACTATGCCCCAGGAAACTATATACACCCTGAAGGATTTAACTCTTATTCTTGACAGCTTGTGATAACTGATAGATTAGGAACACCTGAATTAAAGCATCTTCAGCTTATGATGAACACAGATACAGCAGAAGAAGAACAGGCTTTTTTGTTCAGCAGTGACATGAAGGGAAGAGGATTAGGGTGAGACAAAAAAAACAACCCTGTATATTCAGTACAAATGCATAACAGCAGAAAAACAGCTCTGGATCAGCCACCTTGGTAAGATTGCCAGGTACAATAATTATAAAGAGAACAGAGCTAGGGTTGGCAGAATATATCAGCTGTAAATCAAGTCAAACATGCAGTGGGAGAGTTCTGCACTACTTCTGCATGCAATGGATAGGGGACTCTGCTGGATAAAATTATAATGATCAAGAAAACACATTACTACAGCTTCTTCCCTCCTCCCCTCACCTCTCCCCAGACATTATTTATATTTCAATAGGCATGGCAGAAAACATTGGTTTTGACATATAAGATAAGAGAGGTCAAGCAATTGCTTGACTTCTCTACGTATACGGTAGTGGAAACTGAATGACTAGTGAACATAATCCAGTCACTTTCTATAGGGAAGAACTGTGTACAAATTTGACTTCTTTACCGTTTATACTGACTGCTGTCAGTTCACTCAGGTAAGACTTCATAGCCACACCAATCCAAGGCTATAATTCATGAAAATATTTAAGCACACCATTTAATTTAAGCATGACCTAACATAACGGTGACAGGGAATGAGAATTCTCCATGTGTTAAATGCTTTACTAAATAAAGGGGTTTTATTTTAATACATGAACTTCAAAATAAGTATTCTTACTTACAGGGCATCCTACTATTTAGGATGAGATAATTCTGCTATTTTTAAAAATCTATCTAACGTTGCGTGTGTTCAATACCCCTAAAATATTCTATTCAGAATCTAGTACAATGCATCTGCACACATCACACAAACTCAGAGCCCCATTTTGTCTTACAAAAGTTCTCATAGGGAGAACAACTAAGTAGTTTTATACTAAAGCATTATTTCAATATAAAGCTGAAGTCCTGTGGGGGACAGTAATTTAATTTCTTAGCAAGTGTAGTCAGAGGAACACAAATCCAAAATGAATGCAGCCACATACCAACTTCCCCCAACCCCTCAAAAGTAGGGAGTAAAAAGGGAAATAAAGATCACAGGTTGAATAAAGACATCCTCCAAATTAGACACAATCTTCCAACTTCTTATCAGATAAAGTTCTACACAATAGTCTTTCATGTTCCCTGATATGGAAGTCAGTGTGTGATTGGCCTAGGGAAGTCAGAAAGCAAAAACCATGTTCAAAGCAATCTTTGTATTCAAAGCATATTTCACATCATCTCTGAATTTCCCTAATGCATCTTCTTTATTTTGACTTTAGAAAAGGAATCTGCATTAAAAAAAAGGGCAAAATTCTGTTTAAATATGCACTTCAACAGCACAGCTGTATGCAAGTTTGTCATTTTGTGCTATGGAGATGGTTTTCATATTATTTTGATTAATAAGTATAACAGATTGTCCATTATCAATTCAGACTGCCACCATATTCTACTTTTTTGAAAAGTAGAGTCCCATTTGAGGGCTAACAAAATAATTTTCTTCCTTAATTCAAAGGCTTTTCTGTATCATTCATCCTCACCATCCTCAGGGGCCGGGGAACATCTTCTGTTAATCAAGTGGTTAAATTAGTTTGAATAGAGAAGTGATTCGATAAATGCACGAAGTAGGATTTCTTTATTGACACGAAATATCTCAGCTTCTCCTACAGTATCTCCACTTAGTGGAGTTCTTCTCCTATTCACAAATTAAATCTCAGGCTGCTAGGGCAGACACCTACGAGCCTTGTTCAGCTGACATGGCCTTCCGTCTCCAAATCATACTCATTCCTTGTTAGCCTCCCCTTGAAAACCAAGTTCTGTTCTGTCCTTTTCTTTCCACTTTTTAAATCCCTGCATTTGAGTCCTATTGTATCTGGTTATTACGTCAGTGACATGGAAATCTGTGCAACATGAGGCTTACAAAGACATATTAATCATGCACAATCACTGCACCAAGGTGAGAATATTAATGAATAAACTGTAATACAGTAAGTGTAAGAGGAAAAAATTTTGTTTTGTTTTTTGACCCCTGCCTTCAACTGGTTTTAGTTAAAAAATAAGAAGATGATATAGTAGATAGGGCACATGGAATCACTGCAAAAACTTTGGAAGAGACATGACAGCTTTTACTTTTGCTTTCAGAGTCAAAAGATTCCATAAATGTCTCAGACATGAGGGACCTGGCAAATTTATAATGTTATCCGCAAACACAAAAATTATATAAAATACATGGTAGAGTTAAGTGAAATTAGTTATAATTAATCTGAGTAAAATTTATCCAGTGAAAATAAAAGTTACTATTCTGGATATAAGAATGAAGGAAATAATTTGGGCTGTCAAGGAGATTAAGATCTCATCAGTGAATGGCTGAACACAGGGATTTCCCTCTGTACTTAAATTGTGCCACACATAATATAGAGGATATATTATTGCTGACAGCTGTCTGCTAAAGAAAGTTAAACAAGTCTAAGACAGAATGGAGGAGGCAAGCTGAAAATCATGAAAGGATAACCTACACAGGGGTGTCCGCAGCTGCAAATGTGATTGCTGCCACCTTTTAAAATGATACAATGGCATAACCTACATCATGCCTGCGTAATTTGAAATTGAGCAGCCCTATATGATTAACTACAGAATGAATTTTTATATTGTCACAGAGTCAAAGAATGCTGCGAATACTCAATAAAGTGAATTTAGCTGGGTTATATCAATTTTCTTCATTACTGACAGTAAATGGATCAGCTCTCCCTGGAGTACCCCTACCCAACAGAGTTCTAATCCTGCCTGGGGATAAGAGTTTGCAATAGTAGAATATTGTGAAAAACAATCAGGAAAAAGTTGAATGAGAGTAAACAGTTATTCTTTGTGCCCTCCTGACCATGTTGGGGGCTTGGACATCCTACAGGATGGGAGGGGTTGTATAAAATCTGCTATTTTCTAAGTGTAACTTCTATGTATACTAGACAGCAGGTCTTGAATGAGGATGATCAAAAATCTCAATGCAGATAATCTATTTCTTCAGGAAACGAATTCAAACTGTTCTCAATGGGTAATTCTGCACCAAAGCCTGACTCACTTTAGAACCTGACTTGATGTTTCAGACTTGAAGAAAAGTTTGGGTGTTGTATGACTTTTTCCAACCATATCAATCAGTCAAGTGAGAGATTATTCCTTCTTACAAATCAGACTTCCTTCAAATCAGAGAATTAAGGCAATGAGAGACTTCAGATTTCAAAAAACTGCCACAGTAACTTCTTCAAAAAGAACTATGCTTCCACAATAGTACCTTTCTACATTACATACTCAATTCTGTTCAGAAGCTGGGACTAACAGATTTGTCTCTATAGAAGTTAAACTAAAGAATGAGTATTCTAACTGGCTAAAGGATATTCTCCAGGAAAAGAAACTGAATGGATCGTATTACCCAAAGAGTGAATTGCCTGAACATCGCTGATACGGAACTCGGGAAAAATAAAATGAAACAGGAATCAATGGAGAACTATGAAAATGGAGAGGTTGGGGAGGGGAGAAATCACCAAAAGCTTAACCCTTTAAGTTTTATTCTACCACTTTTCCAAACTAGAGATCACTAGGAGGACTATTACAGCCTCAGAAAGCATGAAAGGAAATAAATTCTCTGGATATATATTACTAACAACTACCCAGGGAAAACCATTTATTTTAGTTTACCACTTCTTCAGTGTTCAAAACTGGTAAAGGGCCCTTGTTCCAAGCTTCTCCAGCAGATTCAGTTCCAAGTCATCCACAGCTAATTCATGCAGCTCACTATGATTTCAAGCATACTCTGCATTATACCATGAAAACGTACAGCACCTTCTTTGCTTTTTTCCTCTATATGAAAAGTATGTTTCTAGGAAAGAAGGAGTCCAGAAAATAACTGTGCCAGTCTGTTGTTCCACTTACAGAATCAAATTTCTCCTCAGCATCTCAAAATTCAAATGGTATTTTAATGGGTAGTTTCTGGAAGAGGCTTTGGAAAGGCAACTTATAAACAGACACAGACACAGACACAGAATCGCTGAGGTTGGAAGGGACCTCTGGAGATCATCTAGTTCAACCCCCCTGCTCAAGCAGGGTCACCTAGAGCACATTGCACAGGATTGCATCCAGGCGGGTTTTGTATATCTCCAGAGAAGGAGACTCCACAACCTCTCTGGGCAACCTCTTCCAGTACTCTGTCACCCTCACAGTGAAGAAGTTTCTCCTCATGTTCAGAGGGGACTTCCTGTGTTTCAGTTTGTGCCCGTTGTCTCTTGTTCTGTCGCTGGGCACCACTGAAGGGAGTCTGGCCCCATCCTCTTGACACCCTCCCTTTAGATATTTGTCTGCATTGATAAGATCTCCTCTCAGCCTTCTCTTCTCCAAGCTAAACAGGCGAAGCTCTCTCAGCCTTTCCTCATAAGAGAGATGCTCCAGTCCCCTAATCATCTTTGTAGCCCTTCGCTCGACTTGCTCCAGTAGTGCCACGTCTCTCTTGTACTGGGGAGCCCAGAACTGGACGCAGTACTCCAGATGGGGCCTCCCCAGGGCTGAGTAGAGGGGGAGAATCACCTCCCTCGACCTGCTGGCAACACCCTTCCTGATGCACCCCAGGATACCATTGGCCTTCTTGGCCACAAGGGCACATTGCTGCCTCATGCTTAACTTGGTGTCCACCAGCACTCCCAGGTCCTTCTCCGCAGAGCTGCTTTCCAGCAGGTCAACGCCCATCCTGTACTGGTGCATGGGGTTATTCCTCCCCAGGTGCAGGACCCTGCACTTGCCTTGGTTGAACTTCATGAGGTTCCTCTCTGCTCAGCTCTCCAGCCTGTCCAGGTCTCTCTGAATGGCAGCACAGCCCTCTGGCGTATCCGCCACTCCGCCACTCCTCCCAGTTTTGTATCATCAGCAAACTTGCTGAGGGTGCACTCTGTCCCTTCATCCAGGTCACTGATGAAGAAGTTGAACAAGACTGGACCCAGGACTGACCCCTGGGGGACACCGCTAGCTACAGGCCTCCAAACAGACTCTGCGCTGCTGATCACAACCCTCTGAGCTCTGCCATTCAGCCACTTCTCAATCCACCTCACTGTCCACTCATCTAGCCAGCACTTCCTGAGCTTGTCTTTGAGGATGTCATGGGAGACAGCATCAAAAGCCTTGCTGAAGTCAAGGTAGACAGCATCCACTGCTCTCCCCTCATCTACCCAGCCAGGCATTCCATCATAGAAGGCTATCAGATTGGTTAAGCATGATTTCCCCTTGGTGAAGCCATGCTGACTACTCCTGATCACCTTCTTGTCCTCCACATGCTTGGAGATGGCCTCCAGGATGAGCTGCTCCATCACCTTTCCAGGGATGCAGGTGAGGCTGACTGGCCTGTAGTTCCCTGGGTCCTCCTTCTTGCCCTTTTTGAAGACTGGCGTGACACTGGCTTTCTTCCAGTCCTCAGGCACCTCTCCTGTCCTCCATGACCTTTCAAAGATGATGGAGAGTGGCTTAGCAATGACATCCGCCAGCTCCCTCAGCACTCGTGGGTGCATCCCATCCGGGCCCATGGATTTGTGGGTGTCAAGTTTGCTTAAATGCTCTCTAACCCACTCCTCCTCCACCAAGGGAAAGTCTTCCTCTCTCCAGACTTTCTCTCTTGCCTCCAGGGTCTGGGGTTCCTGAGGGCTGGCCTGAGCAGTAAAGACTGAAGCAAAGGCGGCATTCAGTAACTCTGCCTTCTCTGCATCCTTTGTCACCAGGGCACCCACCCCATTCAGCAAAGGCCCCACATTTTCCCTAGTCTTCCTCTTGCTACTGATGTATTTGAAGAAGCCCTTCTTGTTGTCCTTGACATCTCTAGCCAGATTTAATTCCAAACGGGCCTTAGCCTTCCTCGTCGCATCCCTGCATACTCTGACAACGTTGCTATATTCCTCCCAAGTGGCCTGTCCCCCTTTCCACTTTCTGTATACTTCCTTCTTCTGGTTGAGTTTTGCCAGGAGCTCCTTGCTCATCCATGCAGGTCTCCTGCCTCCTTTGCTTGACTTCCTACTCATAGGGATGCACCGCTCTTGAGCCTGGAGGAAGTGATGTTTGAATATTAACCAGCTCTCTTGGACCCCCCTTCCTTCTAGGGCCCTACAACAGTTAAAAGTCAACTTTTCTACTAAGAGAAACGGCATCTTCTGCTTTGAGAAAGGTTGAAAAAGCTAAACAACTAGTGGAATGTCTCTTGCCCCTCACCCCTTCCTGCATACCCCCCAAAAAAACACAGCAAAATACTTTAAAATATAGATATCAGGAAAGAAATTGAGATGAATAAGATTTATGGGTTCTCATCTCTGTGTGCAGCTCTTCAGGTCATGGGGTTAATAGTACTCTTATTTAATTTGACTGACATTTGTATGTACGTATTCCATAGATTTTATTTGTAAAATAGCCAGTACTCACTTATTTTGCACAAAATAGCAATGAAAAAAACAGAACCCTGATGTATTTTGAAACCTTCAGAAGATATGGGAATGAATATTTTTTATCCACATAAAATTAGTTCAAGAGTCAAGACAAGGACTACTACAGACTTGGGAGAAAGCAAGTTATTTTTATCAAATCACTTTGTCCTTTCATGCTAGGGAAGATATTGCTTGCTTTGAACAAATGCCTTTTGTGGTTTTGCATATTTATATTCATTTTCACTAAAAAAAGTGTGTAGATTTTAGGTCAAGAAATGCGTGATGGAGGGTACTTTACTGACTTGCTATAGAGTGACAACTCAAAACTGCACAGGTAATTACCTTTATCTCAAGCAGGACTACCCAGGAAGAAAAAAATACATACAAACACACACACACTATATATATATATAATATAGATATATAAAAATGTATACACATACACAGACATACACACATGTGTATGTATGTTATGGCTTTTCTGTTAGAAAATAAAATTTTTCTAGCTCTAAGAGTAGTGAAATGACGGAATAGGTTATCCAAGGAGCTGTGGAGGCCATGAACAGTCAAGACAGGGACACACAAGGCCTCCTGCCATAATGTGTCTATGCAACATGATCTATGCAACTTTGGTTATCTAGGGAAGTTGATCAGTCTTAAATTTCTATGATCTCTAAGAGAAACATGAGGAGGATTGGGGATAAATTGCTAGAATTATATTTTTCCTCAAAGTCAGCAAGACTCATAGAAACTCAAATATATTGACTTCAGTAGAAACTGAAATATATTTATCACAATTCTCTTCTACTTTTCCCAAAGCTCTCAGAGTATCCCACTAGTTATACAACCTTACAAGCCTAATTTACAGGCAAGCAGTTTTATTGATTTTAGTTCATTGAAATTGGGATCAAAAAGGCCTATTATTTTTACTTTTGCTACTCTACCTACTAACAGCTTGGAAAGCCATAGCAGTAAGATTTACAGTATTTTTAATTATCTATCACATAATAGTCAAGGTCTGGGGGAATATAAAAGGTTGTTCCTTAGCACTATAGACACAGCTGGAATCAAATCTTACACAACTGAGAAAAATAAAAACTCTGTCAAGTAAACCCAGAACAATACATTTTTAAATGAGAATAAATAGTTTATAAATATATAATAAAAATTTATTACTGTTTCAGTATCAAACCACTGCAGAAAATGCAAACAATATAAAATTCACTCTAGTTTTCTGGCAAAAAGTATTCAATTTCCCACTATTTGATTGTGCTTCAGATACCAATAGCATACACAGAATTTCTTTTCAAGGACTGTGTAGAGCCCTCAGTAGTTCACACAAGTGCTTCTGATAGTGATATAGAAAAGCTATTAGGAATGAATGTGAGGCTCTGTCCTTTCAGGGTTGCTACTACAGTACATGACAGTCAGCAGGAGAAATATGAACTAAATTGCCTCTCTCTTCAGGAATGGCTTTCTACAAATAGCATACTTTGGAAGAAGTAAATTAAATTTTGTTATTAGACTACCCATTCACATCTAGAACAAAAAAAATCCCCCAAACAAAAACAAAAAAAGCAGATGATGAATAAGCTTCTTAAAAATTTTAAAAGGGTCATTCACACCTTACTACTATACTTTCATCTTTAGAGCATTACTGTCTGATTGTCATTCCCATGAGATTAAGAATGAAAGGAACATTTTGCTAACACAGAGATGAGATAAATATACTTCTAGTAGTGATACACTCCTCATTTACTCAACAGAAAGAAATACCATATTGGATAGGAACTAGAAAGAGTATTTCAGGGGGAGAAGAGGAGATATATGAGAGGAATGAATGGGAACCTCTGAAATGTGCAGAGTTTGCATATATGGTTTTGTCATGTTTGAGAAGCACTTTTGTTCAAAGAAATGCAAATCAAGGTGGAAAATAAAATAACAAAACAGAACTTTCTAATTGCATTAGACAAAATTTCCAGATTTCCATAGGCTAAATAGTCCTGGGGTGAGTGGTCATGCTAATCTAAGATAATAATTTCTGCCTCAAAACACAAGAAAAAAAATGGCAGGTGCTTTTAAAGAGTCCATGAAGTGGCAGAAGCTAATTAAGAGTCTCTTCTATACACTAAGGACATGTTAGTGCTTAGTGCTTCATATACTCTAAGAGCTGAAGCAACAGAAACTACTACCAAAAAACACAGTGGTTAGGTAGGGCAGCTAGTAGATGAGGAAGGCAGGAACACTGGCATGCAGAACAATGAGGCTGAGTAGCAAGTGGAGCAAGAAAGAGCCATGACCTGCAGAGTGGAAGAAGCTCCAGCTCACACCACAAAAGCACTGGCTACTTGAATTGGGTCTTGTTATATAGCAGGATTTAACAACTCCAAACAGTAAGTGAGGTTTTGCTGCAGGAGTGGAGAACAATCAGCTGGCCTAGTTGTTACCTTGCCAAAGAGGACTGCAAAATAATTATTATACTTAATATTTTATTAAAGATAAACAAACTCACCTATAATGGCTAGTTCCTTGTTTGCTGAGTGAACTTATTTGCAAGAATCAAAAATTAGCTCAGTGCTCATGAGCTTAATTCTCCCAGGTATCTATGCATTTTACTAGCAACCATTTTAAATTTCAGCCTGGCCCTTGTTGCTGGCACTTGTGTCTAGCCAAAAAGGTACATGGTACAGCTAACAACTGGAACAATCCATCTCTGGTTATGATAGCTTTTATATTACTCATTTTATTATTGTTCTTTCAAATCAAGACAGTGAGCTTTATCTTGAACATGTACACTTTCTCAATCAATAATTAATTCTCAAGTCTTATTTTGCCTATGCTTTACAGAAGGTCAGATCAAAGTTTCGCCTTTTTAATCTATCAGTCAATTGATGTACATAGGATCCAGTACATCCAGCATGTAGGCAACATCAGAGAGTCTCATCCCTTTGGAACCAAGTTGTTCTTGTTGACTTTAAGATGATTATTTGGAACAAACAGTTGAGGTGAAAGAAGTTTTCATGACAGCTCAGTTGCCAACAAGCATACCTGTTCATTTGAGGCATTAGGAATGCAGCTTATGAATTTCCAAAGCAGGCATTGCAGAGCAAAAGTAGTGCGTGCGTGCGTGTGTGTGAGCAGAGACTGGTTAACCTTATGATGTATTTTAAAGTAGTTGCATTGTTGCAGTTCAGTACAAGGATGAAGGCATATGAACTGTGAAAAGTATGTTGTCTGAAGGCTTGAACAAACACTTCACAAAAGTAAGAATATTTTCTTAAAATCTATGACTTGGAACGCTTGCTGCAAGTACTACAATGACTTGAAAATGTAAAGGACCCATTCTAGCCATTTTCTCACTTTATTAACTCTAGATTAAAAAAATATGCTATTTGGTATGTCCAGTGTATTCAGAATGCTGCAGTGTACAATGCAAGATAAGCAGCAAAACATGCTGTTTTGATATGAGTTGCTCTATCACTACAGCAGAGCAGCAATATCCTCAGTAGCACTCTGCAGGCTGAGCTGAATCTAATCATAACTCTGTAGCCAAGGGATGCACAGTACATCTTCTATTTAGTCTAACTACTTATCACCAAATGCCACAGTCACTGGAATGCTTTTTTCATTTAACATTAGAACAGATTGGCAGTAGACCATTAATCAGGACCAGACTTTGTAAACACTGAATGAGCAACCATATGGGAAACAGAACTCATCTCAACCATAAAAAAGGATTCACAATTTGCTTTAGTAACTGAATGATCTGCAAGGGAAAAAAAATGGATCCACTGTGTAACCAGATTATCTGAAGAAATTCTAACAGTGATAAGGTGTTTGTTTCAGTGTTTAAATAAATGAATTCTTGCAAGCTGTCTCAAGAATAGCATTCTAATAGTCGCTAGTACCAGCTGGTCTACTAAAATTAAAATACATGTCTAAGTTGATCTCTTGCAAAAGTTCAAACTGAACTGACATGGTACATACAGGAACTAAACAGCTCCACTAACTTAATGCAAAAATACAGTTTTAAGAAGCCCAGAAATACAAAATGTTAGGTACTAACAGCTGTAATTAACATGACACCATCCCCCATCCCCACTTTTTCTTCTAAGATGTGTTGTAAGTGCGTCATTTAATCACAGGAAAATAATCAGGATGTGCAGTGCAACAAATCTATTACTCCGAGTTCTTCAATTTTTGTATTTTGTGTTTTTCATGATTTAAGCCTAAACTAGCTCTAGAAGCTGGTATAGTGGCTGCTGCACAAAGAAAATTAAATAGTTTTTTTAAAAGGAATTTAGCTCTGCATTACTCCACAGTGTGAAAGTGTAGTCACCATTGCACTAAAAGCACTACTCCATGGTGTGTATGCTATGAAGAAACAATGCATGAGATGTCACAGCTTACAGCAAATTTAGATTTAGCCTGTAAGACTTCAACCATGAGGGGGAAAAAAGAAAAAAGAAAGAAAGAAAAAAAAAGATATCCATTCTTACATACAGAAATGTTAAAAGTTCACAGCTAAAGTTTGAGGCAGATCCAGGAACAGCTGATTCCTAACAGTGATTCAGTAACAAGGCCTTCCTTCTTCCTTCTGTAATGTCAAGGAGAGTATTTGTAAGCAAGCAGTTTGCAAATTCAGGGTTATGAAGATAAATTCCTCAGGTAGTACCTATGTATTTTATTGCTTATTCAGGACCATGGGGATCTATAGCAATATAAAATACATTGCTATAGTTCCCAGATAAAAATTAGTTTAATATGACACTGAAGCTGAGTATCCACTTAATTATCTAGTTAAATAAATAAACAGACAATGCCCTCAACAATTCAAAGATACTATAATTATCCTCAAAACAAAGTAAAATAAGACCAGGGAACAGAGCTGGAAACTGGTCCCTTCTCATAGGAGAAGAAAGGCTCCTACTCCTCCTGAAGACTTGTATTTGAAGAACAGGTTTAGTGCCCTCCAGGGTGAGAAGGAGATGGGCATGGCTTCAAGGGAAGCAACTGGGTTGACAGACCCAGTGCCATACGGGAACACCCGGAAAAAGCGGCAGGTGATTGTTGTGGGTGACTGTCTGCTGCAGGGGACAGAGGCACCTATCTGCTGACCTGACCTCTTGTCTAGAGGGGTTTGTTGCCTGCCAAGGACTCAAATACGAGATGGCATACAAAGACGGCCAAGGCTTGTCCATGCTTCAGACTATTACCCTCTGCTGCTCTTCCATGTGGGCACTAATGATACCAAGGGCAAACTGGAAACCATCAAGCAGGATTTCAGAGCTCTGGGGATGGTGGTCAAGGGTCTGGGAGCCCAAGTCATCTTCTCCTCAATCCTGCCAGTGAGGGGGATGGATGGGAGAAGGAGGAGACGGATTTTCCAAGTTAACAACAGGCTGCGCCGCTGGTGTTGGCAACAGGATTTAGGTTTCTACGACCATGGGACCCTGTCTGAAGATCGACAACTGCTGGGGAGAGATGGGATCCGCCTCCCTAAGCAGGGCACGCGTGTCTTTGACAACAGGTTGGCCAACCTAGTAAGGAGGGCTTTAAACTAGGAAAGATGGGGGAAGGGGAGAGTTATAGTGACAGGGTAGTCAGCAAAACACAGCTCAAGTCGGGATGTCCCCAGCAGGTGAATGCAACCAGGAAAGCACGCACAGGACATGACTATGAAGGATCCTCTTGTATCACTCCTGGGAAACCTGCGTACTCAATCACCTCTCTGAAATGCCTGTACACCAATGCACGCAGCATGGGGAACAAACAGGAAGAACTAGAGATCTGTGTGCGGTCGCAGGGCCATGATCTCATTGCCATTACAGAGACATGGTGGGATAGCTCGCATGACTGGAGTGCTGTCATGGATGGCTACGTGCTTTTTAGGAAAGACAGGCCAGGAAAGCGAGGTGGTGGAGTTGCTCTTTATGTGAGAGAGCAACTGGAATGTATTGAGCTGTGCCTAGGGGTGGATGAAGAGCGAGTCGAGAGCTTATGGGTAAGGATTAAAGGGCAGGCTAGCAGGGGTGACACTGTTGTGGGTGTTTACTACAGGCCACCTGATCAGGAAGAGGAAGTCGATGAGGCCTTCTACAGACAGCTGGAAGTAGCCTCACAATCACAGGCCCTGGTTCTCATGGGGGACTTCAACCACCCTGATATCTGCTGGAAAGACAACACAGCTAGGCACAAACAGTCCTGGAGGTTCCTGCAGAGCATTGGTGACAACTTCTTGACACAGGTGGTGGAGGAGCCAACAAGGAGAGGTGTGCTGCTGGACCTCGTACTAACAAACAAAGAAGGACTGGTGGAAGATGTGAAGGTCGGGGCCTGCCTTGGCTGCAGTGACCATGAGATCGTGGAGTTCAGGATCCTGCGAGGAGGCAGCAGGGCACCAAGTAGGATTGCAACCCTGGACTTCAGGAGAGCAAACTTTGGCCTCTTCAGGGACCTACTTGGAGGAATCCCATGGGTGAGGGCCCTAGAAGGAAGGGGCGTTCAAGAGAGCTGGTTAATATTCAAACCACCTCCTCCAGGCTCAAGAGCGGTGCATCCCTATGAGTAGGAAGTCAAGCAAAGGAGGCAGGAGACCTGCATGGATGAGCAAGGAGCTCCTGGCAAAACTCAACCAGAAGAAGGAAGCATACAGAAAGTGGAAAGGGGGACAGGCCACTTGGGAGGAATATAGCAACGTTGTCAGAGTATGCAGGGATGTGATGAGGAAGGCTAAGGCCCGTTTGGAATTAAATCTGGCGAGAGATGTCAAGGACAGCAAGAAGGGCTTCTTCAAATACATCAGTAGCAAGAGGAAGACTAGGGAAAATGTGGGGCCTTTGCTGAATGGGGTGGGTGCCCTGGTGACAAAGGATGCAGAGAAGGCAGAGTTACTGAATGCCGCCTTTGCTTCAGTCTTTACTGCTCAGGCCAGCCCTCAGGAACCCCAGACCCTGGAGGCAAGAGAGAAAGTCTGGAGAAAGGAAGACTTTCCCTTGGTGGAGGAGGAGTGGGTTAGAGAGCATTTAAGCAAACTTGACACCCACAAATCCATGGGCCCGGATGGGATGCACCCACGAGTGCTGAGGGAGCTGGCGGATGTCATTGCTAAGCCACTCTCCATCATCTTTGAAAGGTCATGCAGAACAGGAGGTGCCTGAGGACTGGAAGAAAGCCAATGTCACCACAGTCTTCAAAAAGGGCAGGAAGGAGGACCCAGGGAACTACAGGCCAGTCAGCCTCACCTGCATCGCTGGAAAGGTGATGGAGCAGCTCATCCTGAAGGCCATCTCCAAGCATGTGGAGGAAAAGAAGGTGATCAGGAGTAGTCAGCATGGCTTCACCAAGGGGAAATCATGCTTAACCAATCTGATAGCCTTCTATGATGGAATGCCTGGCTGGGTAGATGAGGGGAGAGCAGTGGATGCTGTCTACCTTGACTTCAGCAAGGCTTTTGACACTGTCTCCCATGACATCCTCATAGACAAGCTCAGGAAGTGCTGGCTAGATGAGTGGACAGTGAGGTGGATTGAGAAGTGGCTGAATGGCAGAGCTCAGAGGGTTGTGATCAGCAGCGCAGAGTCTGTTTGGAGGCCTGTAGCTAGCGGTGTCCCCCAGGGGTCAGTCCTGGGTCCAGTCTTGTTCAACTTCTTCATCAATGACCTGGATGAAGGCACAGAGTGCACCCTCAGCAAGTTTGCTGACGATACAAAACTGGGAGGAGTGGCGGATACGCCAGAGGGCTGTGCTGCCATTCAGAGAGACCTGGACAGGCTGGAGAGGTGGGCAGAGAGGAACCTCATGAAGTTCAACCAAGGCAAGTGCAGGGTCCTGCACCTGGGGAGGAATAACCCCATGCACCAGTACAGGATGGGCGTTGACCTGCTGGAAAGCAGCTCTGCGGAGAAGGACCTGGGAGTGCTGGTGGACACCAAGTTAAGCATGAGGCAGCAATGTGCCCTTGTGGCCAAGAAGGCCAGTGGTATCCTGGGGTGCATCAGGAAGAGTGTTGCCAGCAGGTCGAGGGAGGTGATTCTCCCCCTCTACTCAGCCCTGGGGAGGCCCCATCTGGAGTACTGCGTCCAGTTCTGGGCTCCCCAGTACAAGAGGGATGTGGCACTACTGGAGCAAGTCCAGCGAAGGGCCACAAAGATGATTAGGGGACTGGAGCATCTCTCTTATGAGGAAAGGCTGAGAGAGCTTGGCCTGTTTAGCTTGGAGAAGAGAAGGCTGAGAGGAGATCTTATCAATGCAGACAAATATCTAAAGGGAGGGTGTCAAGAGGATGGGGCCAGACTCCCTTCAGTGGTGCCCAGCAACAGAACAAGAGACAACGGGCACAAACTGAAACACAGGAAGTCCCCTCTGAACATGAGGAGAAACTTCTTCACTGTGAGGGTGACAGAGCACTGGAAGAGGTTGCCCCGAGAGGTGGTGGAGTCTCCTTCTCTGGAGATATTCAAAACCCGCCTGGACATGATCCTGTGCAACATGCTCTACGTGACCCTGCTTGAGTAGAGGGGTTGGACTTAGAAAATCTCCAGAGGTCCCTTCCAACCTCAACCATTCTGTGATTCTGTAACTGGCAGATAGTAAACTTACTAACTCAACAATATAAGATGCCCTGCAGTAAGAGAACTAAAGCTAATGCTTGACCTGCTATGAGTACAGCTCTACACAGGCTCTTTCCTCCTTTGCCACGCATTCACCTCTTTCTGAATAACAGGAGTCTAATTAATGCCAACTATTTTTCAAACCTCTGAGACAAATTTGAGAGAGCTTCATGTACTGAAGCTGACTTCCCCGTCAATTTCCAGTGAATATGCTGTGGAATCAAGCAGAGAGAGATGTGGAGACTCAAAAAAAAAAATAATAATAATAATTCCTCCAACCAAGAACTGAACAGATTTTTGCCTAATTAGTTTAAAATCTTTTCTACTCAGAAGGACAACTCATCACCTATAGAACATAACTTAATATTTGTCCTGCAGCCCACATTTGTGCATAAATTCATGAGGAACTCTCATACTCTCACTGAGAATTTTTTTTAAGTGATTTGCAAAAATTGATATTTGGATTCAGCCAAAAGCATTTGCCAAATTTCTTTCAATTTGTTGTCTGCGTTAAAAGCAGTAAAGCAAAAATATATATTTTTAAAACACATTTTTTAAATTACATGCTTCATTTGTTTTTCAAAATCATATATAAATAATAAAACTTAACTAACATTATTAAAGGATAGATATCCAAGTTTCAATAATCCAAACAAAATGTCTTTTATCCACACAGCTTTAACTTTGAGATACACATGAAACAACTTCCTTAAAATTTCTTCCTCATTAGAAAAGTTCAAAAATATTAACTTCCATTATGCAGATGAATGACAAAATTATGCGGCGCGCAAAAATTCTACTTTTGTTTGTATCATTAAAAAACCCTCAACAAATCCACTGTCTCTGAGGAGAAGGGAGTGAAACTTTAACAATCACACTAAGAGAACAAGCATGCACACTTTCCCAGCCCTCAGCAATCACAGGTAACAGAAGAGCATGACATGAAACAGAATTAACTTAAATTGTATGCTTCATTTTAGAAGAGTTGCCACATTCTTCTCCCTTTTCATTTGTGGAGTATATTTGAAAATAGAAAAACAGAAAAAAAATTATGCTTCCTCATATTTTGTAGGGGGAAAAAAAACCCCAAAAACTAATTTGTCTATTCTCATGCCATTAGTTTATCTCTGCCTTCAACACACACTTTAAATTACAGAAGGTGTTTTCACACCTGCTTAATCTAATAATTTAAAACTTACTGTATTTTCCTCAAATACTAAACTTACATCTTTGAAATTAAAAGCAACATTGTAAGGTCCTTTGAAAATACCAGATACAAACAGTGGCTTCAAATGGCTCAGATTATGCACTTAACATAGTTTGTTTCCCTCTGCAGCTTTTGAACTACGTCTGTATTCCACCACCAGTTTATTTTCAAAACTCCTATTGGATTTAATCCTGTTGTTGGCATTCAGACTTTGGCTTCAATTAAAAGGCAAAGGATTAATAATCCTATTCAGCTCTCTAAGAGAAATGTGAATTTAATGTTTTGAAAATGTGTCAGTGCTATGTAGAAATGAATTTTGTGACACACTTGTGTAAACAGTTACCAGCCCTGGTTTGGAAGGGTCATTAACTGGCAGATCAGAACCATTTAGTAAATTAAAGGAGTCTCTGAATGGTTTTTGGCATTTAACAATCTCCTTTCATAGACCTTGTAAGTCTGTGAGCAGTTCCAGAGTAATGTGAAGAGGGTGCAGAAGCAAGCTAACAAAACTTAAACCCATAATGCATCATGTGCAATAAAAACTAGAGTTTATTGTAACTCTCTACAGCCCTGATTGTTCTGATCCCGGAAGTAGATCACTATACTGATGAAATTAAGAAACACTGAGAACTCTTCTGAATAAACAGAATTATAAGCAAAAAGAAAATGCACTTTTAGGAACATTCCATTCATTTACACGCATGTGTGTGTGTGCATATACATATATCTATATACACACGCACACAAAAGCATATACAAGCACATACACAAGCAATTATATATAGCACTAGGCACTATTCTATTATAGTTTACAAGGCAATGTACCCATTTAGAATTTAACCACCAATGATAAATAGAATCAGATCGATTTTACTCATTGCCATGGTTGATCATGTATTTTTTCCTTATGAACACAGAGGAAGAATGGGAAGCAATGTCATGGCTCAACAAGTTTAAAACTTTGAAATAGTGAATAAAGAAGTTCACTTTTGTATGCTATATAATACATACATGTACTGTAATTTAGGATTGAATTACTAGACATAAAGACATTTCATTCCCCAGCAAGCATGCTCCCAAATGGAGATTTCAAAGATGCTAGATACATATTTTTGTTGCTAGTGTATACTGAAGTCCACACCTGACAGCTTCACCACTACTATGCACAGAAGTATTAATCTAACACAATTCATGATTCTGACACATGCTACCATTGCATTTTCTAGTCTCTACTAAAGCTTAGCAGATAATTAAACAGAAAATTATTCTCGATTAATTTTCAACATCATGTCTATGACTAATAACAATGAATATATTTACTACTTAAAACAAATTCATGTTTTCAAGTCCACAAGATTATTCTTAACATCTAAGTACTAACAGTCATTATCCAGTATTCCAAAATTCCATATCCACACTAGATATGCAATTAGACACTTAGAAGACGACACGTGTAGCATAGAATGGAATAGAAGAGTCTCATGATCAAAAAGATAAAAATTAATAGTATTCCACCCTGGTAATTATGTCATCCTACTGGACAGAGGATTAATAAATTAACTATTTACATTAAATCATCACTGGAAATTATTTTAGAGGAATAATCCTTTAATGGATCCTCTTAATGAAAGAAGAGAGCTCAGCTCTCCACTGAGAGTGATGGGTAGGATGGTCTAACGAGCTGTGAATTCATGGTCCCTCTTGCATTCTCACTACTGCCCCATGAACCTCGGGGGTGGGGGGTGGGAAGGGGAATTTCCTAGAAAAAGTGTTCCTCTTGAAGCTCCTCCTGCCAGCCTCCTTTTTGTAACTTTAGTTCCTTGGTGAATGTGGTGGGCTGAAATGACATCTAGCTGAGGAAGGAATTGAATCTGGCTCTCCTGCTTCCTGGGGAAGTGCACAGCACCAGTCACATTTTAATTTAAGTGCCCTATCAAAAGAATTATAATCTGCAACCTATTGTATCATGTAGTTCAACATGTGCAGCAATATCATTTCTAGTTCTGTATGATATCTTTTCTTCCTCACCAACAAGCACCTTTTACACCACACAGAGATGCACACTCTTTGGCAACTGCTTTACTAAATGAATTAAACAATAAATAATAATGAGGTGACAGCAACCATCTCTTTCCTTCAACACCTGTAATCTAAGAATAAAATTACAAAAACTGTAATGCTTGAAGTATCAACATTGTTCAGGCAATTCTGAGATCATACACCTCAGGGGAATTGCTGTGCAGCAACATAAAATTTCTGACTCACTATCAGGTTTCACGAGACACATACTTAGTTGCTCAGATGAATCAGTTCTTGGACTGTTCAGAACGTTAGGTGACTACAAAATTTCCAAGTTAAAGAGAAAAACACTACCTTGCCCTTAACTCTGGACTTTCACAATGAAGCATTTTTTGGATGTTAATTTTGGATAGGGTAACAATAACAAATGTCAAATTATCTTAGATCTACCCCTTCATTTCACAACTGGACAGATTTTTCATCCTCAGGAAGCTACTTCAGTAGCATAACAAATGCTTCACTTCTCCTTTGAAAAGAGTTTAGAAAGAGATAAAAGGCAATGATTTTGTATCTGAGAAAAGTAGAGTTAGCAAAAATGTTTATATGCCCCTGTATATGATTTTGATCCATGAGGTTTTTTTCATATACTAAAAAGGGAAAAAAATATTGGATGAACAAAAGAAGCTAAATCAGTAACAGACTATTATCCATACCACAGGACATGTTTTAGAAAAATGACTATTTGCTACCGCAGCATACTGAATAACAATAACATTTGTCAGTGTTAACAACTTCCCTATAAATGAAAAAAAAATCCATACACTGGCTGCTTTGCAACTAGCAGCTGCAGAAAGGAAAACATTTGCATTTAAAAAGAAAATCAGTTATACTGAAAAACTATAACTACAGTTGAGAGAAACTGTGATAGAGGATTTAAACTGGAATAAAACTTGATGCTCCAAATTGAGGAAGACTTTCTGTATAAAATTAATTTCAGCATTTTGAAATATTTTCAAATTCTGATATATCAAGATAAAATCATTCTAATTACTGAATCTTGATTCTTCTGCTTTAGTCATATGTTCAGAATACATTTTCCAAAATTCATGATGCTTTCCCTAAAATCAGACTTGAAGCTGACAGAAATTACTAGTAATCAGCTCACTTCCTTTACAATAGATTCATCAGCTTGATGGCATGTGAAAAACATATGAAATACACTTCAGCTTATTTCACTTTATCTATCCTTCCACATGTCTTTAAGAGTTTTTGCTAAAATAAATAAATGAATAAATAAAATTCCTACATGTAACATTCAAGTTTTGCAGCAAGTAATGAGAAATCTTCCAATCTGTTTCTTTCCTTTCCCTTTTCCCTTTTGTTTGTGCCAGCTGACCAACAAAAAAATATTTTAAAACATGAACTGTTCTTTGTCAAGGCGTTAGTGAGACAGCTAACCTCAAGGATTCTCATTGGAGGACCTTCTCAAAACAGGTTTAGCTCATGAATTCAGTTCTTACAACTATGGGACTAACCTTCCCTCAAATGATAGGTCTAAACTGAGCTATGCCAGTGGACTAAAATTGTAGCCAAAAAGCTATCCTTTTTTCTCCCTGTATCCTTATTAACATGTTTGAGATGTGTAATTATTATCCACCAAATAAAACATATAAAAACAAAAAGTGTTATTTGAGTATATGATATTGCCAAAAAACACTCAGGACTTCCTGACTTCCATGTAAAACTTCAGAATACTCAGAAAATAGAAGATGAAAAAATTTCTCTATCACAGTTTATCACCAACATTAGAAAAGTTGATGGTTGTACAAACAAGGGGGAAAAAGTCATTTAAATGCCAAACTGAAGTGGCAGTATGTTAGTAACTAGCTTAACTTACTGGTTAATAATAGCTAATTAAAATACCTGCCTCCTAGAACCTTAACAGCTCACAGCTTTCACTCTTCTTTCTGAAGCATCTGCAGTTTGGATTTTGCCCAGTATAACTGCTTTAATAAAAGCTAGAACAAAATAAAGAAAAGACAATGAAGTAAGATATTATTTGTTTGGAGGCTTAATTTTTGTGTGACAATATTAAAGTTAAATTAGTCCCTCAACTAGAGAATTCTTGAAGAGTAATTCAAAGGATTTAATATCCAGAACACACTTTTGCCTTTGATGAAATTTTGAAAGAGCAGGAAAGCAGACCCAGGAGGATGATGGAACTGGCATCCTTTCACTGTGTGATATCTTGTCCTCTGGAGACTATTCCTTCCCCAATTTATGCACCAGTACAGCGAATGCTTCAGGATCAGTTTCACCTTTTGTAGGCTGCTCTGGAACAGCAGTGCAAAGAGCAACTGCAAGTATCAGTAGGTTTGCATACTTCGATCGAAATTCCCCAAACCCATACGTGCAATGCAACTAATTAGCACAAAACATAGAAGCAAGAGCCTGGGTAAACTGAAATTACTTTAGCTATCATGTAAAAATACAAACATATTCCAAGAGTAAATTAGTTGACAAATATCTGATGCAAGACTGCCACCACAGTTTTAAAAATACTGACAATGTAATTTAAAAACTTAGCTTAACTTTTTTTTTTTTTTTTTAATTTGAATATCAGAGTTGTTAGATTCAATTCGCAGGCAGGTCTTTCTATTCACATTTCAACCTCACCTCTGGGCCTTAATTTAGGCTTGCCATAAGTGATATGAAAAAAAAAAAAAGTGGGTCACAGTCCCTTTTCTTTTTTCTTTTTTTTTTTTTTGATTTCATGTGTGACTACTAATACAGTCCAAGTTATATGGCAAGTTTTCAAGTTCTTTCTAAAGCAACTGCAATTTCAGATGCCTAAGTTAAGTTTAGTAAATTTGTTTAATACATGATGCTGACAGAATTAATAGTGTACAGTCCAATCTGACACATGGTTCAAGTAAGCTAGTATTTTAGTATACAGTTTTTTTCCATGACTTAGATTATATTTATCCACATAAATAATGTAGAACTATATTTTCATAACCAATATGGAATTACATTTAGTGTTGCTAGCTGTATGTTGCTGCCTAATAGTCAGCTCTAGAAGCACTCTGGCACTAGCAGTTTCTTTGGGAAGAAGGCTCAGAGGAGATGGGCAAGGGTGAGGTGCCCCTGAAGCTCAGGGAATAACATAGGCTGTGACTGACCACAGCTGTGGCCCAGAAAGCTGACTTTATCTCAACACAAAGGAGACCAGAAGGTGGCCTTGACCTTTGTTTTAGATAAACAGCTGTGTCAGTTGAGTGCATCAACTGACTACACCCCAGTTGAGTGGATCAACTGGTGGCATAAATGTTTCTCCTGGAGTTCAAAAGAGTGTGAATGTCTCCCTGAGTTAGCCAGGCCAGTATGGCAGGGAGTGCATACGTGGCTCAGCCCAATATAGCGTATAAAAATTGAACAACTAACAAAATAATTTCAAAGAGAGCAATGGGCTTGAGCTGGTTTTAACCCATGTATCCCCTCCTGATGATTGGGGATGCCTGGTGTTGTGATGGTGAGCATATTATAGAGACCGGTAATGGGAATCATATTGGTATTGCAATTGAACTGTATATTGCAATTGCTATATTTTGCTAAGTGTAACTTACACTTGCATTGCGATTTCAGTATATTGCTGTATCACTCTGCTAAATCAAAAATCCTGTGTAACATTTAATAGCAGATTTACTTATTTGAAGATATTTAAGGTTACACCCTCCACACATGGAATACCTAAAATAACCTGGTCAGAGAGTATCGGACTCTGACACATGGCTGTACAAGAGCACTCTTGATTCATGCAACCTAACATGCAACCTGAAGAATTTGGAGCTTCATACTCTTACCATTTCTATCACAAACATATATAGTTTGTTTCATTTTCAGTGTCTTTATTTAGTTTTTTAGCTCCAGCTTCTGAATATATTCAAATACCCAAGAATCTTCAGTCTGAGATCTGAGGGTCTACAAAGAGATTCACATGTGTGTATATGCACACAAGAACAGTTGTTACCTGCCCGCATTGCCTCTCTGGTTCTAGACAAGAAATATCTTATTAGACTGTTTTAATGATTCACCTCTGAGAAACTTATGTTTCTTTCTGTATGAAATGAGCACACTGTGGCACATAAAGGTCTAACACATTTAAACTGTCTTTCTCCTGGTCAAGATAATATTCTGAAGGAGCAGAAAGGTAAACAGGATAGAATTATAACTTTAATTCCTTCCCTCCAAATGCTATTTAAACAAATAAATAGGAGCAAAGACTCCACAAACGGCACAATAACTGTGAGGAGAACCATGTGATAAAATTTATTCTAAGAGGTTTTTCCTATGAGATCTTATTTGCAGACAGTAATAAAATGGCTCCATAGTCAAATATTTAAAAAGTGACTGTCAATATTTTTAAGTCACTTGACCAATTTCTTAACCAATTTCTTTTGAAAACAAAGATTTTTTAAAATTCATGTTTGGTGCTATAAACACAGCTGTTTAGCAGTCACCATTCTCTCAAAAATTAGCTTTCAATTACACTGAATTTTCTGTGACTCTCATAGAACATAATCATTTGGCACACAGGCAAGCAGTCAAAAGCACTGCTAAATATCTCCAAAACATTATAAAGGGGGGGGAAAAAAAGACATTATTTAAAGAACAGTCCTTTGAAATGTTCCCTTTCGATAACAACATGAAACCCAAATTAAAAACAAACAAACAAACAAACAAAAGACTACGGCATTTGAAGCATGAGATTTTTCTACATCATTTCATAGGCTTTTAATTTTATGGGCAGAACTGGTCAAAAATTATTCTGAAGTTAAACCTTATTTTTTGTTTTCCCGTTAGTTCTGCTCAGCTGGAAAGTTTCTGTTATTCTGTTCCTCCAGTTCCCCCTTCGCAGTATTTTACGATGGAAAAAGCTATCACTTGTAGTTAGAAATAGCTTTTCATGATCAGAAATAGCATCATATTCAAGTATAAATGTTCAATCTGTGCTTCTTTTAAAGCCCAAGAATTAAACATTTGAATCACTCCTCTTATCTGAGAAGGGCTGTAATTCATCATCAACGCTATTAATTGTAACTGATGAGCACACAGAGTTGAGATTTTTTGACGAAAAGAGATAACTTTCAGAAATGGAGGAACAATGGAATTGACTGATTCTCTAGGACTCTTAGTCTCACTAGCCAGGATTTAAAGATAGCCTAGGAATCAACAGAATGTCTTCTCATGGATGCTTTTGAAGTATAGCCTTCTTGGCTCTCTCCTGTAAATCCTACACCTCATGAGAGCATTCAGGGATCTCAGACTCCTCGTTCTGCACAGTAAGCCTGGAAATTCATTAGTCATTGGCACCATAGCAATTGTCCTGCTCCTGAAGCAAAGATCTTGCTAGGCTTTTCTCCTCAGAATCCTTCCCAGAGCAACAGAAGGGAACTGGGAAAATCTCTGATGAAATAAAGAAACTTGCCAAGTCAGTAACAGATAAATGGCAAAATCAGGGCTTCAGCATCTGGGCAGATGATCCATCCAGGATCTCCATCCAGAGATCCAGGCAAATTTACACCACTCTCACAGAATCAGTGTTGTTGTCACTAGACTGTTACACATATCAGTAGCTAGCTAGGTTATTAAGACACAAGCTGTGTTTACATAGGGTGCACTTACACCTCTAAACTGCAAGACAATAACGCTCCTAAAATATACATAAGACAATGTTTACTACTTGCCTAAACAAAATGATGACAGATGTAAGATCTGCATTTGTTCACAGTTTTTATATTTTTTTTTAATGTAAATTACGCTTCATCAAGACATGTCATCTGCTTCTCAGTTGGATCCTCACAGGAAAACAAATTAATAGGAACTGCTCTTAGTTTAAAGGTTGATTTCTTGTCAAAAAGATGCCATGACATATCAGCTGCAATAAAGCCAGTTTCTCGGATAAACTTACTCTGTTCACTCTCCCTCCATTGTAACATCTGATTGGCTTGGTGGATTATTTCAGAAAATGGAAACAATTAAATTTCTATTTTTTCCCCTCCTAAAGTGTCTATCAAAACTGTTTAGTCAGGAATTACTTTTTTTTTTTTAAGGGTAATTTTTCCACATTCCTCTCTTTTATATTTCAGTCACTGGTTTTCAGGTAATAAAAGAATACTATTCAGAGAAAAATGCAAGTGATTGGGAAGACTGAATGAAATAATTTTGGTTTCACTAAAGTCTATTCTGTACTATTCTGTACTATTTAATACAAATCATTAAATGTTCCTTTCCAAATCTGAGCAGATCAGGGCTTGCATAACTGGCAAATAATTGGCTACCTTCTGTGCTCTACCAACAGCATAGCAATTAACTATCTCTGCAACACACCAGCACATTCCCTCTATGGCTCCTTGCATTCACATATGAAAATTAACCAACTAAAATTCTTAGAACTGCTTTGGAAGTTTTATTTTCATTGAAAGATATTTAAAATATTGAAACTGCATAAAAAGGAAGAGAAAAGAAATAAGGTGCAAGCAAAACAACAAAATAATTGGTGTTAGAAAAGAAATTCAGATGTTTTTACTAACTCATACAAAAGTAAGGCTAAACATGAAACATTATAACATACACAATATATACAATTAACTGTCAAAATCATTCTACAGGAAATCAATGGTCAAAAAATTATCAAGCTGCCAGACAGAATCAGATATTTTAAAATACAGAATACCTACAATGACAATGGGCATAAGATGAAAATCTATCTATATGAAAGCTTATTTATCAGAGTATCTGAAAAAAGCAAGAAATGAATTTCCTAAATGAACAGTGCATCCAGGGGCAGCCTTTTTTTCCAGTAACAGAGGGAACAGCTACTGGTCAGTTGCTTTATACATACAGTTAGAATAGAGGTGCCCCTTGGTTAGCCTTTTAAAAGAACTTAAGCCAAAATCCAACATCATTGTTTTTAATCTTGTGTCTCAGGCCTGGGGTTTGTTTTTTTCTTTTACAATCTTCAGCAATAAAGAAAACTATGGGGAAAACTTCTCCAGCAGAGCAGACTCATCTCTCAATCAAGTGGACCAGTTTCATCCCTGTGCTGCCTGGCTGCTTTGTGAGTTTCAGCAGCTCTGTACATGCAAGGTCAGCAACAGGCACATGCAAATAATTGATTTTGTCTTCTTGTCAAAGAAAAAAGAAATCTTTTCATTTTAGAGATCTTTTTACACTTTATAAATGTAATATAAGCAAGTTCTAAAATAACGTGCCACTTTGAAACAAACAAAAAAAATTTTTGAGAAGTCATTTGAAAAACATCAACACTAAACATTGTGACGCTTTCAACAATGTTATTTTTAATGTAAGACATTTTTCCTGAGTTTAACAGAGACTCATATATTGCTTTTAAAAAGTGTGGACATATGAGCTATGTTGACTTATTTAATAATACTTTTACCAACATCGTGTAAATTAATTTCTTTTCTTTTCAGTCTAAGATACATTAAGCACGTATCTTCTGCCAGGAATAAAAAGATAAGTCACCTGTGGATCCACAAGGCATTTCATCTTTGCAAAAAAATGACCCATCTGGGATGGCCTGAATTTTCAGTTTCACTGACCTTGCATTTGACTACCAAGAAACCATTTATTGTGACCATTTGCAGCAATATTGTGTCATCATTTCTGGGGATGAAGTAATCACTCACATAGTAACTTTATTTCAAGATCTGTCAGTGGGGAATTTTTAACCCAGTAACTTCAGAAAATGCAGATTGTTGATTCAGGGTCAGAGGGGAAGGGCTAATAATCAAAATGTCACATGGTTTGAAGTCAGATAGGAAATCCAAGCAGACTGTATAATAATTTCCCTACAGCCGTGGCTGTACAGTAAGCACTCTGCAATACACAACAGAGCTGGGCAGAGGTGTAAAAGCTGATCACTGTTTTGTGAATCTGTGCAATGGTATCAGTAAGATGATGGCAATATCTCAGAGGAACCTGTGCGTAGCCGATTGCACCTTGTTGTGATGGACAAAACTGATGGCAGTGCAGTCCCACATCACATGTTGATTTACAAATTTTTACTGGGGTACAGAAAAAAATGTCTGCTGGACAAGTAAGGATTCCAAAGACTGCTTTGCATTTTCCTCACCATTAAGAAATAATATCCTACAACATTAACAGAGCCAGAGAGTATCATCTCTTTTCAAGACAAAAAAAATGAGTCACAGAGAAAATAAAATACCTGTGAGAAAAACAGAAAGTAAACTTAAGACTCTCAGACCTCTGCCATAATTACAGGCCATACCACCCTGTTCTAGTACCTTGCAAATTATTCAGATACAGCTGGAAAAGCAGGATCATTTAGGCAGGGTCTTGGACAAAGAGTCTGGAGACCTAGTGTCAATCCCATCTAGATCAAAGATTTTTCCTAAGGATTATGACATGTGACTAAGATCTCCATTTCTCCGTATATAAAATGGGGAAAATAATACTGGGAGGTGGACAGATAAAAGTACTGTTATCACTACCTATGATATCCTAGATTGGCATACCTTTTTGAGGAGCTCATTTCTTTCTGTAATGTCATTGGCAGTGGAGTGGGATACATATACAACCAGTAGGAGTTTATCACCCTTGTACTGGGAATGGAGTAACAATTCACAAGGGCATGAAAAAAAAAAAATACTATCTAATGTCCAAGTTATGCATGTTTGAAGAGGCTTGCCTTGACTTTGCTAAATGAAACAGCTTCAGATGTGCCTCTTCTATTCTTAACTCAAAAAAATATGTATTTTCCAAAAGAAAACATTTTCTCCCAAGAAAAATCTATCATGAATACATACCACACTGTCATATTAGAGACAAGGCTTCTTTGTTTCCTCAGGTAGAAAGCAGACAAGGATATTTTCCACCCAAACAAAGCTTCAGCAAATAATTCCAGCTAAAAGAAACTGCCCTTGGAAGGGTGTGGGCCACCAGCAAATTCCATACAGGTGAGAAGTTGAAAAACTAGCATCAGTTATTGAAGACTTGGCCTCAGCAAGAGTCCTTGAATATTAATTATCTTTTCTGCTACATCAGGAGCTTATAGATATAAAGCCTTGCCACTCTGGTCGTAAGATCCTTCTCAGGTACCATCACCCTGCTAACAGAACGTGAATTAATGGTAGAAACACATATTTGAATCTGAGGCGGCCCAACAAAGCAGTCTACTGACAGAATAATACGAGCTCACGTCAGCATTTTTATGCCAGACCACATGAAAGTTCAGAGCTAAGACACAGATGATCTAGAACACTTGAAATAAATAGAAATAGTACTGTCTTTCTGCAATTTCTTGCAAACAGCATGTCTGTTTAGCTTTATGAGGACTGAATGTTTTCCTGGAGGAAAGACCACTCGTACTCAAACTCAGGAACATTAGTTTCGGTTTGGTGAAGCTAAGAGAGGGTCAAAAAATTTGGCCTTGCAAAAGAAAACTAGCCATGGAGAAACTAGCACCTCTTCCTCATTAGATTTATGAAATTCACATTCCCAGTACTTAGGAAATTGTACAATTTACTGATAAACAGATAAACTGAACTGTAAAATGACCTCACCTTTTTCTATTTTGCTGTGCAATAAGCACTGACTGCTTCTTCTGTAATCTCCTAAGAAAGCCTTTCATTCCCGTTATTTCCACGCCTTCAGATTGTAGAGCTTATTCTCTAGCTAATTTTTAAACAAAAGTTGATTTCAGCTAAATTCTGTTCTGTTATTAGGGACAGAAATGATATTGTATATCCCACAAGAGTGCACTGAGATACTCTTGCACTCTAGCTTTGCATTTGCATTACTATATTGTGATTGTCAAAAGAGGAAAAAAAAATCATTAAAAGTTAGTCTAATGAATAATAATGACTACTACTTAGAAATCATTAAAAAGATTTCTTAGATGGTCAAATTCAGCAGGCACTATCACAAAGAAGCTAATAAAAACATAAATAAGTCAGCATACTTTAAATTAATTTATTATTATTTACAAGAAGTTCACTGGAAAAAAATGTGCACATACACTAGGGCATACCACTACAGTCATAATATCAAGAGTAGGACTGGGAAATATTCAGCCACAAAATGTTGCTTGCTAATTTCTCAGGGGAGTTCATAGTCTAGAATGCAATACTATTACATAGGTATAGCAAGCCATCAGATAATCGTTTAGTGTTTATTTTCCAAAAGATATCAGGTCTACATTACATATGAAGGAAGCACAAGTGCATTGCCAAAATATCACTGTACATCCCTCTCAAAAGTTCCATTCTAACCAGCAAGTCTGCGATATTCCCTACATATGTGCATGTTCCCACACACGTTGCTTCTGTTTTGTGCATTATCTCTTACCCATCTGGCATTCTACATTCAGCAATTTGGAACAAAATTAACATTGATCTGGCAACTCCTAAATTGCTTAGAATAATTCCATCCCCCACCACCCCTTTTACTTTCCCCTTAGAACACATGGGAACAAAGGAGAGGCTTTTTTGGTCAGTGACCAAAAGGATTCAGAAGAGAAAGGAACTTATAAAATTAACCTGCACTTGATATATTCTACTGGTTCAGAACCTTGCAAAATTAAGTACTTACCAAGCATTATGAATCTGTCAACTGAATTCAGCTGTAGAAGTGTACTGGAGAGGTGTTGACTGTCTTCTGACATTTGGATCGAGACAGCATAATTTATTTTACAACAGTAGATTGGTCTTTGTAAAATAATGACTTTCAGACACCGATTAAAGTGCAGTTTGACTGCTGTTTCCCTAACTTCCTTTTAATTTAATTCTTATGCTGAATAGTTGTAAATTAGAAGATAAAGACTCAAATTTGAACATGCTCCATGATAAAGGGAGGACCACAAACATTTCTTTCCACATATGACATACAGTACATGAAGAAAATTTTCTTGCTGTTAGATATCTTCAATATTTCAGTATACTTGACCCCCTAGTATATTAAAACTCCATTACTCACTGCAACAAAGCATCCTTGAATGCATCTGTAAATACAATTTGCTCCCACTTCCAGATCATTTTGGACTGTCAAAATGAAGTAAAGCACCTTTAGGGTAAGCAAGACTAAAGGACAGGAATTGGACAATAGTAATAGGGTCAAAATTTGTCCCTAATATAACCTTGGATATCTGTGAAACTTACAGGTACTGGGCTTGGATTTTATCCATTAATTTAAGCACAGCACAGCTTCAGCATTAACATACATTCCTTTGTTTGAAAGCCAGCACTTTTGCTTATCTTTGGTTACAAGATAAGAACTGATTTCAAAATGAAAAATATTTAAGAAAATATTTTGCCCATTTCCTGGTACAATCAATGTATACCTATTAGCATTAAACACATTATTTTTATTCTCACTCAGCTATTTTCAGAGATAAGGTATTTGTGTTCAGTCTGACCCCTCACTTCAGAACATTATAAGTCATTGCAATTAAAAAAAAAAAGTCACAAATGCTTTTTAGCTGACTTCAAAGAAAAAAGATTCATGTGGAAAAAGAACAAATAAAACAAATTTGCTCTGAAATTACGTATACCTGAACGCATAGCATCTTTTTGAATGCTTTCGTAATCATGCCAGTCCTTCCTTTTCAAGCCATCTGTCCAGGTAAAGAGCTGTCCATCTCCCATCCCCAATGGAAGTGTCTGTTAAAAAAATAAAAATAAATATGTATGCATGGTTTGTATTATTACAGAAGAACATTTATAATATGACACAAGTGAGCAAAACTCCAATACAAATATTGAAACTTGTTTGTGGTAAATGAAGCTATTGTTCTAAATACTGCAAGAAAACCATGCATGTATTTCTTGACTAAATAACAGGAATATGTCAAACACCTCATGCTTAATATTTCTCTTTACAGAAATGTCTTGCTATGACTGCTTGGGAAGGAGCTTAGGAAAGTTAAATGGACCACTAAAATGGAACGGGTTTTCAAAAATCCCTCATCCTTCAACTCATGAAGTAACTCAATTTTTTTCCTAAACAATTATTTGAGCAAAATTAGACTTCCAGTTATTCAGGATCTTTCAACGTTCTCCTTTAGTTTTGTTTCTTTTGTAATAGCCAATGATGAGTTATTGGTACTCACATAAGGCCAGGCTCTTTGCATCAGAGGGACAGAGCAAATACACTGTAGGAGTTCCTCAAAGCACTTTCAAATCCTGTAATTTGTCTTTGAGGTAAGGGGAGAGAGCCTGAGAGAGAACGAACATGCAGCTGGTAAGCTGACTTCCCTATTCCAGACTCTGGTTTCTTGGGGAAAGCTAAGAGCAGCTAAAATATTGAAATCTCCATCAGAAGACTTCTAGAAACATAGGAAACTAAAGTAATTTGGAACAATCTCTAATTTATTTTGAGGTTTAGCTGGCAAATTCCAGACTTGTGCAGCAGGAAGCGTGATAATAAAGCCTCCTTTGCTCCCAGTACCATCTCAAATGCTTACGCTTATGCTTGCAAAGACCAAGAGCAACATAAGATGAATCATGATGAGTGTGGAGGAAAAAGGATGAGCAGGGAGGCACTGCGGGGCGGAACATGGGAAGGTTGTAACGGGCGGAGCACTGCTGCCGGAGAAGAAGGCGGGGCTTTACAGCATTATAATAGAGTAGGACACGCTTCATTAAACGCCATTTTGCCACTCCTCATATTGGTGTCTGTGTGGTGATGGTCCGGGGCCTGGGGAGAAGGCCCCGTGCCTCCTCGGTAAGAACGAGAACGGTAACAAGTGGTGACCCCGACGTGATTCCGAGGAGGTGGCTCGGCCGGCGTAGGCACCGGGAGCGTGAGGAAGGGATCCGGATCCGGAACTATGGAGGCCATATGTAAGGTAGTGATGGCCTGCGCCAAGGAATGGCGGGCGCCGCTGAAGGCGAGCGCGATACGAGCGTGTGTAGAGAGGCTCGTGAAGGAGGGAGTGATTACTTCTCCTATGGAGATTCTGCGGGAGGAACTGTGGCTGCAATGCACAGCAGCGCTGGCGGAGTTCCCGATGAACAGGGGATCCGCGAGGGAGTTAAAGGTGTGGGGGCTGATAAGAATGCTCCTGCGGAGAGCGAGGGAGGAACGGGAGACGTGGAAGGCGGCTAGAGAGGCACTTAGAGGGAGTGGGATATGCGTGGGGTCGACGGAGATAGAGGGAGCGGCGGAGGAGACGGCGCCAGAGGGGGGAGAGGAGCGGGTCAAAGAGCAAGGGGAGGAACAACGGGACGGAGGTTTGGTGATGCCAGCCGGGCTGGGAGAAGAGGCTTCGCGTGCCCCTCCACCACACTACCCCTGGGACGAGTTGCGACAGGCAGACAGAGCAGGACAACCTTGCCCTGTCGCGCCCAGTGAGCCCGAGGGGGAAGGAGAAAGGGGGGAGAATGAGCGAGGGAATGAGCGAGGGAATGAGCGAGAGAATGAGCGAGAGAATGAGCGAGAGAATGAGCGAGGGAGAATACGAACACCGAATGAGTGGCTCCCCGGGGCACTCATGGTACCTGACAAGAGCTGGAATCAGGGCGAGTCAGCGGCCAAAGATGGCGCCGGGGACAGAGAAAGAGGGCGGAGGAGAGTCACCTTCGATAGTACGAGACGAGCCAGTGGGAGGGAACGGGTGAGCGAGGATGAGATGGACAGCCTTACAAGGCGGCTTCAAGAAGTCTATTGGGGGGGGGAGCGCGAGGGAGGCGTGAGAGCGGAGGAAGTGGAGGAAGATGTGGAGATAGGACTAGAGCAGGCGCTGCGGCTCCTGCGGAGGCTGGAGAGAGAAGTACAAAAACAACAGCGGATGCTGCAGCGACTGGCCGACACACGATCCCAGGACGATTCCAGTGGCGAAAAGCCCCGAGCCGAGTTATACCTGCCAGATTGGCAACTATCAGCGGGGGCGGTGACATTACGGGGTCTTAAACTCACGGCACCCCCTGAAACGCCGTCGGCGCTGCCGGTACGCCTGGCGCCCGGAGGGCTCATAGAATGGACGCCCATCGACCCAAAGGCCGTGTATGAAGAACTCGGGAAGCTAGTAAAGGTAGAGCCACCCTGGACAAAGATAAAACAGACACACGCAGAGAGCTTCACTGAATTCTGTGACAGGCTCCAGCGGGCCATTGCAGAGTCAGACTTGCCCCCTGAGGCCCAGGGTCCGGTCATGACGGAGTGCCTCTGGCAGCAGAGTGATGCCATGACGCAGGACATCCTGAAAACGATCCCTAAAGGAGCACCACTTTCGGTTGTCATCCGCACGGTACTGCAAAAACAGAATCAGGGAACAGCAGCAGCGCAGGCTCTTGTCACGGCGGTGGACCAGATGAGAAAGGGACCACAGCGTTGCTTCTCTTGTGGATATCACAGGGAAGAGGGTATGCTGCGGTAAAACGGGAGGAGCAGATAAGATGGGTTCCAATGAAATGCATAAAACCTGACCTAAATGCACGTACGGGAGGGTCTGGGGTGTAACTAATCATTCTTGGTGAGATTCCATCCTGAACAGGGCGACGCCAGACGGGATGCTGCTGCATGGCTGCATTGATGTTTATCGCCGGCTTCATGATTCCGGGGACCGCAGAGTCATACTGGAGGAGATGAGCACAGGCGCACAGAGCAGCTCACTACTGCATCCCGTTCAACCCCGAGGCGGGGCCGACAGAGACTTTCCTGACGGGGAACAAGTCAACACAGGGGCGTGGATCTTGTCATGGTTTGATTAGAAATGGCTTATAACACTAGGCTTGATAGCACTCACAGTAGTAATAGCGATATGCTGCGGCTTGCTAATTCTGAATTATTGCTTACGGCATGTACGGCTTAACTGCTTGATAGACATGAGCATAGAGTATATCAATTAATAGTACAGGAAAAAGAGGTTCTAGACAAGATATTTGCATGAGAAGCGGTAGACTAGGCGTAGCGGAAGATCACGCGGTGTGACGCGCAGCCTAGGGGTGGAAACGAAGTGCACCTGTATGTAAGCTTGCACGCAGCCCACAATAAACGCCATTAGACGAATGGCTAACTAACCTGTTTGGCAATCTACCACAGTGGCTAATAGGACTGCTCGCTGAAGGCTTGCGCATTTTGCTAATCCTCATAATTATAGGCTTATGCTTGTGTGTAATACTGAGCTGCGTTAAGAAAGCCTTGCTGAAAGTAGCGGGCCAAGTCTGGATTGCTCGACAACAAGAAGGAGAACTTCTGGAGGAATGGCTGGGCTTTGGAGGGGGGGAATATAGTCTGTTGGAAATGAGCAATCCCGCCTATGCCTTTAAGGTTTTCCCTGAACCGACGAAGACAAGGACACCGCCTGCGTTAAGAAGCGGAAGAAGGGGAGGCAGCACACAGCTCCGCTCACGAAGCTACTAATGCAAGGAACCACCCGATGGCGGTCCCGTCGAGACACGCCGCACTTCCGCGTGTTTTGTTGCGTCCCGCTCGATATAACGAAACAACGTTGATGGGAGAGGGGGAGATGTGGAGGAAAAAGGATGAGCAGGGAGGCACTGCGGGGCGGAACATGGGAAGGTTGTAACGGGCGGAGCACTGCTGCCGGAGAAGAAGGCGGGGCTTTACAGCATTATAATAGAGTAGGACACGCTTCATTAAACGCCATTTTGCCACTCCTCATATTGGTGTCTGTGTGGTGATGGTCCGGGGCCTGGGGAGAAGGCCCCGTGCCTCCTCGGTAAGAACGAGAATGGTAACAGATGAGCAAACATGACAAGTGACAAGAAATGCTTCGACACTTTTTGAAAAAAGATGCAAGTATTTCTACCAAGTCCTATTTGTAAAAGGCCCATGGGCAGACCAGCTGAGAATAAATAGTGATCTCTCCCCAAATGCCATTATGCCAATTTTAAAAATTCATATAGGATCACTATTTTAGTTGATATTTTTATTCAAGCCACTCTGCCACTATGCTGTATCACACATTCTGACCTATGATGTGCTCCTTCTGACAGGCTGCAGCTAAAGTTCAGTAAGATCCATCTTTCCTGCTCCCAGGGAAAGTTGGCTACTCCCACATATCGCTATGTGCTTATCCAGAACTCCATCTTTTGCACGACTAACACTTTTTATGCTCTCTGACTACATGCTAGACCAGAGGACACCCAAACATCCCTAAACATCAGAGTAGATCACAAAATAAAGCCACTTAAAGCAATTCTCTCAGGTCCTTTTGCAAGATCTCTATTGCAGGGGGGAAGCAGTTTTGCTAAATGGTGTTAGCATCAGAGCTATATCTTTGCATTTGGCTACTACAGCAAATTTATCTTTCCAGAGCTTTAGAACTTTTCCCTCTTCCCATTTTTTTCTGCTGAACAGTAGTATTTTATTAAAAAATAAAGTACCAAAACATTAAAAATAAACAAAATCTAGATCTGAAAGAAATAGTACTAGATTGCAGGAGTAATTGTTTCAAATCACATTAGTCTTTTTTCCAAATGCCCAATTAAAAAAGGCAGTGTAAACACTGATAAGCAAACAAGATGTTTGACCGTGTCATACCATGAAGAAAGTGAAGAAATGATTCACTGCCACTTAGGAGCGACACGAAAACTCTAGTTCTGTTAATTGTAGCTTTAAAACAGTAAGTTGTGCAAAAGAAGGGATTATGTATAATGCATATTACAAATGTTAAGTGTGTTCAAAGGGTATGTGAAAACATGCTTCAAAAGCTGTTCTGGGGAAGCAGCATTCAATCAGCCTTCTGCAAAGTACTGAAAGTGCTATGAAAATTATGCATATGTAAGAATGACTCTCTGAACTTCACATTTGAAATACTATTCAAATATTGGACTTGTACATCTTTTCATTTTACACTACTGGCAGCACAAAACTGAATGATACTCAGTGGTCCCAGTGAGGCTGTCCCAGCATTTTCAGATGGGGTTTGTCCATTTAGGAGAAACAAATGTTTGCCAAGCTAAGGGTTGTGGATCTGGTAGCTAAGCTGTCTTCAGAGCTGGGATCCTGAGGCTTTCAGAGCTGCAGGCAGTGAGTCAGGAACGCCTGGCATGGCTGGCTGCCTTAGAGCAAAGGAAGCCACGAATCCTGGCTGACAAAAATCCATGCAGAAAAACTCTGCCTTGGGTCCACTGATATTTCTGTGGACCTCAGATGTTCAGGCCAAGATGCTGCATGCTCAGTGCTGCCCAGCTAATCTCTGCATTACTGAAAAATATCCAACTCATTCTGCTAGCCTGACTGACATTTTAGTTTTAATATCAAGGGTGAGTAACTTATGTTACATATCGCTAAAATGCAATCCAGTCTGCATTAATTCCTCTTTATCATATTTCACTAATTTATTTATGTATCCTTAGAAATTTTAGGGAGCTACAGGTATCATGTAAACTTTGTAACCTTAAAAGGAAAATGACGTATTTGTTTACAACTCGTGCTTTCCATACATCTGTTCTCACTTTCTTTAAGAATAGTTATGAAAGCCAGTGAGTATTTCTCTTTCATAGAAGTCATTTGCTCCATCACATCTGATGTTTCTTGAGGAACACCAGGAGCTAGCCGAAGGAGCTCTAAAAATCTATTTTCACAATTTTTGCAGAGATATTTCAAGTAAAATGCTCAGTTTTTATTTAATATATGTCATAGGTTAACAGCTGGAATTGAGGAAGATGAGACAAAAAAATCTATTTCATGTTATAAAAGTATCTAACTTTTCACGGTTAGAGTTCATTTCAAGACATTAATAACTTCTGTGCTCCAACAATGCTAATATTCTAAAAATGTTAAACAGCTTGTTTCTTAAAGTCAGAAGCATTATCCACAACATAGGCTGCAACAGAACTAAACATTATTCCTGAGCCCAAATTCCTAAATCATCCACTCTGAAACAAGCCAACTGGCTCTCAAGAGTCAGGCACAGAAAGACTGGCTTCAACTAAAAGTCTATCCCTTGTCAATATGGTGCAGGTGATGTGAACCATTGATCCCAAGAATTCAAGACTAACAAAACTATCAAAAGCGGGATAAACTTGACTTTTATGACCATTTATTATTCCTCTACTAACCTACAGCATGGTATAATTCTTTCCCTAAAAATAGTGATTTAAATGGCAAGTTGCAGCATACTGAAAGAGAGCTGAGTAGTATAGTTCACAGCTGGTTTTCTGTCACCCATTTGCATCTTGATGCCAACACTTTCAAAAAATATTAAACTACTTGTAGTTACTTCACCTGATAACATTTTCAAGTCTAATGTACCAGGGGCCTTCTTGTAAGCAGTTTAATAAATACGTTCACTGAAGTTAAAAAAAAAGAACAATCACTAAAAAACTAAAACTGATCTAGCAAAAGGATAAATATAAATTCAAATATTATGCAACAAACAAAGAGTATGCTGAAATCTTGCTGCAGTTCATATTTTGGAAGAGTTAAATAGCCCTAAGAGGAAAACAGGAAATGAACAAATCCCCAAGTATAGTGTTGATGGCGTTGTAAGTCCCTGCTGAAGGATTGGGCTTTTTTGTTGGTGGTGGGGGTTTGTTTGTTTGTTTGTTTTAATAAATCCCTCAACTCTTCCATCAAAATATATGCTGTTAAGAGAAATCAATACCATGGTGATTCTTCAGATCTAACACCCTTTCACTGGGGGGCAGGAATTAAATATAATGACATTGCAGCTTGCTTCCTAAGAGACAGCATAATTCCCCCAAGGAGAACTCTGAGGGACTGAACATTGTGGCCCTCAGAAGGATTAGACTTAATGACATTTACCCTGGGTACACAGTAGAGTTTTACTCCCGCAGTGAGCATGAAACAGGGCTTGGGAGGGGGTGCAGCACTTCACAGCCAAACTCTGCAGAAAGAGCAAGAGTTTTGCAGTGAGAAATCTGTGGCTCTAAAGAAGTCAGAGACGCCCTTAGTCGCTCAACTAAATATCTTCCTTGTCAGCCACTAAAGGAATTTCTTTTTTGATGTTACTATATTGCCTAACAAGATACAGAAGCACTTGAGAAAACTTTTCCCTTCACTTTACTTGTGCCTATGGGTAAACAAATTACATTTTAAAAGACCTTTAAACACAATTACTGGAGCATGTTTTAAAATTGCTAAAAAGACTCCTTCTTATACTTCCATCTCAGTAGGTTCACGTCTGCTTGTTCCAGACAAAGATGATTAGAAAAGCCCCCATTTTTAAAGCATCCCCAGCTGGCAAGTAAGCAAACAAAAAAAAAGTTTGGGGAAAAAAAAAAATCTAACATTTAATAGTATCCTCATTCTAGCCCTGTCTTCCTCTTGTGTACTCTCTCCTTTCCTTTTCCAGTGCTCCATCTTTCTGGATAATTTGATCATCTACACTATCTTGCATCAAGCTAGAACTAACTCTGGCTTGGTTATACACAGGCTATAGCCATCTGGTGCAATGGCTCCATCAGAGTATCTAGATACTGTTGCTACTTTCAAGTATGCACAAGACAGTGCAGGAACCAAATCCCAACCTCCATGCTCCATCTCAGAGAGACAAGTTCAGAGCACTTGAATATGAAGTCACTTCACAATACTGAATCTGCTAAACGACCTTGAGTCTGATTTTTTGCTGAACACATATTTAACCATAAGCTGAGGGACTAAATTGAAATAAGATTAATCACATGGCGTAAATGAACATGCTAAAGAAAGGCAACAAAAGGAATTCATTTTAAGGACAATGCATTTGCAATTACATTTAGGGGGGTAATGCAAATGCAACTCCATTTAAGGGTAGTCGATCGACACTGTGTTCCTATATATTTAAGACTTTTGTCTTTTGAGAATATACTAGATAAAAGCAACTGAAAGTTCCTCCACCCGAAAAATCAGGCCACAAGGTCATAATAGTGCAGAAAAGCAAAATGGGCTTGGATTTTCACTGGTTTCCATTAGTGTGCATCCCATATTTTGATTCTGTAAAACTAAAAGTTTAATATAATTTTTAAATAATTTTAACACATACTAACTTAGTCATTTTGTTTATCACTATTGCCTTTTTCAAATTAGTGGCTAATTATTTACTAGCTAGTGAAACATTTCTTAGATAAGTGAAGTTTTGATTATAGTTATTCTTTAGTCATATGTCATTATACAGGAATGGGACCAGCAGAGCTGATTAACTGAAACATGGTCAGGGTACTTCCCCTCCAAAACATTTCTAAAAGTTACTCACAAACAGACCAGTCTGTATCTATAACCCTCAGCCTGCTGAACTTTAGAACTACTTTTTAATCCAGGCAGCACCGTTATAATAGCAAGTGTCACTCTGCATATGAATAGCTGTATTTTGACTGGCTGTCAAGAAAAATCCTACAATAATTTAATATCCAACCATTTGTTACACCTGGCGTGCAGCTGTGAGTTGCACATTTTTAAGTGTTTCAGTCCAAGAGGGATTACCCACCTACAGCAACATTACACACAGCATCTGCTGTACTATTTGATTTTTACATTAACCTCAAACCTTTTGGGATGCAAGACTGATAAAGTATGACATAGACTCAGAAGATCCTACTCCTCTAGAGAAGATTCAACATCTGGTTCAATTACAGAGAATATGATGAGCCCACAAAGTAGCACAATTATCAAAAAAACCTCACTCACAGACGCTAGATTCCTCAGAGAGGCTAGGGCAGTTGGGGGGGGGGGGGAGAAGCTTCTCTGCTGTGACATTTGAGAGCTCAAAAACAGAAACAAGTGTCTTCATTGAATAACTCATTTATTTTCAATTTCACTCTGTGGATACAAGACAGTTAGAGGGGACTTAGGCAGAGGAAGACGATATGTCAATGGAAAAAAGAATTTATTTTTTTAAAAAAAGAAGAGATAATTATAGATTCACTTTGAGCCTGAGAATTTACTGTCAAATTCTAGAATTATTTTACCAAACACCAATACACAGTCAACTACTGCATTAACAAAACATCATTAAAGCTGATCAGCATAATCATTTCCAACTGTTTAATTAATTTTAGGAAATAACAAATCTTACCTAGACCATCGGCACTTGCTCCTGCCCTGCAGGAGATGCACATGGGAAAGGAATGCTGTGCTGTACAAGCACTGAGATTAGACGCTTTCAGGGATACTTCAGGAAAAGCACAGAAGCAACCACTGTTTGATTTCTCTTTGTTCTTGAGATAAAGCCTCAATATACTGTTTATAAACAGTGTTCCATAAAAAAAGATAATTCAGTTCCCCCATCTCCAGCTCCTAACACAACTCTCAGGACTCTAAGCTGCCACCAACTACTTAGATCAAGCAAGATTTAAAAAACAAACAAACAAACACAAAAAAAAAAAAACACACCACAGAAAAGCCCCCCCCTCCCAAAAAAAAACCTACAGAAAAAAAAAACCCAAAAGGCTGAATCCATACAGCAAATTGATTCATTCATTGATCAGAATAAAGTTAATAATCACTTTTTAAAATTCTGGATGGCTGGATTTACTGTCATACATTTATTATAAATCAGCTCTGAAATCACAGTGTGTCTTATTTCCCAAATTTCTGTTCCTATGGACACAGACATTCCCATGAAAGTGGAATGATCATGAAAATTATTAATTTCAAAAGATTTCTTTTTTTTCTTATCTGCGCTAAATTTTAACATGAGACCAATGAAGTGAAATATTAGCACTGCAGCACTGAAGCCAGGGGCCGTTCCAGTTCCAAACACGAGCAACACGCGTTGCGGGGTGGAGCGACTGGCTGAGGGAATTTGGAACAAAAAAAACCCAAAAAACAACAACAACAAAATGCCTTTTCCTCTTGAGGAAGAGTGCGATGTGAAACAACCCGGTCTACAGAAAAGGTATAAATCCAAGTATTGCGCTACCTCAGTCTCTATGCCTTTACGCGTAAGCTCTGGACACTACCCGCCTGGCTCTCCTTTCCTACTGGGGGGGGGGGGGGGGGGGAGCTGCGTGGGAGGAGGCCACAAACCGCCCCGAGCCAGTCCCAGCCGGTTCCAACCGGTCCCAGCTGGCTGCAACGCCCACGCGAGCACCTGCCAAAGCCGCAGCTGGCCCGGGCGCATCTTTAAGGGAGGACGGCACTGCCAGGTGTGAGGGGAGCAGCTCCAAGGGAGCTGCAGGAGAAACTTCAGTATCTTACAAAAAAAAAAAAAAAAAAAAAAAACCCAACAACAAAAATCAGGGTACGTGCATATAATTACTGTCTTTTAATTTTTACTTTTTGCTTTCTTAAAAATCTTATAAAACATTTTTTAAAATATGCATCTAAGCTGTTGTCTCAACCCATACAGCTGGCGGAATTACAGCCAGTTTAACAGAGTTGAGGATGTGATGAATTTCTTCATATTCTCAGATTTCCTGTGCCATTTATTTATTATGCCATAGTAAATAAGTGTTCATTGCACTGACATTTACATTAGTAGAAATAATTAGCCCAGCACATTAAAAAAAAAAAAAAAGCAGCATTTGATTTTTACTTTGCAACATCTGAATGACTCAAGGTCCTTTATTTCATTTTTGAAACACTTAAATCAGACTTTCTGTGCTTTTAGTTCTACAATATCACGGACAATCCAGCAATATCATACCATCAATTCCAAATCACAGCTTTTAGTAACATTATTTAGAAAATGCCAACCTCTCCATGAATTTTGCTACTGAGAAATTTTATAGACAGATATTAAATCCATTATTGCTGCACTATGGTTACACTGTTAAGGGCACCAAAGGGCAGGAAAAAAACACAAGTTTAGCTGCAAATACCATGTTCACTTGGCCATGCTGTACATTCTCCATTTTTCACAATGAGGATATTTTCTTCGCGCAGTCATATAGGAACTACACAATTAACAGTAACAGGACTGGAAAATGGCACAGGAATCTATGCCACATGTGGTCAAGCCAATTAAGTCAACAATGCTGACGGAACCTGAACTTTTTCATTTCTGATTTGTGATGGTATGGAAAAAGAGTCGCCACAGGAATTCCTTGTAACCTTAACTGTAGTGTTTAAACAAGCGTTGTAATCACTGCTGTGTCAATAGTTTCGATCCTGTTCAAAGACAGTATCAATGAAGCCTACTGAAAATAGCCCCAATTAACAACTTAAAATGCATTCTCTAGGGTTTTTTTTTTTTTTTTAAACTTGAATAATCAAAATAGCTTATTCTTTATCTCCAGCATCTGGCAGGCAGCCAGGCCACTAAGGAAACAGAAACTTAGGGCTATTTTTATCCTTATCTTGTCCCCTCAAACATCTTCCCTATCTTCTCACCTTCTTTCTTGACTCTTTAAACCCACCCCACTCTGCACCCTCTTCTGAATCTCTTTTGCTGTCTGGGGCCCATATCTTTAATAAACTTTACTGAAAACTTCTTTCACTATCTGTTGAGAACAACTAATCACCAAAATCTGGAACGTGGCAGAGATTTTAATCTTGTCTGAAACATCCCACCAGGAAACTTAAGTCATGTCCCCCCCCATCCTCAGCTACTAGCTGAAGGCACAAAATAAAGTTTCCAAAAGTTGAATTTGGAAACATCACAGGCTACCGCTACCAGAATTTGAAGGTCCAAAGGACTTAAAACTAATTCCCCCTCCATCCACATTCTGCTTCTCCCTTTCCCCTCATGTCTCTGGAATAAGGCAAAGGGCCATAAAAGAACAAGACGACAAACAGGCTGAGATCCTGGTGGTTGAAGAATGCTGAAAATTTTTACTGCTTCTGACACTGAAAGTGTTTTCAATCTTCACTTTATAGATTGGTAACCCAGAAGATCAAAGTTCTATAAGAGGAAGATGTCTGCAGCTTTAGAGGGCCTCAGCCTGTCTGTTTAATTGCTGCACATAGGAATGAATCAGAAGTCCTGGGTCAGAACAAGAGGTCCTCTAAGTCCAGAATACTACCCATTAGTCATATGCTTAAATCCTGAAATAAGTAGGGGGCAGAATGATTCATCCATATGATAAGCTTGATTCTTAACTGTTACAAATTAATTTTGAAGCATGAACTTAACTAGAACCTTCTCCTAGTTTTGTAAACCATGTCTGTAGGTGTATTTGTATGTCTTTGAACCTTTCAGAATTCTTGGTGCTTCTAACATCCTTCTGCAGTCACCTCTATAACCTAATCATGCGTTAAGAGAATTTTCTTCTCCCTTTTCTGAATCCTTACAGAAACACTTCTACACCTGAGCAAGACAGTTTAGAGTCTATTTACACTCAGTGGAGATGTAATCAATATAATCAATGGAATTTGCAGCATAATTCATCTCATTCCATAAGTCTACATTTGCTCAGAACTGTACTGCAAACTTTGCCGGCTCTATCTATCTTCATCAAGTGCTATAGGAGCTTAGACAACTAGAAGAGATTTAGACAGCTACATTTTAGTAATGCAGGGCTCTATTCAGTTGTCCAGACAGAATTTCAGTACAGTTTGAGATGCCATTGGGCGTTCTGCTTAGCCTCCAGCTCCAGTGCTAGACCAATATGTCTCCTGTGTAACACTTGACAGACCCACAGTAATAGGGTGCCTTAAGGCAACCCAAAGAGTTCTTGTCTTTTAAAGTAGTGGCCTCTATCTCTTCTTGAAATTGCAGGCTAGGAAGTTTCCTTAAACACTCTCTCTGTTTTTTCCTTACCACTTGGAACACTGGGACTCTGTCAATATGATAATGCATTATGATGCCAAATATACATATTTTTCATACATATCCAAGTCTTCCCAAAGCACTGAAAGCTCAGTTTGGAAGCAGTCTTGAGGTCTAGTTTATAGAAGGAGAAAATGTAAGTTACTAAAGTCTACTGGTTCTTTCACCTATAAACTGCAGTTTCTGGTGCTGCAGTAAGGATATTCAATCCTCTTCTCATTTTGCTTCTGGAAAAGAAACTACCACAGAATGCTAATTGAGGCAAAACATGAAATTTTGTCATCTGTTTTCAATATTTAGTCCATTCATTCTAGGATTTGACCCCGGAAAAGAAATAGCAGGGAGGGAGAAATTAAAAACACTTATTTATCTATGTACTTCTATTAAATTTTTTTTTCTCCATTTCACAGATGAAGGAACAGTACAGGAAGAATACAAGAACTCTGATCCCCTTCTTCACGTGTTCTGAAAAAGCATTAAAATGTATAAGGACAGCATGCAGATACTGGCTGAGTTTTAAAAACATCACAATTTCCTATTGACTCAGTGGATGAATGCTTGAGCAACGGGTGAATGAGAACTCAGTAAAGATGCACTTGTCTACTAGAAAGTTATGATTTATCATGTCAAACTATGGAAGTGTCTAATAATATGCATTGATGTAAGAAGACTAGCAGCTTCTTTAGCACAGATGCTGTCCTGCATACATCATTCATGCATTAAGAACCTGCAGTATGCAACGACATTTAGGATGTAGAATTTTAAACAAATACGTATTTTACAAGTTATCAGAAAAAGGGTTCACGGATTCTAACTTTCACTCCTTGTTGAATACAACAAGTCATATCAAGGCAATTGAGGATAATCTCAACATATATCAGAGTGGTGAAACTCAACAATGTTTCCCATTCCTGTTAATATCTAACATTTCCAAAACATCCATTATCACCTCAGTGAAAGGACCATGGCAATTTCAGTTATTTTGTCAAATGAACAATGAGTTACATGCTAGCATCTCTTATTAGGCTAACAGAGAAGCAACCAGCAAGTTGAAATCTGTATTTCCTGACTGCAGGCAAAAGTGTTCTAAATCCCCAAAAGAATAAGGCCGAGTAGGACAGACTAGTGCCAGGTAGCCATCCTGAGCCCATCAGAGTAGTACTCAAAATGAGCAACACACCGTAAGCATTAAGACACAGCCAGGTCATTAGTTCTCAAATGGTGAGAATTAAAACAGAAAAGCTGAGATGTGGAACAAAGTAGAACGTAAGCTAATGAAATCCGCTGGGCTTACTAACTCAAACTCCTTGCCAGAGCCACTTTTGCTGGAAGAACACAAGAAAGGATGAAAGAAACATTCCTACAGCATTGGGAGAGGCAGGTGGGATAGAGAGGCAGTGGCAAGCCTAAGAAATATCAAGGAAGAATGGAGTGAATGAAAAGGAAAGCATCATGTTGGACCAATATCTGACAGTTATTTGGACACTGATTGTCAATACCTCAAGCCTAATAAATGCATACCCAAAATAGTCTCATTGGATCACAGAATCATTGAGGCTGGAAAGGGCCCCTGGAGATGTTCCAATCCAACCCCCCTGCTCAAAGGAGGGTCATCTAGAGCAGGTTGCCCAGGGCCGTGTCCAGTCAGGTTTGAGAATCTCCAGGAACAGAGCCTCCACAACCCTTCTGGGCAACCTATTCCAGTGTTTGACTAAAATGTTTTTCTCATATTTAAACAGAATTTCCTGTATTTCAGTTTGTGCCCATTGCCTTTCATCCCATCATGGGGCGCCACTGAGAAAAGTCTGGCTCCATATTCCTGCCATCAGCTTTATACATATTGATGACAGCCTTCTCTTCCCCTGGCTAAACAATCCCAGCTCCCTCAGCCTTTCCTCAAATGACAGATGCTCCAGTCCCTTAAAACAGGGCAGTTGTATTATCAGTTCCACAGGTACGGGATAAAAACACTAAATTCCAAACTCCTCCTCCTTTGTATCTGCAAACCCAAACCACCATGCACACCACAAAGGTGACTTATGAAGCCTGGTAGCAGAACCTTGGATTCCTGAATGACTATGTTTTTATTTAGATTGCTGATAAACAATAAAAAAAGGATATGTTTTTCAGTCACTCCTGAAAGAATTTGTTATTTGATAGGTATTATACACATGCCACAGCCTTTCCCTTCTCTTTAAAATGTTAAAAAAAAAAGGACACCCCCACCCCCTCCAAAACCCATGCTAAAGAATCAGATTGTTAGTAATTTTGCTATTTTTTTTAATTTCAATTAAAAAAAAAAATCTATTTACTGCTTGGGACTGATTCATTTTTTAACTCCTTGGAGTCTGCAGTAATGCAAGGAGGAATAATAGAGATAAGGTATTGCTTATTTAGACTTTTCAAAAATATACATTTTTTCTTTTGTTTAGAATAAGTCTTCAAGTTTTCACAATGGAAAGAATCATACTGTTTTGTGTTGGCCACTCTACCATCTCAAGAGAAAAAAGTGCTTTTGTAGGATTCAGGTGTCAGGTATTTTAACCAGGAAATGTTTCTTCACTTATAAATATCTGTTCAAAGGTAATCAACAGTCATATTTTCTTAGGCTAATTTCCATCTTAAATAACTTGCTTTTAAACCCCTTATTAAAAAAAGCACACCCTTTCTCATCCTTTACTATTCAGAGTACTGAAAGCATTCTAGAAACTGCACAGAACAGCACTCTAAGCATAGTCAGGTATCATCAACAAAAAAAATTCTCAATTTCCTTGTAGTCTCATGCAACAGGTATTTCAGAAGCATTTCCTATTTTTTTTTTTTCCTGGCGAATCTTGTACTCTTCAAAAGTTTTGTTTTCTTCATAGGTGTAACATTCTTCAAATGTCTTTGGTACAGCCTGTTAACAGTTTTACAGCAAGTCTGATACCTCTGACTCAGCAACATTGGTGGGGGGGAGGGGATTACTCCTTATTAATGCTTTCCCCCCCCCCAATAACCCAAACTCACCAATATTTTCCAATAGGATGGATTTTTTTAGCATATTCTGTTGTAGTCTAATAGAAAGGTCAGATGCAGAAATGTATTTTAGCCAAACTTGCTATCTTGCATGTTTTGCCTTTAAATAAAAATGATGCTACACAAATTGGGTTTCTGCAGTAGTAGAGATAGCATATTTCATATTTTTGACTGCAGTATAAGGTAAAACTTAACTTTGCCTCTCAGAGTATTTATAAAAGCTAATAGCCTTCTGTGATACAGTTTTTAATTGTTATAGTAGAAAAGTAACAATTTTTAAATGAGAGTTTTCATGAGTTTTAATTTCTAATCTTTATAAATTACTATAATGTGAAATGGCTTCTGCATACAGGTGAAATACAGTAACCTTTTATTTTATATGTATTGCCCGAACATATTACAAAAAGCAAGAAGAATAAAATATTGATTTCTATGAAAAGTATTTTGAAGTTGCTTGCTGACCCATGCCACAACAGAATTCATATTCCATGGATGTTGATTTGCAGAATACTTGAGTTTTCTGCAATGCCCATATGGAATCTGTTATTTTCATGGAGGAGGAAAATATTTTAATGTCATGCTGAGTATCAAATAGTGCTATCTGTTTTTATATATTTTATATGTATTTTATAAAGTAAATATGTATTTTATAAAATAAACTTTTATGAAAAAGAACACACTGTTCTATTTGGAATGTCTTTCTTCCTGCAAGAACATCCATCAGGCCAAGAATGCACTTAAAAATACCAATTAAATGGGTCATTAGTATCTGATTTGGGATTTTGCAGTTTAAGAAAAAAAAACCAGCATTGTTTAAATAAACTAAAGTAACAATCTCACATTAGAAAAAAATAGTATTATATTGTTTTTTAAAGTAGAACTTGAATCAAACTAATCTGCTCAAATGCAAGTGTTAACTCTAATAAGCAGGCTGCTGATGCTCTAGTTCACATGTCATTACTAGATCTCTCAAAGAATTCTTCCTTACTTTGGCATCAGGCAATAATTTTCATTGTATAATAGATTTTCATTCAAATGCCACAGACTGCTGCAAAAAGAAAGCTGATTAAAGATAAGGTCTACATTCTTGTTCAGCCTTCTTAAGACAGAATATGATGCCAATAACGAGACCTCTTCCAAGACTTTTGGAAGCATAACAATTTCTGTGTTTTGTGTGAACTCGATCCTGGTTTATTAAGGCCAATAGCAGTCTTGCCATTGATCCCAGCTTGAAGAAGTTTGGAACTAAAGCAATTTTAGGTGGTTGTACGTTTTCATGGATTGTGGGAGAAGTCTAGGAGTTACCAACTTCTTAAAAAGATAAAATCAGTTCCTGAGCTAGGAGCTACAGCCTCCATTTCAACTATTTCCCCAGGTAAAGTCATCTGGCCTGCACCATGCCCCCCTGCTTTTCCTGGAGTTAATAAAATTGTTTTCATTCATTTTTTTCTTCTCACTGTGCTTTCTGAATCTGACTTAACTCTGCCCTCGCTCAGCCTCATGCTCATTCCCTTTCCTTTCTTCTAAATGCTTTAAAGTCAAGATATTTCCATGCAGATACTTACTGTTACAGGTAACTCTCTAAAATTCTAAATTGAGAGAGATTTGGCAGATTAGCATTGTTTAGCATACTCCCTTCACATGGGAAAAAGGTTATTAATTTCTTGCTTTCTACTAACTGAAAAATAACAATAGATAATAATGAATACCCAAATACATCAGTAGATTTTGCTCTTTTTACTGAATGGTGTTAATTTCAAGACCAGGTTAATTAACATTGGAGAAGATTTGAGGAATCTTAATACTAAGATACTGTGGCAGTTGCTGTTGCTTTTTTAATTTATAAGCTAAGCAAGAGTTAAAAAATATATATATACATATATATATATATATATACACACACACACACGCCTGTATGTCAAACAAAACTTCACTGAGTGATTTAACTAACTTCTGATAATTTTCAGGCAAATCCATAGCAGTAAATAACACATCCTTTCTTGAAAAGCTGAATCCTCACACAGTCTAGTGAAGACATCTGTTGTGAACTCAGAAACCGACGAGTCCAAGGAAGAGAATGAAACAAAGGAACTTTATACAGCCACTAGATTCAAGCTATTTTATATGCTTAGAATTTGTCAACACCGTATTTTTCACAGGGGAATAGAAAGTAAAAGTCAGTGTTTTAGCAACTCTCCAATAGGCTACCAACTCAATTCTTAATAGCTTTATATATAGTTCTTTTTACTTTGTGTCTTGCAAACTCTTTTCTTTTTAAGTGAGCTATCCCACATATAATAGGGTAGTAATAGATACAATTTTTTTGATGTGATACTACTTTCCAAACAGAAGATGGCTTTCAGTAGTTTGTAGGTGAAACCGATCTATGCAATTTGTTGCATTTATGACAAAACTGCATATTTTTGAAAAAGCAAGATCTGAAGATGACTCACCTATTACATTTCTTTAAAAAATAAAATCAAGAATTCTACATTTTGCATACATCACCACAACTGTGAACAGATAAAAACTGGAAGAGTAACTTGCACCTAGTTCTACACTAAGATGAGCAAGACAGGAAAATTCACATTCAAATTTTGAAGAAACTGCTAGATTATATAGCCACTTGCTATATTATTTTATAATGGCTCAGGCAAAAATCATGATTAAAAAAAAACCAAACAAACATACATCAAAACATATCCTATGTCACTATGGAATTCCTCCATACTCTATCAAAACTGGGTTCTCCCAAAAGCTAAAGGAAAAGGAGACTGGCTGTTGTGTTGAATTGTCATGCTTACTTTGCTAAAGCACCAAAAATAAATTTACAACTACATCAAGTTTTAAGTCATGTTTTAAAATGTGAAATTCGACCAATCACAGAATCATAAAAATAGATTTGGAAGGCCCTTTGAGATATAATTTTGTCCTATCCCAGTGCAGGACTGGGTATGCCTAAATCCCTTCCTTAAGGTATCTATTTAATCTGTCCTTGCAAACCTCCAGTAGCAGAGGTTACAGAGTCTTTCAAGGCCATCTACTTTAACACTCCATTATTTTTGCAATTAAAAAACTTCCCTTCACATCTAACCTGCTTTACCTACTGTAACTTAAGCGTCCAATTTCTTTGTTCTTTCCACCATGGACAGGAAGAACTTATTTCCTTTTCAGCAACTACGTTTCACGGACATGAGAATTATTCTCTCTCTTCTCTGGACTAAATGCTCTTATTCCTTCAATTTATCCTCTGGTTTTGTTGCCAACCCTTGAAGTATATGAGCCTTTAACTAGAACAGCATTACTTTGCTAGTAATTGGACAAAACTAAGAATGGGAAGTATAAACTGCTTATTAAAAAAGAAAAAAACCCCAACACATTGATAGTAACTGGACAAAGAACTAAAACACACATCTGGAGGCAATCATTTCCTCAAAATAAGGAAGATTAAATCGCTTTCCCCTCTCTCTGACTGACAATAAAATAACCCAACATACATATGTTATACATCATGTATATTATACTTTCAACCCAATCTCACACTACTTTAATGATGCAGCAATGCCTCGTTATGATTAAAGTGGACAAATGACTGAAATAGTTATAGATAACTAAGACAATCAAGCTAATCTTATGCCCCAAACCTGAAAAGATAGTAGAGTTCAATGTGATTGGTATAGTTAAAGTTACCAGACAAACTATTAGGAATGATGAATTTATGAACTAACAGGTCTTGTCCTTCTCCTGGTTTTGCTTGAATGAACTCTGATTTTTCCTCCAGTGGTGAAGGAATATTCAAATAATTTGAGTATGCACAGAAACTCTTCCCAGGGTGGGAGACTGGGAACAAGAGTGGAAGGAGGGAAGTCTTATGAGAGGTTTTAATGAACTATTTCAAATTAAAATAATGACCTCATTTTTTTCCTCTGAACCAAAAACTTTGAAATTGGACAAACAGATTATCTTCTCTGTCTAATGCCATTTAAGCTGACCTTTCCATTTTATGCCAATAGTTTTCAATTACAGAACCAATCACAGTATATTTCACTAAACAGAGCCTGGTGATTAATTAAATCTAATTTTATCAACAGCCAGAATGTGAATAGCATATTAAAATAGGGTGAAAGAACAGCTTTGATTGATACACTGAGTTTTAATTTCTCATTCCTTGTCTCCCACTCTTTTTGTGGGAATTGAAGGTTACACATCATTGAACAGGATAAGCTTCTGTAACTCAAATGTAGCTTTAAAGATTTGACCTTCAGTTTTTTTTCCTGCCATTTTTTCCCCTCTAGTATATAAACACTAAGTTGATAGGTCCGGAACTATGTGCTGTATGAACCGTTTTTAAACATAAAATTCTTATTTGAAAGACAGGAGTGACATTAAAAATAATAATCATGGTTTCTGTGACAGAAGTTATATCCACCTTTGCTAAAAAATGCTTTGATGGATTTGAGCAAAGCTTCCCCCCACCCCATATCCAAAGCTAAGTATTTAAATTCATGTTTACTTATTTACATAGCCTAATTTTCATAGGCGCCCACAACTCCTACAGATGTCAGCGCTCAATCCCAACAATGCCAGCCTTAGTTACCACATCTAAGCATCTCGTACGGGAGTTACGCTGGTGGTGCTGCACCGAGGAAGTCACGCAAAGATTTCGATTGTGCTCGAGCCACGTAAGTGCTGCACAAAAACCTGGCAGACAGAGCAACAGTCCTGCGGAGCATTTCCATAACCCGCTTCTCCAAGGGCAGGTTTGGTAATAAACTCCAAACAGCAGAGCTTGCTGCCAGCCTCCTGCGGGGCCCCAGCTGCAGGACCAGTTAGCCCCGGCCCTCGCAGAGGCTTTCTTCCCAGCGGGCTCACCTCTTCCTTCAGGCTGGCGTTCACCAGCCCTTCTGGCTGAGAGCTCAGGAGAGTCTCTGCTCTGCCTTTGCAAAGTCTCTATGCATAAACATGAAACACTCCTATTCCCTTCTCGCTACCTTGGCTGAACTTAATATCCTTATGTTCCCCAACAGCTGTGCTTCAGTGGCTCTAAGGCAAACTCCAAGGCTCCCTTAACAGCCAATTCTCTCCAGAACCAGGACAATTACTACCATGCAGACACAGAGAAAAACAATATTATCTCAGCTAGCACTATGAAGTAGCTGTTCTTTAAAAACAGACTTTTTACTGATGACTGTTACAATTACAAGGGATTAATATTATTAGCCCCTTTTTTCTCCTAGCTAGATATTTCAATATTCAACAAAACTGAACTTTAAATGTCTCGGGTCTGGGGAGGAGTCAAAAGGGAAACACATTAAATTGTCAGTTCAATATATATTAGAATACATGGACTCATTAAATTTCACTTTTCATTCTATGAATATTAAACATTAATGAAGTCTCAGGTACAAAGATATTAAAGTGAAACATCAGAGAGCTATGACTTAGCTCATACACAAGAAAGTTAGTTAACTAGAGAAGCTAATAAAGGCCACAACCACAGAACTACCATAAAACCAAAACATACAATAGGTGAAACAGAGAGAGAGATGACAGTAAACCTTATTTTAAAAAGGCTACAAGTAATTGTAGTAATTGCAATAATACATTTTAAAAAGGCTTCATATACACACTTCCACAAGCAAAGTTTTCATGTAGAATACAAAGAAATGGAAAGTAATTGCATTACAGTACATAGTCCTATTCATATATTTATTCCTAAAGTATTAATGTTTGGACTGAGAGTCCACAGACATCTCTTGCATTGGGTGACTTGAGAAGAACTTCTCAAGAAGAACATGTAAAGAAAGATGATAAACCTTAAAAGGAAGAATTTGTAAACACAAACTAAAACACAGTAATAGCTATATTCTGATGTCCCTTTTCCCTCCCAGGACTCCAGTTCTGGAGACTCCAATGCCTATAGCTACAAACATAATTAAAAGAGAAAACAGTGATTATGTGAATATGTAAAGGGGTTAATAAGGTAATATGCACTATTTGCATCTCAGCATGCCCAAAACACAAAGAAAAAAAAATCTAAGGAAGAATAGGAAAAGCAAAAAAAAAAAAAAAAAAACAGGTTAAGCAAGTGACAGCTGATTTTTCACCCCTCTGTGATTTCTGTTTCTTGCTTCACCATGTTATTCATGCACACCGGCCCTTCCCCCAGCTATAGAAATGGAGATTTCTTACCCCCACCCCCCAAGTCAAAAATTCATAGTGGCAAAATGAAAACCAATATGGGAGTGAGTCAGCATTTGGAAGCACAATCTAAAGCATTTGACAGAAATATAGTGAGGCAAAAAACCAATCCAATCCATCACACAGATAAAAACCAAAACTAAAAGTCAAAACCCTCCCTAACCCTTACACAGAAAGTGGAATTGTGTATCTAGATATTTTTTAAGGATGAAAATCTTTAAAATCAGAGTTCCTGGCATAGGATGGCTTGCACAACATATTCCTATTGTGTATTATCAATTTAACAGGAAAATTTTATATTATCACCCTAGTCAATAGTATAGCACACATACTATACAGAACCACAGAATCGCTGAGGTTGGAAGGGACCTCTGGAGATCATCTAGTCCAACCCCCCTGCTCAAGCAGGGTCACCTAGAGCACCTTGCACAGGATTGCATCCAGGCGGGTTTTGAATATCTCCAGAGAAGGAGACTCCACAGCCTCTCTGGGCAACCTCTTCCAGTGCTCTGTCACCCTCACAGTGAAGAAGTTTTTCCTCATGTTCAGATGGAAGCGTCTGTGTTTCAGTTTGTGCCCGTTGCCTCGCGTCCTGTCGCTCGGCACCACTGAAAAGAGTCTGGTCCCATCCTCTCGACACCCTCCCTTCAGATACTTGTACACGTTGATAAGATCCCCTCTCACCCTTCTCTTCTCCAGGCTAAACAGGCCAAGCTCTCTCAGCCTTTCCTCATAAGAGAGATGTTCCAGTCCCCTAATCATCTTTGTAGCCCTTCGCTCGACTTGCTCCAGTAGTGCCACATCCCTCTTGTACTGGGGAGCCCAGAACTGAACGCAGTACTCCAGATGGGGCCTCCCCAGGGCTGAGTAGAGGGGGAGGATCACCTCCCTCGACCTGCTGGCAACACTCTTCCTGATGCACCCCAGGATACCACTGGCCTTCTTGGCCACAAGGGCATATTGCTGCCTCATGCTTAACTTGGTGTCCACCAGCACTCCCAGGTCCTTCTCTGCAGAGCTGCTTTCCAGCAGGTCAACCCCCAACCTGTACTGCTGCATGGGGTTATTCCTCCCCAGGTGCAGGACCCTGCACTTGCCTTTGTGGAACTTCATGAGGTTCCTCTCCGCCCACCTCTCCAGCCTGTCCAGGTCTCTCTGAATGGCAGCACAGCCCTCTGGCATATCCGCCACTCCTCCCAGTTTTGTATCGTCAGCAAACTTGCTGAGGGTGCACTCTGTCCCTTCATCCAGGTCATTGATGAAGAAGTTGAACAAGACTGGACCCAGGACTGACCCCTGGGGGACACCGCTAGCTACAGGCCTCCAAACAGACTCTGTGCTGCTGATCACAACCCTCTGAGCTCTGCCATTCAGCCACTTCTCAATCCACCTCACTGTCCACTCATCCAGCCCACACTTCCTGAGCTTGTCTACAAGGATGTCATGGGAGACAGTGTCGAAAGCCTTGCTGAAGTCAAGGTAGACAACATCCACTGCTCTCCCCTCATCTACCCAGCCAGTCATTCCATCATAGAAGGCTGTCAGATTGGTTAGGCATGATTTCCCCTTGGTGAAGCCATGCTGACTACCCGTGCTCACCTTCTTGTCCTCCACATGCTTGGAGATGGCCTCCAGGATGAGCTGCTCCATCACCTTTCCAGGGATGCAGGTGAGGCTGACTGGCCTGTAGTTCCCTGGGTCCTCCTTCTTGCCCTTTTTGAAGACTGGCGTGACACTGGCTTTCTTCCAGTCCTCAGGCACCTCTCCTGTCCTCCATGACCTTTCAAAGATGATGGAGAGTGGCTTAGCAATGACATCCGCCAGCTCCCTCAGCACTCGTGGGTGCATCCCATCCGGGCCCATGGATTTGTGGGTGTCAAGTTTGCTTAAATGATCTCTAACCCACTCCTCCTCCACCAAGGGAAAGTCTTCCTTTCTCCAGACTTTCTCTCTTGCCTCCAGGGTCTGGGGTTCCTGAGGGCTGGCCTGAGCAGAAAAGACTGAAGCAAAGAAGGCATTCAGTAACTCTGCCTTCTCTGCATCCTTTGTCACCAGGGCACCCACCCCATTCAGCAAAGGCCCCACATTTTCCCTAGTCTTCCTCTTGCTACTGATGTATTTGAAGAAGCCCTTCTTGCTGTCCTTGACATCTCTCGCCAGATTTAATTCCAAACGGGCCTTAGCCTTCCTCATCACATCCCTGCATACTCTGACAACGTTGCTATATTCCTCCCAAGTGGCCTGTCCCCCTTTCCACTTTCTGTATGCTTCCTTCTTCTGGTTGAGTTTTGCCAGGAGCTCCTTGCTCATCCATGCAGGTCTCCTGCCTCCTTTGCTTGACTTCCTACTCATAGGGATGCACCGCTCTTGAGCCTGGAGGAGGTGGTTTGAATATTAACCAGCTCTCTTGAACGCCCCTTCCTTCTAGGGCCCTCACCCATGGGATTCCTCCAAGTAGGTCCCTGAAGAGGCCAAAGTTTGCTCTCCTGAAGTCCAGGGTTGCAATCCTACTTGGTGCCCTGCTGCCTCCTCGCAGGATCCTGAACTCCACGATCTCATGGTCACTGCAGCCAAGGCAGGCCCCGACCTTCACATCTTCCACCAGTCCTTCTTTGTTTGTTAGTACGAGGTCCAGCAGCACACCTCTCCTTGTTGGCTCCTCCACCACCTGTGTCAAGAAGTTGTCACCAATGCTCTGCAGGAACCTCCAGGACTGTTTGTGCCTAGCTGTGTTGTCTTTCCAGCAGATATCAGGGTGGTTGAAGTCCCCCATGAGAACCAGGGCCTGTGATTGTGAGGCTACTTCCAGCTGTCTGTAGAAGGCCTCATCGACTTCCTCTTCCTGATCAGGTGGCCTGTAGTAAACACCCACAACAGTGTCACCCCTGCTAGCCTGCCCTTTAATCCTTACCCATAAGCTCTCGACTCGCTCTTCATCCACCCCTAGGCACAGCTCAATACATTCCAGTTGCTCTCTCACATAAAGAGCAACTCCACCACCTCGCTTTCCTGGCCTGTCTTTCCTAAAAAGCACGTAGCCATCCATGACAGCACTCCAGTCATGCGAGCTATCCCACCATGTCTCTGTAATGGCAATGAGATCATGGCCCTGCAACCGCACACAGATCTCTAGTTCTTCCTGTTTGTTCCCCATGCTGCGTGCATTGGTGTACAGGCATTTCAGAGAGGTGATCAAGCATGCAGGTTTCCCAGGAGGGGTAAAAGAGGATTCTCCATAGCCACATCCCATGCGCACTTCCCTGGCTGCATTCACCTGCTGGAGGCATCCCGACTTGAGCTGTCTTTTGCCAACTACCCTGGCACTATAACTCTCCCCTTCCCCCGTCTTTCCTAGTTTAAAGCCCTCCTTACCAGGTTGGCCAACCTGTTGGCAAAGACCCACGTGCCCCGCCTCGTGAGGTGGATCCCATCTCTCCCCAGCAGTTGTCGATCTTCAGACAGGGTCCCATGGTCGTAGAAACCAAAACCCTGCTGCCAACACCAGCAGTGCAGCCAGTGGTTAACCTGGAAAGTCCGTCTCCTCCTCCTCTCATCCATCCCCCTCACTGGCAGGATTGAGGAGAAGATGACCTGGGCTCCCAGACCCTTGACCACCATCCCCAGAGCTCTGAAATCCTGCTTGATGGTCTCCAGTTTGCCCTTGGTGTCATTGGCGCCCACATGGAAGAGCAGCAGTGGGTAATAGTCCGAAGAATGGACGAGCCTAGGCAGTCTTTGCATGACATCTCTCACACGAGCCCCTGGCAGGCCACAAACCTCTCTAGACATGAGGTCAGGTCGGCAGATTGGTGCCTCCGCCCCCCGCAGCAGGGAGTCCCCCACAACAATCACCTGCTGCTTCTTCCAGGCATTCCGGCAGGGCACAGGGTCTGTTGTCCCAGGTACTTCCCTTGCAGCCATGCCCATGTCTTCCTCATCCTGGAGGGCACTAAACCTGTTCTTCAGCTTCAGGTCTTCGGGAGGAGTAGGAGCCTTTCTCCTCCCACAAGCAGTAACCAGTTTCCAGTCTTCTTCTATGATGTTATGATGTACCGTTTCACACGGCACAGAGCCCTCCGGCAACTCCACTGCTGCGGGGGGTTGGGACTCCCGAAGCTGCACAGTCTCCGAGAATACCCTGTCTATCTCTTGCTCCGCTTCCCGGATGCTGCGCAGCCTACTGACCTCCTCCCATAACTCCCTTACCTGACGACACAGCTCATCAACAGCAGCACACCTCCTGCAGGAGAGCTGGCTGCCAGCCCAGGCCTCCTGGAGAGGCCCCAAGCACTCCCTGCAGCCTGAGACCTGTAGAGCCGCATCTACTGTCAGAGGGTCAGTCTGGGTCCCAGTTTCTGACACAGCAACTCCAACAGCCACTGGGGAATGTGTTCTGCAGTGTGTCACAACCATACCTGAGGAAACCAACACCACAGGGAACAGAAATGAAGGTTCCTTCGCGCGCTCTTCTGTGCAAACTGCTGCGCAAACTGCTGCGTCTGTTAGCTGCGCTCAATGATGTATTAACACCCTTACAAAAATTTCTACAATATTTCAGAAAATATTTAAAGACAGATATACAGTAACCTTTTTTTATTAGATTACAGCATTTATCACCATAGCAATGTTATCAGTCAGCAAATATCAACAGTCACCAAGTCCAATGCAGCTTTGAAGGAAAAATGTTAATATCTGTACCTTTAGATCTTGCATAAAGCCATTTGAAGAAGCCCTTCACTTATGTAAAGCTGATCAGGTCTCCACAGACTCTGAATGAAGCAGACCTCTGCCAAATGTTTATTCCCAGTCTTTTCTGAGCAGTGCAATCAGAGCCCCCCAGAAGCACCTGTGGATATTCATGTGGCTCTCTGAGTTTACACAGGTGAAGTCTGTTAATCCTCTGATTGCAGCTTAAAAAGCAAATCCAGTCAGGGTGAAAGAGAAGGAATAAACCAAAGTTATACTTTTAGCTATGTTCAGTGTGACTATTAATAGAAACAAGAAAAAAAGAAGTGTTTTTGTTACTAAATTGAAGAGCTGCACCTCTACATTCACACAGAAGTGCAAATCTATTGAATAGGAAGATTTTGTTTTTTGCAGGGAAACTTTCAAAGTACAAGCAAATTTTATTAAGCTTTTCCCGTGGACAGATCCTCAGCAACAATATCTGGAACAGCTGTAATTATATATTCATCATAGATTTTTCATTAAGAGAGTGTCTAAGAGCCTTCATTAAGAATCATAAGCCCACTGTGCTCAGCAGTAAAACCCAGTCTTTACCCAAATGTGTTTACAATCTAAGTCTAAACAGATGAGCAGAGAATGCAAGCAAACAATGAGACAATATCATTCAGTAAGAGAAAGGGTATTCTCAGCACACCAGCAGCCTGACTAGTACAATGTTCAAGATACAGTCATCACAGCAAAGGAATTACTTTTTTAATTAAAGAATATTTGCATTATTAGTTTACCAGTTTACCTTGTGCTCCTCAGAAGCACCTACACAGAAAGTGAAACTGGGGTTTAGACTGACTTACATTGGCTGATAGGAGTCAATGTTACCAGACCAAATGAAAGAGCTAGGGTAACCTGTGAATGACTTGAGAATTAAACTCAAGCAGGGAATGCTTGATGTCTTAGATTAGGTAAAGGAACTAGTGGGCCATCACAGCAGGGTGGCATTGTCCAAGCAGTAGCCTTGAAGCAGTAACCTTCTTTTCCATTGTCAAGTCTGGGGAGAAAGACACAACACTAACTGAGATGTTCATGCCTAAGTAAGTATTCAGCTCTGTGGATGAATAGGAAAGGCTACCTCTCTCTGAAGATAAGGAGAAAAAAACCTGAGTTTTCCATTTATCTTCAAACAAGATATTACACAATACCTTGAAATCAAAAGCTTGGCTGGGCCTCAGGCCAGCCCTGTCACCAGGCTCCTCAGGGGAGGCTGATGCCCTCACTGCTTCCTAGTTTTTTTTATAATCAGCCTGCAAACATCATAAGATAGGAATTTTATTCATAAATTCCTTTGTACATTAAGCAGGCCTCTCATGTCTTCATTCAGCACTGAGTTGGTAACAACTTAAGTCTGTATTCAGTACCTATCATTCATCTATGTTCAGGTATTCATCTATGTCAGACAGTCTTTATTCAGCACCAGATATTAAGGCTATAAGAATAAAGTTTCTTTTAATGTTTCTGCCACACAGTTTAATTCCAGTACACAATTGTCACTATGAATTGGAATAGCTTGGCTTCAAGCTGAACTAAAGAGGAAATAACTTCAAAGGAAGTTGTAATCTAGATTGCAAGACTCCATCTCACACCAGAGGGGAAAAAACCTTCAGGTACCGTTAATAGACTCCTCTGAGATGAAGAGTATCACCATTTTGTAACTAATCACAGAACCACAGAACAGTTGAGGTTAGAAGGGACCTCTGGAGATCATCTAGTCCAACCCCCCTGCTCAAGCAGGGTCACCTAGAGCACCTTACACAGGATTGCATCCAGGCGGGTTTTGAATATCTCCAGAGAAGGAGACTCCACAGCCTCTCTGGGCAACCTCTTCCAGTGCTCTGTCACCCTCACAGTGAAGAAGTTTTTCCTCATGTTCAGATGGAAGCGTCTGTGTTTCAGTTTGTGCCCGTTGTCTCTTGTTCTGTTGCTAGGCACCACTGAAGAGAGTCTGGCCCCATCCTCTTGACACCCTCCCTTTAGATATTTGTCTGCATTGATAAGATCTCCTCTCAGCCTTCTCTTCTCCAAGCTAAACAGGCCAAGCTCTCTCAGCCTTTCCTCATAAGAGAGATGTTCCAGTCCCCTAATCATCTTTGTAGCCCTTCGCTCGACTTGCTCCAGTAGTGCCACATCCCTCTTGTACTGGGGAGCCCAGAACTGAACGCAGTACTCCAGATGGGGCCTCCCCAGGGCTGAGTAGAGGGGGAGGATCACCTCCCTCGACCTGCTGGCAACACTCTTCCTGATGCACCCCAGGATACCACTGGCCTTCTTGGCCACAAGGGCATATTGCTGCCTCATGCTTAACTTGGTGTCCACCAGCACTCCCAGGTCCTTCTCTGCAGAGCTGCTTTCCAGCAGGTCAACCCCCAACCTGTACTGCTGCATGGGGTTATTCCTCCCCAGGTGCAGGACCCTGCACTTGCCTTTGTGGAACTTCATGAGGTTCCTCTCCGCCCACCTCTCCAGCCTGTCCAGGTCTCTCTGAATGGCAGCACAGCCCTCTGGCATATCCGCCACTCCTCCCAGTTTTGTATCGTCAGCAAACTTGCTGAGGGTGCACTCTGTCCCTTCATCCAGGTCATTGATGAAGAAGTTGAACAAGACTGGACCCAGGACTGACCCCTGGGGGACACCGCTAGCTACAGGCCTCCAAACAGACTCTGTGCTGCTGATCACAACCCTCTGAGCTCTGCCATTCAGCCACTTCTCAATCCACCTCACTGTCCACTCATCCAGCCCACACTTCCTGAGCTTGTCTACGAGGATGTCATGGGAAACAGTGTCGAAAGCCTTGCTGAAGTCAAGGTAGACAACATCCACTGCTCTCCCCTCATCTACCCAGCCAGTCATTCCATCATAGAAGGCTGTCAGATTGGTTAGGCATGATTTCCCCTTGGTGAAGCCATGCTGACTACCCGTGCTCACCTTCTTGTCCTCCACATGCTTGGAGATGGCCTCCAGGATGAGCTGCTCCATCACCTTTCCAGGGATGCAGGTGAGGCTGACTGGCCTGTAGTTCCCTGGGTCCTCCTTCTTGCCCTTTTTGAAGACTGGCGTGACACTGGCTTTCTTCCAGTCCTCAGGCACCTCTCCTGTCCTCCATGACCTTTCAAAGATGATGGAGAGTGGCTTAGCAATGACATCCGCCAGCTCCCTCAGCACTCGTGGGTGCATCCCATCCGGGCCCATGGATTTGTGGGTGTCAAGTTTGCTTAAATGATCTCTAACCCACTCCTCCTCCACCAAGGGAAAGTCTTCCTTCCTCCAGACTTTCTCTCTTGCCTCCAGGGTCTGGGGTTCCTGAGGGCTGGCCTGAGCAGTAAAGACTGAAGCAAAGGCGGCATTCAGTAACTCTGCCTTCTCTGCATCCTTTGTCACCAGGGCACCCACCCCATTCAGCAAAGGCCCCACATTTTCCCTAGTCTTCCTCTTGCTACTGATGTATTTGAAGAAGCCCTTCTTGCTGTCCTTGACATCTCTCGCCAGATTTAATTCCAAACGGGCCTTAGCCTTCCTCATCACATCCCTGCATACTCTGACAACGTTGCTATATTCCTCCCAAGTGGCCTGTCCCCCTTTCCACTTTCTGTATGCTTCCTTCTTCTGGTTGAGTTTTGCCAGGAGCTCCTTGCTCATCCATGCAGGTCTCCTGCCTCCTTTGCTTGACTTCCTACTCATAGGGATGCACCGCTCTTGAGCCTGGAGGAGGTGGTTTGAATATTAACCAGCTCTCTTGAACGCCCCTTCCTTCTAGGGCCCTCACCCATGGGATTCCTCCAAGTAGGTCCCTGAAGAGGCCAAAGTTTGCTCTCCTGAAGTCCAGGGTTGCAATCCTACTTGGTGCCCTGCTGCCTCCTCGCAGGATCCTGAACTCCACGATCTCATGGTCACTGCAGCCAAGGCAGGCCCCGACCTTCACATCTTCCACCAGTCCTTCTTTGTTTGTTAGTACGAGGTCCAGCAGCACACCTCTCCTTGTTGGCTCCTCCACCACCTGTGTCAAGAAGTTGTCACCAATGCTCTGCAGGAACCTCCAGGACTGTTTGTGCCTAGCTGTGTTGTCTTTCCAGCAGATATCAGGGTGGTTGAAGTCCCCCATGAGAACCAGGGCCTGTGATTGTGAGGCTACTTCCAGCTGTCTGTAGAAGGCCTCATCGACTTCCTCTTCCTGATCAGGTGGCCTGTAGTAAACACCCACAACAGTGTCACCCCTGCTAGCCTGCCCTTTAATCCTTACCCATAAGCTCTCGACTCGCTCTTCATCCACCCCTAGGCACAGCTCAATACATTCCAGTTGCTCTCTCACATAAAGAGCAACTCCACCACCTCGCTTTCCTGGCCTGTCTTTCCTAAAAAGCACGTAGCCATCCATGACAGCACTCCAGTCATGCGAGCTATCCCACCATGTCTCTGTAATGGCAATGAGATCATGGCCCTGCGACCGCACACAGATCTCTAGTTCTTCCTGTTTGTTCCCCATGCTGCGTGCATTGGTGTACAGGCATTTCAGAGAGGTGATCAAGCATGCAGGTTTCCCAGGAGGGGTAAAAGAGGATTCTCCATAGCCACATCCCATGCGCACTTCCCTGGCTGCATTCACCTGCTGGAGGCATCCCGACTTGAGCTGTCTTTTGCCAACTACCCTGGCACTATAACTCTCCCCTTCCCCCGTCTTTCCTAGTTTAAAGCCCTCCTTACCAGGTTGGCCAACCTGTTGGCAAAGACCCACGTGCCCCGCCTGTGAGGTGGATCCCATCTCTCCCCAGCAGTTGTCGATCTTCAGACAGGGTCCCATGGTCGTAGAAACCAAAACCCTGCTGCCAACACCAGCAGTGCAGCCAGCGGTTAACCTGGAAAGTCCGTCTCCTCCTCCTCTCATCCATCCCCCTCACTGGCAGGATTGAGGAGAAGATGACCTGGGCTCCCAGACCCTTGACCACCATCCCCAGAGCTCTGAAATCCTGCTTGATGGTCTCCAGTTTGCCCTTGGTGTCATTGGCACCCACATGGAAGAGCAGCAGTGGGTAATAGTCCAAAGCATGGACGAGCCTTGGCAGTCTTTCCATGACATCTCTCACACGAGCCCCCGGCAGGCCACAAGCCTCTCTAGACATGAGGTCAGGTCGGCAGATAGATGTCTCTGTCCCCTATATCTATATCTAATATTAATATCTGTAGCAAGGGAAACTTAAGCAATCCATTCAATAAGTATTTCAACTTAAGCAATTTATTCAACTCAAGTCTCATTCAATTTCTGTGGAAACTGGCTGTAACTTATTTTTCATCCATTAACATTTTCTACATCTCTTTAAAGGATGGGATCATCCGCATAGAAACTGTGCTTGATTAATCACCAGGTTTCTGTGGTTAACACTCATGTTGAAAGGGAAAGCTCATTGCAGAAAAAGCTTTTAAGAGAGTTTTATTTGAATTAATACAGCATAATATTAACTTTTTCAGATAATTTATTGACTGAAAGGAAGTGATTCTCAAAAGAGAATTTAAATACCCATAATATAATTGCTATGAATGCTATACTAAAGTATTTTTCACAAATACCGTGTCTCTCTTATTGAAGTGTAACTTGATGGCAAATATCACTTTTTGGTCATTCTTTTAATGCTTGACTGTTTTCAGAATGAATCAGTATATTAAAACATTGCATTATCCAACATATTTATAATAATAGTAATACAGTCAGGGCCTCAAACGCCCCCTCACCATGGGGCTGGCCCAGGCCACTGCCCCTGCCATGCCTTGGCCCACTGGGCCGAGCTCCAACTTGCGGACTGATAGCCCAGCCAGGCCACAGGCCGGCCCCTCACCAGGGTCCTCAGGGACAGCCTGACCTCCCTGCTCAGCCCTTGCTGCTCCCTGGCAAGTCCTTTACTGAAAATATGCTAAGGTTCTCCTAGTTCTCTTGAAAAATATATATCTCAGCAGAAAACTGGAGATACATTATCTACAGCAATATGAATTAGTAAGTGGGTAGAACAAGAAGAAAATTATTATGCAATGTTAACTAAAACTTCATATAATAATAATCCAAATAATCATTATATAATGTAAAGTAAGAACAATATAAAGTCAGCTAACAAGCCTACAACTTTCACACAATCATTTCTCTAGAATTCAGACATGCGTCTTGTGAACTGCGAACTAAGGGAGATCATGAGTTAAAAACACTGTTTTCTCCAGAGAGTGTTCCTGAGACCTGAGAGTCATCCAAAGGATGATTTGGAATACCTAAAAAAAATATCCATTCACATCCATCTGCTCAAGTTACTTGTTAAATGTTATCTAAGAAGTATGGTAAGTCTGAGGTGAATTAAATCTGAGGAACAACAGATGGACAACAATTTTCTCTGATCTCCAGACTCCTCCTGGTGGACCTGAGCTTACTGTGAGTGGCCCGGAGCCTTCTTCAGACTGCCTCTGATGAAGCTGCACAATGAGCTGACTTCTGGACTCAACACGAATCATTTGCAAAAGAAACATCATACTGCTAAGGCCATAATGCACTCAATTAAATTAATGTACCTGAAAACAAATGCTAGAAACATCATCCTGTCTTTGTAGAAAATACGATGCTACAGCCCTGCAGTACTATTTACTGAAAAGGAAGATCACACATTGCAAAATATACTTTCCACAACGCATCTCAGTAATAAGAAAGTGAATACAAATTAAAATAAAACTAACAAGGGAAGGAAAAATCATGAAGAAAAATCATTTGCATTCTTGGTAAGTCAAATCAGTATTGAAATAAATGTTATCTATCAAAAAAGTCTAGGTAATAGAGATATTACTAAACAAGGCACTACATAAAAGCAAATACAACTGATGTAATTGCTTTAAAAAGTGTAATATTCTGACAAGGTGGAATGCACCCTATTAAGGGCAACAAGCTGTATCTATACTAATACATTTAAAAGTGCCTGGGCGTAATCCTGGGCAATGGAGAATGGCTCTTTACAGCTGTGATCTGTCATGCTTTTATTGCTTGTTAAGTGACCTAGGTACATCTCAGCAATGATAATATCCTAAGGACCATTCCTCATCACGTGTTTTTCATCAAGACATCCTGCTCTGGAGGCTAGGAGCTGTGCCACTCCAATGGAGTCGGCCTCCATTCCTAGGAAAGTTAAAAATTTGAGCTATTACAAACAAGAAAAGTTACTTCGACAAAACACTGACTTTTCACAGTCAAATACCAACTTTAATGCAGCATATACGTTGTTGTAAGACCGTTACATAATGGAGAATGCCAAAAGTTTTCTGCAGGTAAGGGAAACTGCTGACATTGGGCATTTTAGGGTAGGCTGCCAGAACAAAAGCAACTTGGTCTTGCCCATGAGCAAGTAAAGGGCAAGTGGCAAGTTCTGGTTGTCAGTGACTTGACTCTTTATTCCTTGGTTTTCTGAGAGGCAGTGGCTTGTAGAGCAGCTTTTTTTGCATGTGTGCATATTCAGACACACGTTTATATGAAATATATACTATACATATCACCTACATATTTTTCCGTGCTCTTGACAGCAACCTTTTCATGACCAACTTGCAACCATGCAATGCTTTTAATGTAGTAATTTATAAATGTAGACAACAGTTACAAATACTGGGTATTTCATGTTAACAATTTATGTGAATAGCTGAGGCATGCAAATCAGTCTCCTAGGAATTAGCTGCATGTTAAATGTAGTCCATGTGCCAAAACATGTTGATCTTAGTTAGTGATCCTGGTCTTTGATCTTAGAGCAAAGTTGTCTGTCCTGACTGAAATATAAGATACTGTAAAGAAATGGATGAACAGATAGACACCCTTAAGCTGTTTTTAATTGATTTAAGCAATAATAATTAATATAATCCAATTTATCTGTTCTAACATTTAGATTTTACAAACATGAAAAATAATAGCAAACTCTCTGATACCTGCAAAATACAATTAACTAGTTCCAAGACAAAAAATTATAAGCACATGAGCTATAACACTCCTAACACTCATTTTTAAGCTCAGTAATATCTAATCCTCAAAATGCCTGTTGAAAGGCTATAGACACTACTGGAAGGGTACAGTACACTCAGCAGCACACATACACATTTTGATTACTTCAGTTAATTCACAAGGTTTTCATCATCATTTGCTACATCTCAATTCAGGTATAGTAAATACATATGAGAAATACAGCTAATATTATTTAAGATTATAAAAAAAAAATCACAATCTATAAAATATCTCTACAGACCTAGAAATAAAACCTGTAGATACATAATTTACCATGTAATGATAACTGTTATAACTTGGATATTTACTAACTGAAATAGAATTATTAAAATACTAAAGATGTTTCCTATGTCTTCCTAGTACTTACCATACAAAATATCAGCACTGCAATGATAGATTAGTGGCTTTCAAATGGTGAATGACAATAATTTAATCACAAATACAAAATTATTACTACTAATATATTCAAAAATATACACAAAAAGAAGAAAATCTTCATGGTCTTTAATTTATTCAAAATGCCAGCTAGTTGTTTTCTACTTAATCCTCATGGTTTAGTAAAATAGATTGATGCATGTCTGTACACAACTGCATCAATGTTATGACCTTCATTTGACATTGTAATTGCCTCTGGAAAAGTGTAACCTATGGTTTAAGTATGTATTTCTGAAGTGAATAGATGTCAAGGGCAAGCTGCTAACAAGTTACTGAAATGCCTGTCACTTTCTTGTATACAAATATCATTACCTGCAACTGTCTTCTCAATATAAGGCTTTTGCTAAAGAACATGGCTGAAGTGAAGCTGAGCAATGGGTGACATAAGAACAGACAAACTTTACTTAATAGAAGATCTCCTTTATTTTCTCTTCCTCTCAGTTAACAACCATTGCCAGATAGGGAGCCTGTAGACGCAAGAAGGGGCCTGCCTGAAAGAACAGCTGGACTAAGGAGGGAGGATAGACACAGACAGGAGAGCTTGCTGTGTTTTGTTGCCTTTTCTGAGGACCTAGAATTTTTATATGCTTTCGGGATTAAAGTTACCATAACCAAAAAAATCCAGTGCAAAACCCGTGTTCCTTAGTTCACTCAGTGTGTCCGTAAGGGATTATACTACAGAATGGGCATGGTGTTCTGCTCATGCATATAGAACTAATGATGGGGACATTTGTTTAGGATCCTATGCGCTGTGGCATCCCAAAATACAGTGCCAGAAAGGGATTTCATCAGCCCACAGCTAGAAACACAATCCATATACTGTCCATAATTAGCTGGCTTACACGCATATGGAATCCAAAAGTTGGCAGGAATTACAGCATTGTTCACTAGGGAGACTGCCAGATCGGTAATACATATTCTACATCCATGACTCATTGTGAGGATTTTAATTACTGTAACTGAATCTGTACAACACTATATGGACACAATTTGGCCTTAAGTGTGTAATAAACAATCAGAAACTGGAGAGGAGGCAATCATAGTATTATAGATATTTTACATTAAGCTATATTAGCTCAATTATTAATCCTTGGACATATCTAAATACTATTTCCCCTGTAAATTAAGTTTATCTGCTTTCGAGAACAACTTTATGTCTATGCAAACAGCTTAACTGAATACTGAGCCTGCACCAGTGCCGTGCAATACTTTGCAAGAACACATCCCTCACTCTAGGGTGCACCATGGTTGGAATGGAGTCAAACACCATAAAATAGCACACCTAAAAGGAACAGGCAGGAGTTGTTACCAAAAACCATCCATCTGGTAGAAGTTGTTTTTAGTCTGCTGGGTCACAGTAATTACGATCTAAAAGGCAGGAAGGAATAGCTCCCTTACCTGTGACAGAATGCATAGTTCCATGAATATTTTCTTCTTCAGCTGAGTTACCTTAAAACATATATGCCCTTCACTGTTGAGTTCTTGTCCTTATTCACTACCCTACTGGCAGTGCTTATGCGATCTTTTCTGGGTTGTGGTATAAATCACATCACTGAAGTAATTCATGCTAAAGAAACAAATATTTTTGAAAGCTCTGTTTTTTCAAACTGGATAGTCTTAATGGTTTATCCATAGCACAGACATCTGCATTAGCACAACTAGAAGGAAATAATTAAACTACAGCTCAAGAAAAAACAATCAAGAATGTAGGAGGCTTAAATGGACTTTGAAAATGATTCTGCAGCAACAACTTGCACTTCACTTTGATAAAGGTCTTTTTCATAATTAAACAGCTTACTGTAAATTATTACATATATTTAAGCTGGAAGACTGTGTAAGAAACCACTGTCTCTATGCAGATATTTACTAATTCTTTATGTAATGTACATTACCCAACTGTAACTTTGGTAAAAAGTTTAGTATGGCCTAATCAATCAAACATGAACAAAAATTTGGTATTTTAGCAGGAATGCCATGAAGGAACTCACAAATGATGGAGAAATCTTCTATACAGGTAGACATACCTTCAGGAGAGAGTAAAAGCACTAAATGTATCTGTAATAGATAGTTAAGAAAAAATTTTGCCATTTTCTCTATCAGTACTCTCCTAATCAAATTCTCTAACAATTTGGATGCCTGAAATGATACCACTTAGCTTATGTCTTTTTAATCATGAACATTAAAAATCGGATCTTGTTTTTCAGAGAAAAGCTAGAGTAAGTTTCTACAGTGGGTATCCCCTTACTCAGGAAATGGAATGAAATAATGCCTGTATGGCACAGCATCTTCATATGGGGAAGACCCAGGAGAGGCCCATACAGGCAGAACACCCATTCCTGCAATGTGGAAATGCAGGAAAAAGCAAATATAGCCCAGACCACAGTCCCAGAATATACCATCCTTAAAAGTGGTTTCTAGAGGCAATTACCATGGAGGGTGCCCTGGAGCTTAATTCAAGCAGTGTCATCAAAGAAAAGTGTTTTCATATAACATTATAAAGCAGCATAGAAAGTATCTCTTTCTTCTTTACACTGAACAAAATCATTACATTTAATTGGATGGAGTGAAAGCAGTATTATCTTTTCAATTATTCTTCTCTTGTGTCTGCTTTCCTACAAGGCTTCCACCTAGAATTTTCATCAGCTCTTTGTGTTTTTCACCTACATACAGTTCTTGGGTAACAACATGCTATTCTCAAGAAACGTTAGCATACTGTAGAAATCTCTGTTTGTTTGTCCAGCTATGGTTATTATGGAAGATAAGTACCATTAAAAAAAGGTATTAAAATCTTCAGGTATCAAAAGACAGTGATTCAAGATAATAACAAGCATGTATTTTTAAATGAAAAAAAAAGAAGGTCATAATTATGCAAAATTATGTGTGTCTCATCCAAAAAATGACCTTTCCAGCTTGCAAGTTAGCTGGATGACGTAAGTAAAGACGCATCAGTTGGGAGAGGTTTTGTGATGCCCTAAGTCTCTGCTTCCGTGAGGATAATACAGAAACCATCTGTGTTCTACCTGTTGTTTTGTCCTTTAATTAGCCCATTCCCATCACAGGAAAATTTTACAGCTTATACTTTGAAATAATGAATGTAATGGCCTATTTTATTTAAATTGCATTATATTTATATATTATGAATTTACTTTTGAAAATTTGCTATTTCAAAATTCATTATCATAGTTTTCAGTTTCACTAACATATGCAATACATTATTGTCACTGTTCTCCATCAGAAGAAAAATATACCCACCTGTACCAAAAAAGACAGAAACTTTATACCCTGAACCACTGGTAAGATAAATGCATTTGATATTAAAAAAAAAAAAAAAAAAAAAAAGGAGCGAGCGCGAGAAAGACATTTTAATATAGTTCAAATTAGTTACTGCTTTAAATTTAAATAATACTTAACCTAAAGCCAGAAAATGTAGAAGTTATTTTAAAATAACTTCATAGTTGTAATAAGAAACCTGTAGTCCTCTCAAGACATCTGTAATACTGTAACATAGCTAGTGATGGTTCATACACTCTTAAAAAATTATTTTCATGCTTCCTTTGTGACTGCTCTACACATAGAAAACCTCAGTCAAGCCTCACAGCAAACTCACACAGAAATTTTTGACATTACTCAAGGGATGAAGGTTATATTTCTGATGCCTTCCATATAATATCCTGATACATTTGTTTTTACATTTTTTAAAAATCTATCTTATTGTAACAAGCTGAAGAGAATTCTTTTGATCATAAATTTCCACTGAAACTAATTTGTGCATGGTGAATACTGTACTTTCTGAAAAACTGCAAACATTTCTAAAGCCAAATTACAGGACTGGATTTCTTTTTAAAAGAAGAGTTATTATATTTTCCACAGTGGATATATAATTAAAAGGCAAAACTAAACAAAACTAACAGCACCTATTACAGTGTTATGCAGATATTATTCAAATTCAAATCCATCCTGAAATAGAAATTTTGGTGGAGCAGAATGGAGTTGAATACTCTGAACTCTATTTTTTATTACATGCTGAACACATATTAAACTCACACAACAGTGCTTGCTACAGCACACTGCAGAAAAGTACCCTGATACAGAAACATCCTTATTCCAGGATGGGGAGCCCACAGTAAAACAAAGTACGGCCACTGACTCCATCTGTTCCTTGAAGCAATAGCTTTTCTTTGCACAGATGGGATGAGCGGGACTAAGGAAGAAGAGTTGAACTTCCCAGCTGAACTTGTGGAAGTAAAGAGATTATTTTTAAGGGAAGAGGATGGTTTTTACTGACACTATATGTCATATGTTGGAGAATAAAGGGAAAGACAATCCCTCTGCCCAATCAAAATGCTGCCGTTTGAACTACAGGGTATTTTTAAAATCTCGTTTTGAGTGCTTTTACAAATGACTATGGCTATATAAAATTCCTCTGCTATGCCTACATTGCTTCCTACGTCCAGCTTACCAACAAATAGGTTACACTTGATGCCTAAGTATCATCAGCTGCTGGGGGCACACGTGCCCGAGTGAGCGCTGGGTAGGCACCGAGACACTGATGTCCGAGTTTGAACAGGTTGACTGTAGAGTTTCAGGGACCGGAGTCCCAAGGTGACACGAGTGGCCAGAAAGCCAGAACAGAAACAACTGAAGTTTGTCTCCTTGGACTGAGGATGTAGAGCACTTCAGACTAACAGCCCTGTGATCACCTGCAATTGTTGCAGCCTAAGCAGTAGCATGGAGGGACTGAAGCTGTGTTCATAGACAAGTTTCTAATTGTCAAAGATATTATTGTTTCTTCCCCCACATAGCCTTCAGAGTTTATGTCAAAGACAGTTTGATTTTTATCACTTTTTTTCCTCAAGACAGGTTAAATTCCAGTTACAAAAGTAAATCTCTCTTCTAGTTAGAATTGTTCAACACTACCTCAAGTCATATTTTAAGATCTGCTCTTTCTCCTTGAGCTAAAGTAGAGTTGGAAGAGTTTGTTTATATTTACCTTTTAGATGTGTTAGGCAAGTGAGCAAGGAATAGGGATAGTTTGGAGCTTTCAAACAGGAGCAGTGTAAATAGCTTAGTTGCTGTTACACCACTTTGGGCTGAGAAGCATTAACAGACCTAATCCTTTCCATCTGCTCTTCCTCCAAATTGTCTCTTGAACACTAGCGAGTGTCTAAGGCTTACAGCAGCACCAATTCCCTGTGGAGATAACAGAGCACCTGAAACTTTGCTCTGTCTTGCATAGGATGTGGCAATACACAATGACAAAAGACAGATTTCACAGGATGTGCACTGAGGCATGATGGTTATGGTCCAAAATAGGATTTGACATGACCACTTTACTTTTTTCTTATAACATCTGATATTTTAAAAAATCATATTAATTATATAACAGACCTACATGAGCCTGATGTAACCATTTATTTCCAACTGTTTTAGAGATATATACACCTATATCATACATATATATGTAATATGTATATGCAACATATATTATAAATATATTTTGAATTATACCTAGCTTCTATTTATCTGTTGTCATAGAAAAACTTGTCAAATCCTGGTAGATTTTGTTACAAGGGTGTATTTTACATTGTAAACTAATAAAAACCTATGTATGACCAATGTTCATGGCTGCAACTACAAAATATACATTGTAGTTCTGCTAGAAGAGCTGATGCACCCTTGTATTTATAAAACTGTAGCTGAGAAGTTCCGACTGCAATCAGATACAATGCTTTCCAGGAGGGGCTGTCTTGTGGTGATTATTAAAAGTCTTCTCACACATTTTGACCTGATGTATGCGACCTTTGTAAAATAATAAAGTATGATTGTTGATGAAGATAATCACAACATGCAGTTGTGATAGCAAGCAAGCATAAAAATACTCTTTTGAATATAATCCATATTAATTCCACTACCAGTTAAGTCGTTGTTTGCATTACATGTCCGTATTGCATTTCTGTGTATGCTTTTGTCTAAACATACAGACTAATAATATATTCCTTCATCATTATATCATAGATTTTTAAGTTTAATTTGATCTAGTGTAAACAAGACACACTGAATGATTATGAGCATGGTAAAAATAAGACTACTCACAGACACTTCCTGTATGTTGTACAAAAGGTGAAAGAAACCCAGGCAGCAGAATGCAATTAGCTGGACAAGCTCAGAACTGATGATCTGTCTAGCTCTCAGCCACGCCAGGATCTACCAACTAATGGTGGGAAACACAGTGAGGGAACACCTTTAGCAATTCCCCAGCCGGTCACAAGAGTTATTCACGCCTGCAGTGCAGTGGGAAGAGGAGTGAGCTGATGAGGGTCCAGAGCAGAGTCCGAGGGCAGCAGATGTCCCAACAAGCAAAGGGGGGAAAAGGAGAAAAGAACATGCTCCATATGCCCCATGCTGAAAGCACCGAAGATAAGAGAACATACAGAAATGCAATTTCCAATTGTGATTTTTCTGTCATTGACCTAGAAACTGTTTTCTTTGCTCCTGCCATCACCACTGGGAATATTCAGACTCATGGTGTGAAACTGCAGATGACTGTGAATGCAGACATGATGATTAGACATGCCTGAATAATTATCTTTTTTTTCTATTCATTGCCCAGAACAACACAAAACAAATTTCAGATCGCCTGAAATGAAAAATGATCATAAAACAAAACCATTTGAGGTCAGAGGTATCAAAATGAATGACCATTTTGATCATTCAAAAATGAATGTTCAGCTCTAATTCTGATGCCATGCAATCATCCTGCTAATGTCAGAATGTATGAAGTAAAATTAAAATACTAAGAAGGCAACAGGATTCTAGAGTTGAAACAGAGTCATTCAAAATGTACAGCTTCTTAATTTAATTCGTATGATCCTCAGATAAGAGAATTGGATGTCATGATCCTTTTTGAGGTTCACTGAACTTCCATGGGCTTTTACCTAAACAGACATCTAAACAACATGATAGAAGATAATCGTATGTCTGACTGATAGAGTTTGACCTGACTGAAACAACCTCTAGTATATTTTAAACTAGAAGCTTACCAGCTTTATACACCATAATATTTATGTTATTATTTGTACTTACATTAGTATTAATAACATGCACTATCAGTCCTAATAAGAACTTTTGGAAGATGAAATACAAAGAGCCAGCGAGTCACAGATGCACAGGGCACTAATGTTTTTTGTAAAATGTCATTAACAGATAGCTGTGTGGAATTTCACAGGAGGAGATAAATCCCTCTTGAGCTTTTTTGGGTTTAGGTCTTTGGGTCATAATCACTGTATCAAAAACTCAGTGATGTTGAGACTGAAGCATATGATAGAGAGCACCTCCAGAAACCCTTTAAAACAGTTCCTGAAGGCTACAGGACTGAATAGGGCTATACTGCAGATAAGTTAACCTTTCAATAATGAGTTCAGTTGCTGTAGTGACTATTGAGATAGATTAGGCAAGCTTTTTTCACAAAGTTAAAATTATCAAGATATACCATATTCTTCAAAAGAATTCTGCAGATACCTTATTTCCTTCTCTGATAGCATCACTATCCTCTTCTGAGAAAATACTTCTATCCTCAGTTGTCACATTCCTGAATGATTCACAGCTTTGTACCTAATAAAGCTATTATGTGATCAAAATAAATTATGTCTTCCAGAAGTCCTGTGGAACGTCTACATTTTGAATTTAACAGCCTTTTGTTTTAAAAGTATCAGTTGTTTAGTCTCAGTGTCTTTTCTACTGTAACGGTAATGGTTTTTGCATTTCTATCTGAAAATTTTATTTTGAAAATTCAAGCTAGTCTGAGAAGTTACACTTGCTGGAATAAAAACAAGAGGACTGCCAACTCCCGGGCTTCAAGGCAAGCCAGCCTCTGAATCCAGGAAGAATTGCCTTGCAATAGTGTTAAAATTTCATTTTAGAACCTTTCATCAAGTATGTTTTCCAGTCTTTCCATCCCTCTCCAAGGTGATGGATAAGACTCTGGTTGAACATCTTATATTTAATTCCTATTAGCATTACCATAAAAGAAACTCCAGCATATAAAACTATGAAAAAAAAAAAGAGTATCAATAATCTTATGGGATTATCTGTTGAATAAAACAAAAGAATGTGCTACCATGAAATGACTGAAAATGGATGTTTGCCTGGATCTTCTGTGGGGCACAGGTTTCAATCATTTTCTTAATCAGAAATCTATGATAGGGACTACTGCTGCAATTATTTGGATCTTTTGAAGCGAGGCTTAACTCTAGAAATTTTCTGTGTTAAAATGACAGCTTTTTACAACAAATTATAGCTTTTGAATTATAATTAGAGTCATGCTCACTTATTTTAATCATGATAATTATAATTACCAGGTTTTATTAAGAATACTAATACTACTTGCAAGGTCTTGCAGGTAAGCAAGTACATTAAATTATATTACTTTTTCTGTACCAATAACAAAATTACTTAAAATAAATTATTAATGACTTGATCCACAATTAAGAATAGCTATAAACATTTCATCACTGCAGACAATGTGAAGACAATAGGATACCATCGATGTTACAAAGGTTGAAGCGCTTTTAGTGAAGATGACACAAAAGGAAGTAAGCTGCTCTTGGAGCCTAAACTGAATATGCAGTCTGAACAAAACATTATTCTTTTTTCACTTACAGCTGTAAATATTTTGTATAGAAATCAATACAGAATGTTTCAGATAGTTACCTTGTAAACATACACAAATTGAAAATTATTAAAGATGCTATTTGGCAAATCATAAACAAGAGGGTATTTGTTCACACCACATGATATAAAAGAAAAAGAATTAACTTAATTATTTAACGATAGTTTTTCCATCTATTTTGGAACTACATTTTTACAGTTTCAGGGTAATGAAATAAACAAAGTAAGCACAATGAATATGATATAGGCTGGTTAGCATTGTGCTGGTTCTTATTATAAGTTTTTAGCCTTTTCAGTTAAATAGTTAATTATTATTTCAAAATGTAACAACACAAAACAATCACCTGAAATCATTTTGACTTGTTTCACAAAATGTGAAATTTGCCTGGTACAGAAAGCCAGCAGAAGACCAGCAAAGGTCTGATGAAGGTCTAAAGAAAATCTTTATGTGGTGCATAGTTCTTGTTTTGGCATTCCGCTATGTGAAGAATTACTAGTCCTCTCTCTATATCATATATTACTATGCATTATTAGCTCTCTATGTACTCAGTCTATCAGCATGATGAGATTCAACTGATCTTTTCATAAATCCAGTTCCTGCATAACAATAAGTTCTTGAAACTAATACAGCCCTATTGGTTTCATTCATTCAGGCAAATTAAGAATAATGTTTTTGGTTTTAGGGTTCCTTTTATTATTCTCCTTAAGACAGAAGAAAATGCTTCAATACTGGGACTCCTGGGCTCTATGGTCATCCCAAAATAAAAAACTAAAAACAAGGAATATGACAGGAATGCTTTGGCATAGCAGTAATTTAACTGAGTTCCAGAATCTTAATTTCCTGTATCAAAAGAAAGAAACATTATTTTTATGGGAGTTTTCAAGCTAACCCGTCTCAGGTTATGAATTAGATTTTGATCCATGAATGCTATTTATGTTCATAACCCTCCCTGTGAATTACAGTATCCATCTTGTATCAGAAGCTTGACAGGCAGTGGACATACTGTGTCTGGGAAACTGTGACAGAAGAATCGAGGGCTTTCAGCATTTAACAACTCTTCTATACTGGAATGATACATTTTCTACCAGCATGGCCATTAACTCTGAAGGTCCATTTACTCAGGGGCTGATGATAGAGAACTAAAGAAATTTCATCAGTGGAGCAACAACAGGGACAGATCCCATTTTGTTTCTTAAATGGTGTGTTTCTTTACAGAATGGAGTCATTCCACTACCAAAAGCAAAACAACAAGACCAAGAAAACCAGAAGAGTTCTGGCCAACTGACTGAGTGCAAACAAAAAACCCTGAGGTGTAGAGCGATCAGCTTTCTGTAATGCTAAAGTCTGTGATGTCCAGTACACAAATGGGATTTCAAAGTGCTTGAAAGACAACAGCTGCAGACAATGACAGTCCCAAGCATCTCTGCAGCTTCTGTTCAGCATTTCTCTTTCAATGTAAAAATACAGTTCCCAGCATCACAAAGTGCATGTTAGCAGATTATTTCATTGCTGAGTCCTTTGCTTTCCTTTATTAACATGTTGACTTTCAAGAATGTAAGTAGTTCAGAGCCATGAAGATACAGGATAAAAATACAGATATCAAGAGAACAGTAGCACGGACTCCAGCGACAAAGCAATTCGGCTGTGAAATCCCACTGCCCAAGATGTCTGTTAAATGTGTGACTCCACAAAGGGGTCAGCTTGAAAGACCAGAAATAATTATGATGAAAGCACAAAAAAGACATAAGGCATTTAGTAACTGAACTGAATTCGCATCGGTCTGGTAACTGTTTAAGAGCAGAAGCAGTCATAATAATTTTGATACAAATGTTCTACTGCTGTATTCTAGTATTCATTTTAAATTAGATACTTAAAGTATTGTATTGATGAAAGAAGCTATATACAACTAGACTAAAACTTATGTTAAAGGTAATTTTATCATTCAAATTCGCTTTTCACATTATACTATTTTTACATTTACAGAATGGGGGTTATATGTAGAAAACCTGTGAATCAACAGCAGTGTGGTTGCACATATATAAGATTAATAAGAAGTTTGCTTCAGAGCTTCTTCTGTCTCCCACAGCCTGATCCCCCATAACATATTCTACCCTCTCTCAATAGCCACCTTTATTCTCACCCTATTCCCACTACGACAAAACATCCCTTGCTTTTCATTCCCTGCCCGCACTTCTGACACTGATTATTAGAGGACTGTCTTAATGCATAGACTTACTGAAGTGTGGGTTATATGTCTAAAAGTATGGTAACCACTTTTATCTTAATAATGCATTCTTAGTTACTGCTGCTGCCGGGGAATTACTTAAATTTATATATAAAAGAAATAAAGCAATGAGGTCAAAAAGCAATGATGTCTTATCAGTTAGCCAAAGAGGCCAAAATGCAACAGTTTTTCTCAAGGACCTTTTGGCTCTTTGTTCAGAATGGAGTTGGCTCTCGAGCTCCTTCCAAAGCTCGACAATTGCATGTCTGCCACACATTAAGGACCTGAAAGAAAAGCCTCATCTTTCCAACAAACTGAACAGCCTTGCAACTGCCTCTTGAGGAAAATGGAGAATACCGTATCTGCTTTCAGATCCACACACAGAACAGACAAATTCTGTCTGTAGCAGCACAAGCATTAGCTACATCGTAACTCAAAAATCTGACCTTTCTGGGTAGTGTGTCTTGCTGGTCTAAATAATTCTTATTTCACTCCTACACACTATGTTGGAAATCTGGATAAACACATAGGTGGATAATAGCAGCCAAGAGAGAGACTACTACATGAAGAAGTAGCTTAATTTTTCCTACCTTGTTATTACAGACACTGAATGCAATAATTTATTTGAACTCTGTAGACAAAGGCTTATATATTTTGGCAGGCATGTATGATTTCCCCCTTTCCCCCTGCCAAACCCTTTTACACATTATAGTTAGCAAATCTATTATAGGTTTGAGAGTAATTTTATATTGGCATGAATTGGAATGGCATGAAGTTTTTGGAAAATCAAATCACTGGCCTGGATGTTATGGCAGTTAATGTAAAATAACTAGCCTTGAAAACATAACTTAATAACAATTTTATGTGGTTGAAGCAGCATTTTTTAACTGTTTGTTTTTACATAGGTCTGAATCTACTTGAGGGAGAAGGTTTAGAGGCTCACAGCTGATATCTGTTACCACATGAGTCTATAGAAGGCGACTGAAAAACAGGATAGAAACAAGTGCAATTGATGAGCACGGCAACACTGCTGTCAGTATAGGACTATAGATATCACACAGGAAGGAAAAGTATAAGGAGTTGAACCTTCAACTTCACATCACAAAAACCACTGCAGAAAAATTACAAAAATTCTATTATTTGTTTTTTTTTCTCTTTTGAGCACACATAAGATGGAAATGTCAGAAAAATCTTAATATAAGTTTCTGATACAAACTAAGCCAAAAAACCCCAAGTAACATTCAAGACACACATTATCTCTCTAATCTTGTTATCAGACATTTTCTTTCAATCATTTTAGAACTTTTTGGTGGGGATAATTGAGGTCTATCTGAGACCTCTGAGGGTCAAGACTGGCAAAAGAGAAGGCACAGACCACTGCGTGAGGCACATATGTTGACATTGAGGATTAGGAGAAGGATTTAATGAGGAGTTTCCACTGACCCCCAAATTCTCTTTTTGCACAGTCCAAAACAATGCAAACATTTATCTTGTTTGGACAGTACATGTTTGTGGAATCAGCAGTATACAGTTTAAAGATATCTGCTGCATCTTCTACATAAGGGGAGAATGACCTTGCTTGTATTTTTGTTACTCAACTGTATTCTGAAAATTCTCAAGATAACTTGCAATTAGCAACGGCTTTGATGCATAATACATCGTAATGGAGTCCCCTCCATCAAATCAAGTATTTATTCTGTCTGCATGTATTGTTTGGTCTCTAAAAAAGGCTGGAAGAAGCTGATAACTGCTAATGAAGCATTTGTATAATTGTTTCCTAAGATATGAAGATAAGACACGTAAATACCACAATAAACAAAACAATTGCCTAAACTAGGATGAATGGATTATCTAAAGAACACAGCAAAGGCTTGACATGTGGACAGAGGAGACAGAATCCTTTAATTTCATTTGTATTGTAGAGGTAGTAAGGTAGTAAAAGTGTCAGCTGAAACTGTCAAGAGTGACAACCTTTTCCACTAGTAAATCCCTAAAAAAAAAAGTGTAAACCTTCTCAGAAACTCCATATACATAAACAGCTTAACAGCATATAACAACTTGCTTTTCTTAGTCACACTATGTTTATTTTATGAGATTAAAAAACATGACAGGAAGAACAGTGGAAGGTAAAAGGATTCTGCGGTAATCTTTACAAGATTGAGTCTAGGTCTACAGGGAGAAGCCACATGCTAAATTAGGTTTCCTTTTCTAATAGGCAATGCCTGAAGGATATTTCTCTGTGAATTCACCCCACACCCCTCCTCTGGAAGTTTACTGGTGATCTGCGAAGTATTGCCGCAAAATATTGCAACAAGTCTCACAACTTTATATCACTGGAGCAACCCCTTGAAGTCTGGGCAGTATTTTCCTAAGGGAGTAACGAAGCTGTGCGTGGAATGGGAAGGGTGCACTGCTGGAGTGTGCATCCTTCAGGATACACTGTGAGTGTCTCACCCACTGAAATGTTTCTATCACTGTGCAAAACTCATAGCAAAACTCTTGGTGACATCAGATGAGAACAGATCAGATTGTTGCTGAGAGGCCAGTGAAATCTTGGTAAGGAGCAAGTGACAGTAAATAAACCTATGACTTCAAAAGTACAGGTTTTAATAAAGAAAAAAGAAAGTAAATTGAAAAGTAATATATGGCAAGATCGCAGAGTTGTTAGTTTAGATGCTCTATCACAATTTTCACCAGAAAACTATGTAAGTGTTGTTCATTTCCAAAAATGTAGAAAAATGCTGAATAAGAAATTATTGGCAGTTTAAGTATAAATAAATAAAGTTTAGGTGGATTCTTGACTTCTATTTTATAGATATTCAGAGGCAGCTTTGTACATGCATTAAGATTACAAGGACATTGATAAGGCTCAGAAGGCAATAGCCCACTGGACTTAAATTACAGAAACAGATTTTCTCTCTTAGGCTTCAAGAAATAATACATTTTTAGTGATAAAGAGATGATAAACATACCATTTTGATGTCTCTGAAAGATTCAAACGTGATTTGTAAAATCAAACATAAACAGGTTATGCTTTTTTAAATACAGTGGTAAACTTCTTACCATCAGACTGCTATGTAAAATAGGATCACTGCACCAGTAAAGATGGGCAACATTTATTTCAACTACTTCTAATCTCATAAAATGTTATCCTGCCACTGAGCAAATAGATTTTAATACATAATCAACTTTATGTTGTATTGCACTAGGAAAAAGGGACAAAGATGAAATAGTGACAAAAATTTAAATCCTGAAATCTCAAATGGCAAAATGTGAAATCTAGGTATATTACTACTGTATTATTGGTTATTTTAAGTGATTAAAATGCATTATTTGTCATCTGTAAATGTTACTGTCTCTTCATTCTTGTCAGGTGTTCTCTGCATTATCTTGTAAAGAACAGAAGTATTGTACCTTGGTTCCTGACTTTTCTAAACACTGTGAAATTTATTTTAAGAAGTTCATCATGGAAAATTGGCGAATCAACTGAATGCAGTTATGCATGAAACACCTCAAATGAGGAAAAAAAAAATCAGATGACTGTGCCAACCCCACAGAGCTATCTGATCCTATTAGCATGTTGATCACAAAACAGTGTAAACTTACTCACTTTAACTCCTGAAGAATACTAGGCTTTCAGTGTCCAGAATCTGAATAGTCTTAAAAATATAGGTATACAGTCTACATCTTTTCTTTGAAGACACCAATGGAAAAAAAATTTATTTGTTCAGATTCGCTCAAACAACTGTAGCTGTTTATTAGTGACAGATGAACCACTGCCTGAGATAAATCTGCTGCCACATGAGATACCCTTCAGATCATAAACAGAGTATGTACAAAATGACTTGTGTGGTATGATTTTCAAAATATATTTTAAAAACTATTTATAACAAAATATTCTGCTGCTGTTTTATCATAGAGTTCATACTTCCCCTTGCTCTCTTTTCTGTGCATCCATGTTACAAATCTGAGCAACTGTTCCTAGTTCATGTCTTCATTTTTAATGCCAAAACTAAAATGACTTCAGTGCCAAATCAGTCTCTGATTATTGCTGTTTTAATATCAGAATGTTTCTGTGATGTAGTGCAATTTATATTTAAATTAGCCATTCATATTGAGAAAAAATAGCTATTTTCTGCTTATTTGCTTTCCACCAATACCCTATCCAGGCACCTTCAATTATTTTAAAACTACATCAAGAAATCTTATAACTGTGTAAGCCCTCAACAGGAAACTGTCTTCTAGGAATTAAGGTACTACTGATGATTCATGCCCTAGATTTCTATAGAGAAACTTTCATGTATTAAAAAGAAACTGTTTACCAATCATTTCTCTTTTTTTTCATTGCCAAACACTGCAACAAATCTTGGCTTGTATCACTGGGAGGGAGGGGAACAATAAGAAAACCAGCAGCAGAATTAATCCTCTGCTGAGCTTAAGCTGACACAGAAGCTTAGGTGCTACAAATATAGATTGTGATAAACAAACATGTGTATTATCATGATTGTATTATATACCTGCATTATTATTTTCAGTGAAGAAGGAAAAGGTCAAAAGCAGTTTCTCAGTTTCGAGATCTATAGAACAAACTGACGCTCGTAATGTATTTTCTTTCCTTTTCCTTGTCTTCCCATGTTTCCGTAAAAAGGAGGTAATTGGGAGAAAAAAGGATTATTTTTTGGCTATAGTTATATCTTTGTAATTCTGCAGTTTTTATGATCTTTACTACCACTTTTTGGAGGAAATATAAACAAGTGGAGCTGAGATGACTGACCTAAAGGTTGGAATTTCAGCCATTCTTAGCATGAGAATATAACGCCTATATTAGATCAAAATTGACTCAGTAAATCATTATAATATTCTGTGTCTAAACAGTGCTCAAAGCAAAAAAAAAAAGAAAAAAAAAAGACTTTACAATGCATTGCTAGGATAGGTGTCATCTTCCTGTCAATGCCTGATGCTACAGATTTTCTGAGTTTCTCTGCTGGTCTTTGTAGGTGATAAGTTTCTATGAATAACTTCCTTCCTAATAACTTCGTTCTATTAATAAGCTCCTTACTATCACAACAGTGCTGCTTTTCAAATGAAGTAATGAAGTATTTTCAAATGTGTTTTTGGAAAAAAATATATATACTTTAAGGTAATTCTTTTTTGTCCATTTTTAAGAAAATTTTTATCTCCCTATAAAAAACAGGATGATGATGTGACATTTTAAAGGCATTTAGTTAAAAAATTTTGGCTAAGAGCTATTATTATTTCTCAATTCTATTGCATCTGGTTACAATGTAAACCTCACTTATGTTATATTTGATAAATGAATTAATTATTGAAATCTAGTCAAATTACATTGCTGACCTGATTTTGCTAGGAATCTGGCATGTTATGAATTTAGTGTGTACATGGCTGTACTGCTGGCACCCAGTTGCATTGTGAGTAGGCCCTAGACTGAATGCAGTGAAGCTAGCTCATTTGTGTTACGGTGATATTGATATTTATGTACCATTTAGCCACAGAGTTGTGAAGGCACATCAATAAATCACCATAGATTTGCAAAAGCTATTGACTCTAGCACACAGGTATCAGGAAAGTATAAGTAATAAAATGGCATTATATAGCAAGCTTGGTGGTTATTTATATAAACATATATTCTAGATAAAAATCATTGTACAAATATATACTCTAGCTATAGAACATCGTTTTTGTTATTTTTTGTTATGTGCTTGTCCCTTCCCATAACTCAAGATCCAAAAGAATACTCCCCAGGGAATAAGAGCCTAAGAGCACTCAGATAATTGAAAATGTTTGGCTGAAATGACACAGAATCAAAATAATGCAGTTTTTATAGAATTTTGCAAAGGCACCATTTAGTAATTCCTCTCTCCTCACTGTTAGCTACAAAAACTTCTCTGTGATGTGCTGATTGCTTCTGTATCTGAACAAAGAAATAGGTTGAAGAAACAATGTCATGCAAAGCAATTTTATCACATCATTCTCTACTGTGAACACTAGCATAGCTCAAAAGGCAAAACCCCTTTGCAGCCACTCACTTAGTATCTAAGCAGTCTGGAATGGAACAGCTGTTTGAAATATTTTTTTCCCAGCTGTGGTGCATCTTGGGGAGGAATATCCATTTTGTCCTGGAGGGACCGAGTAGTTCACATTATGGAATGAACCCGAATGTTTGCAGTGAAAGGTTTGTACCAATTAAAAAGCGGTCTCATTGTACTGAATTTAAAAAGATTTGCTTTCAGCATCTGATGTCTAAGAAACTAGCTTACAAACAATAAATATAAGTTGTTTTCATGCAGCATTTTAAAGTGTTTTAACAGACATGGGTTGTGAATGTCCAGTTTAGGAAACCTTGCTAATTTTCTTTTTAAAAATTCTCCTGAGGGTATTACCAAACCAGTGCTTCATATCATTCATAACAGTCAAAATAGCTTTTTGTCTGAATCTACTCAAAGTTACAATGGTACAGGATGGCCACTTAATATATATTTGTATGTATTTGGAATTACTTATCCCTTATAGCAATTTCTAGCGTGAAACACACAAATAAGCAAATACATCAAAGTCATGATCCTACCAATACATCTATGCAATGTATCTAAATTTATATCCACAACGGGTACTATTTATAATCTTTATAGCCATTACCTTTTGAGGAAAGAATGATGTTGCTGTAAACAGGGAATAAATACTGATTTTAAAATTCAAAGTGAGGATCTTCCTAAAAGGACTTAAAGCACTTTTAAATTATCCATGGTAAGAATTAGAAAAAAGCTTCAAATATTTTTATATATCTCTTCACTTTGCTTTCTTATCATTTTAGCCATGAATAATAATATTCACCAAAAGAGAAGTGAATTTTTCAAACTATTTACTTATTATTATTTATTAAGTAGACATTGTTGCATATATTTCCACTGTTATCACTTTGTGATATCAGTATTCATAACAAATTGGATGCCAATTACTTACACATACTGCCAGGTACTGATATCTATATTGGAATGGTATAATATTAGCAAAAATCTTTTGCACTGCTATTTTGAATATTTGCATTTATTGTAAATAAGTGACAACTGTATCATGGTGGATTTGACCGCCTTTGCTGCTCCAAATAACAAGTACACATTTCCTTCAAGGTCAAGATGTTATTCCTTCTGCTATCTTCTCCCCCTACTCCCCACATTTATAAAAGTACCTCCCCCAAACCAGGATGCTCCAAACCCCATCTTTGGAGCTCTCTTTGAGCCTTGTTGTATTTAGGGCTCTCTTCAATGGGAGGTCAGACACAGGATTTACTTACTTGAAAGTTACTCTCACCTCCTCCCTAATATTGCACTAAAAGATGTGTGTTACTGCAGATATGTGGTTCAGATTTACGGGCAACCGCAGACCACCTACATTCTTACGGCAATTCTAGCTACTCTTCATTAAAGCTAAATGTAAAAGCAATTAAATGTCCCCCAATAGGACAATCAAATTTCCTGTCCAAGGTACAGAGGAGCATGCCAAGGCTTGAGAAGAAGCTGAGGACCACAGATAAGGGCTCTTCTTTTGGGCTAGTTTATTGGTTTTCAAATGTTTTTTACCTGTCTTCAAACATTTGGGGGGAGGAGAGAGGGAAGAGGGGAAGCCAAACAGTGGCAGAAATGGAACAAATTTGCCTCTTAAAAAGATAAAAAAGACACAGCTTCTTTTTACAGTATGCAGCCCAGTAAAGTATGCAGGGAAAGACAGGTTAGTTTTCTTACATATTAAGAGCCACAGGAAGCACTATCCTCTTTAATTACCACAAACAGATTTGCAGCATAAAAATAGCAGATTTATAATCCATACCCCCCCAATGAAAGAATGGGGAAAGGCATAAATGATCAAGGAGGATAAAGGATTAACTACTCCACACTAAAAAACAAAACAAAACATACTTTTCAGGATAGAGATATGTACCAGACCACTGAATTAGTTAGAATTAATGAAGAAAGATGGGGGAAATGGTGGAGGAATTATTCAATATATTTGTATCTGGTTTTAAACCTCATTTTTCAAGGTAACAAACTCTTAGGTTTTTCATCTCTTACCTGGAATGAATGACCTGAATGCAAGACAAGTTTAATTTTTCATGAATATTTACTTAAAAGAAAAAGAAAACTTTCTTCAAATGCGTATATTCCTAATCTAAAATAAAAATTATGTATACATACCTTGTCAACAAGACCTTTTTATTTCTATAACCATTTTCAAAATGTCACATCGTTCTATTGTGTGCAATGGTTGGTGGCAGAAAAACAGTACAAATTGGCACCTCAGGCCCTGGCATGCAGAAATTAGCTTTGCGCCTTCTGTATTGATGGGAGATGTAAGCGGAATCAGTGGATGCACTGGAGAAGTTAGAGGCTGGTTTAAGGAGAAAAGGTTGTCGCAGTTATGCCTCACGCATGTTCTTTTATCAGCCTTGTAGCATACATGGAGGAGGATTTTTTTTCACACCCTCTAATGAAGATACTAATTTTGCCATTCATAGGAATTCATCATTCATTTATACTAACTCAAGGGTTACCAAGATTTTTGACAGGATCTAACTATTAAAAAAAATCAGTAAAAGTCTTTAGAAAAAGAGAAGAGAAAGGAGAGAAACTTAGACTCCAAATCAGTTTTGTGTATGTAGTGTTAACAATAAAGTCTTAATTAAATTGCTTCAAAATTAATTGATTTAATAGAAAAATTTTAAGATGAGATTAAATTAAAAGATGAGATTTAATTAAAAATAACTTTTGTACTTCTCACAAACAAACAAAAGTCAGAGCCATTATCTATCTTGATAACCCTGAAGACTAAACAACTCATTTTATATAGATCTAGCATTGGGCAGTGTCAAAATATATCTAAATACAACTGTGGCTCTTCTCTCAAACAAACTGACCACAAAAGTCGATCATTAAAAGTTCTTCATCTGTCTGTGGAAGCTGCCAGCAAAAGCTGGTGTTTCCTGAGGTAGAAAACCCACTAAAGTCTGTGAACTGGACTGAAACCAATCTCATGTCACTTAGGTATTCAGTGATCCATTGGAAAACCAGAAAAGCTTTGACCGCTAGCCATGTTGACCTGATTTAAACTGGCTATTTCAAGGCGATAGAGTACATATCCCGTCATTCTCTTCAGCTATACAATTTCCTCAAATAAATACATTTTAAAGCAAACTGAATCTTTTTCTAAACTGTGTCAAGACCTGAGTTCAGTTATATTTGCTTCTTTTTTAAGCCAAAGAGAAAACCAAGACTAATCAGAGTAGAGATGAATTTCTTACACTGAATTAGATTTGCCTGTGCTCTGAATTCTTGCAAAAGAAAATAAAAGCCATGAATACTAGTTAAGCTGGATTATTAAAAAATCCAAATGTGTTTCTTTTAATATATGTATTTGCAAGTATCTTCTTGATTATCAAGGTTATTATCCAGCACAATATCTAGCCTATAAGCAACATAGGCTTAACATCTGGTTATTCTGGAATAGTGGTATAATTTTTTTGTATTCTTTTTTTATTTCCTTAGTATAATTTTCCTTAAATTGCCTTCCAGTTTCTGAGTTCATGCCCACTGATATACATTACAATCTGTACTGACTGTGTAAGTACAAATTCCTTTCATTTTATCTTTAGAAAAACCCTGTAATTTATTTTAAAAAATAATTGTGCTAATTATATTGGATATCACATAATTCCTTCAAATGCATTAAAAAAAAAAAGATTCCAGCTCATTTTTAATAGCTCGTTTTATAAAAATGACCTTTTCCAGGCTTGAGAATCATAAAAAGCCTCAGAAAGAAAGAACCTGCCTAAAACTGCCAACTGCAAACTAAAGCAATATTATTACAGTGCCTAATGACTGATGGAGTAATAGAAATATTAGCAATCTAGCATAATTTATGCTTACAATAGACCTTGCAAACAATTTAACAATGCAAAAGGCCCCAATTTTTGCCTAACTTTCAACCCGTGCAAAATCAATGACTTCACAGTCTGACAATGAACTGGTAGTAACAACCCAAGGAAGCAGTTCCTACCAGTAAATGAACATATGAGGTATTACAAAACAACAAAGGTAGCAAACAAAGTACAACATTGAGCCTGATACTGTGTTTATAAAGGAAAGATAATAAGAAAAAAAATCTATTCCCCAGCTGAAAGCAGGGTACAGTTTGGATCTCTGAATTAGGTAACCTCTGAATTACCTAATTATGGTCAAAAGCTTGTATTGAACCTAGGTTCAAACAGCCACTAAGCCAAAATTCAACAAAACATTTAAAAACAAACCTTGAATAAAGTGCAAAAAGATTGCAGGCACACTTAAAATTAAGTCTATATTGAAATGTTTTTATGGAATACAATTATTTTGTGTAGTATGTAATGCCTATGAACACATCGTGAATATGTGTATGAATACAAATACTGTATTGTATAGGAGAAGTTGTTATGTAGATGAGCACATTCCCTTTGTCTTCTATTAAAAAGAAAACATTTTCAATTTCAACATTTCTCAACTAAGAAACAAGCCCACATACTAAGCATTTGAAGAAAAAGATAACCTTAGTGATTGCCATGTATAGGCAGTAAGCAGTAATTCAGGGTATTGAAGCAAATTAACAATACTGGCCATTACAGTATATGCGGTTAATGCCTCCTCACTGGCAATTAAGTTTTTAAAGAAAAAATTAAGTACATCTTTCTTTTTATAAAAAAGGGCTCTATGACTTCAGAAAAATAAACATTTGAAATGAACACATCTTAGTAAGTATAGATTTAGATACACAATGAATCAAAATTAACAATTTCATCCCTAAAAATCGGGGGGTGGGGAGAGAGGGAAAATGGGGATAGAGGAAGGTAAATGCCCAAAATCCTACAATCCTCTTCATATCAAAAAAATCTGCAGTTTGATCCCATGGTGGTGGGATGGTGGCAGTATGGATTTATGAAGCTACTGCTTCATAAAACTCATGGGAGTGAGCAGTCCCAAATGAAGACGACGACGAAGTCACCCAAAGTCATTAACAGACTTCAACCTGTTTCACGCTGCAGGACAGTTTACACTGCAACAATTGCCAATGACAACGTTCCCTCTGGATCATATATTGCAAGAAAATCTTAAGGCACCCGCATTTATTGAGTTTGAAATCTGTGGATTAGCTGGACGGTAGTCAAAGCACCTGATACATTCAAACACAACGAACAATTATTACCTGATGGACACTGAAATTTGCTAGAACTGTGTATTTACTTATCCCTGAAATTAGGCAAGGGAAAGAGACAGCTGACTTATCTGGTGGGAAATCATAAATATAGACAGATACTATTCCCCATTTTAAACTATTTCAAGATTCACACAGCATTAACACTCAAAATAATCAATTTCAAGTGTATCTCTCTTCTCCTAAGTCAAAGGAGAAAATAGACATCTTATCTGTACCAAATTAAAATTCATGCGAAAAGAGCTACACCTTGTAGCTCTATCTCTGTCATACAAATAAATTTACAGCCTAATCTGCAATCAAATAAGCCATCAGCCAGATAAGGCCCCATCCATGCATTTGAATATATATCTAATATTAATGGTTCCTAACAGCTCCAGAGACAAGGGCAGGACCAGTGGAACTGATGATAAATTTCATCAAGTTAAAATAATTTCTCTTCTATCTTTTTCTTTCCGTGTCCACTGTGGCCCTGCTTAGGAGGCAACTTTATAGTGGAACTTAAACACGTTCCTTGGTACTGTCCAGAATGTAAATGATCTTCAGTGCTTAATGACTTTTTTGAATTGGATCTTGTAACATGGAGAAAAGGAGATTCATTCAAAACACCTCCCCAGTCTAACCCTCTGCAATGCGGGTGAAATCAAGACCCCCCTGAAGTTAACTGCCTCTGTTCTTGTCTGTCTTTGCCCCACTTCCACCGTTTCCAAAATACCTCCCCCAGTGCTACTGTCACCAGATCATATTGTACAGATTCACATTTTTAGTTTTCCATTCCCATTCCTGACTTGTCTTTGGTCCTGATGTTCTTGCCTTGTAAAGCCGGTCCTAGCCTCCTCCCCCCATATCCATATCTTAGTCTTACCAGCTTTTACGCTCATTTTTCTTCCTTCTTCACCCACGTCGCTTACAACACAGACTCATGTTGGCAGTTGTAAGCTTCCCCTAGCAGATACAATCCCAGCTTTACACCTTTCCCACCTCCAAGTTCATAGGAGAGTGCGCTATTGCTCCATAGGACTGTCAGGATTAACTATACTAGAGTGACAATAAAAATCTTTGAAGGGTTAACTACTAAGTAAGACATTTCCATTGACAATGTAAAAAGTGCTATTATTAAAAGTCTTAAAACTAGTCAAAATTTGGGCCTATGAAAGAGAGAGTAAGCATAGGCTTGATCAAACTCCTTTCTCTACATGATTTCACCCCCCCTTGCTTCAAAGCAGGAACACACTAAGACTATTAAAGTAAGATAATACTTAAAAATGAGCAAAACACTATTTTCCCTACTTCAGATTTCTGAAATACAAAATCACTTTGCCTGAAAATTTCCCTCCAAATGTTCGACCTGATGCAGATATCTAACATTAGAAATGACAGCCCTCATGCTTTATGTTTAATAATGTCATAAACCACTTAAAATTGAAAATTATATTGAGAAATATTGAACAAACTTAATAGATATCTCATCAGTTCTACTTACAGTAATTGAGCGCAAAATTCCACAATGTATTGCTGAAATATTAGAGCATAAACTGAGCTAAATCACAGAAATCCCTAGACTGCTCTACTGCAATATTAATTGTTAAAGCTCACAAAAGGAGCCTCCTGTCAAAAATATTAAAAATCAATTAGAGAGTTAAAATTATTTGGCACTAGAACTGCAATTATTTTACAAAGCAGCTCACACTTATGCCATACAAGTCACCTACAATAATACATTTCTTCACTTAACTAATTTGCCAGTTCTAATGATAGGGAAGATAATATGCAGAGTTCTTTTGTTATGTAATATTTCAAAACTTTAAGAATATATGAAATAATGAATTATTTTTCTTTAAATCAAACCTACTGTAGAATGTACCCATAATTTAAAGCAAGGCTATGAATTTACATATACACACACACACATATATATATATATATATGAATGATCATAACACTTGGCCTCTCAAACAATAAATCCTAGAGTCCTCTGAAAATATCACCTAGTTTGTTCCATGTTCAGTCTAAGAATTTGTTTATGCAATTTATCAGTAGTGTCAGCAAATTCAGACCAGGGCTCAACAACCCCTTTGTGTATTCTTCTGCCTAACACGTAGACACCTTGCAATCAGAGTTCACCAGTGAAAAAGGGTGCCTGAACTCCCTTTCACCACATATAAGGAGAAGCAGGTGGCCAAGGAAGGCGTTCACTACAGTCAGCACACTGAGCAGAGCGCCGTGGATGCTAGTTATTAAGAAATGCTGACAAGAACGCAGGGTCCTTTCCCTTGCACCAGCTCAGGGAGCTCACATCTGTCTGTGGAAGGCTTTTATCCCCAAATCTGTAACCCTGAAACTTCCTGGAAAAGGGGCCTCAGCTCTTTTCTTCTGAAAACAAAGCTGCATCGATTCTTTCAAAACATGCTCGATGGGGTTGCTATTTTACCTGCTAGCTCACTGGTTGCAATGTGCCTACAAGATACGGAAATCACAGGTTCAAAACCCCTTCAGCTAAAGGACCTCTGAATACCAGCTTTCCACTTTTGGGAGACTGTCACAGCCAGCTAGAGATAATGTATTCTGTGTTCACCCCTCATATTCTTATAATGAACCTCTCCGATATTACATGGAAACGCTCAGATACTCCCTGGATCATAGCAAATGTGCAAGAATTACTATAGCACCACGATTAGGGTATTCACTTGGGAGGTGGGAGAATCAAGTTCAAGTCCCTACTCTAATGAATGCTTAATTTGAAATACTTAAACATTCATTGTCGTGGAATCTGAAAGCAAGATTCCCCATCCCAAAAGACTGCCTTAATCACTAGGTTATAGAGTTTTTCTCTCTGGCTTAAAAGACATTTAAGTACTTAATTCTAAAGAGAACAGCTCCATCACGAAGGTCTCAGAAAGGACTAGCCAAGTGGTTAGCACAGAAACCTGAATGTAAATCCTTTAGAAAAAGGAAGAAGTTTTGAGCTCAGTCTAATATTTCAGTGAAATATTTTAAGCAAAAGCATTTTACAGCATCTCTTCAGGCAGCTCTCTTCTCTTTGGCTCCTTGAAGGACATCCACTGCATACTGCCTCATAATAGGGGATAGGACATCCACGTGGCATATACATTGTTTTCATAAATATGGCCAATATTCAAATAGGTTCCTTGCAGCTCAGCTCACTGGTCCCATTTTAAGTAAGCTGTGCAAATGCCGAGAAGCAGAAAGTTATCAGTTCATACAGCTAAGGAATCTGAACGCAACACTCCAAGGGAGTTTTCTTCTCAGTACTTGGCAGGTGAGGTATGAATACATTGACATTTAAATGCTTGATTTAGATGCTGACAGGGACATTTATGCACCAGCATCCCTTTTGTAAACTTGTCTTTTAAACACTTTGAGATTTATAGACAAACAATACTTGTAATAATGAATTTGGAGAGTTTAATAATAATGTCATCAAGTAATCTGTTTAAATTATCTGAATTCCTCCAGCTAACCTGAATTAAAACTTTGTTACTAATTTTCAAAGAAGGAGGATTTACAATCACTAGCATCGAAAAAAAACATTTCTTTTAAAAATCTGGGAAAGTTTGCTAAGAGACATGAGTGTTCCTGTCCTGTTATGTCATTCAGAAAATTGCAATACTTGAAAGAAAGTAAATAAATAGCCACAGCCATCATATCTTATACTGCTGGTGTACAATAAACATAAATACAGTTTTACAAAGTGTAGCTAATTGTTTATTTTGTCACACACAAGATTTAGTAGCTTTCATTTTGAATTGGTATTATGTATTTTGTAATGTAAAAAGCACACCACAAGCAGGTATGATTTATCTGTGGAAAAACTGAAAAGCTTCAAAGAAGAAAAAGAACGCAACACCTGAGGTGTTCTGCCACAGTTCAGGGCAATTTCGGCTGTAGTCAGTGGGCAAGCTGCAAAGGTACTGATCCAGCAGCTTCTAGTGCTTACGACTAAAGCTTTGCGTGAAGAGCTGTAATAGAATTGCTTTACTAATGACCTCCATTACATACTTCATAGATTTTTAGGAAGAAATAGGCTCCCAGTGCATTAAAGTGAAGTAATCTGCTTTTCTGCCTGATATGGGTGGGTGGGTTTTAAGAGTGATAATGTAACTAAAAAGTTCTAGCTCCTACAACAGCACTGTGGTATCCACAAGCTGTGATTCAGTCATTTTTATGTCTTGCTTTCCCTAATAAAAGATAACAAATAGCACTCTTTCTACTTCAACCTTTTGACCTTGCTAACAGGTTAGTAGGATTTTTCTTAATATATTTAGATGTTTAAAATATTCAACAGCTTACTCTCTATTCCTCTGTGTAGGGAGTGCTACATGCACATTCTCATGCATCCCGGCCCAGACATGTATCTCTTTGCTTCAGATAGAAATCCGTGTTCTGTTCTGTTGTACCTTAAACTGTATTATGAAGAAACACAGGTAAACATTCGCAATTACTGTATCCTTTTTTACTTTTAGAAATAATGAAGCAATTATCTTGTTCAGTACAGTGCAAATCACAAAGGCTAACAAACTGCTATTTTTAGTGGTTTGACTTTACATTTAATAGATGAATTGTCCTGGAATGGAAGGTAGAAAGAATAAAGAATTTATTTCTGAGGAAGCAAATTGTATAATAAACATAGAAAATCTTTCCTAGTTTAAGAGTATCTTAAGAGCCTGATGAGGAAGAAAAAATCTGTGTTTTGCAATGTAAATTATGTTACTATTACTTGTATTACAAAGAAAACCTAACTTCACAAAATCCTCCATGCTTTCAAACTCCAGCTTCTTACAAAAAACTAATCAAACAATGTTACTGATAGGGAATTTCTTTATAAATTTGTGAGACGACTGACTGCAGCATTAAGAATAAAGATTTTTCTTGACATCTTTCACTATTTAAATTATGTAACATTTTATATAATTAAATAGCCACCTCTCTAAGTTACATTTCTTCACCACACTAATGTATGTAAGATTTTACAAGCTATACATATAATAGCTTAGATCTTCTAATCTCTATATATAGTAATTTAGCATATAATTGTATGCATATAATTAATAAACTATTAGGAAAAAAAAATTCCTGTAAGCATGAGATAAGATTTTTTTTAATTAGAAAATATAAGAATCTACTTGTGAAGTGTGTAGGGAGGAATTCTGTCCTCACTCAATTTACCTACATATCCCATATAATTACTTTTCTTATATACATTTGTCACTTATTCATTATTAATATTTTAAAAGTAAATAACTATAAAGGAAAAAATAATCACAATCACAAATGGGGCAGAAAATAAATCTATATATATGTGTTCAACTACAATCATCTTAAGGGAAGCAGATAATTTGTATGAGGTTTATTATAAGAAATAATTTAAAATGTGATACAATTTAAAGAAAATTGGACTGGGCACCGACAGGCATTTTGTAACAGCGAGGTTAATTAAATCATAACACAGTTTTCCAAAGGAAGTGATAGGCACCTTATCATCAGAATTATTAAAGGTGAAGGCTTGAAAAAGTTTGCATTAAGGAAATGATAGGCTTTATAAACGATAGTCGTTTGGACAAGATATGAAACTGCATTCAGAATCAGAAGAATATATCATGCCTATAATGAAATAAAATTGTACAGGCCCAGAGGAGGATTTGAAATCTGCCTTTGGTCTTTCTTTTCACCACTTTATATGATTTTTCAAGTAAAACAAGTCATAGTTTCTATAACTACTTACCCAGTAAGCTGTTGCACATGTAGCAACATTTTAGTGTGCAAGTGTCAGCTGCACAGATGTCAGTACCTAAAGCTTTTACATTAACTATATTTAAAGGTAGACCTCGCTTTAAATTACAAGGAGAAAGGTAAGACCTGCCTGACATGTGGCCAATGACTTTGCTGGTTTGGCTAGCTGTTCTGCATGCACAGACCTCCAGACGATCCATAGTTATGCTGATGCAAATAATTCACTAAGTCTGCTTCATTTATTACTGAATATGGTTTCGCTTGAATTCTTTAAAAAGATGCATCAAAAAGTATAATAGTTATGTGATATATTTCAGAAAAATCACAAAGGAGGAAAGGAAGGAAAATGGGATATGTGCATGTATCTATATAGTAGTCTTCCTCTGCTTGGATTTCTGGGCTACATTTATACAGTCCTCTGTGGAAAGGCAGGAAGCCTGCTCTGCCCAGGCTGACAGAAGGGAGCTTTTCCACATCTTTTAGTAGATGGGAAGCTGTGTATGATGTGCCTATATTAGTGTTGTAGTTCAGATCAAGAGCAAACTTCTAAAAAAGAGTCTGGTTGCCCCCACTTACTGGTTCGCATCATGGAAAGGTCTCAAACTGCACAAACTAGATGCCTTTCAGATGAAACAAAACAGGAGGTTGCGCTGCAGGAGCGCACTTAAGCATCTCTGCTCGGGAGCATTCAGTCCCTGGGATGAGACTAGAGCTAGTCCAAAGTAAATCCCTCTGAAACACACATAAAATAAACATCGGGTCCTCAGCACCAACTATTTTGCTCTAAAAATCCACTCTTATTGGGCCCCACTACTTGTTTATGTAAACATAGCCACTGATGGCTTCCCATCAAGGCCAAAACAAAAAATGGTAAATGTCACACCAAAAATGGCGTACCCTGCTGTACTAACATAGCCAAATAGTTTCCATTTATTTCCAAGAGCAAGCTCACTTCCATCAGCCTAAACTATTGACAGAGTCAGCTCACATCAGGCTGCAAAGGGTTATGGGCATCTTCTGTCAGTTGAGTTGGAGCTGTGGTGCAGTCCTTCCCAGCTAGGCTGCTTTATCTCAGGGCAAACTTCCCTCGGTGTGATGCTATGGCAGAGACAGGGGACCTAAAGCAAAAGCAACCTCAAAGCAGTTCAGTCGCTCAAGACTGACTGAGAAGCTTTGCTAGGTTGTGCATTGCTGTTATGCCACAAACAGATATCTGCAATAAAGGCTGTGAAAATATTCACACTGTAAAGCAATAACATAGCACTCTAATTAAAAAGCTTACTTTTAGTTTTATTTTAAACTCAGCATTCATAACAATAAACTTTACTGGAATGTAAAGGAGAACAGAACATCCTGTAAAAGAAGAATTTCTCATCATTCTGATATGCTCACCAGCTGCGTATCCTTCATACGACTTTGCTATATTCACATCTATTTCAAAGCAGTTTGGAGGGAGTCCAAAGGGCTACCAGATGCTGTTTGCTGTTTCCCAAATAGAACCACAGATTATATCATAATAACAGACTGCTAATCAGAATTAAAAATGATACATCGTAAATCCCTTTTTAGGGTTCCATTCTGTGTCTTTGGGTTTTAAAATATTATCTTGTTATTTTTAATATCTGCTTGTATTTTCTTTTGTTTTCCACAGCTGGTTTCTTTGGCTACCAGAATATTCTTCACAAATAACAGACCGAATATTCTTCCTCATATTGACCTTTTGCAGCATTACTTGCTGAGAGCATATTTGAATCTAAATTTCAAATACTGGCATGCAGAACTGGGCAAGGCTGCCTGCCTTCACATTAGTGAAAGGTGCCAATAAGCACATAAGAGATGTGACATTAAACACATCCAGGGCTGCCACATATCAAAATGAAGATGATAATCTCCATCCCATTCCAAGAGGGACTTTTTTTTTTTTTTTTAATACAGAGTAATGAACACCTCCATTTGATCTATGAGCAGCAGAATTTTGAGTAGGACAAATTTCTGTACTCTGACCATAACCTCCGAAAATCCTGAGGAGAAGCGTGAGGTCCAGCCACAGATCTACTGACACTAGGAAATAAAACTTTGTAGCATTATACAGGAAAGCATTTTGCCATTTAACACATAATTTTTCTTCATGATTGTGGAACTAACGCAGAAATGTACTAAAAACCTTCCAAACTGCTGTCTGCTTGTAGTTCTGAACTGACACAGAGGACTGGATTTCTTGAGTGCTGAGTAGATCCTGTTTACAGTATTTACGTGACCAAAAACATTCTCTCAATTCGTATTTCTCCTCAAGATGCTTCCAAAATAAATATTTTCTTATTTCATTTTAAGTCTTCATATATGTATATAAATTTACATATACAAGCACTGAAATCATATTCGGTACCATCATATCTTCCATCACCCAGTGTGTAGTTTCTAAAAAACTCTAGACAAACATAAAAATCCTCCTGAGAAACAGAAGCAAGGGAAGTATACTTAAAAAAAAAAGTTTTAATTTTTTTTTAAACAGTGCTTTTAAAGCAGACATCTTTGAAAAGCATCCAGAATGACCTACGAAATTACTGGTTCATTTTGCTTCCCCTCTGAATTGACAAAGAATGTTTCTTGTTCCAAAAGGAGACATTTTTATTTAAGCATTCCAAGAAAAAATCTCTTTTGTTGCTTGACTTAATGACACACTGCTCTCCAGAAAATATACCACAGGTAGTCAATGCTACTTCATTGCTTCTGCTCTTATTCAATATCCCTGATCACAGAACATAAGCTACATAATTAGCAAATAGCATGACTTCTGCACTTTGCACATCAGGAGGGGAGTGATGTTATGCTCCGGCCACTATTTCACATCCCAACTTTTGTAAGGCTGATGTGATAATAACGTACTTTCAATTCAGTAACGGTAAGAGGCGAGAGGCACGCGGAATTTGCTGTACAGTAAAAATCACAGCTGAAACAAAGGAAAGCTATGAATGTATTAAGATTAGCGAAGCCTCACATTTAACTTAAATGTCATCTAAAATTTGTGAAAATGTTACTACTTGAAGATGATCACAATAACTGTTCTGCCACCCACAGAGTAAATGCAGACAAATCAGTCTAGTACTGAACTTCTTATCAGCCAGCCCATAAAGGACTCAAAAGCTATCATGCATAGTTATAGCTTTCTTTTCTTTCTTCTCTGCATTAGAGAACATAAGAAAGACTTACATTTTAATTTACCAGCTAAATGCAAAGCTGAAAGAAAAATAAAAGTGCAAAGTAAAGCCCAAAAATTCTTTTAAACCTCTGCTGCCATAATCCATTCATTTTTCTCTGCTGCTAAAGCTATATGCCATGTCTTTCTCCTGTTTTGTTTCCTCCTCCTGGGCCTTTCTAACTGAACTTATAATTTTTAGTCAATTCAAGATGACAATTCCTTTATTATGCTACTTTATTATTATTTTACTATAATTTACTACTTCATTATATCTCATCTCCCTTCATCATGTCTCCACCATCTTCTGTATACAAACATTTTGGCCTTCACATTCAAAGTTTTCCAAGACATCAAACCCAGCGTCCTCAAAGTCCTTGGTGCACTCTTGATGCAAAATCTCCTCCAAAGTTTACTTTTTCAAGACACCCTTACACCTTCTTTTGGGGAGACAGGGTTTGGGGGAGGGAAGGAAGGGAAATAGCTCTTACATGCTAATCATTATAGATATCACAGTCATTTTTCTTTACCATCATATACTTCCTTAAAACAAATATCCCTTTCCACCACAAATATTTTCAGCACACTCATTTGGACTAGTTAAGAAGAAGAAAAAAAAAAGCACTACATTAGCATCAAGAGATTTGAAAGTTACTCAGCTTGCCAATTTAAGGGACACATACAGATTTCACTCAAGAACATTAACCTATTTGTCATTTCCAAATTACTAGGATATAATTCTTCCAAAATGTTTGTTTTATCATTTGAACTAATGGCTCATAAGTAATGAAATGTCCCTTTTGCATATATGTATCATATATTTTCACAAACCCCAGACCTGAATCATTTAAGACAGGGGAGTAAATACTGGTATAAACGGTTCAGCAGTAGGCTGACACACTTACTCTTTGTAGAAATTAATGTATGCCAATATTTGCTACCCCAAAATTCTGTGGTATGCTGGAAAAATCACAGTATAAATCCTTTTGCTTTACCACAACTGCAATAATATTGTGACAGAAAAAGCTTAGGGAAGATCTCCAGTAAAAATAACCCATTAGCCCCTTCTGGTTGGTTACTTTTTTCAGTCTTTTCATTGAAGTATGTTACTATGGCTGCTAGTTGTCATGACATATTATTTATGAGGCATATGTCTTTTGTTGAGCACTGTTCTTTTTATTGATCTTGTTTTTTGACGGTTTTTATTTATTGCCAGACAATATACTAGAACATTTTACTGGCATTGGTCATGTTAGCCCTGTAAATTATAGAATCTTTACTGGGATGGGAGCTTAGTAAGTCAACTTATAAAGTGTTAGAGACTAGCAAGACTATGATATTTGATTAATTAAGAAAATAAAATCCTCTGTATTACAGCAAATAGCTAACTATTTGTGACAAGACGTGTCAAAACAATCATGTCAAAATGATCCATCTGCATTAGGAACAGTTTCTCATCATAAAACCATGAAGGACAGCACTGCATACATATTATTATTAAATATTTTCTTGTTTCATTGCTCCTAACACTTAAACTTTAAGCTCACTTAGTTAACAGGACATTAAGAGCCTATATTATCCTATAGATACAAAATAAGGAAATTTTACTTAATCTTTTTTGCTTTGTTTAATTACCTATACTGAGAAGCAGAGCAATATAAATACAGGTGAAGTGTGTTAGCTGCTAACATGCAGCTGTATGCAATTATCTGTGCCATCTGAAAATACTGCTCTACCAGGTTGCACTAGCTTGAGTATCTCTGCTCTGTTGTGTTATGCAGACCTAAACAAAGTTTATTCAAAGAGTTTCTCATTTCTCAGGTCATGTTAACAACACATTAGACATCCAGTAGAAATCTCTACATCACGTTGGCATACCACTATTTTATCAGTGAAAGTTTTATCTAATTACTTCACTGATGCAGGACTGTGATATCATATGAATATGAGCAGTGAACACCCATAAATTAATATGCAAGGTCTAGTAAAGATAGTATAATACATGTAGAAATCTGTGTCACCATGACTCACTGAAGACGTTACCCAGGCCAGCTAGACTGAAGGCAGAATAGGTATGCCTACCAATCTGCCGAGCATATACAGACATAGCAGTCAGGAAAGCCTACGTGATGTTTTTATTTTTTCATAAAGCTATGACAACTGACAAGACAAAAAAAAAACACAAAAAACACAAACACACACAAAAAAGATAGGTGGACACCATTAGGCCAGAATTCATTAGCTGGAAGAACTAGAGAGATGATAAATCTCTTTGCAGTTCTAATGCAATTACTCCAATGTAGGAAACAGCAGAAGTTTGAACAGGTTCAATCTGACTCTACCTTAGGGGGTCCTACAAGGCTGTAAAACTGCTCAATCTCAAAACACCTACTCCAGGTTGTAAACTCAGTACTGCTCAAAAGCTTTTCATAGCCTGAAAACTGAGCTCACTTCGGAGGTTTGCTTCATCAGCTTATTTCTGTGAAGGGTTTTCACCTATGATTTTCCCAAATCTCTGGATGATGCTTATAAAGAAGTCCCATTTGATGATATTAACATCATTCCTAAAAGATCTAAAATTAAAAAAAAAAATCACTATTCTACCTTACTTTAATGGAATTCTGTCTTTTTATGTTTTATCATCCACAGGCAGGCCATATATTCTCATTCACACATGCATGTATGTTCAACACACAAACACCTGCCAAGCAGAAAATGACCTTTAGCTATGACATCAGTTTAAACACTTTCAGGCAAATATTTAATTTCAATTAACTTAACCACCATGCTATTTCAAAACAAAGCACCAGAATCTCCAAAGCAACACTACAGCTTCCACTGGTTACAAGGCAGTAGCTGTGAAACCCCTGAGCAGACTTCTGCTGCTGTAACTTGACAGTTGCTATTGATGGGGTCTCAGGAAAGATACTCCATTCATAGTTCAGGGAAGTAATATTTATAGCTGTGTTGTTACCCCTGGATCTTTTGCAGAGACTGTCTTTGAAAGACATTTCAGGATGGAATAGCTATAATGCTTTATAGATACACAACCTAGAAATTTGTGGATTGACAAGTTCTTTCAAACAGGTTCTTTCTGATCTTCCCCCCAAGGTGTTTAGCCCAGCAGCTATGTGAAGTTCAGCCCTAATTTCCTGATGTGACGTCTGTTTTAATACCTTTAATTTTGGTAAGTGGTGTTTTAACATTGGAAAAGCCCTTTTCTGCTGTTTCTCAACAAAAAGTCTGGAACTATAGAAATAAGGGACCAAAATGGGCAATGTAGCCTAAAATTACAAAACCTTCCAAATTACCATAACTTGGTCACATTTCATAGACATTCGGATTTCCTTTTCAGATACCTATCTTAGCATGCTGATAAATAATTAATAATTATTAACAGATCTAAATCAGGTCAGGAGGCTTATTCAAAGCAGAGCAATAAGCTTCTCCAGAGGACAATTCAGAGCCTTAAATTAGGCTTCTGCTCTGAATTACTCTCTGGAGAAACCATGTTCTCTCATTTACTTCAAAGAGATCCTAGGGAGATTAGTCAGGTAATTTAGCCTGCTAAATTAGATACTAACAGTTGGGTGGTATTAATATCTCCTCTGAAGTTTGAATACAGTGCAACTTCACTCATATATTGCAAGTGCAAGTTTATTGTTTTGTTCATCTGCATTTAAACTGTTCTCCAAGGCAAATAAAATTTTACACGCATTACCTTTACATGGACACCTTGTTAAACATAATAATGTTCATATCTCTTACAAGACACTAGCAATATTGGTACTTTTTAAATGGCTGGTAGCTCCATAAAACCTGCGTGTATCATGTTTGGTGACGTGCTCAGTGATTCAAATTTTCTTAGGAGTGAAAAAAAGATTAAGAATTGAATAAATGTTCTTATTTGATACTTATTTCACTGATTTATGGCTAGTGAGGATATTACAGCTACAGAATTAAAGACAGTAAGGCTATTCTCCGATACTGAAAAAATACAAGTTATAGCTTTCTTAAAACACAAACTTTGGTTGCTCTGGTTAAAAATGGTATATGGCATATAACAACAACCCTAACATCATTTGTGTTTACCTAACCTCAAAGCAGAAGGGTAAAAGAGAGAGCAACTGAGTGAGAGAAACCACTTGGGCAGTACAGAAACAAAAATGATTAACCAGAATTAGCTGTATATTTAGACCCCAAATATTTCTCATCCATTGCCCATTGGTCCTTCAGTAAACTACAAATCCATAATTTATTTGTTAAAAACTATTTTATCATAAAATTTACTTCATAAGAGTAGTGATCACAGGATTACATTTTCATTGTCCTGGATAGAACAGAACTACTGGCAATAAACTGAAGTCACTTTCTAAGGCCTTAGTCCTGTAATGTCAAAAATCATGAGGGGACCACAGGTGCAATTAACTCAGAAAATGAGACAGCCTCTTTATCCTTGGCCATCTCCATCCCTGATGCAGCGGTACCATTATTTGTAAAATGGAATGTCAGTTTTTCAATTTACATCCTGATCTTGGCCATAAAAATGTTTCAAAGCCAATCCAAGGATGCATGTGATTTACTGCCCTGCTGTAATATGTCACATTAAATTAAGTAGTAATATAATTCATTACTTTCTGAAGACTAAATACTCCTTCTTACATTATTCCATTGAAAATAATAGGAATAATTGAATCTTAAACATCAGTTTCATGTGAAACATGAATATTGGGATTCCTAATCTACATTTCTTATACCTAGCAAACTATGGAATTAAAATGCAACTGGAAGCCAATGAAGACAAGCAGCATGAAGACTTACATAGACAAAGATGTACTTCTATGATATTTCACAGAATCACAGAATCACTGAGGTTGGAAGGGACCTCTGGAGATCATCTAGTCCAACCCCCCTGCTCAAGCAGGGTCACCTAGAGCACATTGCACAGGATTGCATCCAGGCGGGTTTTGAATATCTCCAGAGAAGGAGACTCCACAGCCTCTCTGGGCAACCTCTTCCAGTGCTCTGTCACCCTCACAGTGAAGAAGTTTTTCCTCATGTTCAGATGGAATTGTCTGTGTTTCAGTTTGTGCCCGTTGTCTCTTGTTCTGTTGCTAGGCACCACTGAAGAGAGTCTGGCCCCATCCTCTTGACACCCTCCCTTTAGATATTTGTCTGCATTGATAAGATCTCCTCTCAGCCTTCTCTTCTCCAGGCTAAACAGGCCAAGCTCTCTCAGCCTTTCCTCATAAGAGAGATGCTCCAGTCCCCTAATCATCTTTGCAGCCCTTCGCTCGACTTGCTCCAGTAGTGCCACATCCCTCCTATACTGGGGAGCCCAGAACTGGACGCAGTACTCCAGATGGGGCCTCCCCAGGGCTGAGTAGAGGGGGAGGATCACCTCCCTCGACCTGCTGGCAACACTCTTCCTGATGCACCCCAGGACACCACTGGCCTTCTTGGCCACAAGGGCACATTGCTGCCTCATGCTTAACTTGGTGTCCACCAGCACTCCCAGGTCCTTCTCTGCAGAGCTGCTTTCCAGCAGGTCAACCCCCAACCTGTACTGCTGCATGGGGTTATTCCTCCCCAGGTGCAGGACCCTGCACTTGCCTTTGTGGAACTTCATGAGGTTCCTCTCCGCCCACCTCTCCAGCCTGTCCAGGTCTCTCTGAATGGCAGCACAGCCCTCTGGCGTATCCGCCACTCCTCCCAGTTTTGTATCGTCAGCAAACTTGCTGAGGGTGCACTCTGTCCCTTCATCCAGGTCATTGATGAAGAAGTTGAACAAGACTGGACCCAGGACTGACACCTGGGGGACACCGCTAGCTACAGGCCTCCAAACAGACTCTGCGCTGCTGATCACAACCCTCTGAGCTCTGCCATTCAGCCACTTCTCAATCCACCTCACTGTCCACTCATCTAGCCAGCACTTCCTGAGCTTGTCTATGAGGATGTTATGGGAGACAGTGTCAAAAGCCTTGCTGAAGTCAAGGTAGACAACATCCACTGCTCTCCCCTCATCTACCCAGCCAGTCATTCCATCAGAGAAGGCTATCAGATTGGTTAGGCATGATTTCCCCTTGGTGAAGCCATGCTGACTACTCCTGATCACCTTCTTTTCCTCCACATGCTTGGAGATGGCCTCCAGGATGAGCTGCTCCATCACCTTTCCAGGGATGCAGGTGAGGCTGACTGGCCTCTAGTTCCCTGGGTCCTCCTTCTTGCCCTTTTTGAAGACTGGGGTGACACTGGCTTTCTTCCAGTCCTCGGGCACCTCTCCTGTTCTCCATGACCTTTCAAAGATGATGGAGAGTGGCTTAGCAATAACGTCCGCCAGCTCCCTCAGCACTCGTGGGTGCATCCCATCCGGGCCCATGGATTTGTGGGTGTCAAGTTTGCTTAAATGATCTCTAACCCACTCCTCCTCCACCAAGGGAAAGTCCTCCTTCCTCCAGACTTTCTCTCTTGCCTCCAGGGTCTGGGGTTCCTGAGGGCTGGCCTGAGCAGTAAAGACTGAAGCAAAGAAGGCATTCAGTAACTCTGCCTTCTCTGCATCCTTTGTCACCAGGGCACCCACCCCATTCAGCAAAGGCCCCACATTTTCCCTAGTCTTCCTCTTGCTACTGATGTATTTGAAGAAGCCCTTCTTGCTGTCCTTGACATCTCTAGCCAGATTTAATTCCAAACAGGCCTTAGCCTTCCTCATCGCATCCCTGCATACTCTGACAACGTTGCTATATTCCTCCCAAGTGGCCTGTCCCCCTTTCCACTTTCTGTATGCTTCCTTCTTCTGGCTGAGTTTTGCCAGGAACTCCTTGCTCATCCATGCAGGTCTCCTGCCTCCTTTGCTTGACTTCCTACTCATAGGGATGCACCGCTCTTGAGCCTGGAGGAAGTGATGTTTGAATATTAACCAGCTCTCTTGAACGCCCCTTCCTTCTAGGGCCCTAACCCATGGGATTCCTCCAAGTAGGTCCCTGAAGAGGCCAAAGTTTGCTCTCCTAAACTCCAGGGTTGCGATCCTACTCAGTGCCCTGCTTCCTCCTAGCAGGATCCTGAACTCCACCACCTCATCTCCACCATCTATTTACTTTCTCTCTAACATATGAGATACCATATAAGCAGTAAAGGAGAACTGGTCTCTTCTGTGGGGAACTTACATTCAAAAGAAGAAAAAAATTACATCAAGAGGAAAGGTCCTAGTCAATAAAATGGTCAAATAGAAAGTGATTATGCACCGATAACACAGTCTAATAATATAACGTTTTGTTTTTATTCAGAAAATAAACTAAATATTCTAAAGTATTCTAAAGTACAATTTCTTCTTCAAGATCATATTTCATTTTGAAATATCATAATTGAAAATTAACAGTACAAGAAAAAATATTCAATATATCAGAACACACAGAAGATGGCAGCTGTGCCCTCCGCACACTTCTTCATGGGGTTTCGCAACAGAACAATCCAAGCATAATCTTACACCGTATTCAGAGTTTTCTATGCCACAAGCACTAGTTTACTCTCCAGCTGATTTCAGATTGGAAATATTGGGCTCTTCCCAGTTGCTTAACCAACTGTTGTAGTACCCCCTGCATACGTCTCATTAATGCTGAAAAAAAAGATCATGAGCTGAACATGTGTACTTGGCTAGTACTTCCCATAAGTCATGTTCAGTGAGGATACTATAGCTGCAGATGTTAAATAACCTCATGCTTATATTAACAGTCTGCCATTTCTTCTATAAGAAGTTAAAAAACTGTTTCTGTTTCTACTGTATTTACAACTGAAATAAGTCACTGATGACTAGTAGGAGAGCCCCAATGATCCTCTTCAACACATTCAAGAGCTCTCTTGCACACAACTGAAGAGCTGCTAAAGAACAAAATGAGTAACGTGAAACAGGTGGCAACACCTCTGTGAATCTAAATCCAGCCCAAATTCACAGTGCAGCTGAAGGGAAGAACACACAGAAGGTAACGCTGATTCAGTGTCAAGTGTCAAAGGAGAGCAGAAGCAGGAGCTCCAATTTAAATGTTCAGCCTAGAAAATTACTGCTGCTTGGAACGTCTCTACCTCTTTGGGCTACTGACACACTTACCTAGTTTGACTCGCTACTGCACTACATCGATATCTGCATTATTTCCTTCTCCCTCTACTATAAGCACTTCTATTAATAGGAAAGTATTGAAAGGCATTACCATAGAAAAAGAGAAGTAAACATCTTGTATAAAACCAATGAAGCTTAACTGTCATCTGCAAGGCTAAAAAAAAGATTTATGCTACCTGAGAATCTTTACCAGACTGCCCACAGTGCAAGAAGCACTCTAGGAATACCTGTTACAAAAAGCTGAGGATGTGAGAGAAAGAGATGAATATGTTTAACTATTGAACTTGCTGAAGCCTTCCATTATTGGGAAAATGGAATGTATTGTAGCAGTGCTAACTACGTGGCCTCATCCGAGAAAAACAGTTCACATTTCACTTCAGTACGTAAGCTGACTTCAGTAGGTAACCCTTTACTGAGGAGCACGCCATAGCATGGGCTTAACAATAAGCACTAGCCTAAGTTCAGTTGGTGTCGTCTTAATGCCTTGCAGCATCCTGAGTAAGTACTCTCCTGAAAAGGGAGAGGAAATCATCAGTGTCTAGTAGAGGAAAATTAGTATTTTCTCTCCAGTGAAGAGGTAGGATATCTATCTAGATGCTGTATACATCTGGGGGCCGTAAGAGTCATTTTGCTAGTAACAGATGTCTATAACATACGCAAATCCATACCCCATACCACATGTCTTCCTAAGACTTTAAAAGCTGCTCGCATTATCAAAAACAGTCACGGAAATTAACAACTATTGCCGCATTTGTGGTAATACGCTGTAGCCCAGAATGCAAGAAGCATCACACAAGGATAGAAGACAATTCCTGAATTTCAAAAACAATGCAGAAGAATGCCAGAAAGATGCACAACCTTAACTGGGTGATAAAGCAAGATTATTTCTGAACCAGTGCTCTGTCAAATAGGAAAGAGGTGGGGTAAGCAAGGACAAGGTGAAATCACAATATTTTCAAAAATCAGAAGCAGAAAACACACTCTAAACATTTATTTGTAGTCAAAGATAAAAGTGGCTAACATGTTGATCAAAAATTTAATATTACTGTATAGATTTGTAAAAATGTTTTGAGTGAGATTTTATCAAGATACATTTGAGAGGAAAGACTCTAAGGGACAAATATAAACCACATAAAATACTGAATAGGGAACGATACTGCAGGAAAAGAAATGAGGACTAGAATACAGCATATTGAACATGAACAGAATTACAAAATAATCACTATATGCTAGAGATTGTACCAGTAAAGGTTGTGCAGACAGCACCAGTGGGGCAGTTATTTCTTTCTGAAGTACTGATACAGCTAAGCGCAGATACTGTAAAAATTATGCTGCTAATCTCTATAGTCAGAGTAGTCAGAGGAAGAATACAGAATGATACAGAGCTCTTCTATATTGCAAGAGCAATAAAAGTGATAAAAAATTAGAAGGCACACCATACAAGAAAAAGCTAGGAGAAATGAGTACACTAGTACACACTAGAGAAAAGAATACTGTTGAAAGAGTATAATAACTCATATAAATACATATGGAGAGTTAATGAAAATGATGGAAAGGTATATGTAAAGTGGTTACTGTAGAAATATGAAGAAATGCCCTTAGAAGTATGAAAAGAAAAATAAGCCTAAATGAAAGCAAGCATTTTTAGTGAGGCTAATCAATGGATTCTTTTGCTAAAAAAGGCAAGAGGATCACCACCTTGGAAAGCGTTCACAAAAGAACTAGAGAGAGGCAAGGAGGGAGTCTAATGGGTATTCTGCAGAAAATTATAAATAACTCTGAAGCCATTGGCATGGAGTCGTTGAACCAGACTATCCTTCCAATCCCATCATCCACAAATACTAGAATTATAAAGGGCGCTACAGTTAAGAAAAAAGGGCTCTCCAAAGATGCATGAAGTTGTCAGAAATGTAGAGAAAATTGTTCCTAGTTCTACTGAGTACAGTAATAGGACAAAACGATAGGCAGCACATGGAGAGGAGTACAGTAACAGTAATTGTGGAACTGCTCTTGCTAACATGAAATAAACTAACAAGTTCTATATATGAATAAACATCAATACTCACGTCAACTCTTTTCAAGGAATTATCATAATATGGAATGTTTCATACATCCTCTGACATAATGCTTGATTTCATTAAAACAAGAAACTGATGATCAAAATATGAACTCTGTCAAGAACATTAGGCTGTACAAGAACGATAAAAAGAACTAAAAAAACACCCATAAAATGCAAAAATGTTTTCCTGTACTGGCCAAGACAAGCAATGAAACAGCAACAACAAAAAATGACTCCCCAGAGTTTAAGCAACTAACAAAAGCAAACCTCTAAAAATTTCCTAATATTGAAAAGCTGCCATGGCCTTCAAAGCAATGTTCTAGGTAAGCAATATTTAGTGCTTTTCTTCTGGTTACATTTACCAATGGTCGCAAAGTTGCATCTTAAATTCACTATAACAAATCAATTTGCCAGTCAAGTCAAGTGTTTTTGGAGAGGAAAAAGAACATGAAGTGATTATATTGATAATGCTGGAATCACAAAGACACTGCATATCCCGCTCTTAGAAAAGTTATTACAGAATATTGTCTTGTTGCTTTTTGAGTAGTTCTCTAACTTAGTGAATTTAGAGTTTTTATAACTACCACACTGGTGGAAGTAACACAACTGGGTTTTACAAAAAAATACTTTCATAATCCATGTACGACAAAAGTATTTCATATGATACTAAGGTAGATTTTAGAGAGGTAATCACTTTGTGGTGAAATATGGTAGCTATGAAATATTAAGTTTATATCATACCTAGCTTCTAGAACTTCAGCCCATTTTAATATGACAGTATTGAACAATACAACAAATAGAGAGATTGTAATTACTTCTGAAGACATCTCAGAAGTACAAGTAAAAATATAACTACTTAATTATAAAAGTAAGGTTCTTAGTAATAATTGTCTTTTAATTCTCAAGTATTGATTTAACTTTTAAACAGAGTACCATACAAACTAAAATTCAACCTTCCTTGGGCAAGCCAATTTGGCATAGGACAAGAGCACTACAGAATTACCGGGCAAAAATCATGCACACTAAAAACAACTATTTTATGATCCTTAAGTATCAGAGGTTGAAAAGTATTATTTTTTTAAACAGTCTTTGTAATGTCAAGTGGTAACTTTAGAATGTATTTTGAAAAACGTCCCATTTACATTGTCTTAGAGTAATCCAGGTTTTGGTACCATTCCTAGTCCTCTTCCAGAGCTTCTTTGCTAGTCGCTAAATATCAGAAGATTCTTAATATTTAAAAAAAATCTTTATACGCTGTGGGATAGAAATCCAATGCAAAAACAACAAACAGCAGAAACAAAAAATCTAACCCTAAAGCTGATAAGCATATTTCTGGGCTTTAGTCTTTGCAAAGTTGAAGAAGAGATGGAATTTGAAATAACTAGATGAGCTCCTTCCTTTTTTCTGATACTCTGACACACAATTCTGAATCAAAATCTAATTCAAGCTGAAGTGGAATTTAGTTACCAAAAGCTTGATCTAGGAGAATTAGAATTAGAAACATTGGGAATAGGAAAGAAAAATCCTACAAATTTATGATAGGAGCTAGAAGAAAATGTTCCTGATGATGTTCTGTTGTTTCCTTGTGCATCTGAGCTAAAGTCCTAGAAAAGACATAGGAACAAAATGGCTTCTGGTATCTCACAAGCCAGTTTCTATGCTTCTATAATTCTATTGAGATTCTCACTGAAAAAATTGGGAACTGATTTTTTTTTTGAAATTTATTTGTGGCAGAACAACAATGCCTCTTGTCATTCCCATTCTCCATGGGGACAGAATCTGTATCAACTCCAGTGCTTCACTATCCTTGTTTTTATTAAAAATTGTAGCTGACGTTTAACCTGAGGCTCATATTACAGTTTAAGCCTATTCTTTCTTGCTTTATCTACTATGTATGAGTAGGACAGATTGTTCTGTTTACAGAACAATTTCCTTTTTGAAATATTTCCTCATTTCAAACATTTGAAACTATTATATATACAAAGATCGCAACTGTGCCTCTACCTCCACCTTCCTTTATTTAGGCTAAAAAATTCCAGCTGATGACTTTTGCCTTAAAGATCTTGGGGATTTTTTTCTTCATTTCTTTCTTGAAGTGCAATGCACTGGACAGAGTGCTCCAGCTGAATCATTAGAAGTGGTATTTAGAGAGGAAAGAGTACAGAGGGTGCCTTGGAGGATATTCTCCAGGTACAGTGTCTTCCTTTCTTTGCAACAGTGTGATACACTACTCAAGTCCAGCTTGTGATTCATTAAAACACCCAAAATATCTCTGTGCAGAACTGCTTGCCCAGTCGTCCTCCAGCCTGCATTTGAGTAAACTGATTTTTACCACCTTAGTGCATATCCTGAGCTTTATTAAATATCATCCTTTTTGATGCTTATTTATTGATACTTAATTTTGAACCCACTGAATATCTGTCAGGTTCTTTTGATGATCAGGGTCATGTAGTTAGATCTCCAATGAACTCTATTACTATTGGACGAATGAATGTTTTAGTTTTCTAACAAAAATAGAAACTTATGTATAAGGAGTTAATGTTCACATAAGGTTTGTATTTAGTTATTCAGATTTCAATTTTCTAGAAATGTTCTCTACATTTTCAAAATTATAATCAATTAACCTATCTCATTTTTTGTTTTTTATTAGAGTCTAAATTGATATCAGCAACACTAAATTTTGCCCCCAGTTTTCAGGGAATCTTCAAAGTGAGGGTAGCAAGGGATTTATCATGTTGATGAGCTCAGCATCTCTGATTCTGCACAGAATCAAGTAGAAAGTAGTATCTCCTTAAATCTGCTATGAGTCAATTATAAGTGGAAAATATACTTTTCCAAACCGAGTTTATCTTCCTTTTCCCATTTTATACCTATTTCAATCTTTATACTATGATAAAGAATGATATCGTGTAGTATATGTTTATAAAGGAAAACTTTTTTGATAAAATTTTAGCTTATGACAGTGACTGAGTTTAAGCAGCAGGTGAGAAATGCTGAATACAGCTGAAGTCATGCATTTCTTTGGTGTACAGGAGTCATTCACATATAATTCATTCTGAAACCTGACATCTGCACAAACCCATGAGATAACTGAGTTCACAAATCAGAAATGACAATGTATCAGTCTTATCAAAAGCACTATTGCTGACCCTACAAATCAAAAAGTAATTATCTGCACCTCTCTTTTCCATCATGGGTTTGACCAAGAAACATAACTTTTTTAAGACAAAAACATTATATATGGAGTATTTTTGCATTTAAAACTATTGTGTAGGCTTTGTGGATCATAAGCTTTGCCTGTTCCTCTCCACCATTAAGCTAAAAACATACTTTGCTGGAAAAAAGTGAGTATAAGAAAATGTCTTTCCCTCTCCTCCACTTTACCCAACTTCCCTCCTCCAAGCACATAAAATAGTAAAGCATTTTGACAACAGTACAAGAGCTGCCAGAACAACAAGTGTTATCACATTGGAGAAATACTGACAAAAGCAGATTTATATTGGAACAGTGGGACAGCAGTTAGCAAAAATCATAGCTCTGGCATAGTTTGTACTGTACATTGACTTGCTTGCCCCAATGCCTGTTCAAAAGTAAAGGAAGAAGAAAAAAAAACAACCCACAACAAATTCTGGCTCCTTACTTCCAAAGGTGGAAAGGTGCACAGAAATATTAGAAGAGAAGTGAACAGAATAGAAACAATACTTTTTCCTTTGTATGGAAGAAATAAGGCCTTCCTCAGATTGATAAAATTTGTCTTTTTACTCCTTTTTTGAGTAGTAGAAAAGCCAATGACATGCTGAATAGCTCCATCTAATCATTACAGAATGTGAGATTTTAAATTATTTAGAGACATTTAAACAAGAAACAATAGTTTCTGATTTGCTGAAGCATAGAAAGTAAGAAGGAAAAGCAATTGTAGTAATTACTTTATTAAAATAAAGAATATACACTTGATTTTGAATTTCCTTTCTTTCTCCTTCTTTTAAAAGATTATTTTGAAGAGGGCTTTACGTCTGATGAATTCTGCAAATTTTAACTGGAGATTTTCTGCCTTCTTATCATCACGACACAACCAACCAACATCCAAAACAATGAAAGATCAAAACTTGCTCAAAAGCTGCAAGTCTTACCTTTGGTTCTAGGAATGTGAATGAAGGTATGGAGAAGACGACCAAGGACATGATTAATATATTGGCATTAACTCCTAGCAGTGAATGTGGATAGAGCGCACGATTTCTTATGTTCTGTATTTATAACATGCGTGCATGTTTTAATCTCTGTGGTGTCAGATGTCAGTGCCTCCACTGGACACTGACTTAGTGAGTTATAAAGTAATAGATCAAAATGTGGGAAAGGCTTTAATTTGGGGTGGAGAGATGAACTGTCCTCTTTATTCCTCAGACTTCTAAATCTTATGGTCAAGCAAATACCTCAGCTGCCAGAGATGCACAGGAAATAGTGAAAGAGCAGAGCATAAATCCAAGCTGTGCTCTAACTTAAAAAAAAGGTGGTGGGGGGGGAAATGATGGCCATAAAAGGGAATTATTTACAACAGTACTGACAAATGTTATAGGTACATAAATTTCTAAACCATTAAGCAGTATAGAAAGTAAATTAAGCATATTAGTCTCTGAATTCAGAGATGGTATTCCTCCACTGGGTGAATTTGTTCTGATCAGTGACAAACACATTTTTCTTCCAAGAGACATGGCCCTGCTTGATGGTTTAACCAGTCTGCTTACCTTTTTTCTTCCAAAAAAAGACATGTCATCTTTACTAACTCCTTTGTACTAATTACATTATATTAGTACAATATAAATTAATTCAGACTCATGCATTAAGCATTTTGACTGTGCAATTTAAAGTGTTTTTATATGGATTTAGACCTCCTAGCTTTTAAAGTATTTAACTTCATTTAATGTCAAAGTATTTAACATCCAATCTGGAACATTTTCAAAAGAAGTTGCCACTGATGTCATTAGCAATTAATGCTAGTGCTTTGGGGGATCCGGGTCTAAATTGCCTATGTCTTATAATTATAATCTTCAGAAGAAAACTCAGTTATGATTAATAATTTACTCATTTAGAATTGGTTTATAGGGGGAGTTTTTTATTTCAGACTAAGGCTGGGCTGTAAGATGCTTTCAGTTTTGAAGTTCAGTGAAGAATGAACTTTGAATGAACTTTTCTCCTGATTTCCTTGCAGGAAACGTGCTAAGTGAGCAGGACTCCAGGGGCCCTGACTGCATTTCAGAGCTCTCACAATTCCTTACTTTGAAGCCAGCACAGAACCACAAGCTCAGACCCAAAAATAAGGTGACGTTCAAGAGAGAACACACAGTCCAAGTACCATGAGATCATGAAGAACTCAGATACTTTCACCATTTGAGGCTTTAAAGGTGGGAAGAATGTCCTGCCTTGTTTTCAGTTTTCAGAAAAACACTGGGGTTAGAGTACGAAGAATTAACATGTTTTAGATGTACTGTTTCCCTAAGTCTTATCACTTGAGAATAATATAAAAAGTATGTAGTAAGAAATGAATATAAAGGAATTCTCCTCAGCTCTAATAATTCTCTATTTTTAGGGCAAAATTACAGCAAAATAGATTATAATATTTACAATTACACTCCTTGTACCCAGAACAAATTTAAAGTCAACTTACTCCAAAACTTTTCCATTATTTTCATCACCCTTTTAACATTCACTTCACACTTACAATCACTTATGACACTGAATTGCTTTCTAGCTGTGAGCAGTATACACTTGAGACATCAGAAAACACTTTTTTTTTTTCCCTTTGTTGAACCAGTAATTTAAAAAACGTCTAGCCAATCTTGCTACCTTTTCCACCTTGCACAACAATTCAGACACTAAATAAACTGGTGGTTTTGGCATTAAAAAAAATCAGTAGGTGAAGAAGAATCTTACAAATGCTTAGCCTGAAAAGCTGAATCTCTTAAGAAACTGCCTAAAAATTACCCGGTGCAAAAGCAAACCAAACCAACAACTTTGCGAATTACTATTATTTGCAGAAGAAAAATTCTAGAACAAAATCTAAAGTATTAGCTCCATTAAAGTTCCGGCTCTTACTGCCTGTAGAGTTCACAGAAGTAGTTTAATGCTGCTCTGTATTAATTGTTTTCCAAGAGGTTGCTTGAAAGACAAGAACATGTAATCCCGGCAGAGAAACAAGAGGCTCAGGAGAGCCTTAGCAACAGTCCAAGAGTTGATTGTTATGTATATGATGTTACTATATAAAATATAGATTTTACCTGAGTTTCCAGCTGATAGCAGCTGGCTATGTAGCAGCTGGAGGGAAGGATTAGAACCATCTCCTTCAGCAGCAGAGAGGATGAAAGAAGATTACCTTCTGTGATCTTAATACTTTTGGATTTTCATTCTTACCTTCAACATATTCAGTGATATACTCTTGAGAAAAACAGATGGGGCTGAAATTCATCGATACTGAACTCCAAGAAACATTAATTGCAGCATCATTACTCTAGGCCACGAGCAGGTGACCTGTCGCAGCGTGCCACAGCTGCTGACATCTCTGTACTACACAACCCGGGGAGCCGTGTGGGTGTAGAGGAGCGTAACGGGAACCCACCTGCAGCATGGTCAGGGAGAACAAGCTGACCGTTACTCCCAGGACTGGTAACTCAGGCACCGGCAGTGTCTAAAAATCCAACTTTCAGTCTGCCAGTAAACCGGTATTTAATTCCCCTGAATATCCCATGTTAACCACACACACGGAGGCTCTAAACACTTAGTAACATAATGTATTGTCAGAGGCTTAGTTAATAAGCTTTGAAAACCTCAAGGGAGAACTTTCTGCGGAGGCAGCTGTGCCCTTGAGGGGGCTGCTGCAGCTCTGTGCATCACGGAGCTTCAAACCAGCTGCAGCCTTCGCGTCTCCTGAGACTGCGACGCAGCAATGCTGCAATTATTCTCCACGTCGGATAGTTCGAGTCAAGCTCGTGCCGTGTTCCCTCCTGCTCTCTCGGCTACACCTAACCGAACGTGTCCTGACGCAATTTAAACCGAGTGGCCCTCTAACAGTAGCTTTCCTGCCTCTGCTTGTACTGATCTAAAGGCCTAGGGGTACCGTTGGTTTCACGCCGGGAGCTAAGCTGCCGTGCTCCATCGGGAGATCGCGTGCTCCCACCCTGATGAGAGCTAAGTGCTTATGAGACTGTGAAGGGAGGTTTTCAGCAGCCCTGGAGAAAGTCAGATGAAGGCTAAGAATCTGGAAAAACTGGACACCCAGCTCGGTGAGGAAAAAAGTCTCTCACGTGTGCAAGCTAGATGTGGCTAAATCTGAACGCCTTATTGATTTAGAGGGGCAGTGGTGCGAGGCATGTGCAAGTAGGAAATACCTGCACAGTTAGACAGCTGTGCATTTCCACTCCCCATAGAGCTGAAGGGAGCAGAATAACTTCCTTAATAAAACTAAAACATAACTGTCTAACTTTTATTATTAATTTCTGAAAATATATTACTCATTCTGACAAAAAGAAAGGAAATACTGTAGAACTTCCTTTACCAAGGAATTTAGAAATTAATGAAAATGTGCTTCTGAAGTCACAGAGTACAAACTTCCCTTAATTTTTACTTCCTCACTCTCTATACAAAAATATAGTTTCATTTTTGATTATAAAACCAGTTGATTAAAAAAAATCTATAAATGAAAAAACAAAGCTTTCTAACAATTTATTCTTATGGAATCTGAATTGAGCTTTCCACATGATTCATTCAGCAATTCGGTCTCCGTTTCATCTACTTTCCCAACCTATGTTTGTTTGTTTGTTTTCCAGGTAAAAGGATAAGAAAAAAAGTTAAGTAATATCCCACTAATGCATCTTTTTGACACATTTGTTATTTACCAGTGGTGTGCAGTTTCCTATTGCTGATATAATAAATGTTTATTGCATTTCAAGTTTAATGAGTGCTCTAGGCTACCATAATTGTTTAATATACTTCTACACCATATATATCCATTGTGAGAGAAGACCACAGACTAGCCTAATAGAAAGCCACGTGCAACAGAAAAAAATAGATTTAAGTGCAGCTGTCTCGATTAACTTTTTTACCAGAAAAATCAATAGAGAGCTGCAGGGGACACAGCAATGGGAGAATAGCAGTTGATGGGTCAGACAATTAAGCAGGGACAGTGAGTAGAAGGAAAAGAAAGAAGGTAGGTATCCTTTCCCATGGTTAAGCTCAGTATAATTTTGCTGAGAAGCACTGGCTCTAGTAAGGATTTTACAATCATACAAAAAATATATTACTGATTTTAAGTATAATGGAAATCTAATTTGTCTTATGTGTTGCTCTAAGATGACTTTCTACTTCAGTTACTAAGGGAAAAAAATCTATAAACATTTTATTCGGAACTGGTTAGAACAAAAACCAACCGAACAGAAACCTCATGATGGAGTTCATCTTCCATGACCTCTAAAAGTAGGCTTTTGTTTAAGTTGCTTTAGCCTCCTCTAAAGCCAATGGGGTCTACAGGCACCTTCAAAAATTGACTCACCCCGTTCCTGCACGGGCGTTCCATGCTGCACTGTGCAGATATTATACGGAGATACAAACTGGAGCTAAATATGTTCTGTGCAGGTACAGGAGACAATTAGCGGTCTCCTATGATGTTCCACACAGCTCATTTTCCCCTGATAATAAGTTTGCATTTTACACATACAAATCCTAGCATCATAAGAATAAGACAAAAATAGTGACAATAAAAGTAAAAAGAAAAGGAAAGAAAGATTACATATTTTGTGGGATCTTTAACTTTTTTTAAACAATTATACTGCAAGGTGTTTTTTTAACCTATAAGGAATTTTATCATCAAACACTTTTTTTTTTTTTTGCTGAGAGTACTTTTCAGGTTTGAGAAATATATAGATGACTGGATAAGTTATTTGTATGGTTACACAAATTTTTTCCTCTGTTGTGCTTTGCCTGTGCAGGAAACTTACAGTGCTCACACAACTGCAGTCTTCACTACGTTCCCTTGCTAAACTCCTCTCCCTTTGTATTAATCCCATATCACAGTTTCAATTGCTGCTAAATCTTTTATTTTAAAGGACTGTTTCCATCCACTCTCAGCTCCAATTATACTCCTCAACATATTCCCGTCTGTACATCCCTGACCCTGCCATGTACTCCTTCTTCCTTAATTAATTCAAGGTTTTAAACATCTGTCTGTGTCAATGTTGATGCAAAGTCACATTTAACAACTGAGCTTACGGAAACAGAGACTAGTCAAATAACCAGGAGGTATAATCTATACAAGGGGTTCATATGAATGGGAGCAGATATTAAATACGGTCTCTCCTGTAAATATGTGGTTTATGTGGCATTAGCAGATCAAAGATGCCTACACCTTCTCTTTTTGCTTTCCTCTAAAGGTGCAGACACTTTTGCATAAAATATACAAATTGTAATCATCTGCATGGAACTAAACAACTGACAATCAATAAATCTGTATTAATGCACACAAAGTGAGGTAAATGGTTTAATTAAATTGACTACTCACTTTTGCATAAAGTATATGGAAAAACTTTACTGGCTTGTTCTGCCAAAATAGATAATTTTTAAATTCATACAGACATCAGAGACACGTGAAACATTCAGCAGATGGGTAAGATGACAGCTAACACATCAACTTCCCTTTGTCTCATCCCCCTCCAAAATTCCCAGAATATACTATTGGAAGCCCTAAAATGATGACCTGTCTTCTGTAACTTTGGGAGAAACAACAGGACCAGACAAAAACTGAGACACCAAAATCTTGGAGTCAAATTTAGTATGCACCTTAGTAAAGTCCTGAAATTTAATAGCATTTCTGATGAGCCAAAGAGAATCTTAACAGATTGACCTTTCCTTTATTTCTTCAGCATAAAGACAGTATCTGGCCTTTATGATAAATTTCTAAATTACACTTCTACTCCTGATTTCATCTTTGCATATCTCTTTGTTTATTACTTAATGGTTAAAGTCTCCTCTGCTAACAAGTGCAGCCAATTATTATTCATGACTAGACTAGCTGAATTCATTGGAAGTACTGACATGCATAAAGTTTTTTTTTTTTTTAAGTACAGTTGTTCTGGGGGATTATCTCGTATCATTATTACAAAGCTATCTACAATGTTAGGGTAGAACTTGAAAGACAGAAATGAAATGAAGAACGTACTAGAAATCTTTACATACTGAAGGAATTCATTAAATAGGTCATGCCGGTGTGACATGAAAGAAGAGATAACAGTATACTAGATTTTTTTCTAAGCATTATTTATTCCCTACTTGCTGATGGCTGTGAGTTTAATTTGGTCACAGCCACCTCAAAACTGTGCAGCATGTAGGCAATATTGAGTGTCCTTGGCACAAGGACAATACATGCTCTGTGGTCATGGGTAGCAGAGGGGAAAAGAGGGAAGAACTGGTACACCGGTTTGGATGGCAATGCCAGAGATGGGCAGGACTTTCAGAAATCAGTAGACTTCTGAAAGGCCTGAGGCAAAGAAGGGTCAGGAGGGCCTGGGAGGTCCCTTATGGAGGGCGACGTGGGGGACAGGCAATAGGGACCCAAGAAAGCTGAGCTGGAGAGAGCAACTGCAGGGTTAGTGCAGTAAGTGCCATAAAATGTGGCTCTGAGGAGTCCCTCAGGTTTGAGGACCTTATTATAATAAATGATAAAAACTATAGTGTCACTTACCTTCCTGACTCACAACACACAGCTATATCTTTCTGAAAGGGATAAGCATGTATTTCAGAAGTGGGGAAATCATCACATAAGTATAGCGTATGAACACTATTATTTAATGGATGAACACTATTATTTACAAAACAAATCAAAATTCTCTGCTGTGTGTTCAGCGCAACCTTCTCAAACATCAAGAATATCATTATTTTCAGACTACTCTGCTGAGTTTGTCAAAATTAAACTTAAAAAACTCTAGGCTAAAAGGGGTTGGCTTAGATTTACACCTTCACCATTTGCCAAATCTATCTTCTCATTCTCATCAACTTCTGAGCTCCCCAACATTTTAGATACTTTCTGAGAACTTCTCCTACTGCTGCCAAGGAACATGGAGCGAGAACCTGCAAAATGCCATAGTCTCTTTCCAGCTCTCATTCTCATATCCACTCAGTTTTAACAATCTCATCACTATACAAAAGGTCAAAATTTGTCACTGACAAAGACTGAACTCTACCTGATGACTTATCTCACTTTAAATTTGGTACTTCATTAACTAGCACGACTAATTATCTATCATTGCTTACTAATATTCAAACTCAGTACATTTAAACAAATGCCTTTTTCTTCTTAATGTGGAAGAAGATCTAATATGTTAAAAGGCCCTGTCATACAGTACATCTTCCTAATTTTTTTACATTACCTGAAATATTTTATTATTCCTCCTAAAATTAGTATAATATCATATCCTTGCTTGTATAAAATAACATCAGAATGACCCAAGAATATCTTCCAATTAATTTAACCGCCTGTCATTGAAAAAAATTAAATTGCCTCCTTTCAAGAGCTCCTTTGCTGGAAGATATGATAAAATTTAGGAGCTGTTAAAAATGCAAGAATAGCAATCTTTAGCATGTCTGTAATGAAGTATTGTATGAAGAGCTATAGAAGCTTGATTGGAAATAACACAGTGATGTGGGAAATGTACATTACTCAGAAAATTTTACTGTTGTGAGCAAGTATTCTGAAAGTAGTTTTTCTATATTTTTGTTTTACAGCTAACTGTTGTAGATTATTTTTCTCCATTCATGATTGCCATAACTGATTCTAGATGCAATAAAATTAGTTTATAGTTAATCAAAAATGAGCAAAAGGCCAGTATACTACAATCTAACTTTCATTTCTTTTTAGCATATGTCACATCACAGTAGCAAGTGCAATCTTTCCTCCTCTCACTTTCATGCTTTTTCCTGAACAGTCAGTAAGTACTACATGCTCTAAATGGAACACGTTGCATTATACTTTAAATGTCAACATTTCCAGCTAAAGTCTGCTATGTATTTAACAAAATCATTTGTAAATTGATGACAAACACTCAGGTTTTACTAAACCCTATTCATGCAGGAAGTCAATGAGATGATTTATATCAAGGACAATTCATGTGAACAATATGCAGATTTTTCATCCTACTTTATCAATAATTTAAATTTAACGGCCTTCTTTTGCGGAAGAGACAAACTCTTCAAGTTCTTTTATCAGAAACTGAAGGCCAGAGGTGAAATAATCTGTGGCTCAATCAGTAAACACAACAAAGGATTTACTGACTGACATCTGGGGAAAGGTAGTTTTACTGATATAACTGACAGGTTGATGGCAGATTTACTAGCTCTGCAGGAGTACAGTAAATCTGACTTCAGCTCTGTGCAAATCATGTTAAGAATTCTGCTACGTCAAAAAATTTCTCAGAGATGTCCCTGTTGTATAATGGCCTGTCACCAGAGAATGTTATATTCTCTAGTGACCTATTCCTCATTCACATGATGAAAGAGCCTGATTAGTATTCCTCACTTAGCAGCGCCATAGCACTGAAAAAAATGTCTTGATCATTTCACATCACACAACAATAACTACAGGACTCCAGTCTTCTGGGGTTTTTTTCACATTTTTTTTGGAAGCATACCTCTGGAATATTAAATATTACTTGTGTAACACAATGCCATGTGATCTGTGAAAGGCAGAGAAATACTCATCTACTTGGGATCCCAAGATAAGTATGGTTGTGGAAGGATGGTTAAGCGAGAAAGGGCATGATCTCTTAGAAGTGAGCAATCCTGTCTTCATGATGGAGGGAGGGTCCCACGTCTATGCGAGCTGTCCTTGAACATTCCTAGACCGTTACGAAAGGGGGAAGACAAGTAGTGGTAAACAAGTCAAGGAGGAGTTAGATCCAGTACATGTCGACAGACCTCTCCACATGAACAGCAACCCTGCACCAATCAGATATCCGCTTTAGGCGCGTGAACGAAGGCTGTAAACCAATCATATAGCTATCGCTAGCACATGCTTATTGCCTGTCTATATATACTCTGTAAGAACTTGAATAAAGGGAGAACGATCATACTCACATTGAGACTCATCGTTACTCCGGGTCCGTCTCCCACTCCGACATATGGTTACTTCAGTATCTTTCATATCTGCTTGACTACCCATACGTGATCTTGAATACAGCTAATACTGATTGACTAAATGCAAATTTCAATAATCATCAAATCTAAAAACTTTTAAGAAAAAATCAGCCAGTATAAATCACTTCAGCTTCAGTGAAAGCTATAGCTTTATTTCAGTTAATGCCAGGTGAAAGTTAATCCTGTGGTTTCTATCTAGAATATTAATAAGCTGAAATGCCACTTCTACAAAGCTTATGCATATATAATTTTATGAGAACTCTTCTTGTAGTTAATGGAAGTTCATTTGAATTTATATACACATGCACATAAGTGTTCAGAGGATCACTATCTAATTCCAGAAATAACAATAATTATTGATGAATAGAAACAAAAAGCCAGTACAGTAATATTCTGTGGCTACTTTGATTGTTATTTATGAATCTTCATGTTCATTTCTTAATAAAAACAATTAATTCTCTGCTGTCCTTCTCTCTCAAGGCTTAATTATCTGTGATTTTGCCCATCATGAATATATTCAGTAGAGGTAACTTCTCTTGGTAAAACATATGCCTGAAACAAGTCAAATTTCTTCCTTCAAAAAAGTAATTTTTAAGAGGAATAAATATGTTTTAAAAAAGCAAACATTTATAAAAAGTATAAAAAATGTATTAGAATCTTTAAGGAACTAAAATTCAAATAAATTACTGTGAAGTAACTCAGACAAGCTGGAATTACTGTAAGGGCAGATGAATGACCACTGCCACAGATTTCACAGCTGAAATAATCAGAGATTAGACTCTTTTGTAGATTTTGCAAGAGAAAGTTCAGGACTGATCTTTCTTCATACCAGGTCTAGACCTTGTGCTCATAGAATTCAAGACTTAATTCAGATGCCCTTGATTCAGAAGCCATTCTTCTCCATTGAAATACCAAGGAAAGTAGGTACGTGTTTCAAGCAAGTGTTTAAGTTTTCCCTAACTAGAGATGGATTGAAAAAAATGCTTATACATTTTCTGAAATGGGTCTTGCATGAAGTTAGCACTACAGAGCTACTGTCCAGGTTATGTGATTATTCAGTGCAGCAAAGCATTTCCTCATCTTTAACAACATATCTCCACTGCTCAGAAGCTAACATCATACAGCAGTACTTACACACAACAGCGAAGGACAAGAAAGGATGAAGAACTCTATATAATAATATTACCTTCAGATTTCAGAACCTAAAGTGATACTGCTCTGCTACTACTAGACTGTTACAATGATATAATAACTGATATCTGGCAATGGAACTTGCTTTATGCATTCAGTGGGCAAAATAATTTTGGTCAAGACCTGATAAGATTGTCTCATTTTGCAATTTGCCCGCAGTGCACAGGACACTTGCAGTTTACAGACAATATGATTTCACAGAATGCCCTGCGAATTCCACCACAACTGGTATGAGGACCAAATCAAACACTGAATAAAATGCAGAGAAGAAAAGCCTCTGCACAGACACGACACACTGTCAGAGCTACTGGTGAAACAGAATCATAACCTGCATTCTAATTAACTTAAAATTTTATTCGTGTTTTTTTTTAATAAGATATTTGGATCACAAAATCTGCACTCGTCCTTGTGATTGCTTATCTCATGCAAAACTAAAGCTGTAAAAAGCCCTTTTTCAGTTACGTTCAGGGACAGAGAAGAAATTCCAGGGATTGCAACAGTTTAAAGTAGTTAGTTATTGCTTTAGGCTGGAAGCGCAGTGGAACTCAAGAAACTCTAGTAATGTAATTCTAAATCCTGTTCATGTTTGCATCTGACATGTTAATTAAAATTGGATCAAGATCTAATTGAAAAAAATGCTTTCTCAGTTTGTTTTATGTTTTGATAGAACCAGAGCTTGAATTGCAAAAAAAATCCATGTAGAATTCAAATACATAATTTTCCCTTCACAGAAATTAATTAAATAATGAGAGACTGCACTGTTTCACATATGGCTTTAGTAGATCTGTGTGTGAGGCCCTACACTCTGTCACTCTACCTATATACCTATGAAATGCAGGATCCTTGCAAAAATGTTGTGGGACAGAAACTACACGGAAACTTCCTGCTTGTTTTTTTACACTTTCATGTACAAACTACATCTGTCTTAATAGCATTTGCTCACTTAATGTTCAGTTTAAAGATGCATAGCTTCCTGTGTTTTCCTGTCTAGTTTATAAGAAGGACCTTTGGCGTGGTCCACACAACACACTTTCTTCAAAGAACACATTCACATTCTGATCCTCACCTCACTTTTAACAAGTACTAGATGAACTGGAAGTAGCTCATATTAGACATGCTTTTCTGGTTTTCATACTAAGAGTCTCTTACTAATTCTTTGAAGTACATGAGAAGTACGAAGTCTGTGTGTTTATCAAAAAGACTGCACAGGGCTTCATACGCGAGGATAGTTCTTATATTCCATTCTGTTGTCCTCCTCTCAAAATTTGCAAAAAAAGCACATTCTGACACTGTCTTGGATTTCCTTACAGACTGATCCAATTAATTTCTGAAGTCTCTGTGTTAGCTTATCCCCTCCTGCTGTTAATAATTCAGTATGAACGTGATCTCCACCCAAATCTTTGTTGTTTCAGAACAATCTGACTTCCTCTTGAATCTCTTCAAAACCTGTTTCTTACACAAATAGCTCAGCTGTCTGGAAAATTGTTGCCTGTAGTTTAGTTTTATCTTTTTCTCTGTGACAGCATTAATATTCATACTATTTTAATCACATTTACGATATGAAAACATTAGCTCCAGTGCTGATCAGAATTTTTTTTCCTGTACTCTAGTCTGCTTTCTACTAAAAAGCTTAAAGCAGTACTTCAGTAATTTGAATAAATGAAAATGCATTTAAAATCAACATAGTTAAGTGTAATGGCAAAGAATACTCTCACTCATGAATTATATTTCTGTAAAAGACAAATTTGGAGATATATGTTGCGTGTTTATGTGGCCGAGTATGAAGAAGAAATCTCAAGTCAAATTCCTTCTGATTAAGCTATTTTTCTGGTTGACAACAGTCAAAGCCATCTCAGAAACCCATGAATATTAAAGTGCTGTTCACTGGCACATTTGGCATTTTGAAGGTGGGCAAAAAGAACTCATGAAATATGAAAGGAGTGCCCCATGTCATTTTGTAGAAGATGTTGCCATTAAGATGACGTATGGGAGAATTCACATCTTCATCTTCTGAGAGTGCTATACTGTATTTTGTGTGTTACTTTGCTTCAGAAGCATTACTATTGGCTGACATTGTTCTTTCTTTGGCTGAAAGATCTTTATGAAACACATTATAGTCAGGATTTTAAATACCTGTTAATATTGATATATATACTTATCTAAAACAAGTGCATATTTTTTACTTATAGCATAATGAAATTCTCTGCTTAGAGAATGTTCTAATGCTGGTCTTTTCATATTTACTGACAGCTACATAAAGTCATTAAGTTAGTTCTAAAAAACACTACAATTTTTATGATTAAAATCCATTAGAGAATACAAGGATAAGAGGGGACTTTTTCTTAGTTTAATCTATTAAATTTCAGCATCAACTTTGCCTATGTTTCTGTTCATGCATTCACGATGGGCAAGATTCTCAGGAAATTTAAATCATCATAACACAATATACTTGCTGTCCTTTCATCGGCAAAGTCTTTCAGAAATACTTTTTCCTCCAATTTTAAGAATTTTGTAAGAATTGAGTTTGCCTGGGATATGTAACTAAATCTGCCACTCCATTTATTACATGAGTTAAGCATAGTAATAGGACCTTTACTACAGCTACCTGATGTTACACTATTTACTAACAAGCAGTTTACTAACAATCTAGATGTCTGTTTTATTACTCATACTTTTAATAGAATAATAATAGATTGTGAAAGTGAAAGGTGTTTAAAAACTCATTTAATCTGTTCAGATTTGTAACCATCTACAAACAGTGTAAGGGTTTGGAATGCTGCGGAATTAATACTCCACATAGGTGAAAATCATTTATCGAGGGATACCTTTAATCAAGTGAAGAGTCACAATTAAAAAAGCATTGAAATGAAAGGAGATATAGAGGTATGGGTCTTCTACCTGTGTACAAATAGGTTGTCTTCATCTGCTTCACAAGGTTTCTTCTGTGTTACATGTGTGAGACTCCCAGGCAGGGGCGCAGCCACAGCCCTTTCCCCGCTCCACCCTGACCCCGGTGAGACTCTTAAATGGGTTTTTAAACATCTTTCACTTTAGTGTTTGATACCTACCCTCACTGAAGAAAAAAATACAGTTAAGTCTATTTGATTGTGATTATTACTCTATGTAGTGAATAATAATAATATGCCAGTGTCTATAACCTAAGTTGGTACCTTCTTATTAAACTCTCATTGAACTTACAAGGGATACTTGGCCTTCAGGAAGGCAATACTGCAGAAAGCTAATTCTTTCCTCAGAGTCCAGATAGGATCATCAAGAACCATTAGAAGCAGACATCAAAAATTCCTTCATGAAAGAACCCGTCAACAAATCTTGCACAGTGACGTCAAGAAAAGCAGTGCAGCAAACCTGATGTTCCAGACAAAACAGCTCACACTTTCTAATTTACCTGCTTAAACCTAAGGGCTGGCATAGGCCTGAAAGTGCCCTGCAAAACACTGATCCTTCCAAGAGATCTCAGGCCTTGCCACAGAGGTTCTGACAGCAGGCTTCAAAATATCAAGCCTCTAATCCCCATCACAATCTTTGTAATACTGATCATTATTTTGCATAACTTCAGCACTAATTTATTCACATCTCTCCTCTAAACTACTATTCTCATATACAAATTAAATCTGAGCTGTGATTTGACAGCAATCTTAAAATATGGAAAGTGGAAACACATCTTTGATGAACAGGTCAAGAAGTAACAGCCTTAAACTGCCGCAAGATGCACATTCAGATAGTGAGAAAAATACTCGAACGAAGCTCTGGAATAGACTAGACTGTTAGAGGCTCAGCGTGTTTAAACTCCCTAGGAACAGGGGCTCTCAAGGAAATACTCTATGAGAAATTAATGTTTGCTACCGTTCCTTTGTCTTTTCCCCTCAGAAAACCAGCATTGTTGTTTTTCATCCAACATTGTGCACTGTCCTCATTAAAAAACAGGATTCACAGGAAGCCTGCAACAACAGTAAAACTTCAAATATTGAACAATTCATAAAATTCATTTCAAAATACTATACATATTTAGAACCATTATTATCTCCTTTCAGTGGCTGTATTGCCTAATTTTAGTCCTCTTTCTATGTTCAAATAAATTTATGATGTTCCTGATTTTTCTGTCTCAGAAGAAGGAATAATGGAATAATCTAAATCATGTTTATCCATAAGAGGGTTTAGTAGCTTATCTGGCCAATCCTTAATTGGGTTTTCAGATAAAGGAAAGTCTGCAAGTTATTATGTCCAACCTAAATATCTGTTTATAGCACCTTATGTATAAATTGTGAAAAAAAGGAAATTAAGATTTCAACTTGCACAAAAAAACCACCCTCATTTCTTTGAAATACCTTAGTAACAGTATTCCAAAGAAACCAGATTCAGTTTCATGCTGATTGAATGAAAGGCAACTTCCTAAGCTAGCCAAATATTTGACAGTGATATATAAGTAAAGGGAACTGAACTTGTATAAAGCAATGCACACAACAAATTCTGGAAACTAGAGTTCTGTTCTGTTGCAAAGAAAGGAGCATGCAGTGGTGCATCATCAGCTTTTGTACTGCTTGATACTGTAACACACTTTTTCAAAGATAAAAATATACAAGAACACATTCTCGCTTGATGTCTGGGTGTAGACCTGAGCAGTGACTGAATTCAGATAACTGAATAAAGTTGTTAATTAAGAAACAAAAATTCTCTAAACTTAATTTGTAATGTTACCAGAGCCCACCTTGGTCATATTCATATCCCTGTATGCACACCACATGTGAGCAGGTATGCAATAGATTGCGTTCAGCACACAGGATGAGTTTAAAACTCTTCTGATTTGACCCTTGCAAACAGCACATTATAAATATGCTTTTGGGAACATCTGCATCAATAACCTGATAATAAGCACTGACTAATAAAAATACCATCTAACTATGGAGCTGATGGCATCTCACCAACATAGAGTAAGGATTAGAAATTTAAATTTAATTTAAAAAGAAAAAAATAAAATTATTTTTAGGGAAATATAATACCAGAGTCAGCCACAGTCCACCCAAGCATACTCAATGAGTGCACAAAGGACTGACATAGCTAACACGTGCACTCACTTACCTCTTGACTCTCCGAACTCAAATAAACACATAATCATTTACAACACCTTTGGGGTAGCTTTCAGCATTTCTCTAGGCTCAGTGGTGGGAGCTGGCTCGTATCAATAGCACCACTCTATTTGGGAGCTTTCTGGAGGAACCTGCCTTCTCTTTGCCCAGCTATGCGCTTGCACTGAACCTAACTCTGAAGTTACATGACACTGAAAAAGCAAATATGCATCTTCGATCCCAGATAAGAAAAGTCATCATTTCACAGGAAACCACGCTAGCCAAACCTGTATAGCAGTGCTCCTTTCTGCATGGCCACACATTACCGTGCAACTCCATTATGAGCAGTTTATCATAAGAGAATGATCATTACCCTAAGAGTATGTTCCTACATTATATCACACCTTCATAACCAGATCAAAGTTTTGCTTCAAACAGGTTAATTTTTGCCTCTCACCACTCCTGTACATAAGCTGTTCACTGCTCTAGTAGTTAGAAACTATCTAATTTCCATCATAAACTTATTCATGAACAGTTAATACCAATTTGTTCTTGGGTCAACAACGTCCATTCATTTAAATAGCTCTTCTCCCACTGCTCTTTCTGATGTGTTTAGAGATCATAGTCTGTTCATCCTTTGCTTTACTAAACAAGCTACACAGTTTTAGTTTCTACTTATATGTGTTCTTCAGTAAAACCTCTCTGCTAGAATTTGCACTCATCATGTCCTGAGTCTGGATGGCCAGTAGTATAAAAGAAGGTCTTATGAACTTCGTGACATCAGGACTTCTCTATCTTTACTGGAAATCCCTAACCTGGTACATCATCCTAGCACAGCATCTGACTTCCACACACCTGTGTTATATGGGCAACTCATACACACCTGCTGAGCGACCTGTGCATGCTCTTCATTGCCCTTCTCTTTAAGGGGACACACTGACTTGTCTCAGGAGTTCTTAGCCATCTATATTTATCTGTTACTTAAATGATACATTCCTTATGACTGTTGATTACTTTTTTTTTTTTGGCCTTCATTCAACTAATTAAACCCAACAGAAACAGAATGATAGGCTTTTTTGTTTGTTTTCTGAAAGCCATAATACTATTCATTTTTCATCTTGTTTTAAAAAATAATTTTTAGTATTGTCATTTGAGGCTGAAATTTCACACTTCTGGCACATCTGTGAGCTATAAATCAAAACATCATTTCATCAATAAGGATTTAATTAAGATTCAATGGGCAGTTAAGTATTTGTTTCTTTATCTAATATATAGCCCTTAGGAGACTGTGATGTCATCCTGCATATTCCCAAAAATATCTAGAAATACAAGACTAGAAAGCTGCTTAAATATGCAGAGAGATTTCAGATAGCCTTAGCTTGCATGCATTGGAATAAAAGACTCCAAAGAAAGATATCTTTGTGAATAAAGACACTAATATTTAGCAGTTGGTTTATAAAATCCTTATTCCTTAAACAGTACATTGATTTTAAGCTGACATATTCTAAGAGCAATAAGTTACAGTCCTACTGTGAATGCAGATGGGAAAAACAACCCTTTCTCTGTAGTCTGTACAACATGACTCCTGCCCTTTTGGCTTGATAAAATGATCTGCAATAAATACTTCTCATGTTCTTATATCTTTAATAATTCACTTTGAAAAGCCAACAATAGCTGTAGGCACAGTCTGTTATGATTAACGACTGAAGCAATGGCCTTTGTGTAACAATGCTGTACTGGTTCTAGAAGTTTTCAAGGTCGTTATTTTTTCCCGAAAACTTATACTTTATGTTAAATATTCATTAAACATGACCAGATTTTTATGCAAAGTAATGTTTAGTAGCTTCCATAAAGCATGATACAAAAAAGTATATAATGAAGCTTCAGATTAATAAGTCAGTGCACTTCAAAGAAAAGCGCAGTCAGAAGGTAAAGTTTTTGTCACTCCTCTCTCATTATATGTTGGAAGTATAAACCACAAGTCAGAAATTTTAAGAAAAGCCTTTGCCACGTTATCATTGTTTCACTGCACTAATGATATCCATATAGGGCAGAAGCTGTATTAAACCAGCTTTAGCATAGTCTGTTAAGGGAATGAAATACTGATAAAAATTATGCTGTGAAACTTCAGGATTCATTATAAAGAATGCCTTATTTTCCAGGCTGGCTTTACAAATAGCTTTAACAGAAGAGACTGACAGCTTCTGATGCAGAATTTTTGCTCTTAGCCTTTAAAATACCTGGGAGATTTATCACTGAGAAATTGCCACCACTTACACACTGAAACATTCATCATCCAGTGTGAAAGATAATTATCACCAAACTTTCCACTATAAATGTATGTTCCTGCTGCTTTATGTTCCTAGAGTATTTTTAATAGTCGTTATTATACATTAAAACACTTCACTACATTTATCAGGAGGTTTTCACAATATTAAAGTGGACAATAATATTTCATACAATGTTATATCTTTCACAGAAAGCATATGCTAAAATACTCTACAAAATCAAAAATTATAGCACTGGTAAAAGGAATATAGAATACACTTGAAGAACATGAAAAAAGCACATTAAAGATAATAAGATGATGGAGAAAAATACAAATATGCATAGATAGCTAAAAATTTGAGCTTAAAATGGAATGAAAACTGTTCAGAATAATAGGAGCTTCAGGTAGACTTCATTAGAAGTGATGGAAAATTTTAATCAGTTAGGAAATGAACAGAAAATTACTAGAGTCTTAACAATTCTTATTAACACAACTGTAGACATGTTTTTCAGAAATCCTTGGCTCCTAGTACCATGTTTTTATGAAAACCTCAACTTTCACTTAACTCTATACATCTATAGGTTCTTAAGACACAAAAAGAAGCACAAAACTGTGACCCATGGAAATCTAAAATTTTTAAAACCAACTGTTTATTTGGACTTGATTTAAAAGACAGTGCATTGCTTTCAGAGCCTCTGCGAACAATACGGAAAGAATGCTCAGAGGCAGAAATAACAACAGCAATGAACAGCGAAAAACCATGGAAAGTTAAGGAAGTTCAGGCAAACAGAGGATTTACAACTGTGTTTGGGATTGCCAAGCTTGTTCAGAAGAAAAATTCTGTTTTCATGACATTTAGAGCAAGCAGACATATATACAAACTGCCTCAGAGTAGGAGTAGGTGGGGTAGTAAATGGAGTGAGACACGACTGCCCGTCACAGCAGTGTAAATACCGTACTAGCCAGTACTGACGGAGGGACGGCATTAGGCTACTTTGCCCAAATAAATCTTTGTTTCTTTAATTTATAGTAACTAAAGAAAGTTGCATAAAGCTCTGCTTGGAAAAAATATTATGACATCAGCAATATCTTTGACAACGGATATGTGTGTTCTATGTGTATCATAGTCATATGTATCATAGTTTCAATGACAAAAATAAATTATTGCTGTATTTTGATTGCAATATTCTTACGGGTCTAGATGAGAGAGAAACTAGTCAAGATCGTATGTCCTTGATAGAACTGCTAAGTAAATTGCAGAGTCTTTAGTGCTATTGATATCTTCGCCAGCAAGAACCTAGCCTGACTTCCAATTTTGTGGAAATTCAGTGTGCAAGACTTAATATAAAACTAACGAAAACAAATAGTAAAACCCATCTGAAATAGTGCATATAAAAAGAGAAGACCTGACACAAAGATATTTAGGACAAAAAAAATCCACACAACACTATTATAAAAATCACAAGTGACATGGTAAGAACACATTTTAGTGATGTTTAACACAGCCAGATTTTTTTTGAGAAATTTAGAGATATAGGGTTTAGACAGAAACAACATTTGTATTTCAATCATTCAAAACTAGAATAGGATTAAAGTTAAAAATAGTAAAAGAAACACTGATTCTGTACTGTTACAATAAGATTAGATTTTAAGTTAAGGTTTCATTCAAGATAAAATGTGGAAACACAAAATCCTTACATTTAAGAGGCAGGGGGAAAAAAAAAGGAAAAAAAAGATGAGGATAAATGCTCATTTTAAAGCAGTATTAGCTCCAGTTAGTAGAACCAAGTCTGGCTCATGACCTGGTCTATTAAATCATGTAGTACATCATTCTGGATTAAGGCAGAAAACTGCAAGATACAGTCCTTGTCTTATAGTTGAGCATTATAAAATAAATTGTGAAGTGGCATATAATGACAGGGTGCAATATAAAGGTCTTCACATGAAGTAAAGATGGCCATATAACAGTTGACTATGATTGCTTAAATAATTAAAGAGAAACAAGATGTTTTAAAGTGTTAAAAGGTCCAGAAGACATACTGGCAGACAAGAGGATGTAAAATGTTTCAAATCACACGACAATTAATTTAATCACATTTGAAGTGTATTTTAGTATATTATGAAGTACAGGTACTCTGGGCAAGATTAAGTTAGGAGATCGAATTTTAATATCATGTGAATTAAAGTACCCAATCTACCATGGCATAATTACATTATATACTCAGAAGTGTAACTACTGAGTGCACTGTGTATGTACATACTTTGACTGTTTATAATTCAGCTCTTTAAATAAATTTCACACTTCTGTTGATTTTTGCAAAAAAAATCATTAGCTCTATGGTTGTATTTTCTGATGTCTACTGTACTGTATGGGGCAATGCAAGAGAGGAGAGCTCTGAATGTTATGCTGGGTTTTATGCATTGAAAGATGGAGGCCCCTAGCCCCAAAAGACTCATTCAGTAATACTTCAATTTGTTCCAAGTAAATATCTAATGTGACCTTCAATACTTTAGTTACCAAGATCTCATATACGTATCTTTCACAATATTAACAGTTTAAACTAAAAAGTCAGTTTAAGGAATAATTTTCAAATAAAAAAAAACGTAACGGCTCAAATTATGCATTTTCTAGCATAAGTCCTCACAGATAGCAGTTGGTGCTTTTAGTGCTTTGTAAGATAGCTTGGGCTGGTTTTACAATGAAAATCTGAAAAGATCCCAGTACTAGTCTGCAAGAGGAGTTGTAAAACTGGCACTGTGTAAACTGCACTCTTCCTAGTTAATAAAATATGCTATATGTGGAGTGATGGGAAGGGCACCGTTTGCCTCCAGGAGCTGTGGAAGAAGAGTGCGTACTTTTGTTATCTTCTACATAGAGAGGGAAAGATGAAGCACCAAACTTCAGGTATTTTATTTGTACTACTGATTCAATGATGTTTCCAAATAATTTAAGAACTGTTATGCTGGGTCTGTCTAGCTCGCTGCCCTCTTGCTGATCAGAGCAGAAACTTCATGCTAGTTGCATTGGTAGAGAAGACAGAGATGATCCTTAGTTTGCTGAATGCTCCTTTTTTCCCACATTAACGTTGATCAGCAGATTCCTACGGACGCTCATATGCTCAAATGAAGGAAGATTTCTTTAAATTTACTCAAGGAAGACGCATATCAATTGCTCAAAATTCTGTAACTTCCTTATGGCAAATATCCACATTAACTAGCTGCTATTAGCCTGTTCTTTTTGACATGTTTAGGCTTGTCATAGTGGCACCTAGGAGATTATTAAGATCGAGCTCCTCTTTTCATATCCATGACCACTGATGATGATAATGCCAACAATCTTCTGTTAGCAGAAACTTGTACTTCAGCAATGGCAAAATATATTTTTATTAATGTAGATCCTTTGCTTAAAAAGTCGTGGCATTACTATTTTCATATTAGGTGCCCAACTATAATAACTACACCTGCAACAAGATCATACTGTTGATATACTGTTTAAGATTTCCTATTCTGTATTCTATATTTATCTCCTCTGTTTCCTTTACTCAGTAGACATGAAAGCACTTAAGCAATATTAAGTTTCACTGTTTCCTTTTACATTCAATCAGATTTTACTGTTGCTGGCAGAAATAAGGGGAGATAGAAGTGCAAGAGGAAGTTTTACCAACATTTGCAAAAGTTTTTTTTTTTTTTTTTTAAGTACCTTATTTAAAATTAAAAACTGATTAAACAAAAACACAGCAGCTGATTAATGCATATAACTTAAAGAATACAATTTTCTAAATATTATTAATCAATTTTAATTTAAAAAAAAGTAAAATCAAGATGACTGAACTGAGTGTTAACAGTATCTTGCAAAGCCAAAATATTCTTCTGTAAAAACAGTAGTTCCCACATGCAAGAGACAGAACTCAGTCAAGGACTAAAACAGCTATCATATATAAGGAAAGACGGAAGTGACAAACTAGAATAGCAAAGACATTTGGAAAAAAATTAACAAGATCTGGTAACTGGCTCGCTGTGTGCTTTCTCTTCGGAGGAAAGTGAAACAAAATGGGCAACAAGGACTGTAGGTGAGTAAAAGAAAAAATATTTGTCAGATAACAGCAAAAAAATTAAGGAGGAACGGATAAAAATAGCTTGAATGCTCTGCCAGAAAACACCTCTATATTGAAGCATAAAGATAACAGCAGCAGCAAAAATGTCTTTCATTATATTAAAGGAACACTGCCCTTCTTATCTCATGGGATAGGCAGTCATCAAGATAATCTGATAATCTATATTTAAAATACCTTGAATAAGGGTTTCACTAGGTCAATGTTTCATCGGCATTTTAATTAAATAATTGTTCTAAATTCTAAACTGGGAACTGAAATGATGATCTTATTTAAACAGAATAACTGAAGTCATCAAATGACTTTTAATTAAATTGTTAATTGATTTTTCTTTAATTCTTGAGGATGACTGATGGCAGCACACTTAGTTGCTGAGTTTGTTAATTGCCATCATGAGTCAATTCCATGCAGTGGACATGAATATGGCTGCTCTAGTATCTCAGGCTTAAAAAAACAAAAATTTTCATATTTTTGCTACACTGCTTAGCATTATTTTTGCACACTTCATAATACAGCTCACTTCTTAAAAATTTGTTAAGGTAGATCAATCTTTTCCATTGGATGTAGTTTACAAATTAATCTGCTAGCAAATTAGCAAACCAAACATACTTTTAGAAAATCTTGCTCCAATTGGTTTAATATCTGTTCTTATGATTGTCAGACAGAATGTTCATTTCATTTTTGAAAATTATGCAAGACAAGCTACTTTAAACTTGCTTTAACAGTTGGTACAAAGATGGCAATTTTTTTGGCATGTTCTCTAGCTTCATTTACAGAGTTGTGTAATCTCCTGACAACAGACCTTCTGTGATCATGCACAGAATAAAGACCTGGAGAAATGACAGCTTGCTTTCACGCTTAACTACTGCTATCTGTCCTTAGTTTATTGACAGCATAATTCCTATTACCACCAGCAATGCAAAAGCAGTGCAACTGCTTCATCTTCTCTGAACATAAGCTCTAGTTTTAAAATTTTTACTCTGGGTTAAGATAAGCAATTATTACAGCTCTTAACATGCATTTTTTTTAAAAAAGGACAAAAAATTCAAGACCCCTTCCCTGCTTTTTTTTTTTCATGGATTCTACATTCCTGAGGATATTGCTAGCAAGAGCTGAACTTCTAGGAAGCCTTTCTACATATGTATCAAAACAACTTACCAAAATTAATCTTTTTTACATTTATAAAAGTAAATTAAAGGAAAAACAAATGACTAGTCTAAGGTGTAGGCTTGAAAATGAAGCAGCAGACTCAGTAGATCTCAGTAAAAAGAACATTGTTTTACCACCATATCACCATTAGAGATCACAGAGCATCCCATGCAGTATTTTTGAAGAGTAGTAATACAGTATTTGTAAAAGATGTATGGAGAAGAGTACATCTAAGCTACCAGTTTATTCATAATATGTTGTATTAATATATTGTAACATATTGGTAATTTACTGGAATATATTAGTAATAAATTGTATATTCAAGAGCCTAATAAAAATGACAGGATCCCTTTTATTATTTTACTTGTAATTAACATGCCAGGGATGAATCTTTCTGCTTCTCCATAATGCAGGAAACTATGTTATCAGACAAAATGTGTCTGATATGCCACAATTTCCAAAATAATAAAACTGAGATAAATTTAGATCTGAAAAAATACTGTGGAGACACAGCTTTAAAAATAGATAAATGCCTAGGAAGCTTGTTTTCTACAGACTTAATTTTGACCACATTTACTTTCTTAGTGATTTCTTTGGTGTTTTTTGCTGAAATGTAAAAAAAATTTCAGTTCCCTTACCTACTGATTATTAACACTCCGATGAAGTCCAGTGTTTTACTTAAGTCTTGATTTGTTCAGAACCAGAGGGCAGAGTTAAGAATAGAAAAACATACCTTTATAACCTATTACATTCTCTCAGTTTGTCTCCAGTGTTTCAGTAGACTGACAGCACTCGTCTCTACTTTGGACTTCTTTGTGTCCTATAGCCTGCTGAACCAAACTGCCTGAACAAGGTGGAGTACCTAAACCAGGTGTTCCCTAGAGCACGTGTAATTTTAGGTTTCTTTTAATAATGAAATAGGAATTTCCTTAATAAAGAAATAGAATTTTAATAGAAGAAGTTGAATAATTAAAGGAGATTTAGTTTGGCTGGCTGTTCACTGGATTTAAAATTGTGACTTTATAGAATTTTTTCATTTCCAGTTTAACACAGATATTTCATCCACCTTCAAACATGTCTGCTTATGAAGAGGATGATCTTATTTCCCTTGAGAAGCACTCTAAGAATTCATATAAGTGACTGCAGAGATCATCTACTAGTATAAGGAAAAGGTTGGATAAGTAGCCAAGATGTCAGGCTTTTTTGGATCTTCTCTAGCCTTTCTTTAGGGAAAATGAGGCTGGAAAAAGCCAGTCTTTATCAAGATGTCTTCAGGCAATAATTAACCCTTACAAGCTGTTTTACAACACAGGCCAGGTCTTCCTGTTTTATATCATGTTGTCAGCACTCAACAAATAATTGTAATAGCCATGTGTACCAACACTGCAGTGTGCAATTTAGACACACACCGTTTCATCCCTTCAAGTGCCAAATATGGTTCCAGACATTTTAACTGCTGTTTAAAAATGGTATTCAATCTCAAGAGGCTAAAATGAAAAGTCAGTAGATAGAATTATGAGATAAAAATCTTGATACTTTCATAACAATCAAAAGGAAATAGAAAATTCTGAAGATTACTGGAGGTGAAGGTTGAGGGAAGTAATGCTTGAGAAGGATACAAATGACCTAGTCTAATTTGCCTATAGAATTAAATCTGAAAGACAGTGCCAGTGTCATGCTCCAGGATTTGATCCCTACGGTCTCCAATTTCTCTTTCCTGTTTTCATTCAGTGCAAAACAGTTGCAAATTTCATATTTCTAGGGTCTGGCATCAAGAATATTTAGGTATTTCTGTTAATGAAACACTGTCCTTGACAAAAGCATTCTTGGATCAAAGTAATTACAAAATCAAATGCCGCCTAATTCTGTCAAAAGAAGGAAGAGGAAAAATATTAAGAACCTCCCCTTGCTAAATACCCCTTGCATACCATCTATGGTTGTGCTAATGGACCCTGTACTCAGGTCATCTGTTCAAATTAGAGAAACTGCCTTCACACTAAGAAATCCACATAGATTGTCAATTGTTCTAGTTCATTACCTGTTAGCAAATGTGAAAAGCCAAAGCCAATTCTGACATCTATGTATAATGAATTCATTACGATGTCTGGCACATTTATCTTTGGGAGAGAAAAAGGAACAATGCAGATTAAGTTTTTACTAATAACATTTGTTGAAAGGACAGTAGCCAGAATAAATTCTCAAGTGCATGATTCTGTTCTGAAGTTTATATTTTAGTAGTATATTACATAATTTGTTGTCTCTGCATTTACAATTTTAACATATGTGTATACATATATTTTATAATATTTATAGACAAGGGAATTAACTCACGAAACATGGGCTTCTGGGTTTGGATAATCAACAGTCATATAGCTGCCCATTTAACAGTTTATACAAAGAGAGGACTTATGATTTTCCCAAGTATCAACAAACATCTGTGTTACTTGAGCACCCTTGGTACAGCACTTCATATGAAGTATTGCAAGGAAAAATATAAGTGTTCAGATTAGATAAAAGCACTATTCAGGAATAATTTATAGTGTAAGTCTTATTTTTTATTGTTTACTGTATTTGCTCTCCAAATGGAATGTTTTAAAAGTATTTAAAATTTTCATTACTATATTTTCATGAAACTACAGTTTTCAGAAATAAACATAATCTCCAAAGGCCACATCAATCTGATGTGATTAACAGTCAGAAAAATAACTATGTTTGCTTGTTCTACAGATATACCACGTTTGTTCTTCCTATCAAGGCTATTTACTTAGCAATAAATAAGTACATATGTAAAATTCATAATAAAATCTATTATGAATCACCAAATGAGATAGGATGGGTTAGAGTTTCTTCTGAAATGATTAAACAAAAGCATCCAAAATACCAGATTTAGTATGAACGGGAAACCAGTTACGCAGATACAAATTTGATAAGGGACACAGCTGAAAACAGTTGTCCAACAAGTTCTTGAGATGTTGGGGACCACATTTAAAAAAAGAAAGGTGGAGAAGCAATTAATAAACTTTTCCACATGTGAACTGTGGGAAACACCTGAAAACTCTTTGGTTCCCTATCAAGTAAGACACAATGTTACTTAATATTTTCATCTATGATTCACTAAATTTGCAGGTAGCGTCAACTTTTAGGGGAACAAACACTTTGGGATCCAACATAAGAATGCCAAATGTTTTTAACAAATTATGGAAATAAATTAGATGGGATTTTAGGTCAGTAAGGACAGGTGCAAGATTTTGGGAGAATCCACTGGCAGTAGCAAGTTATTTCTCAAACTACACTGTGGACAACATGAACCAGTATTTCTTTTGAGAGCTAAAAGTTGTTGAACTGATATGCCAGCTGATATAATATGAAATACTAAAAGCAACTGACCCTTACTGCTTCCTGCAAGGGTGACCTTACAGAATATCTTTTCCTGGAGCATCTTGAGCCCCATCCAGGCTGACATGCTGCACACCATCATGATTACACTCCTACAGACGGCAATATCCTCTTCACAACCCCCCAGCAGAGGCACCAGCCCCAACCCTCTGATCTTCCAGTATGACCATCTCTACACAGCGGCATCAGCGTGCCCATCTCCGAGAGGGCTGCTCACCCCCACCAGACAGGGAACCCAACACCCTCCCTCCTCACACTCTGAAGGGCAACGCGGGCACCCAAACCCTAACCTACCACTGCCGGTGGAGCGCTCTCCGCTTGCACCAGCACGACAACAGCACCTACCGCAGATAAAATTTATAGGCAATGGGGTTAATGATGTAGCTTTACGAACAGAATTGACAGTCTGTTAATGAAATAAACCAAAAAGTTAAGGCTAAAAGAAAATAGTACCTTTTTTGGTTAAGCCAAGCAAACAGATGAGTACATATTTTTCCATTTTCTCTAACTGTATTAAAACAGAAGGTTAATCAGGTGATAAAAGATTAACAAAATCCCTACAGGAAAACAACAGTCACTGACTAACTGATTTTCACTTTCGTTCGACTATATCATTTTGATATGCTTTTACCCCATGGTAAAGCCAAAGTGATGCTGCTGTTCTTATCATTACAGTTGATTAATTTTCCCTGTTTCTGAGGGGGAATGCTGTAAGCCTTCTCCTTTCAGCGCATCCATCAGGCGGACAAAACACAAGGCAAACCTGGCAAACACTGCTCACCCAAGGTAAGCATTAATCTTAATAGCTGGCTGTAATTAGGAACAAGACATACAAACAGACAAAAAGCAATCAATAACTCTGAAACAGAAAAGTGGTAAGATTTAAACTCTTTTAAACTGCAGCTGGATTTAATCTAGGCTAGTTTCTCTGCTGGTATTCCTCTCTGTAGTGGTATTTAAATTGAAATAACGTAGGACAATTAATATACAGAGCTTTAATGTTCTGGATATCAGCTACTGAGAAATTGGCTCAGGACACGGGCTCCAGTGCATGTTGACCCTGCTCATTCACTAGGCTAGCTCTGCCTCTTCAAGGTCCTTCCTCCACCTGGTAACGTCCAGGCTAACAGCCAAAACTCCTGTTTGAGAAGCCCAGTGACCCTGTTACCCTTCCTTCCCACAGCCTAGCTTATAATAAAATAGTTAAAGCACACTCATCTTGTGCTCTGCGGGGGACTAGATTGTGCTTGCTAAACTGTCCTGCCCGCTACACCAAAAATAGTTTCAAATTGGAAGATTTCATCTCTGTTCCTGGTAGTTAAAGGTGTAACCAAATAACACTGTGCAGTTAATTCAAATGAATGTACTTTATCTTCTTTCTAATCTTATTTATTACTTTGGTGTGACACATCAGGTATAACAAACAGAGTAAAATGAGCTCAAAAAAATGCCAGTTCCAAGATGACATGAAACACTAAGAATTTTTTTGGGGGGGGCTGGGGGTGGGGGAGAGGGATTAAGTAGGTATTCGTAGCCCCTGTAAACTTAAAAACAGAAAACTGCTGCTGAAACACACAGTAATGTTCTGTGCTGGTTCCTAGATATAACGGAAATGAGGGTTTAGTGTTCCTTCTTTTGTCCATTCTTACTGATCAAGAAGGGCTAGAAAGCAATTTTCATCTGGAATTTCTCAGTCATATACCAGCATTAGCATCAGTTTGAAAGATTTATCCAAGTGTTACTACTACTCCTCTTTTGTATCACTGTGCCCAGGTTTCTGCAAGTCAGGAAGCAAAGGATGACTTCATTCCAAAACATGGAAGCGTCTTCTCCATCTGACAGATAATAGTGTTAGCAGAATATAAAGGCTTCCCAGATTTACCATGTTCAGTGTTTAACTCAAAAATCAATTTCTTGGAAGCACATCGCCCTAAGACAAAGTATTTAATTGTGATATATGTTTTTGAAACACCAGTGACCACATTCTGTTGCCAGATAATAGAATCAAAATGTTGCAAGTGAAAACAGATTTTCTCCTTATATTTGAATGCCTTTCTGTAAAAGAAAATTACCTTAAGAAAAAGCATAAGTAAAACATATATTATAAGGGCACTGTTACAAAAAGAAAAATCTTCTTTTGACAGTATACTGTCGATTAGCTACAGATTGTAATCAGGTTTTAGAGCTTAAAAACAAATAACTCATACATTGCCAATACAGTTCAAGATGGGTATTAGAGAATAGCTGTGGGCACAGCTTAACTAAAGGTTCATAACGAGTTGTATTTCCAAGCTGCAAGACTTCAGCGTTAACTGACTTCTATTGCATAAGCAATTCTATAATCTATGTAAAAGCCTTCCTAGCAAACTCACGAATAAACTCCTTAATCAACATTACTGCAAAGTAACAACAGACATACAGCATTTTTACATTGTTTATGTTAAAATCTTTCCTAGAAAAACAGACAAAGTTAAGGAAACAACAGAGAAGTTTTAAAAATATTTAAAATGACTTCATTATTGATTTTAAATAAATGTGATATAAAGAAAATGTCAACAAAATAATTCAGTTACTGCTTATGCTGAGAAAAACCCGGAGAACAGAATTAAACACTGTCAACTGTGGCACTCTTCAATATCAGAACCACAATTTGCATTTATTATTCTTTAAAAAAATCTCAAATAATGAAAGCAAAGGATAACAGAAATGGTTCTTTTTTCTTTAGGCAGAGCAATAATAACGTCAAAATCAATGGCTGTCATAAAAAGGAGAGAATACTAAAGCATACACCCCCTTTTTATTTATTTTTTTTTAGAACAAGCAGTCAAGAATTTCCAATTTCACAGCCATCTTCCATGCTTGTCATAGATGTAAATCCATTTATATCAATTGAGATATTAGATATCCACAATCTGAGATGATCAGAACTGGGACAGACAGATTTGTTAGTACTGAAGATGCCCTTAATCAACAACTGCCAATTTAAAAGTTCCCACAATCTCATATAAGTTTGGATTCTCTTCAATATCTTGCAATTCAAAGACTTCTCAGATTCCTGCTCATCTGAAGAAAGCTCCCACTTCCTGCTCTCACTGATGTTAAAAATTTTACAGAAAAGCTGTAATTTTCAAGACCCAAACTCCATGCTATTCTAGCATCTTAAATACATATTTAAAAAACATCAAAGTAATGATACACAGACAAACATCTAAGAAAACACTGAGTTACATAAAGCAGACACACACTTTAAGACACAGATCCCAATTCTGCACACTTAAGACAAAGATCCCAAATCTGCCCAAAACAGGCTTCTCAACATCTCAGAGGTAAATGGACACATGGCAACTTGCAGAATTGGGCTCATTTGGGTCAGAACATGCTTGAAGATTGGGATAACTCACCCCCACAAAAAAGCTGGCCAAGGATGGCATGGTAAAACTATTATATCAAAACAAGGAGAACAAACAACTACAGATCATTTTTCTTCAGCAAGTTACCAGCTTATCTAAAATTGAGGCTTATTAATTCTAGAACTAAAATCATATACCCTTAATTGGCAGCCAGCTGATGGTCTTCTATTAGATAGCTATCTGCAATATGAATTGTAATGAAGATTTGCTTTCATGTTAAGAATGTCTTATGTAAAAAGCTGTAATAAGAAAAGATATACATAGAATACCTTACTCAAGGAGAAGAATACTTCATCATATTTTTTGATTAGTCACAATTTTCAACTACTTAAGAGGTGCACTTAAACAGATTAATGGATTTTTTTTATTGACTTTTTTCTTTCCAACACCAATGAAGTGGTTATTTATCAAAGTAAGAAAAGAACCCTAGTTTTTCTTCCTTCTGCCATTTCCTCCCGTACACACTTACAGTATGACTGTCATGCCCATTCATAAATCTCAAAGAATTAAAAAGAAAAACCCAACAACACCTGCCAAAACCCTTTGTCGGAAAGCAAAGTAGGGATTGTGTCCAGGCATGAATTCAATTGGCAGGTAATCAGACTCCCCGAGAGCTCAAAAATATACTACTCCTCCACAGGGGAGGATGTTTTTTTAAGAGACATTAAAACTTCTTTGTAGGGTTCCTTTGATTTAAGGCTCTAAAGAAAAAGAAATGTGTGTGTGTGTGTGCGCGCGCACAGGTGTGTGCGTACATATATATATATAAATCCTGAAGACCACTGAACATATGAAGAACTAGTTAGTGTTATCATAGTTGTTTTTGCCCAACCCTTAAGATATTATTTCTGTGGAATGCATTGGTTAATTGACTACGATGTGAAAAGAGTACAGTTTGAACCCTTCAAAAGAAGCATTCACTGCATTCAAGTATACAAAAAAGTTTTTACTTTTTATTTTTGAAGTATGGTAAAAAACAAAAACAGACAAATACAGACAAGTGAATTAACTTGAAAACTAAAATACTACAGCCCTTTACTTCCTAAGAAAATTTATCTTGAGTATTATTTCAGCACTTGGAACTATAAGATGATAGAGTTCACCTGAGTTAAACGTGCTTACAGTAAAACAGGGATGCAACACAAACCTAAAAGGGAAGCAATGCACTCACACAGCTGTGACCATACGCTGAGATGGACACTGTATCTGTCTGCATCATGGGCAATTAAATTTTCCATAAATATGAATTCTAACAGAAGTTAGGAGTTTCTATATCCTGGACTCATAAACATGAGTTCTCATCCTGAACTGAGAACTTCTGCCAGTGAAAGATAACCTACTATGAAGAAACAGTGTTCTGTGCACTGGGAAAACAGATTAGGGGAAGTCAAAGATCAGAATGAAAGGCTTCTGGTGCTTGTTTGTGGTTTGTTTATTATATTTATGCTCTGCGGAGTATCAGGAGTCTCAGGAGAGAAAGAAACTTTTGCTATGATAGTTTTTCAAGTGAAGTGGAGGTAAGAGTGGCCATGTGCTCAGGGGCACAGAAAAGCATCACAGTATCTTGAGAAAATACCGCTTGCAGGCAGGAAAGAAAAACTCTCTTCATCCATTTTAAACTGCTGAAAATCATTTTTTGACTTCCCAAGAGATGGAACACTTTGGACAAAGAAGGAGGAAGATACACAATTTTAACTTGCTTATGCAATGCTGAAGACTGCAGAAATTTTCTTGCCACCTTCACCAGGTGCAGTGTCAGGCATCATGGATCAATATAGTCACCAAGGGGTAGTACAAGGCCCAGCTTTTAGCACACAAATGACCAGTAGCAGCTGCACAGGATGCAGGACTGCTTAATAATAGGCAAACTGAATAGAGACACAGAATAAAAGCTCTACCTCTTGGATTCTTATATGTGAAGAAATACAAAACCTGTAAGACTTCCTAGCATTCAGAAAAGCGTGAAAACCAAAAATGATTGCAGATAATTAAGAAGTTTATTCTACTTGTATAGTGATGCTGTTTTATCAAACTTCATTTTGATATAAATAATGTTTCCTGATTTTACTAATGAAACAAAAAGAACATTGGTTGGCTGGTGCTGTGTGCACACTAAAAACCACAGACATTTAAGCAGCAGTCATGATGAGCTAACAAGTGCTTCCCGTACCAGTAATTCCACTGTGTGTCATGTGGAATGAAATAGCCATACTGTAATAATCAAAAATGATACCTATATTTTATGGATAAGAGAAAAAAACCCTGCATATAAAAATGCCCCCCATACGCCTAAGCTACTTGTCCCAAGTTTTGTTTAATGCTTTTACACTTATTTAAAAATAGTAATACTTAAACACTTAGTGATTAGTGTTAATAACAATGACTTAAAATTGTTGTTCTACATATTGAAACAGAATACAGAGCTAGATCACTTTATATCTTGGTTACGTAATGCAAGATTTTTTTTCTTAGAGGTGGAAAAAAAAATGAAGCTGCATTCAATCAAAGCTGAAAACCAGGTATCCTTTTTCTTTGAAAATTTTATCTTCCTCAGCTCCAAAAGTCAGTAAAAATTGATTTAACTGGCCAAACAGGTCGAATGACATTACTGTTATATTACTAAGAATATTTAAAAAAATATAAGCTCTTCTTCTCTTTCAAGAAATACATATGCTCAAAGTATTCACAACTGTATGAAAGACCAGCGCTTAATTTTGTCTTTGATAAGCAGCAAATAGGAATTTGATGGCTAACAGTACAAAATTTCTTCCTGGAATATTACTCTCATGCTGGTTTCCAAGATGAGGTTATTTGTTCACTGTAATGCCAAAGATGTGCATCTTTCAGAGACACAAGAAAAGACAGTCCTGCTTTTAAGGGCAGACAAGGAACTCAGGAACAGCAGTAATAAACAGGTGGTCCATTAGATGAATATAATCTGAATTCATGGAAGATCTCTGTCCTTACTTATGGGCAGGCAGGAAAGATGTTTATAGCTATAAAGAAGTGCAAAAGAGTGGCAACAACAGAGACATTCAAAGAAAACACAGTGACAGAGCAAAGATAGGATTCATGGGACACAGCTTTCCACAAGGAAAAAACATGCCTAGCTCTCTCTATATATTTATATTTGTATATGTACATATATAAATTACAATTATGCATGGGCACAGATAGTAGGTAAATGCTCAGAAAATCTGAAACACAGCAGTTGGGGACAAATGAACATATTCAAAGAGAAAATATGATCCCCTCAGTGAGCAATAGTTAAGAATGTACATTTCTACATACTGAAAGAAAAGCAACACCCACTGGAGAGGCCGCAGAGGACTGGGTTTCTGTGAGGAAACACACACCGTCAAAGCCCGTGTGTACATGGACATCGTATGTGTAGCAGCTGCCTTCAGCAAAGGGCACAAGCTAGAACAGAATGGAGAGGCTGAACACCGAACTCCACTGGTGCTACCTAAGCCCTGAACTGGAAAGAAAGGTGACAAATGTTGTCTAGAGAAGGTATCCTACATGCAGGAATGATTAATAGGGGCAGGTGAGAGCAAACCAAAGTAACAGTCAAATAACAGAGAAGAATTAACGTGAATTAGTTTTTCTGCAGTCCGCAATGCTGAGCGAGCAGCCCTTTGGGAAATGTAATTCCAGTAGCACAACTTCCACGGCTGAAGACTGACATGGGAACGTAGTGCTGTCACATTATCTGAGGCATCAGCATGGAACATAAAGTTATAGGGCACCACCAGGAGTAAAATCAGAGAGCCTTTTCAGTACCTTGTATAGAGGTTAACATCACCAGAGAAGGAGCAAGATACATTTGATGCCACAGTACAGAAAGTGTCTCGGGAATCAATAAATTGAGCCACGTAGGCACTTCTACCAAATGAGGTCTCTGCAGGATAGTCATGACCAACTAGACACATTATACTTGCTAATATAATGAATTTATCTCATTATAATGTGTGCAGACCATACAACTACTGTGCCGCTTTGTTAGTAGAATAGCAAACTTTGCTATTTACCACACAGGCATTCTAATTTTTAAGAGCTAGGAGAAAATGAGATGAATCCAAGACAAGCTCCTGAGAAAGTGTTTGCTCCTCAGGAAAGCACAGTCACTGTAAGCCTGGTCCTTGCACAAGGAATTGACCACAATAGGTCTATGAATTTGGATAAATGTTTGGGTAGCCTATCTTCAAAAAGAGATATGTCCAGGACCTGACTTCACGCATCTTCAATTTTGGCATTTGAATTGTTGCAGATGAAAGGATAATTAATCAATTAATTGTTGAGAGATATAGATTATATTTCACAGTATAATGATATAATTCTTTATATAGTATTCGTAAAACTGAGTACAGAGGACTGGGAGACTGAAATATTTCACTGCTGGGGAAGAAAAGCTAATGCTCCATTTTCTATTTCCCCTTTTTAAAGTCACTGAATGTCATCTATGCCTGTAGTGAATCTCACTGTTTTTAAAGCCCCTCCAAACTTTTGAGAGACTGACACATGCAAAGATGGAAAGGAAGTACACATTTAAAGCAACGCATCCAACTGGCATAACAGTCAGCAACACCACGCTACAATTACAGCAACAGACTTGCTGCTGTTTTCAAGTGTGTAAGCCTTCAGCAAGGTCCTTAGTGCTGCAGGCTTATATTACTATTTCTGAACAGAAGTACTGATGACACACTAAGTTTTAAGCACCAAATGCACTGATCTCCTCTGGAGGTAGAGTACAGGCTATTGATCTGAGCAGTCCTGATAGAGGCAGCAAACTGTGACTGATAAAAAGCCTTGTTCTTAAATGTTCTTGAGGGTACTAAGAAAACAGATGCAAGGTGACAGAAATTAGAAGGGATTGAGAGCTGCCTGCATATTTTGAGGTAGTCGGCTCGATAATTAGAAAGCAAATTTGAACAGCATTCCCTGATTCTTGCCTTATTCACTTGCTCCTAGCAGGCAAAAGCATGCAATTATCTGATACGCATCTGAAAACTTGAACTCTTAAACCATGCATCACTGAACACTCAGTTTCCACTGGCTATCAAAAATCCACTGAGTTTAAATGCGAAAACAGATTATTTCCCCCAGCAGCCAGCTGTGGGCTAGAGAGGTCAGTGGATTTTTTTTCTATCATGCCATTATACATAATACAGGTTCAGTAATCCAAAATGGACTCTCAGCATCAGAAGCTTTCATTGGAGCTTCACAGACATAACTCATTATTTGCTAGTAAGGCAGTCCGTACTGCAAGAGAATTCAGCTAACTCAGCTGATGCTGTGTTATGGCGTTAACCTGCCCTAGAACAAACAAAAAATAAGGTAGAATTCATCACTAGGGGCAAAAGCAAAAATTGCTCAACTTTCTGGTATCATTTTTATACAAACAGAACAGAGTGATTTTGATTCAAAGAACACCGTCTTTTAATTGAGCTTGGATCAAGCTACCCAAGGGTGGTAATAACTCATTTTTTTCTTTTGCATGCCCCACCCTTCGGTCCTTTTTTTGGAGGCAGGGAGGGAGGGAGGCTTTTATTGTTTTTGGAGGGAGGAATCTAGCGAGTATCAGACCTGGCATAAGTTAATTTTGGCATAACAAAAACACACACAAAAATAAAGGCAAACAATTGTATGTTGGTTTTTTTGCATGGAAGAGCTATTTGAGACATATCACTTCATGCTCAGCGGATTCCCACTCTTTAAGCTCTTTAAAAATCATTGATGCTCAATGTACTCAAAATTTGGGAAAATGAACAGCACACGTTCTTTCTTTTCGGACAGTATAGAGATGAGAAAGCAGCAAGTTCAGCTGCATGTTTTAGTCATAATTTCATATTCCTAATACCTCAAAAGAATGTAATTCTTAGGGGAAAGGCATTATTTGATTTTCAGCTCAATGATTTGTCTCATTCAAAACTTCCAAAGTCTCTTACAGTTTTTTTAATTCACAAAAGGCATGATCCAAAACAATTCAGTGGTCTTGATGTATGACAAGTCAGCAGATAAACTCATTCAAAACACACAATAGAATATCCAAGTACCAACATTCATCAGACCTCCTGAAAGGCATGATTTCAGTTTTAAAAAACTTCAAAGAAAATATCATCCAAGTCTTCTAAAATGCAGGTAGTTGATGAAGCTGAAATGTACCAGAGAACTGCAAACATAAGATCTAACTTTAGATTTTCCTTTTCTTCACAAGCCTGCCTGAAGATATTTCTCTCTTAAACCTTTATGTGAACATATGAGTATTCTCATCTTGCAAAATACGTACAAGTATATGCATAAACATGGAAGGCAATATAACAACCTATTTGTGCTTTTCATTTAAATTAAGGCATAACAGTTAAAGCCTGCATTTTTTGAGAATTACTGTCTGCAATGGAGATTTTAAAAAGTAGATTTGTGAAGTTTACACAATCACAGAGCATGATTCGTACAGCATGTTATGTTTTTAGGACTACACAATAAATATTATATTTACCTGTTTGTAGTCTCTGAGGCCCATGTTATTTACATACACTATTTTCACAAAAAGAATCACCAAGGTAATTGTATTATACAATTACGCTTTTAGAAATCTATTCAATAGCAAGATAGAGAAATTGAATGTATTTACATTTGTAAGGAAAGATTAAATCATCAAAAGAGTCAATAAAAGTGCTTATGTTCTTAAAATTAAACCTGTGTTTAAACAGTTTGGTGGGCTGAAGTCTTAAGGCCGTAAGACAACACATACATTAAGTGATTCTGGATTCTGTCACTGATATTAAGTTACCATACTTTGTGTTCCATTGCTCTTGACTACCCAAAATCAAATAATTCACCAAAACCAATAGCAGAAAGTATATAAATGGTAATTACATTTAGAGAAAGGAAATCAAAGAACAAGGACATGTGAGAGTGAAATCCTCCATCTCCCAAACCTTTAGATCTGCACATTAGTCACTCCAAGGCTCTGAATCTCGCCTGGATCATCTCAGAAATCTGCCATCTAGATGAGACTGGAGAACCCCCTCTAGATTATCACAAAAATCTACCATCTAGGTAAACTGGAGAAGCACAAAATGACCAGATGATAAATAAAAGTAATAATAATGCCAGTTTTATATATGACCATTAATCTTCTGTATTCTGGAGATCTTCTGGACAGGGAAGCAGCAAATATTTTACAACATCTTCCTTTCTCTAAATCTGGAGGCTTATGAACAACAAATCAGCTTCTGGCTGGGTCAGACAGTTTTAGGACTGTTTCAACATGTGTCTCTTATTAAGTGCTCTCTCAGTGCACTGACCAGAATTGCTTGATGATACTACTTTTCAGACACGACCTTCTGGGTTCCTTCTATACCATAAAACACCTCCACAATTGCACCTCCAAAAGCAAAAAAACAAAAAACTTATTTTCTGCTCTGAGGCAGTCTCATTCAACTTGATAAGAAAATGACCAGGTGATCTTTTACAAAGCTGTATTCCACAAAGAGATTTCTTCAGTTCTTAGATTTGACAGAACAATCAGTCCCTTCACAAAAATGAAGTATAGTGAAGGAAATTCCTAAACATTATCAAGGTCTGAAATCACTGGTGGACTCAAAACCTTCCCCCAAAACAACAATCCACATAATAAGGGAAGTTTCAAAATTTCAGATGTAGCTCTTATTTTGCCAACAACTCAGGCGAGATGATACTTAACAGTCACATTTTGGAAAGATATTAGCCATTGTAATCCCTGCTCGAAGCTCTAAGTGCCCAGGCAGTATGGTTATATGTACATGTGCACATATGTGCGTGTGTATGTGTGTGCACATGTGTTTATTTGCACATATGTGTGCGTGTATATGTGTGCTTATAAATGTACATATTTTTTTTAAATGCTGTCATTTCCCATTTTGGGGTTTTGTTTAATTACAGGCAGATTAGCAGTGTATCAGAAAGCACTCTCTGTTAGCCTGGATGACACGTCTTGGAGGCTTCTTAGGACTCTTTTATTGCTGGTCAAGGGAAACCAATAAGGCTTAGTTGCATCTGAAAGTCCTACAAGCCATCTATATAACCTGAGGGGTCAAAGTTTGACTTCTGCTGTGAATTTGACCATCAAGATTTTGCCAATTCACCTGATGGTTAAAGACCAATAGATTGTGCAAAGACCTGGACAACTTCTTTAAAAATATTAAACAGCATGGTAATGGCTGGCGAGCACATTTGGAGGTGCATGCATTTGCTAATGACCTTTCAAGGTCTTTCAATGCCTCCGAACTAGTGAATCAAAAAACAAAGTCCATTGACTTTTGATTTTTTTTTTTTTGGAAGATAGGAAATATTCTAACATTCTGATTCTGTTACTCAAATAGCTCATTCCAGACACTTGATCCTGTGCTCAACATTTAGGTAACAAAAAAAGTGGTACAACTTTTTTTTTTTTTTTTTTTTTTTTTTTTTTTTTTAAGTAATACAACTTGCAATTCTTCTGTAAAAGGTACCACCAAGGGACATATAAATAGGAAACTACTGCATATCACATCAAGAATGTTTCTTTACTAAGATAATGGATCATCCTTTCAAGCATGAAGTCATTCAAGTCAGTTTTCATGTATATAAATCTTATCAACAATCCAGATTTTAATGCCAAAAATATCCAAAAGTGGAGTAAAAAGCTTTATAACCTTGATGTTATTTGTATTATGCAAATGATTTATCTATTTACTTTATTAATAAAACATCATGGTATTACATAGACATGCATTCTGCACTTCTGTTTTTGAGCTATTTTTAAATTAGGTTAGATTTGACAAGGGACTATTTGTGGTAATGTGGTAATTAAGGTTTGAACAGATGTCAGCATTAATATGAGACTCAAATGAGGTGTAGGGAGATAAATGTACTCTTTTAGCTGCGCTGGCGAGCCAGGCATCATTGTGAGGAGAAGATAGCACAGCTTCAGCAGTTCTTTGTTCAGGAGAACTTCTGGAAAATTGTCCAGTTACTCAAGTTTCCTGATACTATTCAGTAGTTATATAAGATGTAATCTTTCAGACTATCTATTCTTAAAAGAAATTATTGTTTTATCAGGATTGATGAAATTATAGAATTTGATCCATGTCTTCTAACTGCATAATTCTTTTATAATAGAAATTGGATTTTTTTTTGTGCTAATGATCATCATTTTAGAAATATTCTAAACTTTTAAACTTTTAGCATGGTCCTTTTTGATGTAATACAAACACAAATTTCTTTCATCATCAGCCATACATGAGTTTCAACACAAGTTCAGAGGGGCATGTATCTACTTAAATACAGAATAAGTTCACTCTGTATGCTTGTGATTGCTATTTAAATGTAAAGATTTGAAGTAAAATTAAGCTAGCCCAGGTGTAGAATACAAAGTTTTCAAGTACCAGCTAAAATCTCTCCTGGGCAACCTACGAATCTGTTAACAAACAAACAAAAAAGAAACCTGTAGGGACACCCCCAGTCTTTCACCAGATGAGCTTAAGCGCTCACATTTTAATCTGCTGCTCCACTTGCTATGTACTTTGGAGTGAATACATAAGGTTATTTTTTGAAAATCCTTGAAGTAGCTGCTGTCAGAAGTGAAAGTGCAAAACAAATACGGTCTTGTACAAATCCAAGCTTGAAACTTTAAAGGGAATAAAGGGGTTGCATTAGGCAGCTTTTCCCATAAGCACGACTATAGCAATTTGCCTTGCACTGAGTTCATTTCACCTGAGAAATAAAACATACTATTATAATTAATAGAGGATAACTAAGTAACATACCAATATACATAATTTGAATACAGCTGTCTGTTTAGCTGGAGCACAGTATTTCTAGAGGGTTTGTAGGCTATATTTCTGACTTTATACTGTCACTGAAATTCAAGACAGTTTATAGCCAGATGTCTCACCATCAATATATGCATATGTGCCTACACATATAGAGACATACAAACACATCTAAGAGAGTCCTAAACTGAATTCCTGAGTGGAACTGATTTAACCTATCTGGCACTGTGTGGAACTACTTTGCCTATAATTTCTTAAATTCTTAATGTCTGAATTCCCTGTCTAGTTTTAAGTATATAAAGCATACATGCTTATCTATATAATACAGATATAGACAGATCTAGACAAAATGCTTCAGTATAAACTTTCAAGGAGTAAGGCAAGTAGGCCTCTTTCTCCATGGCTTTGCAGCTTGCATTATGACTTCGTCTGCAGAGGATCTGTCAAGACTTAAAAAGACTGGTCTCGATTGTTTTTCTTTTTTACACAATACAGTTTACCTGAGAGAAAATGCATGCGTTGAATCTCATTAAACTAAATCTGAATAAAAGATATTTTTACACTTTTAGCCAGCTCAATTCCCCTGTCACTTAACCAAGTAGATCCTTTTCCTTCATAGGGTTATGGAATTGCTTTGAAAAACTATGTAAATCCCTGTCTTTTTTTTTTTTTTTTTTTTTTTTTTGTGACTGAAAAGCGATATGAAAGCAGATTAAAGCTTCCTATTATTGACCAAACAAGTTTTGGGGCATATTAAGAAGCCCTTAAAGGACTCACCAATACAAGCCTTAGGCAGAAAGTCAGGAAACGTGTAGGTGAAGTTGAAATACAAGAGAACAATTAAATTAAATTATGCCCTGTAAGAAATGATGGGAAAAAGAGAAGCAACAAATAATTAAGGTACTGTGAAACTCAGAATGGGAACTTTTAACTCTTGCAACTCCTGGCTGTTCCCCAGCACTGAGAAAGCTTCATCAAATCTCAATACAAATGAAAAACACAGTTCTGGAGGAAAGAACATTGGCTACTTTTATAATCATAGTCTAACAACATTTTTATGCTCAGCAGCTTGGACACTTAATGGGAAATATAGTCTGTGCCATCTTTATACAATCTGCTAGCTCGAGTGCGTGCCAGATGCAAGCAAATCATTACAGGTATGCATGTTCCCATACATGAGTGCATGAGTTCATGTAATGAGTGTTCACAACATTTCTGTAAAAAGAACAGATGAAAATTCACATTCCTCGCATCCTGTACTGGCTAGCAAATAGTTTTCCTTATTTTCTCTGTTACAATTGGTTGTATAAGTACTCAACGCTATGTGCTGTGTGCAACAACTTTCAGAAATTAAGAGCTAAATTCACAAACAAGTCCCAGTTCTAGCCAAGAGTTTTAAATTCAGTTCAAAGAAACCAGTGTTCACAAATTGTGCACTAAATTAGAATAAGCAGTATATAAATTCATCATTAGCTAACAAAGATAAACAAAAATTAGTTGATTACTTTATTTGCAGTCACCCATTTAGCCTGCATCTACACTGGTAAATAAAACGGGTCAGACACCATTCTCTGCCCCTACAATTAACTGTTGCAGCCTGTGCCAAACTCTCCAAGCCCTCAAAACAGTGTGGCCAGTTCCAAACTAACTTGTGAGCGATGACCAGTCATCCTGAGCCCTGAATTATGCTGATGCATTTGTTTGGGAAAGTGGTAGCTGGCGCAAAGCAACACTGTGCCTTTTACCTGCTGACTGCAGCGCAGTATGGAGAATTGTGTGCTGCTGCTCAGAACCATGACTAGACTCTTTTACTTATTTATATACTTGTAAGTCAGCAAAACTCTCTTTGTCTTATTGACTAAAGTAATGTACACATCTTCCCTCTCTTGGATCACAAATGAGTAAAACTTTTACCAAGTTCCCAATAGGTTTCTCCCTTTTCCGATCTTTTTTCCCAAGGGCATTTCAATAGCGTGTGGATTGAGTCAAAGAACAAATCACATAAGAAGTATAGGCATCATATATCTGATAAGAAGGGTTTTTCTGGAAATCTCTTTCAGAGAAAACACTAACTTGTTCTCTTCCAGTTCCATTTCTCATGACATATTTCACAGTTACATTCTTCTAATGCCAAATTGCACAAAGTTTGCATTATAGAGTTAAAAACTTCTTTCAATTATTTTCATGTCTCATTACAAACACAAAAGTCAGAAGATCCATGAATTTGAACCATAACAGTTTATGCAAATATATTTCAGCCTAAAAGGCATTCGTTATACTTTTAAAATTGAAAAATAACAAATTAACATATAATAACAAATTCTGTTATTACCATGCAAAAACTGGCATGTGTCTAAGCATCAGCCTCTCTCCAAAGCAGAGAAACTTTTTTTTCTTTTGACTCTGTGATCATTCATACTCAAAATACCTGTCAAGAAGTGTACCATTAGAAGATTTGAGCCATTTAAAGTGGTTGCTGGAACTTGTTCCTGTCTTATACAGAAATTACATTATGCATATCAGATTACAGGTACTGTTAAGTAGAGCTCCACGACTCTTGTGTGATTTCTGAAAATAGGAAGCAAGCAGAAATAATATTCAGAGAGAGGAAGAATAGGAAATAAAATCTTAACAAGAAGTAAAACACCTCAGAAATATGTAGGACAAAAAAAGACACAGTGCTTCAACTTATTGAGTATTGCTTCTTCTCATTGAAAGATGGCTGGTTCTTAATTACAGCCCCCCCCCTCCTTGGACTAGTAATAGGTATCAGTTAATTTAAGCAGTTGTGTTAAGAATGTAAGGAATTTGAGAAATACTGCAATATACATAGAAATCTTCCAGTCTGGATGAACAATTTATTAGCTGAAACATGATCAGATTCTTCTGGAACAAAACGCCCAGAGAGATGCTACTGGAATTGTCTCACAAAAGATTTCTTGGGGAAGGTGCTGGAGCGCACAAGCAGGGTGTGCTGACTTCTGCAACTTTTATAAGCAACCTAACACCCTTCAAGAAAAGAGACTATAGACAAAAACATTATGTGAGACTGTTGAAAAAACTGTGCTGGAGTAGTGTTTTACATAGCAGGCAAAAGCTAAAATTGTGTCTGGAGAATGACACAAAACTGCAATCCATGTTATACATCAGTCTGCAACAGTTTACAACCACTAGTGCTTGCATAATGTGCATGAAGATGTTAACAGAAACGCCACCGGACGATGGCCAATGCAGTGATACCGCCTATAGGACAGATAATGCAAAGGTCTATGAGAATTACTCCTGAGAAAGAAAAGCAAGTGGGAATAAAATCCAACACCACAAAAAAAAAGGCGCACACACACACACACACACACACACACCCCCAAATAAAATAGCTCATGTATGGCAACCTACATAAACTGTGGCAAGCACTATCAGTCTAGGCAGCACCTAAACTTGGAAGAAGTTGCAAAAATGATTACGTTATATCACTTCGCAAGTTTTTGCGCAGATTAAAAGGTAAATGTGAAAAGCAAGTGCACCACTGTCGAAAAGGATAAGAAAAGTAACATGAGTTCAAAGAAGTTTTTCACAGGAAGACTGGATAAACACTGCAACAGAAAATAAACTGATTATCAGTGTGAACGTATGAGAGGTGTTTATTTGTTCCAAGTTTGACCGTGACACAGACTCCAATGTGGTGCCAGGAACAGCAGTATTAGCACTGAGCCATGGGCAGGCTAAGCTGTTAAGAGCTGGTAATAGTGATTTTATCTTAATGTAGCATTCACTTGAAACAAAAGATACATCTAAAAAAATGGAAAAGGGCAAGATTTTAAGAGAGAGGAAAAGTAACTGCCTTTACTGGGTTCAGACCCAAGTCATTTCTGTCATCTTATCAACGTGTTGACCACAACAGAGGGAGAATGAGAAGCTTTTTTCCTATAAACTTGGAACTAAATAAAAAAGTGTATACAAGGACCCATCCACCTACCCTCAAATATGAATTAAGGCGCCAGTAATTACTACCAAGTGCTAAAAAATAGCTCCGTCCCAATCAAATACTGCAGTTGTAAATGGCACAGGTGCCACAGACATGTGGTCCTCACCAGGGGAGTCCTGAAAGCTCAGGCAGTGCTGCAGACACTGCACAACTGAATTGGACATTACTACTTATTCTTGTAAGTGTTTGAAAACTATGTGACATACAAACATGGATCATTATTAATCATAACTCTATCTGTCTGGGAAAAGACGACATGGGGGACTGTTTCTGCCAAGAATGTAGAGGCTTGTCCCACACAGCACAGATCAGTTCAAATGCTTCAGACACTGGGCTTCTGTTCCAGGCTCTCAGTAATTAATGCACATCATTTAAAAATAAAAATAAGAACAGGAAAACACTTGGTTTCAGTAACTGATCAGAATTCATGAAAAACTGAATAACAATGATTTTGGATTATTCTGTCACATGAAGGAAGACATTTTTAGTTATTATGACTGCTAAGCAGTAGTTCAGCTGAAACAGATGAAAGCAGAGTTGGGTTTAGTTTTAGAGTCTGCAACCTATTCACCTTGAACCAAGGTCTGGTCCTGATAGAATAATGGAATAATTTCAAAGCAAAAATTTACGCTATTCTAAATTCATTTAACTCCCTGAATTTCTTGCTAACTTATCTCTATCTTAACTTACATCCATCACCCTTGCCCTGAAATTAAATGCGCTTCAACCAAAAAACGGAGACAGTAGACTGCACAACCTAAAATATAGTTCGTATGTGGTCAGATTTTCAAAATAGCTTTAAATTAAATAAAAGTAATAAACAGTACTAACACAAAGCAGAGTTCAGGTGGATTGAGTACAAATAGTTAACAAAATAATTGTCATGAACCTTTGTGAAATGGAACTACTGAATAATGCCATTTTGTCAATTGGTATGCAGCAATGGCAGCAACGATAGCAGCTTTGTGTTAGAGGATCAAGTCTCCTGCAGATCCCTATTCTGCTCTTCCTCTTACATTCTACTGCACTGTCTCTCAATGCAGCATTGTTTGATGCGTTAAATCTCCAAAGCCTAACTCCTGAAAGATTTTGAAGTCAAGTTCATTTTTTATTTTCTTGAGAACAATTTGAGATGAGGATTAAAAAAAAAAAAGCTCTAAATATATACCATGAAAAAATAATATAGTTGTTATTGTCATTGCTAGGGTATACACAGATAATTTTAGAATCAGAACTCTTTGCAGTTTTAATGCAAAAAAAAGTTTAGTTTCAAAAAAATACTAAAAACATGGCTAAATTCAACCCTTCTTACAGATGAAAGAACAGCACAAATTAAACTGCACAATTGAACCTAAGAACCTCACTTCCTGGTTTTGTACAAAATGCTCTTCTTTATACTACATCTGTATGTTTATATATTCTAAATATAATTGGTTTAGTGCTACAGGCCATGCTAAAACAGACAGACAGATATACACATTTTATGTGAACACAAAGTTATTGACTCAGCTAATTAGAAAGTAAAATAATATAAATAAAAATCCTAGAAAGAATTACATAAAGCTTAATTTTAAAAAATAAAAATACCAAATATTTTCAAAATTCCTTTAAGAAGTTGCTATAAGCAATTCTTGAAAAATAAGATAAAAATAAATAAATTGAACATCTTTTGGTAATCACTACTGAGAAAACTATTCAGTTTTGATTCTAGTGCATCAGTGGATAGCACAGGATTTTACTTTTTCTAAAAGCTATGTTTGGCTTTGGTATCTTTCCAGAGAAGTGCTTTTTTATGTGATTATGTCCAGTACTTATATCTTTAATATTCTTGGGATATATTTTTTCTACAGCTAAGTAGCTTCTACTAACACTTAAAAAAAAAAAAAAGAAAGAAAGAAAAAAGGACTGAAAATGTTTGGGGTTTTAAGGGGGAAAGAAAACAAATTAAAGAATAAAAATCCCTACTGTAACATGTTTAATACTACAAATTTCAAGGGTCTTTTGTTTTGGTTGGGTGGTTGCGAAAAGCAAAATATCGAGTACTAATCAAGCTGCATGCAATAAAAGTTCTCTTATGGCTTCTTAAAAGTTTCCAGCAAAGCAAGACACAAAACCACAGAAAAATCAAAAGTTACACGATGCCATGCATGATGAATGACAACATTTTGCTTCTTATATTGCTCTTTGGGAGATAGTTTTGAAAAGGATGAGACATTTTTGCAGAAGGCAATACTTGAGGCAACGTAGCTCTTTCTGAGGTTACTTGGTAGTTACCAAGTACTAAAAGCTCAGAGATTCAACTGGAAAAAGCCCCTGCAAACTTCAAAATAAAATACATAAATAAGACAATACATACACATGCACACACAATCTGTATGCTTTTTTCTTATTTATAGCTGTGATATAGCATAGCACATATTGCTATGCCAAACCATGAAACTGGGGCACCTATTGACATTCAACACAGCATCCTCTCCTCAGGTATGTTTCAGATAAACTAGCAGCTAATTATCAAACCGAAGTACATCTTGCATCAAAAGGTATCATACAACTAAATTTTAACAACACTTGAAAGAGTGGAAAATCAGCGAGTAGTTACATGGTAACTGCTGTAATACATTTAGAGGTTTTCTGAACAACTACCAAAGGATTATTGCCCATAGTCGTAGAGCTTCTGAACTCCCAACAGATTATTGCTGTAACATCTGTTTCCCCAGTGTTCACATCACTGCCTTTTTTTCTAGGTTATTATTCTAACAATCATTACAATTTTAGCAAGATAGAGGATTATTTTAGATGATTGTTGGATCTCTGGCCTCCATTACATATGGAGGACCTAGCTCACTTGGCAAAGGTGATACTTGCATGCATTTAAATCTTTTCATTCTCCTTCACTCTCATGGCTCAATTGAGGCATCAGGATTTCCAACTCATACAGTGTGTGCCGGCATGAACTGCAAACACACTGTATCCCATGCTAATCCTCTTGTCCTACTTCCTCCCTGTATTTTATTCTTTCACATTATTTTATTTACTGCTAATTATTAGCAGTAACACTACTGATTTCCCTTCAGCCCTTCTTCCAAGCCTCTTCAAATAGCAAGTACAATGAACACTACTGTAGTTTATTTTGAACAGGAAAAAAAAAGAAAAAAGAAAAAAAGAAAACCTACTTCTACATCAGCATTTAAAGCACATGTATTTAACATGTCAAGACATACTGTAATGCCAAGATATCATTACTGTAGAACTTCATTTCTCATATGGCATTGTGTTACCCAGATATTCAAACCTATTTTTTGGATTATCCAAGCTGAGATGGGCCACAATCATCACAACTTCTAGCTCCTCCAGATCTTTAAGCGTGAATAAAATCATTTTAAAATATTATTTTTAAAAGATTTTTTTAAATATTTTTAGAAAAAGGGAGGGGGGAGAGGTGATTTTTTTCTGCTTTGTATTCCATTTTGCCACTGGCTTAATATAACACTTTGGAAAACTCACTTAACTCAGTTCTGTAATTTTGAGGAAGTCTGGTAAACTCAGTGAATTAGTCACACTACTAATCTCTCAGAAATATAAAGAAATTTTCCTCGCTTCCCCCAAGATTATTTTAGCTGTTCTCATACTTCCCAGATTACAGGTTGATCACCCATGATCTCAGGTTTTTTGCTGCAGTGCCTGAACTACTGGGCTCCCAGTGATGTGTGCCTAGAGATCCCCAGGGTCACCAGCGGCGATATTTATCTTTCTGACTCACAGCCAGGCAGTACCTAGGGCACATACACAGTGTGGGCTGGAAGGGGCTCCTTCCTGGGATAAAACCTGACTGTATCCCTCTGTGCACCATTACCTGCTATCGCTTGACCCAGTGCACACTCTCTCATACATTGAGTAACCAAAAGTGGAAAGCTCTGTGTGAAGCCCTGAGTACATCGCATGGAAGTTACGTTAGAGGATTTTCATCCAGTAATGATTTAAACATTTGATACAAAGCTTGTTGAGACTGACAGACTGTCTGTTCAAGCAAGCCAAAAAGCCAAAGTTATGAAGAGAGCAAATTCTCTAAGCAGTGGAAATGCTGAACTAAAACAATCAAGTGTGACAATATTGCTAAAAAGAGCTTGTGTTTTAAATAGTGCTACATGACTTTGCTTATAGCAAGTTGAAAATTCAGTGTCTGTATGACATTTCCACAAACTAACCTTTAACAATTCTATGTACAATGGCTCTACATGCAATTACTAATAATGTTACGAATTAAAAAATAAAATAAAAAGGTTCTCAGAAATTCTGACAAACACAGAATACTTCTCAACTTTGTTCTGCATGCAAGTTACCATGCTTTACCCTCTCTCTTGCAATAACCACCTGAATGACTTAGACAAGCTTGCCTTAATCTGCTTTCCAGCTTATGGCACAGTCTGTGTTTTTGGCTGAATGTGGCCCTAAAGTGATTAAGATATCAGACCATCTGTATGTAAAATACTCTCACAAACACATCATACAGGAAAATTATTTTCTGATTTACATATTCATGTTATTTAAAAAAATAATTTGAAAGATATATTTCCAAATATAGCCACTAAATGGTCTTTTCTATGAAGCTGTCCTTAGTAGTAGAACACCAGATAAAGCAAGGATGCAATTAAACAGGAAATATACCTGGTTTACAGTATATGCTTATGTTTGCTGCTAAAGAATAATAATGAGATACAGAAACTGTAAGCTTAGAGTTATGGCCCTAGTGACATCAGTGTATAGTATCTATTTATCCATTGAAGTAAAAATATAGCACAGAGACAGAAGAGAACTATGCTGAGCACTTTGAGTGGAGAGAGTTTACAAGTTTTTAGAAAGTGATTGTATCACTGTTTACTAATGAAGTAGATAAATACAAAATACTTTCTTGTTTCAGAAGGATCATAGAATAAAATGGAAAGTACTCTTGTGGAAGATTATGTATTAAAAGATAGAAAACCAAAGAGAAGAACATATGGCCATTTTCACAATGAGCAGTGTTTAAAGATTTTACAGTATCTGTGTTGAGCCCTGGATTATTCAACATGTTCAAGAAACTATATGGAAGAAGAAATGAATAATGATGTATCAAAGTTTAATGACTATATAAAATTACTCAGGATAGTGAAAAGTAAAGCTAAATGTAAAAGATGTGCAGCTTGATAAAATGAGAAATAAGGTTAAATGTTGATAAAAGTCACTCATTATGATAGGTTCTAAATTCTTATAATCTCTTCAGAAAAAAAAAAAAATTGGAATCCCTGCTCCGTAGCAGCTGAAAGGAAAATAATCTTTAGAATTGTTAGAAAGGAATAGAGAACAAATTATTAGGCCACTCACCATATAACTCTATGGTGATTGCACATCTTGAGTATTACACAATGTCCACGCCATCTAAAAAATATACAACTGAACCGCATCTAAACTAAATATATTGTACAAAGAAAGACAGCAAGGATGATCAAAGGCACGAACAGCTTCCAAGAGCAGCTTAGTGGGCTATAAAAATCATGAATGGTATAAAGAAGTTGAATAAGGAAGGATTATTTACCGTTTCACATAATGCAAGCAGGATGGGACACCAAACGAATTACTGCATGTCAGCTTTAAAATAAACAAAGCAAATACTTTCTTACACAGCACATGAACTGTGAAATCCATTATACTTTGTAGATTCAAAGTGTTTCTGGAAGTCTCAGCAGAAGGACCAAATACATATTAATCAACGAACATTACAGTCAAGGAACTTCTTAGTAAAGAACGTGAATATAATTTAATTTTGGTCCCTGAGCTAAAGAACAAGATCATGCCTCTTCTTGAAAAGTTTATCTGGGGGAGAAGGATTCCCAAAAAGACATTCTTCCAAGACATGCCATAAATCAAAAGCAGTTTATATTCCAACCAGCCAACGTAGGATGCCATGGAAGCTAGATGTATTAATGGATTACAAAAGAGATATAAGGAGATAGGGCCACAGGGCCATTATTAAATACAGTAGTCTGAAATGCATTCTCAAACCTTAAACATTGATTACTGGAAGACAGAGGGTATACAAAAGTAGGAATTTGTTTTACCTTTACATTATCAAACACCTCCTATTAAAAACAAGGTAGTCACATAGATTAGAAAGAAGAAATCTTATATTTTGTAGAAGCTTCTGTTTCTCTACACATTCTAAAGAACAAAGGAAAGCTCTCAGGTTATACAAGGTAACTCTAGGGCTAAAAATTCCCTCTAGATGCAACATTCCCAATTAAGAAATTTGGCTATACCTTCTGCATCCAAGGGTTTTCTACTGAATTTTTTCAATGAAGAACAATAATTTTGTTAACTATTTAAGAATAGCCTATCTCATAGTAAAAATTCAGAGTTCCCATAAAAATTTTATCTATTTTTATTAAGGACGTCTTAAGTGTTTTAAGGAGAGGATAACAGAAGAGCCATATAGAGCAGTGAAGTGAGCAGAAGTGAATGCTGAGAAACCACAACCTTAATTTGGAAATAGAAAGGTTAATTCTTTACAAAAAAACCCACCAACAACAACAAAAAAATTCCCATAAAGAAAGTGAATTATCCCTTCGTGTTAGTAATTCCCCACTTTTAGGACAGAAAAAACCTTACGGTTTATCACCATTTTATTTCCATCTCCAATCTGAAAATTGCTTTAAAGAAGGATTAATTCAAGCTAGCAAGTGACTACTAGTGTTGACAATAATTTGAAATAGCAGTAGATTTTAACTACAACAATAATAGCATTAAATACGCTGACAGTGAAGAAGAAAATTTTGACGTATAGCCTTGCATACTTCCATCCGTAAAATAAATCTGCAGACTGTGGTCACTACAGCAGGACTTGACACTGTTGTAGAGACATCTGCTGCACTGACCCTCTGCCAGCAAAAACACAGTAGTGACAAAAGCTTTAGGGCTGTTGTCTCTATAAAACAAGAAGGAAAATGATTAATTCTCTGTAAAGACTCAAATACATCCAGGAAATTGGTCCAGTCTTAATGATACCTATTCTATTAGATAAAAACTAGAGAGTTAAAATACCCTCAAAGTGGCAGACTTTCCTTCATTTTGCAATAGCAACTCACAGTACAGCAGTTATACGATTTAGGATATGATATACGGCGTGCAGTTATAAGATTTATGAATGCCAGTAAGAAAGAACATACCATACGGTAACATGAATAAGCCTTCAAGACTTGATTCAGATATCACAACCAAATTTACTTTTTAAGGGTAGTAATCAAAGACTTATCTGTGTTCTTTTCATTATACATATTTCAAAAATTATGACTTTTTATATATCAAATGACTTACCATGTCATATAAATAATGGTAAAATAATATTTAAAAAAAGATTACTTCTGTCTACAACATGCCTGTGATACTAAACAAGAGTGTGCTTATCTTTGAACAAAATACATTTCTGTAGGAAACAAATACAACTTTCAAGTATCCAAGGGGGAATTACAGTCCACAGCAAGACATAAAAATCACTGACAAAATAAATCATCTGAGCAAATCTTAATTTCATGAAACTCTTTGTCCTCCCACAGCTACAGCAAACAGAGGACTCCAAGGATTAATCATGTATAAAACTCAAAGACTTCTAGCAGCATTAAGGACCCTTAACTCCTAAGAACTAACTGTGCATTACAGGTCCTGTACTTTTTTTTAATCACCTTCTTTTTATCCTTTTATCACCTATCACAGTGATCAGTTTCACAAAGGATGTAAGCAATCCCTTAATTTTATTTAAACACAGAATTATACCTAAGTCTGTATTTGAAAATAAAGCATATACTTTATTTTCATATAAAAACATGTGTTTTATATTTCATTGAACCTGACATAGTGTTAAGTGCCACTGAACAGGCTGGAGAGGTGGGCGGAGAGGAACCTCATGAAGTTCAACAAAGGCAAGTGCAGGGTCCTGCACCTGGGGAGGAATAACCCCATGCACCAGGACAGGTTGGGGGTTGACCTGCTGGAAAGCAGCTCTGAGGAGAAGGACCTGGGAGTGCTGGTGGACACCAAGTTAAGCATGAGGCAGCAATGTGCCCCTGTGGCCAAGAAGGCCAATGGTATCCTGGGGTGCATCAGGAAGAGTGTTGCCAGCAGGTCGAGGGAGGTGATTCTCCCCCTCTACTCAGCCCTGGGGAGGCCCCATCTGGAGTACTGCGTCCAGTTCTGGGCTCCCCAGTACAAGAGGGATGTGGCACTACTGGAGCAAGTCCAGCGAAGGGCCACAAAGATGATTAGGGGACTGGAGCATCTCTCTTATGAGGAAAGGCTGAGAGAGCTTGGCCTGTTTAGCCTGGAGAAGAGAAGGCTGAGAGGAGATCTTATCAATGCAGACAAATATCTTAAGGGAGGGTGCTGAGAGGATGGAGCCAGACTCTTTTCAGTGGTGCCCAGCAACAGAACAAGAGACAACGGGCACAAACTGAAACACAGGAAGTCCCCTCCGAACACGAGGAAAAACTTTTTCACTGTGAGGGTGACAGAGCACTGGAAGAGGTTGCCCAGAGAGGTTGTGGAGTCTCCTTCTCTGGAGATATTCAAAACCCACCTGGACACAATCCTGTGCAACATGCTCTAGGTGACCCTGCTTGAGCAGGGGGGTTGGACTAGATGATCTCCAGAGGTCCCTTCAAACCTCAACCGTTCTGTGATTCTGTGAAGTAGAAGATTTCACTTGAAAAGCAAACATTTGAAAGAACTTGTGCACTTGGAGAAGAATCGTTGCTTCTGCACAGGAGCTCTGGCAGCAGCAGCAACCCAGAACCAAGAAGCTCCGTTTTAAATGCAAGCAAACGCTTCAAAGTGAAGAGCAGAACTCCAGTTTGCAGAGAAGTTGAACAAGTTTCCTCTGCAAGTGCAAAAAAGAAGACTGTTCCTGCTCTAGAGACACCTCTTGAAATTGGCTGTTCTCACAAATTGGGCAACTGATCCCCAGATGAAAAGGAACATGTGCACATGCACACATACACACACGCACACACCCCTCTGTCTTCTGTACGTTTAGAACAGTTGCCACTGTTACACGGAGGTGAGTACACGTAGAAACTGGACATGTTTTAAAACCCTGAGCATTCTGAATATTGATAATCATTGAAATGAAGGAACGTCTTTTAAAACTATTTTGTTAAAAGAAAACATGAGTGCATATTTCTGAACTCAGTGGAAAGAGTTTAGCATTTGCCAAACATACCATAAATTTTCTGACCTCAGTAATAAATTTTCTTTCAATACTGAAGCCACTGGCATATACAAATTACTATGCATGCTACTTATTATAGTTTCAAATTGAAGGATTCTGTAATGCCAGAGCAAATAAAGCTTTTCCAAAAAGTCTTTTTAGTTTACAAGACAAGCACCATGGGCTAACTCAAAGCAGCATTTATATTTTTGGTTTGTCTCTTCTAGTGGTTCGAAAGAAATTAACAAAAGATCTGTCCCATTCACTGTCACTTTCACAGGAAATTGTATTTTATTTTTAAGCTTACATTCATTGTAATGCCTTCATAAACAAGAAGAAGGAAAGGAAATACTCTTTTATTATTTCCTCTCTGTAGAGAAATTTCTCTCGCTCAAGCTCTAAAAAAAAAAAAAAAATTGCCATTGTAGTGGCAATGTTTTGATCAAAACTACTATGAACATCAAGAACGGTTAGATCGTAGTTTTTGATTTAGTATAAAAGGAATTGTATTATAATGCTGTTGAGCGATGTTATGACAACAGCCACTGCCAATTAACAAAAAAAAAATCATAAATTTCACTTGGACCTTTCTCTGCTATACGAAAGAGTTAAGTTTCACCTGGACATTGAAATACAAACCTTTTGGGAAATAGCAGGAAGCTGTGTGGTAAAAGCTCTACCTTCTCCAATAGCAACAGTGCGGGTGGCGTTCTACCTTCAGCTAGGAGGAGAGAACAGCGCCCACAAAAAGAGGAGAGAAGGGAAAACATGAGTAGTATTTTGAATGGAGACCTTGCCATGGTCTTTCCTCCCTCCCATAAGTGGGTTCACGCGGCCCAGCCTTCGTGGGCATACAGGGCCTAGCAAAGGCTGCTAGAGCTGCAATAACTTGACAAGAGCTAGCCTTTACCATGGAAACGGGAGCGCACATAATGGCATTTGCTTCATCAGAAAGCAGCAGCACTTGGACACCCACCTGGCAGCCAAAGCAGCAAATGAGAGCAATGCAAGCCATCGGGAATCAGATGAAGAAACCCATTTTGCCATAGCAAACTATCACTAACAATGAAAAACATACTCATCTGTGATTTGGAAACCGGAAACGAGAAACCACAGAATCACAGGCAAAAGAAATAAGGGGACCTGGATTTCACCTGCCCTTGTAAACAAGGAGAAGAAACACCAGTCATGTTCTTAAAAACAATATGGGCCTATCTGTGTTAAATCAGTGTAAGAGAACTGAGAATATGACCTAAAAAGTTCACTATCCTCCAATTCCTGCCACAGCATCACTAGCTTTATAGATCATAATTCATATTCGTTAGAATACTGAAAAAGGAGTAATGGGAAAGCATTTTGGGTTATCCAGTAGCCAGGTACAAGGGGTCCTCTTCAGTTTTAGGAACTTAAGAGTTAATTTTTCTTAGATGTTCTGAAGATTACGCCTGCTACGCAGCCTTTGTTCTGTTAATTATAACCGAGTTTCTAGACACGTCACATTAAAAAGGCATCTCTCTTGAGACAATTTACTGATGTCTGAGAATAAAACTGTCACACTGAAGTCAATGAAATTTTAAAAAGAGTATTCATACTTCACATCCAGGTGTTTCATGAGACAAGGTGTACACTCACTAATGTTTACGCAATCGATACAAAATTATTAAAATGGTATTTTTCCCATTATGGATATTTTTTGTAATCAGTTCCTTGATATTTTTACCCAGTGTTCTGCACAATGCTTCAGAGCACAGACTCTTTACAGAATGATTAAAGAGAATGTAAAATACACCCACCTACTTGTATTTATGTGACACCAGAAAATTGTTCTTGTGGAAAATTGCCAGACTACACAAGAAAAAAAAATTTTTTTAACAAAATGTTGCATTTTTTAAGTTCACTAAAGGGAACAGAGGGATTTGTGACCAGCTTGCTACTTTTTAAAAGTTGCACAAGGGCTTTTTTAATTGGCAAATCTGTAAGTGCAGCTTAAATACCTGTTGAAATCTGTGCATGATGCGATTTATAAAAGGTTTACCAGATTCTTCACTTCAATGTTTTTGGAAATGCACAGATGGCACTGTATTTTGGGGGTTACTTGTTCCTAAATCACTGTCTAAAGTAAACATAAGTGATTTATGAATACATACACTTACCCGTTCTTTCAACTCCAAGCTGGGATTTGTTAACATAGTTCGGCATCACACAGGATTCTTGTTCCTTACTCTACCGTGTCTGCCAGCTTAGACCTTAACCCAGATGAAAGGAGATACTGTTACTATGGAGGGACTTCAAATTTCCAAAATGGCTCTGCTGCAGATTGTGAAACCTGTTTTGCAATAGAGAACTAACACTATTGGTGAAAAGACACTGTCGTCTGTGATTTGGAAACAGAACACTACAAGATCTTAGTGAAAAGAGAAATGAAGAATAATCTGGATCCTCTAATATTATGCTCTTTGTCAAAGGCATAAGGTTTTGTTTGGTTGTGTTGAAATACCTATTCGAATAAGTTACCTTGCCATGTGACCCAGATCATTCTAGATTTTGTACAGTGCTAAGCTGTTTTTTAAATCAGAATGAAAGCTGGCCTAAATCACACCAACAATTTAAATGCCTCACAACAAGCCAAGATACCTTATTCAACAATCCATACTCATTTCACCAGAAATAACAATAAATTTGAGGGGTTTTTTTCAGTAAATTAGCTCCATAATAATAATTTAAGGAAACTCTTGAGTGAAGAGACAGGTAGTAGTCGGGTATGTAATTGTATGAAACATAGCTCTTATATGTAAGTTACTTCACAAATTTCTACACTAGACACTAGTCCCCTTACAGCCATTTTATACGAATGAACTGTGAATTAAAGTATTTTCCAACATACCACATGAAAATACTACCAGTTACAGAAATTCAACAAAAATAAGACAACTTAATATGTAGGTTCAATGCTTAAAGTCAGACTAGTTCTAACAGAATGGCAAGCCAATTTCACAGAGCTGGCTGATAAGTGATCTTACGTACATCTCTATGGCATTCTTGGAAGTAATCTGAGAATGGAGTAAGATACCATATTCAAGCAATGTATTGAGTGTAGTAATCTAGACAAATTACTCCCAAAGCAAAAAAGTGGAGTTAGTCCACTGAAGCGTGCACATGTGCACAGGTGTGTGTGTGCGTGCACACTCCAAACCTCCGCAAGAAAACTGTCTCCTCTACAGCCTTTGCCTACTGGGAAGCCAAACTGATCAATCACAACTAATCAGAAACAGGGTGTCTTAATTTATGGAGCATCCACAGAGAACTGTTTTCTGACTTTGTTACATTAAAAAAAGTTAATTTTGCATTCTTAAATGGAAAAACAAATACTTTTTTTCTTTTTTCACCCCACATCTGTCATCACTAGTCTTCAGTAATATCTTCAAAGAATATTATCAGAAATTATTTGATGGCATGGCTGACTATGGATTTACTGCAGCTCTATCTTAATACTGGTTTTCCTCTTTATACTGGTTACACTGCTGTATGTGTTACATTCGATTTGTAATCAGAAATTAACAGCACAGAAACAAATGGAAGCGGAAAGAAGAAGAAGAAAGAGCACCAACCATTCATAAAATACAAAATATAACTTCATGTTTTTAAAGTGTACAACTTAAACATGCACAACACTCGGCCAAAGTTACAGAAATAATAAACTTGCTTCCAGCAACTTTATACAATTATTGATGCAACCTCAATCATCTGTAAGATATTCCATGAATAAAATTCAAGTCCCACCTCATTATCAAAGAATATTTTTAGTATCTATGAACATCTCTGATTATATTAAGAACTTTTTATGTAAGAAGCTCCAGGTGTGCTATAGTTTAAGAACATAATGGCTTTTAATACCAACAGGATTTTTTATGTTCAGGAGGATGCTGCAAAGTCTATTCATAGACTTAACACATTTATTGATTTACTGCTATGAATAAATAACATTGCTTGAAAGCTATTTCTACAAAAATCTAAAGAAATTTCCCCCAGTGAAGATACATGAGCCAAATCAATATACATGCTTATAATACACAGGATTTTTGTTTTTTGTTTTTTTCCTCCACACAAGCCTTCCTTCTCAGGATTTTTGATATTTGCTTGATGAATGACTGTAAATTTAAAAAAAAAAAAAAAAAAAAAAAAAACAGCCAGCTGCAGGAAGATAAACATATTGAGAGGATATATACTTGCATATGCAGTCAAAAAGAATCAAAAGGTTCTTAGACTAAAGAGTTTTGCACAGTCTCTACTCTGATAGAGTCCATGTTGATGACAGTTCTACTTCCATCTGTTTTATTATTATTAAATTTGGCACATTCAGTTATATTAAACAGTCTATTTGGTGGAGCTTCCTGAGACAAAAAAAGAATCTCTAAACCATCATGCACCACTCCTTGGGTTATTCAGTGCCAATGATGCAAAATCCTTCTACACAGGTTGATCCTACCGCTGTTCTTTGTTCAAATTCCCACTGACTACAAAGAAAGTTTACTGTATGGAGAAATCACAGTGAAATCACTTGAAAATGACTAAAGTTTCTGACCTGGCTAGGTAAAAGTTTTGAGGTTCAGCAGAAAAACAGGTCCAGGAAGAGCACCATCTATTTCAGCTTGTCACAAGTGTTTGGTTAAATTTTTGGTTACATAGAATAGTCACAGAAAGTCTGGGAGCATTAGCTAAACAGAGATACCTAATTTTCCCCTCCTTTTCACAGAGTAGATTTAAATCCCTATAGATTTAAAAGATTTAAATCCTTATATCCATATTTAAATCCCTATATCCACATTACTATAGTTTTTTGCTATATGCATGCAGCGTTCACATGCATCACATTTGCAATTACATGTGCACATACACAAAAAAAGAAACTTGAAGAAACTTGTCCAATAGAAGATAAAACTTGTAAAGTCACACACTCAAAAGTCAGGAAATGCCACATAATGCTGTATATATTTTATATTTTTATTTTATTGCTTTTGTGAAGACAGGTTTGTTGAAAGAACTTTTTATTTGAGCTTAGGAACATCAAAACTATATGAAACGTTGATTTATCTGAATGAGTAATACTGAAAGTTTGAATGGGAAAAAAAAAAGGACAAAAAATAATCTGTTCTTATTCTCTGAGGAAAGAGACACCATTTCCAGTCAATAACTACTAACTCAACACTTGATTCTACAAGTAACAGGCAGAGAATGATAGGATAGGTAGGGAAACGGAAGAGAGCAAAAAAGAAGAAAAAAAAGCAGGGAAGAAAGAGAAGAAAAACCTACCAGACCATTTCTTCTGCAGCACCTCCACATTAAAAAAAAGAAGAAAAAATAAAAGAAAAAAAAAGAAAAAAGAAAAAAGAAAAAAAGAAAACCAACTATGCCTTAGGTTATATTAGAGTTTACCAGAATTATAGGCTTGGCTCTGCAAAAATATCAGTGAAGTAAGCAGAGAAAACACTGCAGCTAGAGGTGCAAGGATTAAGGGGAAAATAACATATATATGTATTAATTCCCAGTTTCAAAAGGATATCTTTTAGTGCAGACCAGACAATCAAAACGTAGCAGCCCAATTTTTCCAGAGATCAAATTATAAAGTAGATGTCATTATTTCTTCCTGAAGTGTTCATGAACGCATTTTTTTTTTCAAGAAACAAAATTAGTATCATGATTTGGCTAACCAAAAGGGGACAAGCTAAAATTGAGAAAAATATTGAAAATATCAAAGAACTTTCTTCAAAACACAATCCTAAAATAGATTCAGTTATACCATACATTTATTTAGTACTCTATTTTCCCTTTGAAATGACATATTAATCATCTATATTGTTGGCATCTGTCACGGGAGTACTTTGAAGATAGGAGAAGAATTATTTTGCTTCCTTATCACCAGTGTGGATCACAGCCTCTTATCCTAAAAATCTCTATGTGACATTTTATAATGAGCTTTTCTGGCCTCCCTGGGGAGCCATTAATCCTCAAATGTGCAACCATCAAATTTATTGTGCATTATACATTCTATACTCCTGTCTTTCCCTGTACATACTATTGTGACTATAATTAGGGGGGGGGATCAGGACTGCAGAGCTATGGAGCCACACACTCTTCTAATACTTAAGTATTACTGTACATGATGAATATCATTATTTTAAAATATCTATATTTTATTATAGTTGAGATTTTTCTTATGAAATGTTAAACCATATTGCACGTTACCTTTTAATATTTAAATTATTTTAAATATTTCTTAAATCATACTTCTTTTTAACATTCATTTCATTTTCTATAACCTGACTTTCATGAGTATCAACTCATAAATAGTGCCAAAAAATTCCCCAAGGCTGTTCAGCCTCCAAAGAATTTTCCTTTCTTTGAAGAGCTGTACAACAGGAGATCTTCATACAAACAAGACATCTCATCTACCAGCTGTTTCCCATCCAGGACAGATTTTGCCTTTGAAAGGTGTTAGCAAGCCCGCTGGCTTTGGGCTGCCTCGTTCAGCTGCTCACCATTGATAATGAACCTTCCCCGTGTTCTATGAACCTGCTACTAGTTATTGTGGGGTTGCCACACAGAGAGGAATGCAAATCCTCTTGTAAAAATTCCAATTATACGATTCTTACCCAGAGCTGTTTTATGAATGCTGTCACAAGCTGAGAGCACAGAGCATGCATCTTCCTGGGAAATAAAATCATTAAAAAAGAAAAAAAAAGGACATGAATTCAAAATTTGCTTTTGTTTTTCAACTTTAAGATTAGTCAGTGACTTGATGCTAGAAAGATCAGATCTAACATGCAAACCACTGAATAACAAAAACTTATTCTGATTTGACTACATGTATGCATTTCCAAGTGCTCGCCATTATGATAGCTCTAGCAGAAGACAAAGCAACTGGAAGCTCCAAATGAAAAATAGTAAATGTCTAGATTAAAACTATTTATTCTGTTCAGAAAAGCACTTATGTAAGTCTTTTTAAGACTAGAAAACTCTACCTTCAGTGCAACTAACTATTGAGTGATAACAGCAGCTGCTGATTCATAGAGACTGTCTTTCTGCAGCAGATTAGTTTGGAAACAAACATTCAGTAGCAAAATAAAAGCATATGACTGATTTTTTTTTAAACTCTATTCACTGAGGATATATTAATGTTCCAGTATTGTTAGGCATACCATGAGGCAAAGACAATACATTATAATAGTAGAAAAGGCAACTGGAAATTAATGAAGTATAGCTATCATCATTCAGTTTTCATTTATAATTAATCATCCAACTGTATTCACAAATTTTAAATTTTCCACCTTAGCATATCATTAGTTTTGGAGTGTAAGAATGGGATTCTAAATTTGAAGAAGTTGTCCAAAAAGAGACATTAAGCATTTTCTGAGTAATAAAGAGTTTTGTGGATATGTTTTAAAACAATCCAAGTTTTTTCATATTATATATCTTTGGTTCCTTGAGGTCAATTCACTAAGCTTCTCTTTGGTTATTAGCCATCCTATAATTTCTCTGATCTTAAAGCACAGATTACCCAGAAAACTCCCCTTTATTTCTATTTTAGGGATGCAGACCTTTACTGGGATTTTCAGGAAAAGACTCCCATATATCCTTGGACAGCGAGACATGTTTCCCTGCTAATCCTCTCTGAACCTGCGTGCAGCCTCTCCGTAATATCCACTACATCCATGCCTAGAACTACACACTCTTGCCCATGTGAAATACAGTAACTCATTTTCTATTTTCCTACCTTAGCAAATTTCTTAAGAAATATTCTTAAGCCTATGAGATGGAGGGAAGAATACAATGGTTTTCTAATTTTATTACTACTGCTTTTAGAGTGCCAGACTTTCAAAAAACAACGGACTAGAAAGCCTTATGTTCACAAGAATCTGAGGGACAGATTTTGGCATACTTTGTTTGGCATACCCTCGATACCTAATAACAAGAGGGATTTCTTTAATTTCAATGGTCTGAATGCAAATTAAGGTAGTACTTATTGTAAATATATATGAAAATTTTTTTTTCCTTCCACCTGTATTCAGCCAAGAAACATCTGTCCCTGTCCACCACAATGTAAAGACAAATTACATATTAGAATAGGACTGATTTCTGCTTAGCTCTTACATAACGACGCAAGAAGAGGATCAGGGGACTATTGCATCCCTTTTTCATCTACCAGGTGATGCAAGAGCTCATAATTTCAGCCTAAACCTCAAAGGTTATTCATTTTTCTCATTTCGACCAACTGAGCGTATGGAAAAGAACTCAGATAAGCTACAGAAATGAGGGCAGGAACATAGAGACTCTACAGAAAAAAGTGATACCACTTGGATCGTTGTTCTACAAAGGTTTGGAGAGGCGGGAAAAAGAAGAAATGGTGTATCTACCTTCAACTGAGTTAGCCCAATCATTTCCTCTTTCTAGCCGATTCAGTCTCTAAACTTATCTATCTGGTGCAAAATTCAGAACCCAAGCAGTGGTCTCTTGGTTTCCAGACAAAGAAAGCGAAGAAAGATGCTGCTTTTGCAACTAAACTGCCTTATTCATGCTGTGTGAAGTGAGATCAAAGTGAAGCTGGAAACAGTCTGGAGTTTTCCAAAGCATTTGTGAAAGTTACCAAGATAATAAAAGCAGCAGCTATTTTAGTATCTTAAGAAAAAAAACACACCTAGATCAACCAGTTAAATAACTGAGCCATTTTCATGATAAATAGCCCAGTACATGAAGTGATCAAAAAGCATTACTAATTTAAATGAAATTAAAATGTAATTGTCTAACTATGTAAAAGAGATGGACAAAAAGTGTGTCCATTCTATGCTTTTGGTTTTTTATCATAAAAATTCTCCTGGGAAAAAAAAGGACCCTATTGCAATTAAATACTAAATTTTAAAGAATTTTGCAATTAGTATGATATCAGACTTTATTCTACATTACTTTATCCACCAAGGCTGAAAAGTTTTTTTGCAATTGTCTGATGAGAGATGATAGAATTCTTTTCTACAGAACAGTTTTGAAGGTGTTTTTTTCCCCCTAAATAGTTTTCTCCTGGCACAGAAGTGAAAGACTGCACAACTCCTTTCAAAATATCCCTAGAAGCTAAAAAGAAAAAAAAAAAAAGACAGAATAACAACCCTTCTTCCCCATTATTTTCTGGAGGGAATTCACAAGCACGACAACTCAGAACGAATACACTTCTTACACAGACTATCACAGACAAACTTATATGCAAAAAGTTAAATGAAGGAATTCATGAAAGTGCTGTGCAGATTGACTACATATCCCAAGTTTCCCTATTAAATGTGTTCCATCTGCTTTGGGCACAGCTTCTTTATTCTTTCAGTGCTGTCTATTTATTCATCAAAAAAAAAAAATCACATGAGACCAGATGAAAGCAGAATTCTTCCTACTTAGTTGAAGTTGAGCATTGAGCTATTTTAAGAAAATGAAATTCCCTCTTATTAGAACCTTAGAAACTAAATGTATTTTCAAGGGTGAAATTCACTTTCATATGGAACACCAGTTAAAATACATAGACACCAATTTATACATGCTATGAATCTCATCTTATCTTGAAAACAAAAGTTCAGATCCACATAGCCTAAATTCTACTTATGTACCTGAGACCTTAGGTTTTGGAGGCTTACAGGCAGTCAATAAAGAAAAAAAAGAATGAGAAAGAAAAACATGGCCATACAATATCTAAAAACAAAAACCAACCCTGCCACACTATTATATACAGTTCTGAAGGAAAATATTAATTTTTTAAAATCTCCAATTTGAATATAATTTATACGATATGCTTTTTCAGGGCAAAGATTATATTTCACACAACACAATGTTTCATAGACCTTATTGGATTTTTTTTTTTGTTGCACAGTACAAGTCAAATTATTCCAAACTGTAAAGAAAACTTAAAACATCTAAGACTTACCCCATAATATTTTTTCCTATACTAAAACATGTTAAAAAAGGGAAGGGGGGCAGATTAACTCCCAGAATATTTCATAGCTAAAGAATTCTATGAACCTAATTCATTCCATTTAAATGACCTATGAAAAAATACAAATCTGCAGAAGTATGACTAGTCCTTTTTCTCCCATGAATTTCACATGCCTCTTATCTCAATGGCAAATCTCTCTTTTTCAACCTATTATCTAAAGCAATTACTAACCCAGGAAGAAAGATTTCTAACTCTAAATCAAAAAGTATTTTTAGGGATATAAATTCTGTATTTAAGAAAGGACACGTTCCTTAGGAAATTTATTTATACATTTATTTTTGATCAGAGTAGCTGTCCAGCATTTCTCAAATATGAATGAAATCATGACCATGATGGCAATTCTCCCATCGACTTAATTGGTGAGGATACTAGTAGGTCCTGATGGAAATAATTCTTCAAACACATGGTAAGGAGGGAGGCCAAAGGAAAACAAATTTATTATGTGATAGTGCAATACATTGCATGGATTTAATCAACACAGACACGAACAAGGACAATTCGCAGATGCATATCCATACAGATCTGCAAGAAAGCCTGACAGTGGTCAGAAAAGGCTAGACAAGAAAGACACCAACTTGGGTTCTTTTGGTAATTGTGAGGCTTCAAAAGAGATGAGAGGTGACCTCGGCTCAGCTGTGCTTCAAAAGGAAAAGTGGTGAGGCACATCTCCTTTGAAGCTACAAATCACCTTCACAGAACTGGGTCAGCACGTTCCTCTGAATACCCTCCAGGCACTTGAAAAGCTAGAAGGGAGGTCTTTAATTCCTATTTGGCCCCTCCCCATCAGATGGGAGAAACTGTCTGAAGTAATTCTGAAATACCTAAAATTCTGATTTTTTTTTTTTGCCACATTCTTCTACAGATGTAGCAGCGTAACTTCATCAAGTTACAGAGTTCTGTTCCGCAAGGCATATTCAGAGTCAGGAAGAGATCCTGATGTTTTGACCCTAAGTTCCCTCATATTTTCTATCTGTGAATTAGAAAGGCGAGCTTTCAAACTAAGAGGAAGAACTACTTCTGAAGTCAGAAACGGCCACAACGTCTAACCTTCTCAGGAACAGAGCAATACAGTTGTTCAGCTCCAGAGAATACCATCTGAGGAGACACAGCACAATCACAAATACGTGGAATCAAGCACAAGCTATACCACTGCTCAATAACCATCCATGATGATATTTAAATTTAAAAGCCTGCATAAACCAAAAAATCTTCCAGTGACTATCAACTGACTGGGACATCTTTTTTTAAGAACACATACTTTTTTGTGTAGTAGATTGATGCTTATTAGAGTTATCAGATGACTAAAGAAAGTATGTCATATGCACAATTTAAATAAAATTAACTAAAGAGCCTAAATTTATAAAAAATATATATTTATTAATTAATATAATAAACTCCTATCCCGATTTATCAGATCCACAATCAGCCCCATTGAACTTACAAGCTGGGGGTGGGGGGTGGAGGGGCGGGAAATCAATTATTGCTCATCTGTTTCTTTTTCTTTTCTGTGTCATCTGGATTTTCCCCAAGAATTAAATTATGTCCTTTTTTTTCTTTCTTTCTTTTTCTCTTCTTTTTTTTCTTTTTACATGCGAGCCCTCAGACAAAATTATGGTTAGTTACTTCCTCCGCTTTCATTGTTACGCTGATGACACTAGGCTCTATCAGTCTAATGATCATTTCTTTTCAAATGTATTACTGGTTCTAGAAAATTCAAATATCTTTGCCCATTAATTTTTTATGCCTTAATGGTTGGCATAAAGAAAAAAACAACTATGAATAAATCTTGCCAAGGAGTGTTTTGTAATGCTTTTGTAATCCACCTGGAAATAAAGTTACCTGCAAATTTAGAGACAGCATCACAAACTAATTTTCCTCTTGTGGGAAAAGTATAATTTGACTTACCAGAAATACTCAGAGACATTGATTCCCAGCTAATCTTTGGAGTCATAAAGCTACCCATTCAACTATATTTTGATGTTGGAGTACAGACTGAAAAAGTGCAATGTTTTGTTTTGAAGGGAAACATTAGAAATAAGCCATCTCAACTTTCCTTTGATAATCTCAAAGTACTTACTGGCTCATTTCTGCAACAAAGAATTGTTTTGTTCACAATACAAAACCATAGGCAGCTACTCAAAGGTTTGAAGTCAGAACTACCACATGTAGTGTTCTTTCTTTCCTCACAGATTTGTCCAGGTGAAAAAAGATAAAACCCCAACCTACAGAAGCATAAGCATAGATCAGCTGTGTGCTCTCAGTGAGTCCAAAATACTCCAGATGACTTTACTGCACAGCAAGTCTACACCTGCATATTGATTCCAGCACCATCAGACCTTGCTAGACTTGCTAGAGTTGACTTGTAAACCCAGAACAGCCAGAATTAATACCTATGTGCTACTGCTCACGCAATAAGCCAGAAACATAAGATTCACTGTGCAAGTGCTGCGCCAAATGGAAACCTGAGAATCCTATTGCATAGCAATAAAGACATAAAAGCTAGTGGCACAGTTTGGATTAAAACAGTCTCACAGTTTCCTGGAGAAAATTCCCACTCTGCTTTTAAATAATTCAACACCTGTACACACTCCATCCCTGCTTGAGCCTTAATTTTTATGTCATAGTATTTTCTCTGTATCTAATGTTCTCGAACAGTCTTACACTGAGAACCAAGTACAAATATTTGCAGGATCCATTTTTAATCCAGCAGACTGACTGGCAAAAGTCCTATGAAAATCAGTCTGACAATATGAAGACTCTTTATCAGGACTCCCCAAATTTATATGCATTCTTAAAAATATAATCTCATACCATTCTCACAGAACACAGAAATTATTAGAAGGCGTTTAATTAGACAGTCTATGATTAGAGACATCACATCCCTTCTGAAAACAAGAAGCTATATAAATATACCTCAAAACAGTAAAAAATATGAATTCTTTACATAGACATTCTGAGTCCATTCACTCATTACAATCCCTTATAATAGCATCCTCACTTGAAAACTGAGGGTATCCAATATTGTAGCCTCCTGTTAACAGAAAACATTCATCATACATAGTTGTGTTCAGCTCAAATAATGAGAAGTATCACGCTTTCTCCTACATGGACACTCAAACTCATCAGTCACAGAGAGCTTTAAAGCAAAAGGTCTGTGACCCTTTGCTACACGATCTGTGAGGTAATCTAGCACTTCGAATCTTTGGATTCCTTTGTTTCTGTAGTATCCACTAAACTATATCCATGCTGCTATTAGGCTGTCTGACAGCAATGTTATTCTCTTTGACTTCACTGGAAGTATAGTCTAAACACGCAAAATTGGGCCTGAGAATCTTTTGTTCACATTAATTTTCCTCACCATGAAATAGGTCAGATAACAACTGTATTCTACTGCAACAATAAGGAGCAATTTATTACCAGTGCCAGATCAGCATTTAGATTATTTCAGGAGCCAAAATGCATTTTAAAATAAAATGTATAATTACTGTAATTTATGAGCTATATTGCTGTGATCACCAGATTTTATTATGTTGTATATCTGTTATAGGTACTTATCTTTTAAAGAAAATAAACTGTCAGCCATCCTCTGTGTGAGTCACACAGAGGGGTGACAGAGATCAAGAAGCAAGGAATTGAAATCTGTATATATGAATGTATGTGAGCATTATACATTATACCTAAATAGTATGCATACATGTAATCTTATCACACATTTTATACACATAAATTATTTACACATATCTACATTACATACAAATAACTTTTTCCTCATCCAATAATTATTACCATTTAAAAATTGAGAAAACCACACAAGAGATACAGGCATCTGAACAGAATACCCTTCACAGCTTGATCTGTCTAGCAAAGATTTTGCCACTTTTACAACCAAATCTCAGATCTAATTTAAACCACTGCCAATTAAGTTTGAACACATCATCGTATAATTGGAAATGAAAGACGGTATAGGTAGTATCCTTAATATATCTTAATCCTGGTTTGGCCGTGATTTTTCTTAAATACCAATCTTGCAAAGAGTGCTTTAACTTGTATACAAGATACCAACAACACCAACCTTCTCTTAGTGAAAAAAAGTTGTAAGCATTATGAAACCTTTATCAGAGTTATTTTTCTGGTTATCAAATGGAAAAACAATTAGAGACATTACAATACCATTTCATCATTATTTTCTCAAAAAAAAGGCACATTCGCAAACTCTCAGATTTAGAGTTTTCCTATTTGCAGTATTCTTCTAAAATAATGGCACTAAGCCACACACGCTTAGGCCGAGAAAAAACTAAGAAGTAGTATCAGTATTCTGGAAGAACATACTCCAAGTAGCATTTAAAGCTCCTGTGAAATTCATTGCAAGGACCCTGCAATTTAAGAATTTCCCCAAGTTGTGTTTTTCCAGTCAACAGTTTATAATATAAAAGAAGCATTATTAATAGTTTTAAAAGTCTTCCCTAGAAATCTCTATAAAGTACCATACTTAAGACATGAATCTGTCCCTGTTATTTCAAAGCTGATGTTCTTGATACTTCAGATATTTTGGGAAGATGGCTGATAATATGCTATGCACCAGCTTACAACAAAACAGTTGAAGTCCACTGAAGTCCATTTTTATGCTATAAAAACAGCACACCTAAGAAATGACAGGAGCTACTCTATCCTATGTCAGGACAGGGGTGATTTTCTTGAGACTGAAACTTACCCAAGGAAATAGAGCGTATTCTATTTGAGGAGTGGATTTTAACTGCAGTAATAAGCATTCGCTAATAATTAACATATGCTTCCTCCTCACCTCATTCCCCACCCCCCAAGAATTAAACAGTGGTTTAAGATGGTGGAGCAATGATTTCAAAAATTTAGGCTTGAAATCTTAAGGTTGCAATAGTATTCTCTTACAGGTCTGCTTTCTGCACTTTTTATTTACAAAGCATGGTCATGAACATCAAAAATCTCTGAAAAGTTGAAATACCTCCTCAGATGGTTGCTACCGACAGAGCGAACAGTTGTGAGCATCTGTCTGGGGACCCACTGGCAGTCTAGCACGCAGGCACATTATGCTATCATAGAGAAATGGGACTGATACTAAAAAGTTTAAGAGAAGCTGGCTTTATAGTTTTAAAATTTTACTAGCTAACTGTGCTGTGAATGGAGTTTCTTTTTTAATTAAACTTAAGCAAGTAACATCTCTAGAGTAGATTTGCTTTCATCTAGACAAAATGCTTTATGCCACTAGCCCTCTTGTCTGATTAAACCAGACTCTACTATGGTACATTAGCACCAAAACCTTCAACCAGACTTAACATAATCACTTTTTTATTTCTTTTTAACCATACCTATACCAGGGAAATTTTGCTATCCATTTATGCTGATATAGTTAAAATCTGAAAGTAGATAGTGCCTCACTATTTACAATGTGTTTAGATTATGTTCCTCTTTCTCCCAAAAATATGCCAATGATTATTTCTTTTCTTTCTGGGTTCATTCATTGTCAGATTTTGGCAACCTCATTCAGCAGATTTCAAGTTTGGATAAATATTTTTTGGGGGTGGGGGTGGGGGGGAAACGTCCATCAAGTGTTTTGTTATTCAAACCTCCCACATACCATTAACTTTCTTCTTTTGTGTACCCCCATTGATTTGAATGAACAGAGCATATAATGATCACTTTAATCAAGTTAGATATACATTTAAGTGTTGGCAGGATATATCCATAAAGATACAAAGTCAAGACAGGAACTTCATTCATGGACAACGTCCATAATACTCAGTGATACAGTTATGACACCAGCAAGTATTTCCTGTCATGGATTTTGTGAAATGGTCTTCTCTCTAACTAGAAGTAACTTGAAAGATGCACCCAGTATATGGATACTGCTACAAAATGACAGGTTATAGTCATGATGCCTCATGCGATTATGAACTGTGCTGAAACAATACTTTCTTTTCTTAAAAATAGATGCTCATGCTCATGTGTCTGGGGAAGACTTCGGTCTTTCCTCTTCTCGCCCAGGTAATGTTTACAGCATACAGTCCCAAGATATCAGAGCTGGATCTAAATGAATTGGTGCCTCCAAATGACACCATAAAGAAATAGGACAGATGTAATTTCAAAGTCAGAAGCAGTAAGCTGTTGTAGTTAAACTGCGTTACTAATCTCTAATCAGATCATCATTATTGATGACAGTTACATTTAGTTACTTGTCCAGTATCAGCTCAAATATCTCTGCATTACAGTGCAGACATTTTTAGATGGGTAATTGGGTAAATAATTCTTATCTTAAGTAGGACATGGTCTTGAACTTGTTCAAGCTGGAACGCTCTTGTATTCCAGATTAACATCCTTATTGCCAGGCTAAAAATAAAACATCAGAGAACTGTGGCACTTTACAAATAAATAAATAAGGACAAGCTTTGGTTTTTATTGTGATGCAGAGCAAATGCAATTTCAGGCCCTTCTAAGCTGCTGCCGGGGTGGAGTGCTTTCTGGACCAGCCCTCTGGAAGAAGTCCCTTTCAGAACGTTAATAGTAGCAAGCATGACTTTTTGCCAGACACACAGAAAAGCCTGATCTAGGGTGAAGCTGTCTACCAAAATTCACAGAAAAGAACAATAAGCACATCTTTTGCTAACCATTATAAACTGTTCTTTAACTTAAAATTTCTCAGGCCTCATTTTCTCAAAACCCTAATACATAGGCTAACATTGAAACCACCTAGTCACAATCCTACGTTTAACATAAGTAGGTTTTTAATGCTTTATTAGATATGACTCTCAAAGAGCTACATGCATAGGGACCAGTCCTATATTAATGGATGTCATTGGGAGTTTGTTCAAGTGAAGCAGTATGCATCAGGTCTATCTATAGAAGCCTATTATGGAAGAAAAATGTACTGTTACTAGTCCAAGTGTCTACAGCTATTGATATTAAGATCCAGTATTCATAATTGTGACCACAAATATGAACTGCTTTAACACACTACATTTAACAAAACTTGATTCTTCTTCAGGTGTTCCTCATTACATGAAACTACTGCTTTAGCTACAGCTTTTATTTTTTTTAACCTCCCTTTGAATTATTCAGGAAAGAGCAGAGGCTTCCATTATAATTTGGTTGAAGAAAATTTTCTGATCACTAGAAGATATGTAGCATGTCACACTTAGTCCTTAATGCACAGAAAATATACTTTTTCAAATATAAAATGCAGTATTTAATTAACAAATTTAGATAAGCTTAAAATATGGAATGTACTTCAATACTTCAATACTGTTGGAGATCACTCTACTGATAGCATTGCATTAGCACACATAGTTAATGTATTCACAGCCTGCAAAGCCCATATACTCCTCTGGGATACAGATTACAGTTTATAGAGGGTTTTTTCCCCTCTCCAAACATGAAGATTATATCTCTTTTTTTTACTGAAAACACTATGGAATTGTCTTTCTGTTGGTTCTCTCTAAAAACCCATAAAATATTAGCCTCTAGAAATAAGAATTTGTCATTGTAGCCAAAGTCAGAAATCTCATTGACCCTCAAATCTAATTGTTGGAAATTTCAGGACATTTTTGGCAATGAGCAGATCAAATCCGTGGATTACAGTTTCAGAGTTCTATTCCTATAATTATTTAGACTATACTCAGATTTCTTTGCAATCTGTGCATTAAAAAAGGTGTCTCTTATTTAAACTATGTAGAGTTTATATTCTCACATACAGAACTGCTAGAGTATCTGTAGCTAGGAGAAAATGTGTGCATGTGTGTGTATGTGCCTGCATATGTGTGTGTACACGTGTGTGAGTGAACACTGAAAAATATATTTTCACTTAAAAAAAAAATGAAGCAAATTTTACTTACCAGATAGGCTTCAGTTAAATATTTCCACTATGGGCATTTTGATCCCATGGCAGAAATGCCTAAATATTATGTAAATATCATCTTATAATCTTTTAATGTTTGTATCATAGTTATATATCTCTCCCCCTCACTTTCTTCCACTCTCTGAAAGAAGTGACATGATCATGGAAAAGATCAAGAAAGAAAAGACAGAATGTTATGAATTGCACAAAGAAAAAAAAATAACAACAAAAATTTTTTGAAGCATCCCAGCTGATGTCTTAATAAAACCCAAAACTAAACCCTTACTCACTGTCCTTACGAGCAGTGAAGTGTAGCCCAATTAGAAGTCCTACATCTGTGACAATCTTAACACTTTTTTTTTTGGTCATTCTCTCCCTTTCAGATTTCTCATTAAAGCACTGCCGTTACTCCACTCCGGCAGATCTTTTATTATCACAGCATCCAAAATAACTGCCTTATCTGCAAAGTCTTTTTTTTTTTTTTTTTTTTTTTTGGGGGGGGGGACAACAATTTTTCACATATTCCTACAGTGTACAAGATTTTACTATTAGAGGTGAATCTACAGTACTCAATTTTAAGTTTCTATAAAGAACATTTACTCATTCTTTGGAGTTTCTACATAATCCAGATTACAAATTACCAATGTATTCATCTGCCCCTTTTTTCCGCTCGCCTCCTGACCAGTCAGACCTAATCCTCTTTAGGCTAAGTTAAAAATCACTCTACAAGGTTCCAATGACTACACTGTTTAGCCACTGACTACAAAAATGACAAAATTGCATGAAGAGCTGTTTGTGTAGACATGTAAAATTAGGTGCTTACGCTGGATCTGAATCCCAGCTTCTACCTGAGTGTCTTCATGCTCTCCTCTCCCCTTTGAATTTATTTAGGTTTTTCTTTTTCTATTCTTCATGAAGTTGTCCTCTCTCTAGCCTGAAAGCTCTGCATATTTTACTGCCCTTTTTATGACTTCACTGAGTCTTCTACACACAGCATCTTCTACCACAAAGCATTGCTGATGAATGTGAGAAAACATCTTCTCTTTGGCTCTGCTTTCAGCGTAAAAGGAGTCATACAGATCCCAGGTAGTTTCAATGCTACGTTCAGGCAACAGCTTTGCTTACGATTCATGCTGCCTTGTCAAACAGTAGTGGAAAAAACGACAGCTTCTGATCCCTGCGCCTCTGCTCTCCCCGGTGGATCTCTTTTTTTGTTTTTCTCTAGTTATTCTTAAAAAAAAAAAAAAAGTTATGTTTTATATTCACTTCTAAACTTCATGGTATGATTGCAAAAGAAACATAAGAAAGAAAAATATAATCAGAATTATTCCCTCATATCGTAGGCTATCAGATATTACCCTCTCATATATTTATCCACCTCCAATCTCAGCCACATTTTGTTTTCAAGGAAATTAATATTTTTCAAATACAATCAGTTGCAAGATCAACTTCAAGACTACTAACCTTCCTCTTCCTCAGCTGTCCTCTTCCACAATATTTTGAAACACAGAACAACATAGCCTATGCCCTCCAATGACTACAGAGGTATATACCTTTAGCATGCACATGGGTGCCCACTTTTTTTACACGGGTAAAAGTTTGTGACTTCTAGTCTCTTAGCTCTTCCAGAAAACAATAACTTGAGAAAGGTAATCCCTGAGTCCTGTGATGCTGTCCCACAAACCTTATTTGGAAAAAATATATATATATTAATTCATGTCAGTGAAATCACGTGAAAGTGCGAGTACCATTACAGAACATACAAGATCAAGGTCTCATCTTGTCCCCACTTGGTTTTACTGATATGATTTTTTTTTCCTCTCTCCTTATTTGGGAGTTAGGAAGGAGGAAAGAAAAAGAGAGTGAAAAAGCAAAGGGCTTTAACAAGATGATCTATGACAGCTGTTTGTGTGATAATCTCTGCTAGGTGTTTTGTTAGCAAAATCCTTACAGTAGGGGAAAAATGAGCCATTGTTTAAGACTATCAGTTTCTTTAAGTGCAGCCAACAGACTTCTGAATGCATCTATTCATCTCTCTCTCCTGAAAAAGCAAAACACAATTCCTTCTAAGCATGTTTTGAATAATTTGGGGTATATAAGTTCATCATTCAAAAAAATTCCAGCACTAGAAATGTGTGCGCTCTATGTCCATCAACTCTCCAGTATTTACGTCTTCAAAGGCGATTATCAGCATCACATACATCACTTATGTGGACTTCAGAGAACACAAAAGAAAAGAGAAGTTTTATACTGGTGTTCATGGTAATGCTTTGCTTCAGCTATAGATAAAACTTATCCCTTACAAAAAAAGGTATGGTCGTATCAAAAATGTATATTGCAACAGCAATTGAAGAAGCTGTTAAAAAAAAGACCAAACATTGAAGAATTTAGTGGTTCTTTTCATGAGAAGATTCACTATAAATAACTGTTTCCTTAAGCAGTTTCTCCAACACTAAGTTTTAAAAGAGAATGTTCTTCCCATTGTATGAACTGTGCCAATAAACATTTTGTTCATAAATACGGTGCCAGTCAAATTATTTCAAGCTTTTATTTGAACATTTTGGGATATATATATTTTTTTCTTCTGTTCCAACAGCTTTTGCATTCTCTTTCAGGTTTGGTGAATCCAACAGTGATCTGCCCTGAGCTAAGCTACTATGATAAATTATTGAAGATTCAAAGTCAAGAGATAATTTCTCAACACATTAGAATTAATTCTAAAGACAGTAAAATTACAGCACTTTATACCACTTAAGAGCCGGCACAGGTGTTTTAAGTGTTTACCTGCAATATTGTGTGTCTTTGGAATACATTTTTCATGATTTTTTTTAACTGAGAATGAATCATATTAAATTGTAAGGCTGTCTTTTTTTTCTTTTTTTCTTTTTTTTTAAATGTGCCTGGAACTTCCAACTCTTCAACAAAGTTGCAACCAGAGTAAATTAAAAACTAAGAATTTAAGATCAGATAGTTTTATGGTATGTTTTCTATACCACTTATTTCTCTTTCTCAGCTAACATAAAATGCATTTATAAATGAAACAGTTTCTAGACTCCAAGATACCAAACATTATTATCTCTCATGGACTCCTATATATTTAATGTTTCTGTCGTTTGGATTTCAGTTCCCCAGCAACTAGATCCATTCTTGACCCACTCCTTCTCTCTGGCCCTAAACATTTCTCACTCTTGGTTGGGAAGCTATGCTCAGCACCAAACAGTACCAGACAGTACAGAAATATAAAAGTTACCATGATTTTCCCCTGGAAAGACAAATGGAGAAAAAAGGAATGAGCTACACAGGAAAGACTGCAGTTACTTCTCTTAACATAAATTGGCAAACGCTCAAAATACCATTCTGAGATTTCAGATACAATATTAGAGTCTAACAGAACAATGAATTTTCTACAATTAGAAAGAATGCCAGTAAAAAAGCACAACTTTAGTTGTGTAACAAACGCAATTACATGCTTACATCTTAAAAATAAACAATACTGCTCCTTCACACACACAAACAATATTTTTGTATATATTATTGCTTGTAGTTACTTTCCCAGTATGGCATCTCCCTGAAAGTACATTTGTTCACCTTTGTATTTTGCTATGAAAGTGACTTTTTCCTCCCCTCTACATAAACCTAGGATTTACCTCCTTGTGGTAAAATATCAAGGGCATAGGTTGCATTTCAATCATTATTTAGGCCGCCAGTCATACACAGCCCGATCCCCATTCTGTGGATGAAAGCTTCCTCTGATGCTCCTCTAACTTTGGACTGAGCACGTAACCCCCTACGTGAAGCATGGACGTGAGCCTCGGAGAAACGCTGGCGACAAACAGCCAGGCCCTTAGCATGTGGCCACCCAGCAGGGACCGGTGTCCGGCTGTTTGAGTGCTTCTCCTCTGCTCTGCAAAATGACAAATTGCTTTAACTTACACTATCTGCAGGGCTTTTTGGAGCTGGAAGGAAGCAGATGCTCATCCAGTCAGGCACTGATACCACCTGAGAGGCAGCAGACACTTCACTCCATCTCTGCTGGGCTGCTAGTTTCCACCTCCACGCTGAAGATCAGCTGTTGGCTGTGAGAGCTTCAGTATAAAATCAATTAGCTTACATCATAGATTTTGTGAGGTTTATTTGCCCTATCACAGGTTTTTACACCCAGCAACAATCTTTGGCGCTCAAACTAAGTGGCTTCTTAGGCCGGAGTGGCTCACGTGCACACGACATGCAGAAGGACCTTCACTGCATGGTACTTGGCCCAGGCCCCAACTGGAGACCTTCTACAGCCCAATTTTGTGTTTTTCCAATTCGATGTGCTTGAAATAATGTGAAGGCTGTGGTACAACTTGTCAGTGTATTTGTATATGATGCCAACAATTTCTATCGCGTGCCATAAGGTACATGGAAGAGTCTGAGAGAAAAGATGCTTAGTTGGGTAAGCTTGGATGATGAGAACGCAGAACACACAGGGAAGTTAACACATCCGAGAGTGCAGAAGCACTTGCACCGTTTCACTCCACGTAGTATCCATTTCTTAGTTAAAGAATTTATACCAGCATTTATTAAGTTTTTATTCCCTCCACTATTGTCCTGCTTCCAAGATCTACTAAAATATAAATATTAATAATGTGAACCCATTCTTCCTTTTGTCTGTCTGTGCATTTTACTGACCACCTTAAATGCCTTCAACCTCCCTATCATTAACCACACATGAAACAGCTTTAAGGATGAGTAATTATGTAAAGTAACACAGTATTCACAGTATGGCTTCTGTAAGTAAAGTTCCTGTAATGCACAAACATTATGCAAACTGCTCATTTGTATATGTTCCTGCAATTTAGAAGTAACCTAACAAGGTTATTTAGAAAGGATTGTGCACACTGGTTTGCTTGAGCTGATGTTAAATAAAAGTTATCAACATGTGACTTATGCAATTAAAAACAGAGTTAAACCAGCTTTGGGAATTATACCTGCTTTAATATATTTTGTAAAAGATTAGGTTCATTTATTCTGAAATGCTTCTGTTTCACCTACCGCCTTGCCAAATTGTTAGCATAGAAGAAACATTAACAACATAAAAACTTTTCTCTTGATTTCCATTGTTTATAATGGTATACCATATATAATGCCACTTTTAAGAATGCACAAATTCATAAATAAATGGTTTAAAATATACACTAAATAAAAACAAGTCAAGCAAACCTGAGCTTCACCTTCCTTTTGCTTCCTTTTATTCATGTCCTGTGATAAAGATCCTGTAACCTCCTTGGTACCAGAATACTCAATTCAACTGTGATTTTAGTTCTTTTACATCATTTATCAGCTCTAGACACCCTGGGTTTTACACTGGAAAGAAATGTATTTATTTTCTTAGGAAGCATTACTTCCTGCTATTTACCACATCACCTTTCTCCTGAAGTCTCCTGCCGCACCACTTTTATTTTTCGTCCCTTCCCACTGTCTCTTTTCTGTTTCTAATTTACCCTACTAGTGGCAACCTTACTGCACTAGGAAATGGGCTTAAGCTCACAAAATAAATCACAGTAGGTAAACAGGTCATTTTGTATCTACAAGTGTAAGCCACAGACAGTCTTAATGAAAAGTATGAAGTCCAGCTCCAAGCAGTTAATTCTTATTAAATACCACACAGTCTTCTCAGATGTCTAGAGAAAAGGAAGAAATAAAGGGATGAAGACGACAGTTTCTGCTACTAGCTAGTTGGATAAAACTTGATTCTCTTATAATATTTCTTCTTTCCCCCCCCCCAAGTACAGTATTAGATGCAAGGTCCACCAATATTTTTCATATACAGAAAAGAGAAATAAACGAGTCCCTCCTCTCAGCATGGTTTGCCAACAACTCCTCTATTAAACATCTAAGATGCACTACAAGATTTTCCTTTTTTCTCTACTTGCTGCTATCCATAGCCTGCTTTTTCACTTGTTTTGTTATTAACATCATAAACATACCATCAGGTATCCTGAGCTAAGGATATACATTTGTGTCCCTTATATCATCTAGGTTCCAAGAGTTACCAAACGTGCAGAAGATTCATGTCCTCATTCTTGGGCAGGTCACAGAAGTGTTTTCCTGCCTCCCTGTGACCGAGTGCTTAGCTTGCTTAATAGGGCCAGATAAAGACACATTGGCATATAATAACCACCTCTTGCTCCAGTCCGGCCACTGCTCTGCTCCCTGACTTTTGCCAGGCAAGACCAAAGCAGCCTGAACTTACAGCTCTGAAATCAGTGCTGTTACTGACTTCACTGAGAGCAGGAGCAAGATCCCCACAGGAAGGAAAACTGGCACGAACTCCCTTGACTATGTTTTCATTTGTGGCTTACAGTCAGCTAAAAAAAGACTACAGCAAGGCACAGCTTACCTTATGCATACAAAATATTCAAGCCAACAGTCTGAGAAATCACAAAACCTTGCCGCTATGCTTGAGCTTTACGAAAGGAGATGAATGTTTTGGAATGAGGGGATACAAGGCACTCAAATAATCAAGAGTCCAACATTATTAAGGAGGATTCTTTCTACATATGCAACCTACAAAAATGGAGCAAATTTACATAATTAATAATTATATTACAACTGATTTTGTATCCTGTTATAACTTCTCTTTCATTTGAAGGAATACATTTACTAAGATGATAATGTAATTGTTTCCACTTCATTACATACAAATATTCCCTCAGGGCTGAAGGTTAATGACATTAGAACAAACGGAAAGCATTTCCTCAGTGGATCCATCAAGAGATGAAAAGGGCTGCCTCCGAGTTCTTCATTCCTTCTAGCACACTCACTAAACTGCTCTCACCTCACTATTCACTGATATTCCCAGGCCTTCCATAAAGACAGCAAAGCTCTTTGCCTCCTGGTATCTGTGAGAGTCCATTTGATCTGACCTCCCACATGCCGTTATGGTTTTCTTCCTTCCCCATCTCCCATTACTTTGAAATTAAATATGAAGAAAAATACAGCCAAATAGCTTACTAAAACGTCATATAGTTGGGGTGGGGGGGGATTCCTGTAATTCTCAAATTCTTTACCCCAAATCTCTTGCTGCCTTTTTTTTTTTTTTTTTTTTAAACACATTTCTGGTTTTCTGCATTTCTGAATTTCTGAACAACTCTCACTGTGCTAAATTCCCTGCTCTGACTGAGCAAAGCTCAGGATTCAGAAGGAAGATGATGTAAGGAAATTCAGAAGCTGTAAGGGAAATCCTCGCTTTCCCAACTCTCACTCTCTTTGCAACCTATTCTATCAGTATCAGTGCTTCATACGTTTTAGCTAGCAGAAATGTACCAACAGATGATATTCAGCATAACTCTTTCAGAAAAATAAACTGCATATATAAGAATAGATGACTCTGCAAAGGCCTGAAAAGACAAAAAAAATGAAGAGAGAAGAAAGTAACTGCAAAGCCCTGTACTGTATCATTGCATAAATAATGCTAGTAATTATATCAGGACCATTCTAGTACGTAAGGTTTTGCAGCAAAGAGCTCCAAAAGCCTGCATAACTGCTATTTTGAATCATCTTGCATCCTTGTTGCCATACTTTTTGTGGTGTATAAGACATTTGTATACCAAGATCTTATCTATAAAGTCCCAGCCATGAATTAGTATTTAAGACTGAGTTAATATTCCCTGGAAGAAAAGCCATGCAATTTCTTTCAATTTTAGTCAATTTGTATCAGGCTCTTTGAGGGCAATTTATTAAAGTAATAAGGTACAGTGGATGGATGAAAACAACAGGAAGGACCCTTCATGAAGCAAAAGTTCTTGCAGATGCCATCGGGCACCAGACCTGGCTGTTTATTATCTATAATTTGTAGAATAATAGATGGCCTTTGAGACCAAGTCATGGAGAAGCCAAATCACTTTATGACATAAAGGATTACTTTTCTTCCCAAAACTGACATCAATGATTGCTCAAACTCTGATCTGGAAAATGGTGGGGAAAATCAGCTTTACTAAACTATGAAAAACATCTTTTCTTGGAGGCTCTTGGGAGGTTCTGACCTTACAGTAAGCAGGTCACAGCATATCCTGCAAAGCTCTTATTTCACAGAATCACAGAATCGCTGAGGTTGGAAGGGACCTCTGGAGATCATCTAGTCCAACCCCCCTGCTCAAGCAGGGTCACCTAGAGCACATTGCACAGGATTGCATCCAGGCGCGTTTTGAATATCTCCAGAGAAGGAGACTCCACCACCTCTCGGGGCAACCTGTTCCAGTGCTCTGTCACCCTCACAGTGAAGAAGTTTCTCCTCATGTTCAGATGGAAGTGTCTGTGTTTCAGTTTGTGCCCATTGCCTCGCGTCCTGTCGCTCGGCACCACTGAAAAGAGTCTGGCCCCATCCTCTCGACACCCTCCCTTCAGATACTTGTACACATTGATAAGATCTCCTCTCAGCCTTCTCTTCTCCAAGCTAAACAGGCCAAGCTCTCTCAGCCTTTCCTCATAAGAGAGATGTTCCAGTCCCCTAATCATCTTTGTGGCCCTTCGCTCGACTTGCTCCAGTAGTGCCACATCCCTCTTGTACTGGGGAGCCCAGAACTGGACACAGTACTCCAGATGGGGCCTCACCAAGGCTGAGTAGAGGGGGAGGATCACCTCCCTCGACCTGCTGGCAACACTCTTCCTGATGCACCCCAGGATACCACTGGCCTTCTTGGCCACAAGGGCATATTGCTGCCTCATGCTTAACTTGGTGTCCACCAGCACTCCCAGGTCCTTCTCTGCAGAGCTGCTTTCCAGCAGGTCAACCCCCAACCTGTACTGCTGCATGGGGTTATTCCTCCCCAGGTGCAGGACCCTGCACTTGCCTTTGTTGAATTTCATGAGGTTCCTCTCTGCCCACCTCTCCAGCCTGTCCAAGTCTCTTTGAATGGCAGCACAGCCCTCTGGTGTATCAGCCACTCCTCCCAGTTTTGTATCGTCAGCAAACTTGCTGAGGGTGCACTCTGTCCCTTCATCCAGGTCATTGATGAAGAAGTTGAACAAGACTGGACCCAGTACTGACCCCTGGGGGACACCGCTAGCTACAGGCCTCCAGATAGACTCTGTGCCACTGATCACAACTCTCTGAGCTCTGCCATTCAGCCAGGTCTCAATCCACCTCACTGTCCACTCATCTAACCCACACTTCCTGAGCTTGTCTATGAGGATGCTATGGGAGACAGTGTCAAAAGCCTTGCTGAAGTCTAGGTAGACAACATCCACTGCTCTCCCCTCATCTACCCAGCCAGTCATTCCATCAGAGAAGGCTATCAGATTGGTTAGGCATGATTTCCCCTTGGTGAAGCCATGCTGACTACTCCTGATCACCTTCTTTTCCTCCACATGCTTGGAGATGGCCTCCAGGATGAGCTGCTCCATCACCTTTCCAGGGATGCAGGTGAGGCTGACTGGCCTCTAGTTCCCTGGGTCCTCCTTCTTGCTCTTTTTGAAGACTGCGGTGACATTGGCTTTCTTCCAGTCCTCGGGCACCTCTCCTGTTCTCCACGACCTTTCAAAGATGATGGAGAGTGGCTTAGCAATAACGTCCGCCAGCTCCCTCAGCACTCGTGGGTGCATCCCATCAGGGCCCATGGATTTGTGGGTGTCAAGTTTGCTTAAATGATCTCTAACCCACTCCTCCTCCACCAAGGGAAAGTCTTCCTCTCTCCAGACTTTCTCTCTTGCCTCCAGGGTCTGGGGTTCCTGAGGGCTGGCCTGAGCAGTAAAGACTGAAGCAAAGGCGGCATTCAGTAACTCTGCCTTCTCTGCATCCTTTGTCACCAGGGCACCCACCCCATTCAGCAAAGGGCCCACATTTTCCCTAGTCTTCCTCTTGCTGCTGATGTATTTGAAGAAGCCCTTCTTGTTGTCCTTGACATCTCTAGCCAGATTTAATTCCAAATGGGCCTTAGCCTTCCTCGTCGCATCCCTGCATACTCTGACAACATTCCTATATTCCTCCCTATATTCCTATTTGCTGCTTTATAGATGATGTTGTGTATTTGTTTATAAATATCCACTGTGATATTTTACTGTGAAAGTAAGTTAATATGCTTAGAACAAGGAATTAGTGTCACCTTCTTTAACTTTTTTATTATCATTTATATTAGATTCATCTGTTGTCAGTTTTTCATTGTCTTTCTTGAAGAAGTACTAAAGGGAGAGGGGGAGGAAAAAAATTTTTTCTGTCTCACAAAACTTTCTGAGATTCCAAATACTCTCACACTTTTCATGACACGGAACCAAAATCACCTGCAGAAAAGCGAGCAAGTGATGAAAATACCTATCTATCTATCTGCCTCATTTTCAGGAAACTCACCTGAATATGGCAGAAGCTAATTCACATAACAATCATAAACCAAACTAAAACAAAGGCCCGAACCTTGCTTTCTCCCATCTTAAGGGAGTTTTCACCCACAGGGTTTTCTAGAAGGGCCAGCTAGGCCAGCAGTACCCATTGGGAACTGCAGCCTTACTGTTTATACGTAGTCATAATTATGCTGTTATTTTCTACACCAAGTCATACTCCCTTGTGTAGACAACTGTTAAACACACCCCAAGGCTCTCAACATACACGTAACATGCTACCTACATACACACAGATAAGCAATTCTTCCTCCCTATAAAACCAGCTCTCTTCAATGCAAAATTTTCTTGCAGTGTAAGTTTAAAAAAAAAAAAAGAAAAAAGGCCAAAAAAAAAAAAAAGACCAGTTAACTCATAATATATTTTCCTTCTACATTTTCAAGAACAAATATTAGTAAAACAAAATGTTTTTCTGATTTTCAAGACCATGAAAATTTGTGCTTTAATAAAACCGTCATAGCAGGTCTCTAACTTCTTACGGTATTTTTTCTCCTTGCTTTGTCCCTTGGCTACAGGCAGCTGAACAGAAGGAGCACTGGAAAAGTGAGCTGGTTGATAGTTAGTGACCTACTGAATCCCATCCGCTTGCACAGATGTTTTCACAAACATCTCCCATCACCAGCAACTATTCAACTGATGAAAAACATGTCCACGAAATTTAGATAATTAATCAATGACTGTATCAAAAATCCCATTTAACTTCTTAGTTCTTCAGCAAATGATTTACATGAGTAGAAAGAAGAATTTGGGGTTAAAGGATGTCTCATTTTGAACATCCTGTAATAACAGATGTTCCTTCCCAGTCCAGGAATGGTCTTTGCTTAATCACCCGTAGCGGCTGCAACTATGAAGTCTGATGAACGGACAGAAAGAATATTTTCAAATCATTAGGACACTTAGAAGTTTATTCAGCTACTTTACTGGAGCAGGGCAAAACCGGAACAAATTGGTAAATCTTATCACATAGCTGTTAGTATAGTTCCCCTAGAAACAACTAACTACAACTAATGAGGAGAATGAATGACTCATTTGGATCATCGCAGGAGAAATTTTTCTCCTTTTCTCCTAAAGAAAGTCTCCCTAGCATTATACTTTTACATTTATTTTCTATAATGTTGTTTTCCTTATTAAAAAAGAACATAATACAAGAAAAAATGAAAACATTCTAAAAACAACGGTGAATGATAGCCCAAAATACTCATATAGTGAATATTAGATATCACTCATAACATTTAAGGAACCGTATTTCCTTCTCAATCCAATGGTAGTGATGTTTCATCTAACTCATCTTTGGCGAATTTCATTTAGCAACATTTAACTGGACATCACCTTGTTTTCCCATATTCTGATGTTCCCAAACTCTCAATTTTAAACAATGACTAAGGAAAATACAAAACAATTGGGTTAATCTTCCTTTCTTAACACAACAACAAGAAAATCTCAGGTATTAAACTAAGTTTTATTTTATAAAAACACTGAGTTATCAATTACTGTGTCTGACCTCAGTACTCTTTCTCTGTCTAGAAAGCTTTGCTATTCTACTGTTCTACATTTTAGAAAACAAACAAAAAAATATGAATCATTGTTTCAGTAGCATGCAGCAACTATCTTTCAATCCTGCTAACACATGGGAAATGAATTCATTCTTTACTGAAAGCGCTGTCTTACTCCACTGGGGCTGTTTGTCAGTTCCTCCAGAGTGACACTAAATCAAGTTGCAAAGCACTGTAATGTAAATCACAGTCTAATTTACTTGTCACTGTGTTGTGACACTTGGTTAAAAACGCTTTTTAATTGCAAGGATAAATTATACATTAACAATTCTTAGCGGCAGTTTCAATACAGTATCAGATTATTTCACTCCAGAGAAAGAAGCTGAACAACCACTGCCGCAAGCTATGACAGAATATTTTTAAATTGTCACTTTGTCCAGATTGATGGTGGTGGTGGTGTTGTGATGATGAGTTTTATCCCCCACAAAAACAAAAGACATAATCCAGTCTTTTATATTCAGTAAATCATAGAGAAAAAGTACCCTCTTTTCTTGAACCATTCAGATCACTCCAGCTTCTCACTTGCGAATTATTAGTCAGACTCCCTAAAGTAATATGAAGTGGCTCTCAGTCATGCTGAAAAATAAACCTCCCTCTCTTCTATAATCTAGGATGGGAAAATGATTGAAGGTAGAACAAATTACATAAAAAAATTTTTTTTTGAGTAATTTTTAGTGATTTTGAATGTCCCCACTTCCGGGGACGCTCCTGTCTCTCCACAAACAGGTCTATCTTTTGGAAGCTGGACTGAAACCAGCAGCTCCTGTAGCCATCATTTAGTAACCAGCAAGCAGTGATCCATACCTGATCCGACCTCATGCCCTGCAGGTGAAAGGCTCCTTACTGCAATTACTAATACTAGACCAAAACAAAGTACTTAGCAGAACTTAAAAGTCAATGCTATGGCTCATCTGTATATTGCATTTTGTAAATGCAGCTCCTTAGTTGCCTCATTTCACATAGCTCACCACACCACCAGAATGGGTTGCTACAGCGGATGGAGCTATGCCCCACACAATCTACTGCTCTGCAATCCAGCCACAACTCACAAAATATGAGCTAAGGGTATTCCTTCATTGAGGCACAACATGAATGGATTACAGGGACTATGCAAAGGCTACACTATCAATGATCAGATATGAAAACGCATGCTTATTTTAATATCACAGAAAAAAAGGTTATACTTTTTTGCTTCTGAACGTCTGATTCCATTTAGCTGATGGCCACCTCAACCTTGACGGTCTTAATCGTCAAGGTTGAAGCAACCAGACTCAAGAGCTCTTCAAAGCGGGGAGCCAGAAACAAGATGGGTTTCTTTCCCCGCTACCTCCCATTTCAGATCTTATCCTCTTATGAGACAGTTGAGTTTGCAGATAAATCGGAGCCCTTGGCCTCCACCTCTGCAACACCTGCCACATGACATGGGAGGGGTGTCACTTTCCTAGTCCACCGTAGCTACCTTATCCTATTGCTTGGCTGTTTTGGGAGATTTTTTTGTTTGTGTGGGTTTTTTTTTTTTTTTTTTTTTTTTTTTTTTAAGAAAAGAAAGAGAGTCTTTCCCCAGATCCCAAAGATTGCACTTTTTCAGTGATCAGTAACCGCTGACTTGTGAGTTATTATGGGTCGGGGGCCTGTGCTTGCATCCTGTGCCTGTGTTTCCAAGGCCTTTACTGTTATCCCAAGGTTAAACTGTACAGCATAACAACACTGGTTTACACAGCTAGTTCTCATAATTAGTCAATAACAAGCCTAATAGGCCAGGACTGGGCCTTGCAGAGTTAGGCCAGTTCACATACGGCATAGCTAACATAAGATACAGCAATACTATTTTTACTGGCCACTGGGTAAAAAAATGCTTATACAGTTAAAATAGTATACTTATGTTTGGGATCACAGCAAGCTGATATTAAACTCTTAGTGTGCTTCTACTGTACAACTGTACTACAGGCCACTGCTTTAGTTACAAGATGAAAAGTAGCCCTAATTTAAGCAACTGAACTCTATATATGTTGCTATTGCAAAAAGTACCTTGGAAATCATTTAATGCTCCTGAAGAGCCTGAATCTCATCCAAACGATAATGTAGTGGTAGAGTACGCAATAATGACTTTTTAGTGGCTTCTGCTGAAGCGGTCACATAGCAGTTGTAATTGGTCCCTCTCTTGACACATTCCATTTCAGAGACTTTCTGGCACTACATAAAAGACCTAAAACTTGCAATATGTATCCTTTCATATAATACAGATGGAAATATTTTAATGAAATATTTATGTCAGAATGGCACCATAAGCTTCAGAATATATACACAGATCTTGTGTTGAATCTTTTATCCTAAAGACAAATTAGACCATTTCTTATAATTTCTGTGATTTATACTGTTAACAAGCTGCCCTCCTCTTTTCTCTTCTGATTCTTTAAAAATTATTGAATAGATATGAAAATCAGAAGTCAGATTACCTAAAGGAATGAGGTGCCTAATAGGCACATAGGTGCTTAGAAGATTTTTTAATCTTCTTAACCATCTTAACCACCACTAAAGTATGTAAGTGCTGAGCGCCTAATTCTCTAATTGTGCCCTGATATACAGTTGGTTGGTATTAGGCTGTAAATTATTGTACCTGGCATGCACAGTAAATCTGCTTATTAAAATTCCCTTTGTGAATATTTATGGAAAGTTTACAATCTCCTGTGCATAAGAGACCTGTATTATCACAGAGTAACTTGGCAGTTTCAAATAAGTCTAACATAATTAAATCAAGCAAATCAAAAATGAAAGAAAGTACAACAGTGTGAGAGGCTGACATCCTGAAATTTCATGAAATTGTGGAGTTAGAAGCATCTGGGATGTTACAATACCAAGCTCCCAAATACTCATCTAAACAGTCTTACTTTTAAAAACATAATTCTTGTGTCAAGCTCCAAAATATTGATTTAAATAGTTTTGCTTTTAAAAACACAACTCTTGCTAGTATTTCTAAAATTACATTGTTCAGATAAAACTTCGTATATTGAATTACAAATGAGATTAGCTAATGGCCATTTCTATGACATCTCTTTTTTGGAGTAGATTGTGAGTGTGCCTTCAATAGTATTTAAAGTTTCATAGGGCAGAGACTGCAAGGGAACCCCCAAATTACCAATTCCAGTTGCCCTACTACAAAAACTGTTTAAGCTACTTCATAAAGTGGTCAAATACCATTTCCAAAAGTTCTTTGCCCCTCTTCTACTCCTCCAAGAGGCTGTTTCAGAACAATTTTTATGTTTAAGAACCTCCTTCACATTTCCAAGTTAATGTATTCCTGACCAGTTCATAATTCTTCTTGGCTTTTTTTTCCCTTTCCTGTATTTGTGCTGGATGCTTAAAAGTGGTGTTTTTGTTTGTTTTTTCCCCCCCCCCCCCTCTTCTGACTGGCATAACAAAAGAGGTTCTTTTAGTCATCTTCTGTATGCTAGACCTCCATTCCTATAGTCACACAAGAGCCCTCTCTGCACATTCATTTAAACTCACCATTCAGGAACATGGGGAACCAGTATAGCTGTGTTAGCACTTACTTTTCTCTTTCCTCATAAAATTGTAGTCATACTTGTCTTTTTCTTACTGAATCAGATTAATAGATTGCAATTATTTAACAATCTGGTGTGACTAGCTGTTTTTATTCATCTCTCATTTCCAGCTGATGAGCTCCCATTTTAAAGAAAAAATTCTTATTAAGCTCTAGATACAACACTTCACATGGTTTTGTATAAAACCATTTCAATTCCTAGTCCCTTACTTCTCCAGAAAATTCAGTTCTTCATACTGATGAACCATCCCAGCTTCACAATGCAATTTTTATTAGCATGACTCAGCTTTAGTGGCTTATGAGCATTATATGTAACATATTTGGGCATGTAATTTTTGTATGCATTTCCACATGATCAATTTTGTGAACATTTATGGCTGTAATGTACAGATGCTACCTACCTATGGAGCCTGCACTATGTGACTAAAGGAAAAAAAGTGTGGAACATTAGAAGAATGGCTGCAAAAGTCAAATAACTTCCCCCCCAAAACACACACCCAATAATCCGGTGAATCCAATAACAGATTTCAAAGTATAATCTGAATATGCTATAGATGAGTTCTATATCTAATTTGGACCTCTTAATACCATTTTGACAGTATAAAGGAGTTTGAAAATGGCTGCATAACCCATCATAGCCCTTTATAATGGCATAAAGAAAGATAAGACTTAATTTTAAAAGTACAGTATTTGATTCTGATCAGGAAGTCTCCAAAAAAATGTGATTTTTCTTTTAATGGAAAACCTACTTCCAAGTAACTGAACTTTTTCCTCAGGGAAAATTTCAGGTGGATGTTGTAGATAGTGGATATTTTTTTCTTAGAGTTGCTTTGATCTGAACCCAAGTATTTTGCATCACTAAACAACCTGAAACACTTCATTGAAGTCACAGCAACTTTAATCTCTTCCTTGTGAGTCAGGCACTATTACTAGATGCCATATTCCATTAGGTGATTCTTTAAACTCACTTTTTTGAATTCCTTCCATTTTTTGAATCTAAAAAAGTATTTTTTTCCTACAAAAAAAACTGTGAAAGTTTTGTTAAGTATTCTTTTAAGTATTGTTGACAAGCTGGTGCCACTTTCTTTTTTTTCCCCCTCTGCAATTTTTTTTCCAGTCTTTAAAGCTTCATTTCCCAGGGGTATGTGTAAAATCTGTGAGTACAGTAATTCTAGTTCTAGTAAGAACTTCTAACAAAGCTTTCCATCTTTACATGGAAACATCTATTTCTGCTTCCTAAGGAAGAACAGATTCAAAACACAAATGGTAGATTTAATTAAGAAACATGGTCAAAGTAGTTGAATTTGATGCCTAAACATATGACTGCTTTTTTTTCCCCTCTCTCTAAAGTGTTCATCATATCCAGAGTTCCCATTGAAAAACATTCACTTGTTTTGATTTGTGATTAGTACAGAAAATCTTCTTATGCTGTTCTTATTGCTTGCTGCTGAAATGTCATATTTACAGAACCTAATTGTGTTGACCTACTTTTAAAAATAAGGGGTCTCTCAGTCTGCATACTTTTTATAGCTCCATTGGCTTGAAATTATTAAACTACAGCAAGTTACAGTAGCTGAGGATCTGTCAGGTGTGCGTTCTTTGCTTTGCATTTCTAAACCACAGCCAAAACTATTCTGATATCAGTGACATAGTGGTAGGTTTTTTTTCCCCTTCATTGACATTGTTAAATATCATAAACTTGAAGGAGCTGAAGGACTCCTAAGGGCAGGCGAGCTCTGTCAGGACCTGCCTGCCACTGAAGCGAGGGGAGTCCTTTTATCCTTGCTGCCGAGAGTAGGGTCAGGTCACGGGAATCCAAGATTATCTGCATCTGAATTCCTGAGCACCTCTGAGCCATCCAGTTCCTCTTTGCATTTTCCTCTGACAAGCACCTGCTTAGGATTCAGAGCAGTAAAAGAAACTCCTCCAGACCTGCTGTGAAAAGTCTATGAGTTGAATGGAAAGGTGGGAAAGCCTCAAGCTGTATCGGCTCGTACAAACGGCACGTTACTGATGCGTCTCCTAGAGCATCAGCTCTGCGGTATTGCATACTCACAAATAACACAGGATCCAAGTGTTAAGGACTGACTGCTTTGAATACATAGCGACACTGATTAATAATGTATAAAAACCAACTAGTAGCAGGAAGGGTGGTGTTAATGATTTTCTAGTCTAGAAAAGTTTAGTGTTAAAGTTTAGAACTGGCCTGATTCATCAGTCTTCTAAAAACTCCCATTACTGGGAGTTCCCTGATATATACACACACTTAAATTCAGTTGCAGCAGTCTATTAACTGTAGTATCTTACCCAATTCCACGGTTTGCATTTTGCCTACCTAAAATTGTCAGCGCACTGACATGTTCTCTTCACTTACTGGCCTAAATTACATGCTAGAGAAAAATAAAGTATATACTAGGGACAGTGCTCAGCAGATATCCAAAAAAGCAGTCGGGATGCTAAGAATCATTAGAAAGGTAATAAGTACTTAAACCAGAGGACATCACTGTGCTGCTGTATAAATCAAAATGCATCTACATTTTGAGGGCTGCATGAAATTTTGGTCCTTCCAATTTAAAAAGCTTTAATAGCACTGGGAATGTACAAAGACAGGAAGGATGATCACAGGTACAGAACTGCTTTCTTACAAGGTGAGATTAAATACTCTGGGATTCTCCAGCTTGGGAAAGTGATGACTGGGAAGAAAACAGGATATATGTCTGAAAATCTCTAAAAATCATTAATAATGTGGAGAAGGGGAAGGGTGAGTGATTACTCACTACCTATTTTTTTTTACAGCTCATTTCAATTTCTACTTTTTCAGTTACTAGAAAACTGAAAAAAAAAATCCATTCTCCACGAAGCCTTCAATACAGCAAATATCACTTAAATAAGATAAATCTCACCAACAGAGAGACATAAAGAGAACAGAAGAGTCAGCCTACTCTTGGATGGCAAACAAGGATCCAAAATGAAAGTGACTCTAATGGGCACAAATTAAGATTAGTCTTATGCAACAAAAAGGCTAACACAAGAAAAAATGACAGAAGTCACCAGAGAAAGCATATTTTTATCAGGATGGTCACAGTCAGCTTATAGTGGAATAGTATCATCAAGATTTGCTAACATGCCAGCTTCGTGCTGCCCTAAATACAGGGGTCCCACCTTACAGCAGTTCAAATGACCGCAAATCTGTTCCAGAAAGTCTCCTGGAGAGAAGAGGACATAGAGCAAGAAAAGAGGTAGCTGTAAAAAGGCCAAAGTGCACAGAGGGAACCAGAAGCAAAGAAATTACCCCAGAACAACCATGAACGACACAGAGAAAGCATCTGCAATGTCATTTTGGCTCACAGGGAAGGAGATGATGGTCTGGGGGCAAGAGAAACAACAGTAGCTTGGATAGAATCAGAGGGAAAAACAAAGCAGCCCCAGGGAAGCAGAAAGCGAGAATTTCCCAGCGATTCAGAAAAATGCCGTGGAAGCACTGAAACCAGTATGAGCGCATGGCAAGGGCACAGAAGCAGGTGTAAGCTCAATAAAGGAGATAAGGAGGCCCCGAGCTGACAGGCACAGGGGATTGGGGGGCGGGACGGGAGAAATCACAATTATACTGTAAATGTTTTATTTAAGCTAGAGGCAGGGGGTGGATGAATCAGAACTCTCTTGAAAGAAATAACCTTAAACCCAGCCTTTTCGCAGCTTCAGTTCTCACAGCGAGAACCAGGGAGAAGAATGAAAAAAAAAAAGAAGAAAAAAAAAGGAGAGCGAGAGGATGAAATAGCAAGAGAAGTAAATTCGAAAGAGAAGTAAAACACCAAGTGTGCAAATCCTCTCACAGGATCACTGTAGAATATATTAAATAAAAACATAGTCTGTAATCTATTTGTTATCATCTTGGAGTAACGACCAGCAATGCATACATTTCATTCCTGGCCAAAACACTTTCTAATAAATGTTCGGTTGGCTTTCCTTTTCTTTCCAGATCTCCCTTTCCAGTCCAAGCATTACATAATTCATATATGCACAGCTTTAAGTTTAGTTCTTAATTAGAAAACACAATGATTCTGCTCCTTCTCTAAATGAACAGGAACACTTATTAGTCAGACGACAGAATTTAGACAGGTTAATTAAACTCTGTTTAATACACCTCACCTTTTATGCTACAGTAAGAAAAAAGTCATATTTCTGAGTCACAGGAGTTAAATGAGTTCATTAGTCAGGCTTTGAGTCAAATTCTCACTTGAGGTGTATTAGCACAAGTCTGTTGAAGTCAATGGTGCTACTACCATCTACAAGGAACTGACTCATTATTCTACCCTAACTGCATTTGCATCTCCACATTTAAGTGCATTATTCTATTGTCAGGGATCAAATTCCCTCTCTCCAGCAGGTAAGGGCCACATCAGTGATGAAACAGTGATGTAGACTCAAAGCAAAGAAAGTCTCAAGGGTCCGGTTAGGACAATTTAAAAATTACTTTGCAGTGCCAGGATGATTTCAAGCAATAGAGCAGAGCTAAAGACTTATTCCACAATGTGAGTAATTTCAGAGAAAAAGGTACTGTTTAAAATGTAAATGTGCAGTGACAGCATCAATAGCTATACAAAATACATTCCTTGCTGTCATACTTAAAATAGGAGAGGCCTGTAAAAACTGTTAATGACTGCAAATTTAACCCACTCAATACAGTGTATATTTAATGAAATATTTCTATACAAATAATTATTGCCTTTCAGCAGAAGTGCACTTACAGACCAAGTAAAGCTCTTGCATTTTAGAAAGAGTCTGCCTTATTTGAAATGGGTTTTATGTATTGCCAAATGGCTGCAGAAAGGCAATCATAACCTCATGGATTATTCAAGTTGTTTGGGGTATTTCATGGTTGATTTACGTGACCTTAGTCAGTATCTGTGTGTGTAACCTCAGATGTGTCCTTCTCCTGGCATACCATTGCACACAGACCAAACAGCTTCATGGTTAACATCAGGCATAGATGCTGCTTTCTGCCTCTTTTGCACGTTTGGTGGCACACTGCTGACCAATACCACTTCACACCTCTCTTCCCCGTCACTCACAAACAGGCAGCCCGAAGGGCACAAAGCATGTGCTCCCTGTGCGTTTCTCCAGAAGCCGCTCAGTGGCCTCAGTCAGCACTTTCTAACCAAAGCAGTGCTTTGCCAGCAGACTTTCTGCTTGTGAAATACTTTTCCTGTCTTCAATACAGCCCACAGAAATAGGGCTGACTTGGTCTCGCACTAAAACATTGTCAGCACAACTATTTCAACGAGGACAGCACAGAAAAAAATGCACATAAATATAGCATCCCTTTTCCACGCCTTTCAAACCAACATCGCTGTGCTATCAGACTCGCTAGCGCAGGCTGACAAAAGGGAGCTTTGGCCGATTTGGCTGAAGTTACTCAGGAGAACTGGAACCTGCCAAAGGAAAGTTTCCGTCGGCATATGCTGTGTTCCCAGAGGGCTGTCGCCATGCCCGAGTCGCGCAGCTGCAGCAGCAAGAGCTCTGTTGTGTAGACAACCCCTAGTTTTCCACAGCTTGTAAACATTACTGTTTTCACTTGTGAGCTAAGCCAAAATTATGTTAACACTCCTTTATAAAACCATATACATCTAAAATGGTTTCTCTTTTGGAGTACAAAGTTTAAATAAGAGGAAAAAAAAAAGATGCCCAATTCTCAAAAATGTCAGTGATTACAAGAGTTGTCAAATACCAACCACATTAATTCATTCCAATCTTAACACTACAAGCCCAGTCTACTAAGTCTAGCACTCGCAGTTGGCAAGTCACTTCGTTAAAACTCAGACAGATATAAAAAGAACAGTGGAGATTGTTAAAACGATACAGGGATCCATCTCTGTGGATTATACAAAATTCACTTCTGTTCTCAAAAACTTGGCAGAACATCACTGGAAATCAGAGTATTTTAGGAGATTTTTTCCTAAAGGTGACTGTTAGTATTCTGAACAATTAAAAAAAAAAAACCCACAATGCTTTCCCCCTCCCAACATGCACTCAACAGGAAATTATTTTTATTTACTTTGATGGAAGCTGAACATATTAAAACATGAGCAAGAAAAAAAAAAACACTAAAGCAATGAAAAATTTGTATCAACGGCATATCATGTTATCAGCATTATTTTAACTCCAGTTATTTTCCAAACTAAACATTAACTCAAAACTATAAACGTAAGAAGTATGCAACTTCATAAATATTATCAGTAAAAAACCCAAAATGTACAATATAGGATAAGCAAACTGTACTTTGCTTAGGTTGGTTTCAGATTGCTCTGAGAGCGTTCCTAAATGTTTTCTATGTTTCACAGAGCTTTAACGACAGTGAACCGAGTTGAGCAAACAGACCGTGAGTTGAGAAATTTGGGCTAGATCAAGGGGAGGGAGAGAGAAATACCGTTTTTTTAATTGCCCTCCCCCCTCTTTTTTTTTAAACTCTGAGGAAATGTGAAACAAAACAGCTCTGAAGAGTTGTGTTGGAATTGACTTTCAGTGAGACTTAGGAGTCTACGTGTCTTTAGTATTTCTGAAAAACCATACTCTTTTTCCCCCACGCAAATCACTGCACAAAAAAGCTTCTGAGATTAATCATAAGGAAAGCTATGCATATGGTTAAGTATTTGCACAGACCTCATTGAATTCCCATTTTCAATGGGAACTGATGCGTATATTTCTTAGAGCAAAGTCAAAGGACTAGAAGACTAAGCTATGATGCTGACCACTCTTTCTCATACTGTAATATAGCACTGTATAAAAATATATATTTTTTTTTAAACTCTCATTATAATTGCATGAGAGGAAGATATGGAATACACTGAAATACTCTCAAAAGTCAGTCAAAATTAATCTTTTAAATAAGATATACAAGACAAAATATCTTTAGTCTCTCAATTAACCTACAGTTGCCTAGATAAAGGACACTAAGTTCTTCAGTACTACACAGCAACAACAACACTAATAATATAAAAACATAGGTTACAGGAATTTCTTTTAAAAGACACAAAAAACACTCAAGTCTTGTATGCTATATAATGGTGTATCTTTCTTTCAAGGCACTACAACATAGTTCAAAAAAACTCAAGAGGAAATAAATAAGTATAAAATATCAGTAATGATAAGCAGAACAGTGGTTACTAACTCCAGTTGTGTGAACTGCATCTTTAAATCCAAACATGTAGTTAAAAATAAGTGAAATTGATTTTTTTTAATTATTAATGTCACATCCATCTCAACAAACATTCTTATTTTTGTATGACAATCCAGAGTAATAAGCTGCTTTGAAAATGCAGAATTACTTGAGAAAATGCATTCCAAAAAAGTAAATGTAGGTCTTGGACTTTCCTCTGGATTATTTTGATTAATTATCTTCTATTGCATGGTGATATGAAAAGCCTAAAATAATGAGGTTTCTGTATCCTTCATAACATTTCTAGTCCATCAGCAATAACTACAGGGTGAATTCATTTAGGTTTTCTGAAATACATGGATTTTGTTTGCTGTCTCTACAAGACATGGACTTCCATATAGCTCAGAAGCTGCCCTCGAGCACATAATGAAACATTTAATTTGGTATATTTCTATGTTTATAAGACCAGAAGGAGGTCTACCAGATTATACTTCCCTGGCCCTTCAGCAAAGAGTATATCTGACTGTAGAAACAGAGATGGCACCTTCCCCCCTCCTTTTTTTTGGAAGTACAAGCTACCAACATCGCATGGTAGGAGTAAAAGTTGAAATACACCTTTGAATCATGCTTGCTCTTGCCAGTCATCTCTCCTCCCCTCCTGCGCTCTTTCAATAACTTTATTTCCCTGTTGCTCTTTTCCACCAGAATGGCTTCTCTATCAGACAGTTTTTTCATTTAACATTCATGTGTGGATTCCATTTAATCCAACTTGCTGTTTTGTTTCCTTTCCACTTCAATACCTGAATAACCTTTTACTTCTGCGCAGATGGGTGTAGATGGATTACAGCCACAAAAGGGTGACAGACACCAAAGCCGAAAATTCATGAACTAGACAAATCTGACTGAAAGCAAGAGACACAATACCCCGATCTGGCAAGAGACTGTCTAGTCTGTAGGAGAGAAGAAAATACCAGCTGCTGTCTTCTAAAGGTAATGTCATGAGTAACATTTCAGGATTAGTCTATCTAGATAGTCAGGATATGATAAAAAGAAAATATGATAACGATCCTCCCATATTACCATTACAGGAGAAAAAAAATACATTAATAAAAGTAACACTACTGCTATCTGAACCCAAACTAAAATTGTACAAATTACCATCTTGGACAAAATCCAGGAGTGTTCAGTCTATACATTTATATGATTTCTATGCAAGAAGTATTTACCTTTATTAGCTCTGGTTTTGTTAGCATACAGTGTAATTATTCTGTCATTCTTATGTTACAGAATATGGCATAAAGATGCAGTGCAATTTAAGATTGTGTGTACTTCAGTGTCATGTTTATTTTCTTACAAAAACCAACGTGAGAAAAAACTACGCTTAGGTGACATCGGATTTTATTTACTTTAAATGTATAAACTTTCATATTAACAAAAATAAAGACCTATCTTGAAAAGATTTACCACTATAGCTATAAACAAGTATACCTATATCTGATGATGCCTCCAGCAGTAACAAAAACCAGAAATGTTATAAGTTGCATTGTTTTCCATAAAAAAAGGAAAAAAATCTGGTGCAAGCATGAAGAATATGAGCATGATTTTCACTTTTTGTTAGGATTTATACCTTTTGAAATCAGTGCAAGGCAGACGCAAAATACTGCTGTTCTGTTTTGATAGCATTTTGTTCCCACTTTAAAAACACACAGATGACAACACAACATTCGAAAGACAAACTAAAACAAAATCCAAATTGCATACACAGGAAAATTGGTCCCTAATGTTTAAAAGGCAGGTAAAACCAAAGCAAAAACAACCCACGCATCTCGAAACACAGCACTGAATTCTTAAGTCCTTGAGAAATAGGTAGAGAACTTTCAGTACTATAAGATCACCTTGAAAACAGGGCTTGGAAGCATTAAAAACAAAATCCAAATGCTTACCTCCATTTGCTGAATGAATCTCATATTTCATTATTTTACATTATTTTCCAAATAACTGCATTGCTTCATTGCGTGTTATTCAGATACTAACCAGAAAATAGTATACTTGAACAGTAACCTTGATGAGACATCAGTTTTCCAAAGCTAGGTCTCAAACTTTATTACATGTCCGTGTGTATATTTGTAGAAATTATGACATTGTAAGGTTGTTCTTTCAAGCAATGTAACTACCAAAATAATTATGTAGAAGATAGGAATCACACTATTCCATTCCCTAAAATATTCACTTTAAACATAGCAACTGAAGCCCAAAGCACTTCCCAAAAATTAATTTGCTTCTGATAGCGAAGGCTGGCCACTCCTACAGTCAAGTCTTGCAACTCCATGGGAGGTCACTATGACCATGAAACAGCCTTTCCCTGCTCGTTTCTTCATCTAGGAATGGGAGCGACACACAGAATTGTGATGGCAATCCAATCCCAATCACTGCGTTCGCAAGCTTTGTAGGAAAAGGGCCTTATGTTTCAGAATCAGTTATATTTCTTGAATCAAAATATGCATGGCAAATTAAACAATTTAGGGTTTGGGTTTTTTCCTCTTTACAAAAAAAAAAAAAATATATGAATCAAAGCTTACTGCTCTCCCTCCTACTTTTAAGGAACCTCAGAAAACAAAAAGCATCATGGTGAGTCCATTAACAATAAGTAGATAAAATGACTCATCTCTTTCCCCAACACAACCAGAGATGTCTAAGACCAGTGTTCTTACAGCTACAGATGATTCTTGGTACTTCACTGATGCAATACCTGACTGATGATTCTTTGAACTGCTGTGCAAAACTACAGTTGAAATTTCAGGCATTTTTGCAGCATTTTCCCCTCTGTCACAGGCCGGGGTTTGCCTCAGTTCTCTTTGGCTCATGCAGGAGAGCTGGGAGCAGGTGGCACTTCACACATGGTAGCACAGGACTGCTCACATTCCACTCACAGCCCTCACTGCCGGCTCTGCAGGTCTTAGATTCAAGTTACTCGGGGCCTCAGTGTTCATCAAGGGCAGGTGACAGCACCTCACACCAGCTCCAAGGGGAGCAAACCCACACAAACACGAGGCAGTAAGTTGTGCAGACTTCAGACAACATCTCATGCTAGAGAATCCAGTGTTATTCCCCGACAGCTCTGAAAATAGCCGAGTTATAGTGGTAAACACTCAGTAAGTGCCCTGCAGCATCATGCTCTTTTTAAGAGGTTTACTACACAGAAAATGCAGACCTCCAAGTTTTAAGGAGCGCTTCTCATCCCAGTAATACCAGTTTTCATTCTCACAGAACAACTCTGGACATACAAATAGTTCAACTTGTTTTCCTTTAACATGAGTGCCTACTGGCTTTAGGGAATATTTTTCCCTTACACCTTTGAAATGTCTATTAAAAAAATAAAAGTCCTATATTAGTACAAACATGTCTAACAAATAACTTGACATCAGAACCCAGCTTTTCCCCATCCCTTGTAATCACCTTTATTTATAATCTAACAAACCATTTTCCAGTTCCTGAGCTTCAACACGAGTGATGCATATACAAAAAAAAAAAAAAAAAAAAAAAAAAAAAAAAAACCTAAGTTAATTATCCCCAATAAGACTTATCAGAGCAGCATGCGAGTTCTGCTGGTTGTCACATCACCAGCAAAAAAGCACAGCACTGCAGAATTTCCATCTCAACTGTCCGGTCCTTAAACCGGCTGAAAACCCCACAACTATTTAAAAATCAACATACTCTTTAATGATAGAAAAGAGCTACCATGTGAGTTCTCTACATACAAATTTTTGTTTTTTGTATATTCTGGCTCAAGTTATTCTCCTTAGCTACAGCTATGTCCCTCCCTTAGCATCAGTGGGAATTTCACAGATGTAAACACAGACCTTAAGTTTGGCTGATGATGATACTTCGTTGTCAGAATATGCTATACTACCACAGGGACTGACTCATCTTCAAATAATTTAACAGTTACTCAATGTATTCCCTTTCTAAACCATGATGAGGAGATTTGACAAGAGCATTTTGTTAATGGATTAGTGTAAAAGAAGAAAAAAACCTGACAAAACACACTGTAGGAAGAAAACAAACCAGGAACTTTGGCACAATGAAATTTTCCAGTGGAATGCAGTAAGGGTTTTATGACACAGACTTTGCTGATACATACTCCTTCACAAACCCCCACAGGGAAGATAATTGTTTTGTTGCCAAACAAAGCTAAAGATTTTATACTATTTTTCCAGAACTCATGATTAATAGTAAGCTGTGTCTCAAAGGCTGACCTCACCTGTAGGCTTACCCAATTCAGAAACACACCTACCACTTCACTGCTCGGCAGCTAATCCAGTTGCATTAAACCTTTTACTCAAGGCACAGTAAGGAAATTGCTGGGCATCCCTGTTTTCTTCAGTCAATTAGGAGCTGTGGATACTAAACCTATCTGAAAGTTAGGCTACCTGGGGGAGAAATGCTTAAATACCATTATTTCCCTAGATAGTAACCAATCAATACTGAATTCTTTGCAAGCGTAGCTTCAGGAGGAAGCAGGGAGAGTATTCCTGTCTTAGGATAGCCTAAAAATTTGTAGTTTCTTTCTTCAGGGAGATGAAAACTGCCACTTAACTCCCTTCAAGCAAACAATAGCATTTAACCCAAGTCTACACATCCTCTAATCACTATGTTAATGTCTAAGAGAAATTACTATTACCGCTGCATCTCCTTTACAGAACGCGTGTTAAAATAAAATACATCCCCAAGGTCATTATCAACAAAAGTTGTCTACATCTGCCTTCAGCATGGCTTCTTAAGAAGGATGCAGTGAAAGAATCACACTTTTCATCAGCACTTTTTTCTGACTATGGCCATACAAGTCCACTCTCTCTGTTCTTATGTTAAGCAGGTCCCTAGTAAGCATATGATCGAGGCACTGAATTCTCAATATCAAACAGGGTTCTGGATTATCTTTCAGTTACCCTAAATATTAGGTATTGAAATGCTCAGCATTTCTAACACCCAGGCCATTCTTCAGATCTAGCCTTAAGCAACCAAGTCAAAGCACAACAGCAAGTTCACTACTTCTAAAGGTGGATTTCTATGACATTACCAGAGCCAAGATACTATGCTAGGACTCTAAGCCAGCCAGAACAGATAAACAGTTCTCTAAACTGACTTTCATACCATGAAGTCCAAAATAAGTCCTGGAATTTCTGGAATTTCAAATCTGGATTTTCAAGTCTTGAGAAATAATTAGGATATTTTAATTCACCTATTCAGTATCCCTACTAATATGTTGAGATTTTTTAGGAGTTTAGAAAAGAAGGGCATACATAAAGCCAGGTTTTCCTGACATCCTTCCTCTAGGAACTTTTCTGCAGAGAAGTCCATTCTGTCACATATTATTTCAGGGGGATTAACAAGGGTGGTATTACAGTAATTAGTGTATTCTTCTTCACAGGTTACTACAGCAAGCTTTATAAAGCTTATACACAAAATAAAATGAGAGAGAGAGAGAGATCTCAAGACAATTCCAAGGAAACAAGCAACCTGACATGCCTAAAAAATTGATGGTTTAATATAGCCAGAATTACAAAAACATAAAAAGCCAGAACAGACCCACTACTTTTTCCATTAAACCTCCATTTTACAACCTGTTTCCTTTTCTTAGTAGTTATTAAACATATTTTTTCAAAGCATGTTTTTAAACTGTTAGCAAATTTCTGACAACAATCTAAAATTACCATGTCCAAAGTCAGGAAACATCACAGCCAGCAGTTCTTTGAATATTGCACTAAATCATCTTTACTTTTCCATTGATAAATTCCATGTTGTTAATAGGTGTTAATCACAGCCTCATCAGTATGCAGAGTGCTTTCTATTGTGTGGATGCTGATTACAGGTAATTTGGCAGCTGTTATAATGTGTTAGCTGCTTCAGCAATGTAGAATATATAATGACAGCTTTACTTTCTGAATTTTTATTTAGTCACGAATCTCTTTCTCCCTACAAACATTCAATTCAGGTGAAATCAAGTCATGATACTCTCTGTATTAATGCAAAAGAGAAGGAACATGGCATGTTTTATAAGTAAATACGATGATGTAGTCTAGGTCTTCTGACCAGAAGTCAGTCTTCAGGGTTGAAACGGGCAGTTTGCAAAGGTGGTTTGAAATCACCACCCCTGGAACCCAAGATGATCAGTCTGGTCCCTCCAGACACTCAGTAACACCTAGAACAGTATTTGGGATATTCTACATTACAAGCACTCGCTTAGGGACCCCAGGCACCCTGGAAGTGCAGGGGTAGGTATTAACTTTTTGATTACATTCCCTCCCTATACTTCCTCCACACCTGACCAAGATGGGGAATCGTGGGATGATGCCGAATTGTCAACACAGAGATTAAATTCTTAAGTGCTGATGCTTAGTACCCACAGTTTTAGACTAGAATTTAGGATTTTGTTGTGCTTATATATTTCCAAACTATGCCATTGCAGGCACAGGGCTCATGCAACTTTTTGCACCTCATCTTTTTTCTATTTCTACTAATGCATATCTATATAGACTGGCTTTACTTTCTCTACCAGCTGTACCTGAGAGATCATCCACAGCACATAACCAAATGCTACCATCACAAACAGTGACAACGCATGGTTGCAGAAGTGTGAATTCCAGAATCAAACAGCCATTCAAGTTTTCCAAATAAATAATACTGATTTCCAAAATATAGGAAAACATAAAAACACATCATCTGTTTCATTTTCCAATTTGTCTGGGTAAACCATCTACTCCTTCCTGTGTGTTTAAATAGCTTCTAATTGAAACTAGCTATATTTAGCTGTGATCTATGTTAAAAACAAAAATTGTCATTTTCTTATTGGTTTCTAATACTTTCATTAAAAAGGAACTGAAACATACTTGTTAATTTATTCCAAGCATTTAGCTCTGAAAGGATACTTTGCCTTTTCAAGCTTACAATTAGGCAACACATTAGTTCCCTCAGTGCTCTGTACATGATCAGCACATTGAGCGGCAGAATAGGTGAATCTTGGGGAAAAAAAGTAAACTAAATGAAACTAGCTTGCTTCTTCAGCACTACAAAAGTAATTAATAAAATCAGATTGAGTGGTGCAGTAGGTCTGGCTCATAAATGTCATTGCATGCTTAATAACAAATGCACAGGTTTTCAACCCGTGTGCCCTAAAGCAGCCTGTGATTCTCATTATGTGTTTTCTTCCCGGCCAAAGTTAAACTTTAAGAGATCTTTCATGAGACAACCCCTAATTATAACAGAAGGATGCAATGTCTTGCTTCTGTAAATTTAAGTTCTGTTTGAAAGCATTATGGCTTTCTAGTTGCCAAGCAGGTTTAAAGAGAACAATAGTCTCTAAAAATAAACATAATATATAACAGTCTCTCAGGCAATGTCAAATGCAATGGAAAAAGAGTGATGAGAGTTCTCCAACATGAGTTTTAATGAACCTTTTTTCCCTCTTGTGTCAGCGCAAGTATCATTTATTTTTAAAAGCAATCGGTCACAGCTTTCTGTTAGAATGATGGCCTCTTGACTGATTTGTCAAAGTGCAGAACAATAAGGAATAATAATATTCCCAAGCTGGGAGTCAGTAATGAACAAAGTTTGAAATCAGCTAAAACGAAGTACTGCATGAACTTAGCTGTAAAGTACATGGGATATAAGTCTTCAGACTACAGGACATAAGCCAACCACTAACTGACAAGGATTAGGAAGAAATAATTTTCCCTGTGGTCATGTTATTCCATAATCGTTCATCACAGGAACAGTAAAAAAAAATTATTTTTATTTTTTTTAACACCTATAGAGCACCTCTTATTAGCCAGTGCTGGAGAGAAGATGATGAAATTGGTATTACAACCGATTTAACCAACTTCATATGTTGTTAACACAGAGTGATTATTTCTTGCGGATAAAGTGAAAATCATAAATAGTTACAATTTAAAAAAAAAAAAAAAGGTAAACAACGTTAAAAAAATTAAGTGGTCATACTAAGTAGTAATAATTTTTGCCTTACTCCTAAAAAGGCCCAGATTTTTAAAATGACTCTTTTTATAAAACTTTCTTCGGAAGCTGTTGCTTCAGAAGAATTAAGACACAGGCACATAACGAAGCTATCTGAAGAAGCTCAGTCAGATGAGGTACTATCAGACTTCGACAACAGAGGTACAACAGACCCAGCAGAGAACCTTTTTTTAATTGCAAACTTCATTTACTCTAGATCTTATTCCCCATTATTTAGCAACGGTCTTGTCTTTTTATGACAACTTGCTGCTGACTGCATGTATAATTTATTACAACATCCTAAAAAAGTGTTTGAAATCACTTGCTTTTGCTGAAACAAGAATGACTCACGGCTTATAACAAACCAGGTTCCAGTCTAAAAAAAAGTGATAAAATGACAGAACTGTGCCCCAGAATAAGTAAAAGCAAAAGCCCCAATACTGACAAAATGCACTTGCATAGATGACCTAGAGCAGATGCATTCATCTAAGTCCGTAGCGACGACAAGTTCTTCTGGTGCATGTGAAAAAATGGAAAACTAGAGTTTCCAGTCTTCCATTCTCACATACGTTACTCTATTACGATTTTAAGCAACATCTTAATTGTTTACAATTCAGTGTCTGGAAAGAAAAACAAATTGTGTATTTGGACAGATCTTTCTCTATGGGTTACGGTATCACAAGCTCACCGGCCACTAGTTTGAGGAATGACATAATCCTACGGAATTTGGGCACAAGGGAAGCATTTAGGTGAATTAGTCATTTCTCAGATTCTCCCCCCCCCCCGCTAGGAGTGCAGGAACTGAATCAGAAAAATTCCAAGACGAACAGAAAAGCAGCCAAATTAGGAACTGCCAGACCTTTGCCTTGAAAAATACAAATCTGGTAAAGCATCACAGAGCTGCTGAAAGCTGATACTCTATAGCCAGATTCCTCATCCTTGCTTCCACCCACTACTGCTCTGCAGGAAGACTACACAGTAAATCTGGTAGTGAAGCTCAAATATGATACCTTCATTTCATATGTAGTTGGCTGCTTTAGAAGGATGAGGAAAATGGGGGAAATGGACAGTTTTGTGTAATGGAAATAGCTGAGATTGCTTGGGGAACCTGGAAGACTTAGTGTAAGAGTGAAAAATATTTTGCTATGTCACTAATCTCAGTGGAAAAAATCTCTCTTGGACTTCTCTGGCAGACAAATTTCTTCATTTGCTTCTCAAGGAGGAACAGCATAAGAATGAAAACATACAGTTGGTTTAACATAATCACAACTACCTTAATTCTAAGAAAAAGAGCACATAAGTAGCCAGTTCCCTGGAGCATCTACCAGAAAGCAGAGAATCTGCAAGAAGCCCTCATAAGATAAAGCACAGCAGTAACATCAGTCACAAAATAACTAACAGTAATCTGATTCTTACATATCATTCTTTTCATCTGCAATTGAAAATTACTTCATGAAGGAATTTTTCCTAGCCACATCTTACAAATAAGAGAAGCTAATCAGAAAGATGAAGCAATACACCAAACACCACGAACAGAAACATTGCGTGAACACAGCCTCCGGCACCCAGGAACAAGCCACTGCCTGACCATTCACCAAACTAAGTAGCATGAAACAAATCAGATATTCAGGAAAATGCCCATGTCCTATGCTAACTTAGCTTCTCAGGAAGAATATTTCTTATTTTCAATCATCTAAACAAAGTAAAGGATTAACAGTTGCTGTGTGTCCATTTTTAGTCATTCAGCACTGAAGTTATACTCTTCCAACACATTGTTGCCTACTGTTAGTTTTTATACAAAATAACTATGAGGAAATATAGCATCCTAAGATGCATTGCGAAGCTTTGATTCCATACAATCTCTGTTTCGATGTTCTGTTGCACAATTGCTGGTTGCCACATTTTCTAACCTTTGAAATAAGCAGGGCTTTTCATATTAGATAATATTTTTCTTTGAGAATGAATACAATACGAATGCAGTAATTGGCATGTTTCTACCTGTAGGCCATCTTGTCATATTATGAGAGGGTCATTTCATATCTGAATTAAATTTAGAAATACAACTCATGAAGTAAACCACATGTAAACTATTGATCTTTATTTAATCAAAAAATTACATTCTTTACAACTTAGATTTACGATCAAATGCACTTTTATTTTTTCCCCTTATTTCAAAGCTACATATGTATTATTTCTAATAAATTATTATGGTTTGTTTTTTCTATGAAACTCCAAGGTTCTGGGTTCACACTTGCCTTTATATTTGCTTATGAAGTGCTAAATAAATTGCTGGCATTTAACATTAAGTATATCGGATGAAAACATCATATGTAGAACTATTAGCAACTATCAGCTGAAAACTGCATTTTCTTAAGTCTTCATAAATATCTTTATGGGGTAAGAAGGTTTTAAAAACATTTAAACAGTGTTAGATTAATGCTATTTGACCTTATTTTTAAACCTGTAAGAGTCAACACATTAGTAAGCTCTTTGGTTAACTGCCATACTAACTGATATTTTTTATCCACAGGAAAAGATACAAAATCAACAGTGGTTCAAACTTCTCCCTCAGCCATTGCTTTGAAATATCACTTGCAGGGACAAGAAAAGGGTTTTGGGTTGACCCTTTCCAAACCTTGGCCTCCTGAGAGATTTTCTTCAGAAGACTGTGATGGTGCCTAGGGTTTGGTAATAGCTATTATTGCTGGGGTACTTCATTGTGTGCATCAGTTATCAAAATGTATTTTGAAAACAGCAGGGAGAATGAAGATTTGAGAGGTTGCTTGGAGCACAAAAGAAGATGTGAAAGGAGGTACAAAGGTTAACGCAGGAAACAAGTCAAAAGAAACTGCCTGACAGATGGTATCCCAGGAAGGAAAAGCTCTATGGTAAGATTCAGATATGAAAGAGAAAGTCAGTTCAGATGGTGACTGACAGCACTGATTACAAAACTCATTTCCCACTGAAGGCAACAGGAGCTTTACTCCCATAAAAAGAATGATGGAATTGAAGACTATTTTTGAAAATCCTGTTGTCTTTTCTTGTTAAGAAATACTCTAAAAGCACTTGTGAAATTGTAAAATTCAAGCCCTGACACTTGGTCAACAGTACAGTTGACAATAACACATTGCAACTCCTATACAGAAGCTAGCACTATGGACATATATGTATTTAGGAAAGAGAAATGCAATAATTTTTACATCATATGTAAAGCTGAGCTGTTCAAATGTAGGACCAGGTTATTAGCAAATGAGCATTCAAAACTAAATTCCAACAGAGTTCTTTGGAAACACCTTTTCCATCTTAGATGCACTGCTTTGCATTAGCAACTTCACATTATGCTATTCACAAAAAGTAATTTAAAATTAAAAAAAAAAAAAAAAAAAAACAGCTTTTATCTTCACCAGTTACTGTCAGCAAACTCTTAAGTGGTATTCTGGCAAGCACCTGGCAAATCCCTGCCTCACACAGCCTATAGAATTCTAATGAATGAGGTTTCCTGTAAGTAACCACTACTTAAGGAAAAAAAGGAAAGATTTTTTTTGCTTTATTCTTAGCCAGGTAAGCTACACATTCCAGTGGTAGATTCTGTTCATACTGAAATTCAAAATACAGCCTTGATATCAAACAGAGTTCAACACCAGGAAAACGTGAACAACGTAGAAATAGCAAAACACCATATTCATATCTATACATACTCAAGAGTCCAAGTTATAGAGAAATGAATGTACAATTCCACAGATATCCTACAGAATAATTTAAATATTTTCAGACCATAATCTCACCTTTATATGCCATCTGTTGATGTAGACAAGTACTTCCCTGCAGTAAAGCACACACACACACTCACACATTCACAGAGAAAGCAGCCCAACCCCCCCCCCCATCTGTTTCAAATGCACTTTTCTGATACAGCACAATAACATGATCTCCGATTTAAAATGATCCTTTGGGAAATTTACCTCATTCAACATGTCTCTGCTTTATTCTGGAACAGAAACGTTTAACACCATTTAGGAAAGACAAAAAGCAGCAGGAAAATTAAAAGCAAACTAAGTATGCAGAAAATTCTGGGAAGCTATTGTTAGCACCCAACATAGGAAGGAGATGATGGGGATCAGTGCCCTTAAAAGAACCAAAGCTGTGAAGCTTTAAAATATGTCTTTGAAAGTCTCCCTCGCGTATTAATTCCTGCACCAAGACATGCATTTATAATAGGACAATGAACACTGTTACGGTTACACTCAGTCTAATGCATGTGCTTTCTTGGTACGCCACACCTCAAACTCACTGTGGAGCTGCAACACTGGATCTGTCTGACTTTGATTATTCTTTCTGGCTAACCAGAATATTCTCAAGTATTCAGCAACTCATTCAAAACCTCCTCATATTCCACAACTTGATTTTCTATCAGTAGCTGTGAATGACTTTAACTTGCACGTTTGTTTGTTAGTTTAAGAATGGCTCAAGAACGGTCCATCTAGCTGACTATCTGTTCCTGACAGTGATCAACAGAAAATCCTAAGGAAAGATATAAAAACCACCGCAAACAAACCACATCACTTCCATACAATACCCTTCCAGGCTCCAGCATCTTGTGGTTCAAGGACCTTGCAAGCCAGAGGTGGTGTCTTTGGCCCTAATAGATGTCACTTCCATGAATATATTCAATCATTTCCTGAAGCCATATAAGCTTTTACCATCTACAATGTCTGGTACAAAAAAGCTCCACAGCTTAATAACCTATTGTATGAGGACCTGTACCTGTCATTTGTTTTGAACCTGGCACAGCATTTAATTTGATGCCATTATATCTATTGAGAGTGAATAAAGTGATCCCTGCGTATCTTTTTCATGCTACTCTATTTTAAGATACCTCTATCCTATTTCTTCTCGGTCCTCTCTTCTCATCAGTCAGTCTTAACAATGAAGCTTTTACATAATTTAGTCACCCTTGATAGGTATCTTTTCCACGCCATCTTTGATGATTACAATTGCACCAGAATTGCATACAGTATTTGAGAGTGCAAAATGAATTTACACAGTAGTCATAACAATGTTATCCTCTTTGAAACGAAAGCTAACATTTTCATAAAAATAATATAAGCATCAAGAGCTCCTTCATAAGTGGCAATTACTATCTCAAAAGTTATCATAGTGTATATAAAGCTAGGATTATTTCCTTCCCATATACATTACTTTATATTTATCTACATTTTACTTCAGAGTGCTAGATGAAGGACAGATTACGTGGAGAGATAGTTAGGTATAGCAGTAAAATTGTGTCTGTATCCTACTCAAAATTTCCAATTTTATTTTCTTCTCTCTTCCACATTATATAAATTATGTCCATTATAATGGATCTTCCAATCACTGGCTATTGATCCCACATATCCTTTGTTTATCCACCTGTTTCTGTGGCATACATTGTTTTAGTTTCTAAGCACCTTGGATGTACCTGAGACTAATAACAACCCCAAAACATAAAACATAACTATTTTCCTTCCGATCATTCTTCTGAAGCGATTAGGATGCATCTTTCTGGTTTTGTTTTATGTTTTTTCCCCGCTAAGCATCTGGATGCCCAAGATCTCTGATCTCTTGTGCATCTGGATCACTGTCAAATTACTGTTCTCCCACAAAAGGAAGGGGTCTTAATTTGAACCACCTGTTTTATCCCTCTTTCATAGTTATGACACCTCTAAATACTGTTCTAGTGAGCTGCATATTCTGCTTCTTTTAAGCAAATCTCTGCTAGGTCAGTATAGGAGCATTTCTGCAGCCATGACAGGAGTAAGTCTTCAACTCCTCTTCCAGAAGAGAAATTTAACAAAAAAACACAAGCATAACCTGCAGTTACTTGTGGAACTTCGAGTTATTCAAGCTTTCAAAGCACTGTTGAACCTGTAAAGTCCAATGTCTCTGAAGGACACGCAATGCCAGTTTCATTGAGATGAGATTACATGACTAAATTTTCTTACTGAGTCAATTTTTTTTTTCGGCGTAAGCTGACAAATAATGTTAGAACCTGGTGGAGAAACTACAGTACTGAAAATTCAACTAAGTTGAAATATGGAGACATAATCAGGATGTGAAAAAAAATGCATCCCAGCATCCACTGCTATTCCTTCCCCTCTGACATCCTCTGCAAAGCCTGTGCCTAGCTACTCACATTAAAAAACACCAAGAAAGGTCAAGAAGCGAAATAAGGAAGTCCTCTGAGCACACTCAGAATCTCTGCTTGGTTTTGGTAGGAGCTCAAAGAGCATCACCCAGCTATAGTTTTTAACACCAAAACATCTTGAACTACTCAATCCTTCCAATCGCCACGCTGCAAAGGAAGAGAGAGATTGTTATTTCCAAGTACGGCTGTAGCAGCACTAGTCTATTGAGCTGGGGGGATACAGAAGGGGACAGTGCAATGATACCTAGCATACCTTAAAAGCTGCACCTCAGTAAGTTTCCCCTTGATATCAGAAAGACAAGCCTGCCTTCTCAGAGCATTAGTACAAAAGGATGACCACACATACAACAGGGGAAAACAAAATTGTAGAGTCTCCTCTTGAGCAGAGGCTTTGGTTTGCTATATAAAAATATGAAATATGCTTTATTCACACATTTTCAATTCTCTACAACATTAAAAGCCCACAGGTCATGTTTGTACGATGCAGTTAACATAAAACTAAGAGCTTACTGCAATCAAAATAAAATATTCCTCACTGGCACTACTTCAATAATTGACCTAGCCTGGGGTCATTTTAAAACCATTTAAATGCATCATTAATCCAGGTTATTCCAAAGCAACTTTACTAATATGCTGTAATAAATTACAAGAGAGAAGCAAGATTACAGTTAGCATGCATTTTTAAAAAGTCACAATACAATAAGTATATACATCCAATACAATAAGAATATATATCAGAGATACAAATTAAAGAACATGAAAGAGAAGGCATCGGAAACATGATAGCAACATGACTTAGAAGCACCACAAATATATTCTATGGGCTACACCTCCCTTATTATTCACATGACTGCACATTTTCCTTTCTTTCATGTTTCCTTCCTGCCACTTCCATCCTAACACTCTGGCAGCCTCTCTTTCTCCAGTATCATTAAAAGAGAGTAACTGGTCTAACAACCAGATCAGTAAATTGGAGGTTAATCTGTAATATGAAAAAGGTTACTAACTGGAAGAGAAGGTCAGTCATTTGATTTTTTTTAGATCATACACATCAGGAGAAAAGCAGGTTAGCAAAGTGTCTTGCAAAGACAGCAGTCTGGGGCAAGTGTTTCATGATCAAGCTTGTGTATGGTCTCCCACTGTAAAGTATATGAGAGTCCACTGCCTAAGGAGGAAAAAAAACAAACAGGGAAGATTGGAAAGAATCAAGAGCATAACTGAAATGAGCCAATATCTTTATTGCCTGCATATTACAAGACTTAGAAGCAGAGGGGGAAAAAAAGTTCAGTAGATCCTCTAAAGTAATCAGTATTCAAAACCATATATAAAGCCAGCCTATATACAATCTGTGCATAAGTAGGAAGGGGAGACAACCAAAAATCTACATTTATTAAAAAAATGGAAAATGTCAAAGACACTGCAGACTGTACTAAAATACTGTGTAAATACATAGGAAGGTGTATGTATATCGTCTTTCACAAAATTGTTCCATTCCTTACAGGATTGTTAGGATATATTACATTAGGAAAAATAAACTCCCTCTCACTGTACAAAACAAAGATAGTACCCTCATCTCCTTCTACCGATAAGCAATGTCATGTGCATTTTATATATATAAAGTCACCAAAGCCCACATTGACGATCACTTCTGTAGAATCTATTCTACTAGTAATTCCTTTAAAATACATTCAGGAAGAACCTCAACTCAGTTTTAGTTAGGTTTCGAACTAAATTCAGTAAGATTTGACTGTCAAATCACCAAACAAGTATTACTAAAGCACAGGAAAAAGACAAGTTTTCAAGACCTCCTCTGTCTGACAGGGTTACAACATACACAGGCAGCAAGTACACATCACGAGCTTGACTTCCCATGTTAATTTGTCATACGCATCCATTACAGATGCAGAAGCAGGCTGCTGCTTAGCATGATGCCATCTCCATTTCTCTTCTCCCAATACCAAATACAATTTTTCCTTATTGCTTTTGAAAGGGACATCTGTTGTGTGTCTTGAGCATTTGAAGAAAAAAGTCTCTCTCATTTCTTCATATTGAGCTTGTTTCAACAAAAACACTCTTTAGTGACTGCACTGTTAGTCTGTGTGGGGTCAGCATATTCATTGTGGCAGCTTGAACTTCTTAGCACTAGTTTGCTGAGATACCACCTCAGTTTTATAAAGACAGTCTCACATTAATAGCAACTCCTTGCAAACCAGTTTCTCTCTCTTCATGCTTTGTGTATTGATGGTTTAGACAATAGTTTGGCATTTCTTAAAGCTCTTGATTTCAACTGCTTCCTCTCCTAATGAAGTGTTTGGGTGCATTCAGGATGGGGAAGACTCATACACAGGAGTGGAGCATGCTTTCATTCAGATTTATTTCCCAGCCTTGTGCAGCTTTGCTGCTTTGCCTGAAGTAGCTCCAGAAATTCCCTATTCTTCACACACAGCATGCTTGTTTGCAGTATATAAGATTCCAGCTCTCAATTTTATTTTTGTTTTTAAATTCCTTTAGTATAGGCAGCTGGTGGAGATGATCACAGTTACATTTTCATGCTAGCAAAGCATAGGCTAATATGTGTGTTTTGGGTGTAATTTTATTCGGCTTGTATCTCTTAAATGGATTACTAAAGGGAACAGGGGGAGATAAAACCACTCTTCTCTTATACTGCTACATGGATCAAGAAGCAATATAGTTCAACATAAAATCCGACCATCATTAGTCTGAGTGTGTCCATATACTTAGAGAAACCCTCACCACTTCACTATCACTGGGAATTACTTCAAGGATATCCATATGCTGAAAAAGATTTAATCTGATGTGAAACACAGGTTAAAGGAATGCTGCCGGAATATTTTGCTATGATGCTTTTGCATGCCATTTTTTGAGGTTTCTGATCATTTTTACAGCCATCCCAAGTACCTTTTATGTCCATTTACTCTGAGTCTCAAACCATTTCGTAATTTTAGTGTAGCATTCTCTTCTTAATGTCATCAAAGTTCTGGATTTTACATTTTTATATTGGTGTTATAATTGCAAAATTTGATCGGCAATTTGACTGTCACTTTAGTTTATATTGAGTCATTCTGGAAAAACAACATCCATTCAAGCCCGTCATTCATTTTGTATCCATATCAAAAGCAACTTAAAATGTAGTCATTTATCAGAGCCTGAAAAATAGCAATATATTTCTTGTAGGATGGCATTAATGTGCCTTTTTCATACATTCTCCATGCTAATGTGAAACTACAGCTCTGTAGAAAAGCAATCTAAACCTATTCCAAGATTCAAGGAATCCAATATAATAATTTACCCAGCAATTGAATGAGATACCAAAAACATCAAAAAACCTGAAATGTGTTTTTCCTCACAAGCAAACAAAAAGGAGAGCGCAAGAGACAGAGGTGTGCCATTATGTTCAAAATAAGAGGTCTTTCCCCATTAAAGGGCCACAGTAGATATTTTGCCTCTCTCACACAGAAAAATTCCGTAAGTAAACTTTTGTATTAAACCATGAATTATATTCTGTGTCGAACAAATGATTTGGAGCAGGTGAACCACTGAAGAATATAGTTTCAGCAAAAATTAGGTACAACTTACAGTTTTTTTAGCTCTGGCTAATTACTGCTGCAACTTTGCGGGCCTTGCTAGGGACTGGCAAAATTTTGCCAATGGTACAGTTAATCTGTGCAGACGAGAGATTTCCATTGCCAATATCTGTTGGAACTAATCCTTGTAGGAAGGAACATCACAGACCTTTCAAATACATATGCACTTCTTTGACCTGCCTTCTCTGGTGTAACCACATAAAGCTACAGCTGCATTAACCAGATGTTACATTACACGCACAACTTTTGGCGCAGGGATGGGACAACAGAACAGAAAGACAAACTGCCTGTGACAGACAATTATGTTATCTAATGCAAAACTGGGAGGCTTTAATCATAGTGAGGCAAAAACGTATGGAATAAATACTCATCTCACACTATGGTAAGGACACATGCAAGGCTCATATTTCCCAGACATACCCATTAGGCTCTGAACAGAGACAAAGGGAGCCCTTGCTCTTCTCCTGTCTTCATCAATACATAGAATTAGTCACAGTTTGACTATAAAATGTTCTTGCCCACTCTAAACATTTGTTTACATGCTCCCAGGACTTAATTTATAGAACTCTATTTTCTGAGAGGAATGAGAAGTAAACAGGTTAAAATTTTCTAAATAAACTCATTTGTTATTCTATTTCTATTTTAACTACAAGTGTGAAAAATTATGCTTCTTTAAGCAAATGAGCACCTTAAGTTAGTTTGATAAATCTACACTTACACACTTCGATGAGCAATCCAATTTCTAAAGCATCCTATATTAACATTGTTGTCCTGAACAAATTCTAGTTCAAATAATTACTCTGCCTAGCTAAATCTTTTAGCAGTATCACATTCTGTCCTAAACTCTTGTATAGCACAGAAGTAAACTGTTAAATTGTCATTGTATTTTAGCACAGAATCAGTGCTTGTCAGCGATCAATGAAACACTTAAGCTATATGGGCCAGATTTTTTGGTCTTTCTACTATGTAGAATTTGCACTGTAAATTTGGCATTTAAAAAAATAAAAGCAACTGGCAACTGTAGGAAAATGCAGTGCGTGTGGCAACTCTTAGGTGGCATAAATCTGACAGAAGTTTCAGGGCACTACACGTTTGCTACAGTTCTAGACGTTGCTGCTCTCCAAACAGTTCGTTGCTACAGCTCTCACAGGGGTTAGTGTTCACACCATCTCGTGGTCTCTGAAAAAGACTTGTGAATATTCCTCAGCTACTGCAGGGAGCCGTCTGGCAGATAAGCCTAAACTGTTTGGAGGTGGTTTCAGATGATCCGATGAAGCATCTGTCAAATACTGTTCTGTCCTGTCATCAGGAATTTGGCTGAAAATTTCAGGCACTGGATGGTGACCAACAGCTGGAGGTGAGGGGGCACAAGGGATGCTGTGGTTATCTGTTAAATCCATGGGTGGCTGGATGAAAGCCCTCATACTTCAGCTAACCACTGCTCCCCCAAAGTGAGGGCAGAGGTCTTCTGTAAATAGGGTCTGACCAGGAAAAAGAGGAGATAGGAAATTCCCTCAATAAAACCTGCTTAGAAATCATAAAATGGCAGCCTAGGATAGCGTTGTACCTCAAACAGGAACCCAGCAGCTGTGACCCAGGAAGACACAAACACCTCCAGAAAAGAGTGGGACATGGTAGCCTCTATATTTCCAAGTCAGCTGCATATACACCTTGGCTCTCTTAATATATTGCTATTAGTTTGGTGATTAAATAGGTAACTTGAATCATCAGCTACTTGCATAGATTTTCAGGCATATGACTTCTCCCCTATACAGAAAGCCAAGTAAAATTTGATTTGAAGTGTGTGGAAATGAATTTGAAAGAGAGAAGCAGGAAATCCCATTAAATTCCTGTAGTAGATTTTCCTCCTTCCTTCTCCCACGATACCAACTTCACCTCATGCGTAAACCTCCTCAGAGAGATCTCTTCTGTAGGGTTTTTCATACAGCGGAGGGAAGGGATTTCTCCACAAAAGGCGTATCTGGAGGAACACTCCACAGCCCAGCCCATCACCCACTAAAACGCCTCCAAATGTGGGAACTCCAGAAGCAAAATAGTTTGGAAGCAATGAATCACCATAGGCTTTGATTTTACAAACCAGTTTACACTGAAATTCCCAAAGAGCATTTGGTACAGCAGGTGATCTCCTAACAGGAGGCCTTTCCACATTTTGAAGAAACATTAAAAAGCCAGAATTGCTATTTCTTTCTCTCAGCCTAATTTGATCTCTCGATTGTGAGGAACATTTATGACAGATGTTGGATTTTCAGCTGGGGATTCTGGAAATTCCTGAGCTGCACTGTGTTTAACTTTTCAACCTCTGAAGTAATCTATTTTCAGGGAAGTCTGCCTTATTTAAAGCAACCAAACTTGTCTGCTCCTGGCCCTGATCCACCAAAACAGTTAGCATACGCTCAGTTTGCTAAAGTCAACTGCTATAAATGCATGCATCAATGTTTTGCTAGATGAAGGCCATAAGTTATCTGTTTGGGCCTTCAAAAAAAATAAATAATTAATTAAAAAGAGAGAGAGAGAGAGAGAGAGAGAGAGCGCGCACTGAACTGTTCTTTTTCTTTATGTGAGACACCTGCCTTAACACACAAGCTGCATCTCCACTGAACAGCGCACGTGGTGGCAAAGCACAACCCAATACCCAGCAGGAATGCACCTACGGCATGCCGTGGTTCCACCGACCCAAACGCAAGAGCTTCATTCCCATCACAAGGAGATGAGGAGCTCTAGGAAATAAGGGAGTGTGGGGGAAATATGCTTACATCATGCCCCAGTGAAGGGACAAAACACAGCTCGGGTCTAATCAGAGAGTATGCCTGCATCCCACTGTTTAGGTAAGGCCACAGAGTCCCACTGATGTCAGTGTTTTTTCTACAGGTCCAGGTGTTTGACTGGAGATGTTTTGGATCTTGTGTTTTGATTTGGATTAATCTGAAATGACTGTGCTTTAAAAAAAAAATACACACAATAATATTTGCAGAAATGCATCACAAACCCAGAGTTAGATGGAAAGAAAACTAAATATAGAAAACAGTCCATTTTATTCTGCAAGATATACTCTGTTTAGTAAAATTCCTGAAAATTGATAGGTATTAAATTAACCACAGGAGGGCTCCCTTCGGTATACTGAACACAACAGAAACATACTGTTAATTGCCCAAAATAACACTCTATCTTAAAAGTGACAAAGGTTTCAGACTTCAAATGATATTTTCCTCAGTAGGCTTCAATAGATACAGGGGAATAAAATTATACATGAACAATTCAGATAAAGAAGTGAATTAAATAAGTGTTAACTATATGACTCTTAACTACTTAACATGGCAAACGCAGACTGCCAACACGCTGCATGCTGAGATGCAAAGTTCTGCGTTGCAATGCCGTACAGAGGGGCCCCCAGAGCTGCGTGCACTCAAGACACACTGGCATGGCAATTAAGAGAGCTGTAAACTAAAACAGGACTGAACAAACACTGGGTCCTAGCTACTACTCCAGGGAAAGAAACAAGGACTTGCTCCCAATGGCACATACATAGAAGCCTGAGCCTACAGCTTTCTCTCCATCAGGGTTTTTTGGTCAGCCATGGGCTCTCCCAAAACAGGAAAAATTAAAGTCAGCAAAAGTCAGGCAGCTACCTTTGTAGACTTGGAGCTATTTATCACTCTACTTTATTTACTTACTCCTCTGTTAACAAAGAGAAACAGAACTTTCCTATCTCACAAGTTTGTTGAGAAAATAAACACGTAAGTAATTGAGAAAGTGTAATTAAAAAGGTTTAAGAAAGCACATAAGTAGCTGACAGTGCTCAGGCAGCGTCATCATTGGAAACAGGCATCTATTTATGTCCTAACCAAATCATATTCAGTACAACTTTTCACAGGTGTTGAAATCAACTGGTACAGCAAGGGAAACACAGCTAATTGAATAAAAAAGCAAGAACTAGGAGATCCAAAAAAGCTCATTCTTAAAATGGAGCTTTTAAACGTGCAGCTTCAGAAATAGAAATCACAAATCTCAGCTACGCACTTAACTTCCATCAATAAATAGAGTTAGCTATCCTGCAACAATTTTCATTATCAGAACCTGTGTGATAAACAATAGGAAATGTTGAACTTTGTCATAAGTTTGAAATTTTACCTCTTCCATGGACTTGAGAAACTAATGACCCTATGCAAGAGAGATTATAGTCTGAAACTGCTTCCAGGACCCAAAAGCCAAAGTTAGCAGTTTTACAAGCACCAGACTTGGAAGATGCATTTTCTGCCAGTTTGTCGATTATAAAACATGCCCAGGATCTGCAAGAAGTAAGTCCTGCTACTTCTATATACTGAGGAGTTCATTTACATCCATATATCTCATATCCCATGAGAAAGATCTGATCTGAACAGGCTAACCAGATGGAAGTACAGGATTCACAGGATGAGGGAAAGCAAATATGACCGACTCTTTATCCCATTGAAGAAAGCTTTCCCCGGGCAGCATGTCTGTGTTTCGGTCTTTGCTCCAGGCATCATGCACGCACTGGAATAAAAAGCGCAAACACCGTTGAGAGGGAACTGCAACTCAGAGCTCCTCCCCAAGGAGTGCCTAAATCACCAGGTTAAAGTAGCATGGATTATTTTGGATTATTCCTTCCAAGAAATAAATTCTTTTTGCTTGCCTCAAGGTGTAATTAAAAGGAAACAAGAAATCTACCTTCTTTCCTTAATTTACACATCATAAATCATTTCAATAATGCACCTATGAGTAAATATTACAGAAAAGATAAAGAGCATCTGCAACTAAGAGACATTGCTGTGCCAACTTAGTATTAAGTGAGGAGATTTGACACCAAAAAGCAGGGAGAGGACAACTGAATGAAAAAAGTACCTAATGAAATAGAAGCGTATCAGGGGTTATTTCACTAGACTGCCCTCCTCTTTCAGACGATGACACTGGCATCCCACAAAACCAGGAAGAAACATCTCACAATACTTTTCATCCATTTTTTTTCTCCTATTCACACTAAATAGGAAAGCTGTAGCAGGAAATTTGATTCTGTTACATGGAATCATTTTTCATATATTAGAATTGTATAAATAGACAAGGACAACAGACAAGCCTTACTATAGCCAAATAAAGTAGTGCTATCTTTAGATAGCATTCGATAGCATCAGAGTAACCAGCTTCAGGCTAGGACTACATCCTACTGGTCATAGTGCATTGTCGCTTATTCCTACAGTGAACAGAAGAGAAATTAAAAGCTGTATCAGTGTAACTTAATGCCCAAACTTCCTGCCTTGGGATAGGGTCAAAAGAAGAGATCAGACACGATGCTTAAAGTCATAAACATGAATATTTCAGTAACAATATATTACCAATGACAAAAGAAAGACAAAGTGAAAAAATATCCTATTCAATTTATCTTATTTCAATACTATATCAAAGAAGATTGATTTAGAGAGAATTAAAACAGAAATTGGCTTTTCCCCCCCACACAGACTCAGTATTTCACACCTACTGCTTTATTGTCAAACTGTATTTTAAAGAGAGTTTGTTGCTACATGTAACTCAGAATCGGAATCTCTATAACTTCACCTTTGAAAGCCCTGTTTAAATGCTGTGATAAACCCAAAGTAAATAACAATCTGCAAAATATAAACATCAAGCTATTATGAGGTAAGTAACCACCTTAGAAAAATATGGTAGCTAAGAAAAGTAAGTTTGTATAAAACAGAGGTTAATAATGCATGGAGATTTAATGTACAATGACCAAAATCATTAATGCTGTCTGAAATATCAGTGCTGCCGAAACCATTCTGCTATCTTTCAATCTTTCCAAAAGAAGAAAGGAAGAGCTTCCTGTGCTCAGAAACTGACAGGTAGAACTTGCATGATGACAAAAAACAAAAAATACCCTGATGTGACTTATCGCAGCACTATTTCAAAAAAAAAAAAAAAAAAAAAAAAACCACCTTATTTTGTTATATTATAATCTCTAGGTAATGTTAAAGAGCACAACTGCTTTCTTGCAGGCTCTTGGAATCACACGATACCCAGGGGACACTCTTCTACACACTGATACAAACAGACCACTTTGGCCATGTGGACTGCTTTTGAATCGCTTCTCTGCTTACTGCTATCAGGATATCAAAGCCTCAGTCAGCTTGCTGTCACCACCTCCCTCCTGTGCCGCTGCCGGCTGCTCAGGTGGCCGCAGCGGCTGACAAACACTCATTCAGCAGGCAAGTTTGGGGATGTCTGCTTTAGCAATGCGTTGGAAAGTTGAATTTTCTACCAGCCAAAAATATCAGAATTTCACCAGGCTGCCTCCTCAGAAAGCAGCTGACAATTAACAATGCTAGCCTGAGTGTTATTAAAAGGAGACGTCATGTTAATAAGTATTAGTACCAATGTCCGAATGCCACTAGACACGTTTTACCCATGAGAGCAAAACTGATTCAGCCGATGGCTATCATATTCAATTCATCTCTGTCCTTCTTCCATGATCACGGCGTATCACAACAACCTTGACTGTATGTCGTTGTCATGTTCTAGCCCTACCCACGTACCCTAACACAATTTAAATCCTAATGGACTTTGGTCATATATTCTTAAGTAGGCTTGACCTTTAAATATGTGTTAAGTCACACTAATTACTGGGTAATTTAACATCTTAAAGACAAAGCAAGAATTTCAATGCTACATGCAGTCATTTGTCTCCTGCTAACTTCATAGTTATTTTATTATTTATAATGTAAACTTTTCTAGTATTACCTCATTTCTAGTGTAATCTCAAGGGAGTACACGGACCATCTTCTTGCAATTGTTTTTTTTATTTAAAACAGTTGAACTATGAGACTAAAAACTTGCATTTCAACTCTTGTTCCTTGTATGCACGTTGGGCTATAATGCGCAGAGGACACAGGTATCGTAATTACATTACTCACTCCTACTTCAACTGGTTATCCTCATTGAGTATGACATTTCCATCAGGACTTCAAGTCTGACAGAGATATTAGAATTACATTAGAGTCAGCTGTAAGCTTCAAAGTTTCATGCCCAGTTTATTGTTTCCTCATTAAACAGTTGCATTACTTTTCAATTTGTATTTGGGGGGGGTGGAAGAGGAAACTAGCAAAAAGCCCCTTTCAGAAAACTTTGGAATTTAAAATTTGCTGACATCTCACTAGCAAGTCTCACTAGCCCTTCATGTATGTTCGGCCACTGATCTCTGAGGTTGAGAGTCTTTTCTTTCATCCTTTTCTCCAGAGCATTTGTTTCACTTTATTTCCCTTTGATTGCTAACCAGTCATGCTCAACTTTGGGTGCAGTCTTGAACACAAGAAGTTTTATCTTATCTCGAGCCATATGTCTTTTAAAAAGCTAGAAACTGTTTTCATGCAGCAAATACAGAAATCATTATTTGCACTGAACACCTTAGCTTTCCCAAATCATGAATTAAATTAGAAGCTCAAAGACTAACATATGCATCTTGTAAACTAATGACAGACATTTATGATCACATTTAATTTTCTTTAGGCAGAAATTACTTCCAACTAAAATCTAACAAACACCTGATACCGACTGCATTTTAAAACCCCTGGAAAGCTAGAGTAAGCTTCAAATTAAGATGCTGCCCTTAACTCCCTCCTAGAGTAACAAGGTATCTTCCATTCAGCATATTTCATAAATTAAGCTTACAATAGTTTTAGGAACTAACTTCTGTAATGGAAAAGCTATATTAATATAAGAATCAAACATGTCAGTGTTTAATTGAAGCGGGTGATTTGAATTCTTTCAGTATATGGAAGGCGTGTTACATACATAGGTGATGACCCTTGAAGTTAAGGCTATTAATACACTAGAATGACACATGATGCTGTTTCATAAACTCTGATATCAAGGCTGTGTAACTGGCAAACAAGCTTAAAAACAAAACAAAACAGACAATCCCATAATTTCTTACTAATGACCCATAAAATACTTATGCTATATTTAAATTGTACCAACAATTACCGTGTAGGAGCATAACACAGCTGAACAAAAATAAAAGCTTTTGAAAATTATAGGCAGGGGTTTAAAGCACTGCATTATAACAACTTCCTAAAACTAAACTTCATTTAATGAAGTTCTTATTGTGATTTATGAGCCATACATAAACCCAGTGAGTTGAAGAATAACTTAGGAAAAAACAGCTTATGTCAACTGCTATTATTAATAATGGTGATTGAGGAGACTGTAAACTAGAAATATTTAAAAGTTTGCCATGACATCAATCTGACAAGCAGTTACACACAGCGTACTTGTATCAGGTCACAATAATACCATTCAGAAGGAAAAAAAAGACTGACAGTCACTTATTTTGAGTTTTCAGCAGACAGGCAGAGGAAAAAAAAAAATGCAGGCAGTTAGTTAACTAGATGGATTACGAGCAATTTTAGCGGATATACGGTCACACATCATTTCATGAAGTGCTGCAGACTGTACCAGAGAGAGGCAGAAAGACAAAAGTTGCAGTAATAACTCCACTTCTCCCACCGGGAACTGGGGGCTCCGGACCCCAGCAGCTCCCTTGGGCGGCCACCGCGGCGCGCAGCGTCCCGCATCTCCCTAATTTCAGGGTCGGCTGCTGGGACCGGCAACCAAGCGCCCCCGGGCAGCCCCGCGGCCGCCGCCGCGCCGCGGCCGCGCGCCGCGCACCGCGCCAGCGCCCGGGGCCACGCCGGGCCGGGCCGCCCGCGGTGCGCGTACCTGCTGCTCGCCGGGCTCCGCGGACTTCTCCAGGTGCTTATCCTTGTACAGCGACCAGAGGCCGATGTCGGGCAGGAAAATCAGCGCCGCGGTGAACAGCAGCGTCATTTGCAGAAACCGCTTCTGTTTCCTCTTCATGGCCAAAGCCGCGCTGCCCTGGCGGCGGCGGCGGCGGGCAGCTCCCCCAGGGCCGGGGCCGGCTCCTCGCCTCCCGCTGCGCCCCGCCGGCGCCCAGCGCCGCGCACAAACTTCGCCCGCCTCAGGGCCGCCCGCCCCGCGCCCGCGCCCGGGCGGGGCCGGAGCCGGAGCCGGAGCTGCCGGCCGCTCCCCCCGGCCCGGCCCGGCGCTGCGCGGCGCCGCCGCTCATCGACCCACCTGCGCACAGGGCGGCCGCGCCACGAACGGGGCGGGGGGGTAACAACAAAAAAAGCAAAAAAGCCCCCCCCCCCCCCAAAAAAAAAAGGCACTCAGTAAACACGACCGGCCGCACAGAGCCCCCCCGCCCCGAGGCTCCTGGGGCGGCGCGGACCCCGCCGAGCGGCCGCGGAGCGCTAGCGCTGCGCGGAGCCCGCCCGCGCCCGCCTCATGTCACCATGCTGCCCGGGCGGGGGGCGGGGGCGCGGCATAATGAGCTCATCACGCGCAGTTTGCTAAAGAGGAGCGAAAAGGCGAAGGGAAGCGCCGCGCGGCCGCGCTGCCCGCCGCGGGCAGGGGCGGCGGCGCCCCCGGGCCCAGCACGTGCGCGCTCGCGCCCGCTCCGCGCCCGGCGCTGGCTCATCGCCGGCTCCGCACCCGCGGCTCCCGCTCCGCTCTGCCCGCCTCGGCCCAGCGGATCCGCGCCGAGACCCGCGGGCGGCCGGTTCCCCCCCGCCCCCGGCACCGCCGTGCCCTGCCTCGCCCCGCGCCGCCCCGCCCCGCCGCGGCCGCCCCCGGCGCCGTGCCCGGCGAGCAGCCCCCGCGGGAGCCCTCAGCCCTCCCCCTGCTTCGGCAGGCGCCAAGGGAAGGAGCCGCCACTGGCGATGCCGCTTTACCCTCCGGTTTTCTGCCCTAGCCCGCTTGTTGGGTCAGGCGCCTTTTGGGTCTAGTCGGAGCTGAGCAGCTCACTCGGACTCCCTGATCCGTAGTGCACGTATCTTTTCTTCTCAAACTCCTCTAAGCATAAGGAGAGGATACTTAGGTTAAGTTTACCAGGACCTAGTGGCCTTTCAACTTCATCACATCACACAGTGGGAAAATACGCATCACGCTTCTAGCATGACTGTGTCTAGAATACATATTGCAAAATAAAGATATACTTTTTTTTCCTGTTGTGTATGTGACAAGCCAACAACTCAGTTACAGTCCTTATTTCTATTAACAGCTAAAATATTCCTGAATATCTAGGTCTAAATCCTACAGTGAGAACCCTCTTTCTGTAATCAAAGTGCATCTCTACAAACAGTGAGAAAGTGGTGTTTTCCTTCTCATAGGTGATATTGGTCTCATCCATCTATAGAACTGTCTTGTGCAGAAAGCAGTTCCTACACACACATAAGCTCATAAAATAGGTGGTTTAGGGTTATTTTTAGGAAAGTAGATGGAGATAAAGGAAAGCTTGTGGGAGGAACAGAAGAATTCTTAATGCTGCAGGTGGGGCAGGAGGCAACAACATAAGGCTCCTCCGGGAAAGGCAGGACTGCAAGGGGCCCCAAAGGCCAGCTCCTTGGTGGCCCTGCCCCCAGGCCCCATCAGCGGTACCTGTGTCAGCAGTGCCTATGTCATTCTTCACAAGTGTTTGTCTGACCTGTTCAGAAGTCCTCCAGCGACAGCAGCTCTACAGCCTCCTCAAGCAATCTGTTCTGACTTGCAGCTAGAAACTTTTTCCTAATGTTTAACCTGAAGCTTCTTTGCTGTGATTTCAGGCAGTTACACTATCCACCAAAGACACAGAAAAGTGAGTATTCCCCTCAGTCTTTACATACCTAAAGCCTGCTTTCACGTACTGTTTCATAACAGCTCCTGGACAGCTCAACAGCTGATGGTTCTTACTGCTTTCATCAGGACTGTCTCCAATGGATTCATGTCTTTCTCCATGTGCAATGTCCAAAGATGGACGTAGTACGCCACCTGGAACCTTGATATATGTTTGTAAGAAAAGAATAATGTCTATGTTTCATAGTGTATCCCCTTTTTCATCCTTCCATCTGTAACGTATCCTTCAGTTGTAACAGCATTATGTTATTAAAGACTAGTTTGTGATACACTTGAAGCTCTGGGTTGGTTTTTGTTTTCTTTCTTTTGTTTTCTTTCAACCACCTCATTCATTGTTCCCATCTGTATTCCTATAGCTGATCATTTCTCTATGTTGCACTTTGTCTCTATTGAATGTCTTTTTTTTTTTTCCAGAATATTTCTCCAGTTTGTCAAAATCACTTTGAATTTAAACCTATCTTCCACTACCACATTCAAATTGAATAAGCATACTTTCTATTCTGTAATCCAGATTGTTAGCAAGAACTTTGGCAGATTCAGATCCAGGACAGATCCTTGAGAGCTCTGCAAAATGTATCCTCCCACATTTGACAGCGAGCCATTGAGACTTTATTCTCTGTGTAGGTTTCCAGGCAATTTTGCACTCACCTCCAATAGTTTTAAGACCTACATAACCTAATCTTGCTTAGAAGAACATCATGTGCAAGGCTTTGCTCTGTTGTCTTAGTGACAAAGGAAATATTTCATTATTTTCTTTTCAGCCTTACCAGGCTATAGGGATGCGGTGGAACATTAACAAAAGGCCTGTGCAAGCAGTGATACTTTTTGATTGTAGCAGCTAACCAAGAAGGTATTCAGTTCAACAACAATTAAAAATTTTGGTTTTGGATTCAGGAGGTGAATCCACCAAAGGATTAGAAGTCTTCACTAATCCAAAAAGCATTGATCTTTTTGACAGAAGTTGCACTTACTTTTTTTAGCTAGTCATCCAAGGTAAGGAAACTTACCCAGTATGTAAACATCTTGATTCGGTTGCCTTTTTGCCTGAAGGGATTCAACCTGGAAGTTCTTCCCCTCAGTGATAGATGTGCAATAGCTTGAACCAGACTAAGTATAGAAATGACTGTTATGAGCTCATACAATAATTGCATGGAAAGAGTAGCGCTGCTGGCAGGACAGATTTAGGAGACGTTGCATTCCTGAATTCCACAGCGTGCTAGTTAAGTCCCTCTCTGCAGGTAGAAGTTTGCATTCACTCTGAGGAGATGAAATTCAGTTTAGTTGCCTGAATCTTAAGCGTGATTTTGTAGAAAGGGCCATAGTCCACAACTGGCAAATTCAGGACTGGTTTGTAAAGAGTAAAGTCACATTTTTCAGTAAGTACATTTTTCATACAATCATAAGCCTCCCAGTCCTAATAAGAATCACTGAATTTTAAGAAGCTAAGCTTGCTTAAAGGAAAGAAAGAAAGAAAAAAAAGCCTCGCTGTTGTGTGAGTTAAAAACTTGAAACAAATATCAAGGCAAGGGGCAATAATGTTTGCTTGCCCTAGAGGAACCAGTAGGAAAGCTGCAGAATGTCCAGTTTCTTCAGTGGGAATAACTTTGACCCTTGAAGTATTTGCTATTTGAAATCTCAGGCTGCATATGAAAACGAATGAAAGAGTTGGATTGTGAAACTATGCACACCTTGGCATCATAATTAAATGTATTGGGGACATATTTTCATCTCCCCTCCGTCTAAGTCACAAATTCCACAAAGACTTCTGAGACAACTCAGGACAAAAAAATCAGACCTGAGTGTAAAACATCCAGCAGGGATGAGAGCTATCTAGCAAGACCAGTACGAGAAGCTGTTCAACCATGCATTTGAAACCTAGAAGCTGAACTCAGACAGCCTGCATGGTAAATTTTTAAAGATCAAAGCTTTACATATAGAATTACTCAAAAGACACCCCCGCTCATGGCTAATCAATACTCTTTATACAAAAAGCCACTCTCCAGTCTGTAAGCTATTGCAGGAGCCAAATTTTGTAATCACATGAAAGATAAAGTGCTCAAGTTCATGTTTGCTGTTACAAAGGAGCAGAGGTTGATGTGCTCTAAACAAAGAATGAATCTAGTGAAATGATGATTAACAGTCTGTAATACTGATATATAACAGAGTGAATAAAGGTAATGGAATGGGAGTTTTCTTTGATTACAGTATTTAACACCAGGTAAGTTAGGATAAAATAACCAGGTCTGTTCCCATGTTTTGTTTCAGTCTGCTTAGCTGGAGGCAAAATGTAGTACACTTTCAAAAAACACTTTCAAAGGGGGGGGAGTGCAGGGGGGGGTTGTTCTTCTACTAGTACAACCCAAATCTGAAACAGAGTTGCTAACAGTCAGTGTTTCTGATATTTAGGGGAGGGACATGTTTTTATCATGGTTGTTTTTCATCCTTAGACCCCCTTGTGTCCCTCACAGCGCATCACACCCTCTCTCTATATCACTTAAAACGGACCAACACCTCAAGGGAAAGGTGTGACGCTGGTGGCATACTAGAAATAAAAAAGGGTCATTGTGAAATATTCCATTATATTATTGAGCATTCCAGTGTGTGATATTGCTGTCATATTGCTAAAAATGGGATTTCGACATGATAGTAAAGAACTCTTTTAAAAGAGTTCAAAATCCAAGATCCTCCAAGCTCCCACAGAGAACATATTTTCAGTGTATCCTGCTCAGAAAAGTTTCAACATATTTACCTCAAAAACTGAAATGCTCATTTATATATAGACTCTGGCTATAAATAACAGTACATGCTATAAAAATGCTGTAAAAAACAATATAGCAGCTTTTTTTGACCTTCTAAGTCATTTTGGTCTCCTTTGTCTCCAGTTTTGTCACCAAGTTTCAAAATCATCACCACATATTTGTACTGTTGCTAACTGAAAATATTTTTGTGAATCTTATTTGTTGGGTTTTTCTTAGAAACAAACTCTTGCTCTTAGAGTTAAATGAAAATTTCAGCTGAAAAGGAAAGCTAAGAGCCCTCCTACTCACATAGGAAATACAGAAATACAATCCTCAGAGAAAAAAATACTCAAGAGAAGTTTCTTTTAGCAAGATTTTTGAATATTGACTTCTATTTTTTTCAGTTATTGGGTTTGGCAGTATTGCATGGAGCCAATAAAATTTTCTTGGGAAGTACATTCCAAACATTTATTAAAATCTTAGTTATAAATTTGAAGAGCTCTTTTTTTCAGCCTGAAGAGATTTTCCAGTCATAGTACAGTTAAAGGTCCACCACCTTAAATAAGAAGCTTAATAGCAGTGAAAACAATTAAATGATATCAAAGATTTTTGGGGGGAGGGGATTCCCCCTCCAAACTTTTGGCATTTAGAAAACAACGTCACTCCTATTCCAGAATTCTAAAGTTTGGTGTAAATCCCAAAGAAAAACTATTGCTCCAGTAGAAGTCCTATAGAACGTAAATGAGTAATGCTAAAGCCATGAATTTTTCCACTTTCAAATCTTTATTCTGTTTGACTAGCTGGATGATGGATGATTGCTGTTTCATTGTTGCTGTGCCACTATAAACTCAAGAAAGCAAACAAAAATGCTGACAGATCAGACTTCTTGCCAGTTACCTCACAAGCTGCAGATTCACTACTGCACAAAAGAAATCACTAAAATGTGGGGGTAATCAGAAAAGTTTATTTTGAGAGAGAGTATCTGTACAATGTCAAATATGTCTAAATAGCTCAATTCAGTAATCATAAAATACTGATGTCAGGAAAAATGGTTTCTCATTCTTCCTTTCACAAAAATCCACAGTAATTTGGACCTAAATATGGTGCAGGAACATGGCATTGCAGGAAGTTGGATGAAAAAAAGTTAGCTTCTTTTAGATCATCTTTTTCAACAAACAAAAGCAATATATTAGCTTTACAAGAACAGAACAAACTAATCTGTGTTAGCTAGAAAAAGCATTCAGCCTTTTGGAAGATTAAACCCTCTTTTAGATCTTCTCTCTGGCTGATTTCAGAGAGCTTGCTATACACTTTCCAAAAATCTAATAAGGCCTCAGATCAACATTACTCTTTTCACATTCAAGAAAATCTCCTTCGTCTGATAATATACAAGGCCTTTGCACTCTCATCACACGACCTGATCCAGGTTGGATCTAAAATAGCATTATATTATTGGAAATAAAGGAATACATTCTGCAAAGCTTCCCTAACAAGATTGAAAGTCTCGCCAAATTTTTTAAATGCACAGAATATTTCAAAAGGTAGCAGATGTCACCTTTAGTTCTGATTTCTTCCTCAAGACTCTTCCAATAAACTTAGGAGATGGCAATGGGCAAGAGAGGGCTCCACATTGCTTAGTTGTTCATCTGCTCCCAGGGCTGTTTTGAGCTGCCCTGAACGTCTCTTTGCAAAATAAGGCCCAGGTCTGGCACTGAGAATCATTCATTTCAGTTACCCATATTAAAAGACAGAAGGGATGACATTGCAACAGCTCTTGGCTTCTCTATCATCTTTCAGTACTCTCCCAATGCCCCAAATGCCTCCCCATGCCTTCCTGCCATTCCCTAGGATACATTACGCACCCTCACAGTTTCCTGGTATAAAAATGTCACTCTGATGGCTCGCACAGAGCCCTCACGTTATTTCACTTTGAACAGCAAAAGTATAAACCCTTGTAACTGCGTTTGAGAACTGCAGGTGCATCTCATGGTGATCAGAGGAGACACAGGTCCGCATACAGTTTAGTGAGGACATGGCCCGTTTACTCTGGGGTGGGCTGGCTCCAGGCCATGTGGACAGAAAAACACTATGCTATCTCTTGGTACAGAAAGGACTTCGACACTGAATCAATTGAAGCTGGGGGAAAGGGGCCACCCAAAATATGTTTTTCCCATTCCACAACACTTTAAAGCTATAAAAGCATTATAGAGTTTGATTTGTTATAAAACTGGACAATTGAACAAGTTTTGTATTAAAGTAAGTTTCTAAATCACCTCCATTTTGTAAGGTCAAGACCAGTTCTTTGATTCTGTCACGCACTTAATGGGCACCTCCATGCCCTGTTTTCAGGAGCCTTACAAGCTAATGATAACAGCAATGTATGCTAGCCGTGACTGGCACAAGCAGAAATATCACGATTGGGGTTCTCCTTTTCACCAGAAAAATCTATCTAAATGGTGGAATGAGGCTGTACAAAATTCCTGGCAGCCCTCTAACCTAGTGAAAAGGTATGAAATTAACCTTTATTATATTATAAATACTATATAAGTAACCTATTATAATATAAGTTATAAAAGGTATATAAATTAAATCAGCCAAGACGATCTGGGCCAAAGGTTTTCTACTTCAATTTGCTGTGAGCACTATGTGCATTTCCAAAGAGCATGTACCATTCTGGATACACTGTGCCCCTCTGAAATTTCCTACTGTGGTCAGTCAGCTACACCATCTGCTTCCACTGTCCTCCCTGCCCAGCTTGCTCTAAGTCTTAAAGTATGGTAATAATATTGATATACCCTAGTTGTGTTTTGTGCGTGTTGAGTTTACAAGATGTTCTTTAGTGTACGAGATGTTCTTTAGTGGTCTGTATTTTTCCCCTCCCAGTTGTGTCAGAGGTCAAGAAATCAGCTTGAACAAGGGACCAGACTAAAATGTTGGTTCACTACTAACAGTACAATGCTAATAATGTGCAGTATTTCCCTAATTCATGGACGGTTTGATTATTCATTTCTATGAAGTATACCTGTGGGAACAAGAGACACGCGACAATACCTTGTACAACAAATGCTATGTAATACTTTCTCAGATTAGAAGATGAAGAAACTGTCAAAGAGAAATGAAGATTATAATGCTGATGGCTCTGGTCCCATCAATGCAACTTTCTAGTATACACACACACAAAACCACAAAGCAAGTGAGAAGTGCACTTATACCACATTACCAGAAGACAGCAATACACTGAATTCCATTATGAACAGTAGAAAAGCATCACAAATGCCATAGATTATATGTTCTGGCTGCAAGTCAGCAATTACCTAACCTGGATTTTAATGATTATGTATTGCTTCATCATTAAAGAGAAAATGTCATTTGATTTAACATTATACTCACCAAATCCAGTGATTTTTGATGAACTGTGTGAATCTAATCTGCAATACTGATTCCACTATATCCAAGTTAGGAAATAAATGCTGAAAGAAATCAGGATCAAGATAACTAGTTTATCATAGAAAGTATTTTTCTAAGAGATATTTGCAAGAGTTTTTTCCACTTTTTTATGATAACACGCTTGACATTTTACATACAAATGTGAAAGACCAGAGATAAGCCAACTGAAGATAAAACAGAGAGAACTAGAATGCTACTCATAGAAATGCTTGCTAGTGTCTTCATAACCAGTAGTTACTGTGAGATTGATCTTACTAACCAGATGTGTAGAATCTTTCACAGGAGTTGTTTTCCACATTTCAAAACAGCTATTAAGAGAACTGGAAGATTTTTTTTTGGACTATTACAGTTCAGACACCACAACTTGTCTTTTCAGTCTCAGTCTTCATTCAGGCTCACAGAAGCTTCAACAGTAGTAGAAGTCAGAAGACATTAAAGGATCAAACATAAGAAATACAGACATCACTGACCATTATGAAGGAACTAACCAAGGGGCTTGACAAAAAGCATACTGAAGTTTTTGAATTAAAACCACTGATTTCAATTACTTATATATATGGACTAAGGTGAGAAACTAGGGGATTAATGGCTATTAGATTGTAAAAAATGTTACATCAATCTGAATGGCACTAAATGTAAAGCAGCTTAAGATGTTTTTCTCCTCATACCCTGAACAAGAGACAAGATAGTAACTATCAAGAAACTGGGCGCAGGCACAATTTCAACAAACGTATCATCATTTTCATAAACACATGCTCAACCCTCTCACGAATCTTCATGAGAGCTGGCAATTTCTGGCATTAAAATATCCACAAATCCAACTATTTGAAATAGCCAGATTACTGCATATTGTATACCTTGTTTTGCCTCCAAATGGTTAGAAACAGCATCAAGCACTGGAGCTGCTGTAACTTAACTTGAGAGCTGATTGTCCTTGGATGACACTGAAAGGTACATGCAAAAGCCAATAACATCCTGCGCTTCCATAATGTGAATCCATAAGCACTCTGTCCTCTCCTTTAATTGCAGAGTTAGAGCTCTTGAACACACGTATCTGGCTTGAAGATTTCCCTTAAAGTGAGAACAAGAACAGCTTCATTTTAGCTATAGCAAACTGGTATAAATGAGAGATGAATCAGGCTACAGGCATTAGAAGAGAATTCTTCTGTGTGGTTTGACAAACTTAAAAAAAAAAATAGCATTCTGCAGCAGATTTGTTGTACCGTGGTAATGTCTGATCTTAGGAAATATAGTTTAGACATTTTTCCCCTCGTTATTTAGAGGAAACATTTTTTATAACTAGGATATAGAGGACCCCCCACACTTCAAGAAGATAATTTTAATCAATTAGTGCAATATCAGAAGGAACATTCCATATTCAAGGATAAAAATAACTAAGAATAGAGCCAAATGTGTTTTCCAAAAACTTTCAACACTGAAGTAAATGGTAAATTTAAGAATAGCTAATGTTAAGAGCTCGTTAGAAAGTGATTAAAAAATGAACTGGTCTGTCAAGTAGTAAATCCCAAATTCTCTAGAACTGTTTCCAGATACATGCACCTGCAAATTTGTATTTACTAGAGCAGGGAATTATGCTGTAATTATAGATTCTGGTCAACAAAACAAATCATACATTGCATTGATATGGAGGAAAATGTATTGCTTAAAAATTAAAAAAAAATTTTGATCATGAAAGAGAAAAGAAAGAAACATTTTAAAATTTACATTTTAAAATTTGAAATAAAAAAACTAACTTTTTAAACAAAATTCAAACAAGTGCTCTGTTTCAATTTAAATGAGGGCTTTTGTTTAACTCAAAATGAATTTTCATTCTTCCCTTTAGGCCATCAGAAATGGCAGCCTCCATCCACTTCCTTCCCCTGCTCACCTGTGTGCCCACACACACATACTTAGTTGAACAATGTTTTTCAGTTATGTCTTTCCTGTGTTTTAAATGAAGTTGCACTGACATCATGAATTTACACAGATAATATTAGAGCTAAATATGGTTCCTAAAAAACTCAGAACCTAATCCTGTCATTATAATCCTACAATGACAATTGTAGGAAGATTAAGATCTTTCAGAAGACTAGGGAATATCTCACTGCAACATCACCTGTTTCATCTACTCTTCAAAAATCTGTAGGAAAAAGGTTAACTCTATTAACCTCAGCACCATCAATAATGTATATCCACTTTGGCACTAACTAAATATGATACAAAACTGGTACAGGTCCCTGACCCGAAGAGCATACAATGGGCATGTGACAGCATATCATACAAAGCTCTTCTCAAGATGAAGAATCACTATAATTTGAACACCTCAGCAGTGGGCAGGGATTTAGAAGTTTCTTATAAAATCCTAAAACTCACGTTATCGAATTATCACACCTGAGTTAGTTAAACAATTTCAAGCCTTTGGTAAGTCACCAGAGTAGTTGGAATTGGTGGTATTAAGCCTAATTTATGTATTTTAAGCTTTTCAAGACTGGCATCTAAGGGCAAGACTGCAGATACAAGATATGAAGGAGTTAAAATATCATCGCATCTCAGGCTGCTCTGCAATGAAATGAATTTTTTTAAGATACCTTTTAGGTATAAGAACAAGTTCACCTCTTCTTTCTTTCAGGTCTCATACCACAACTTTCTGCTAGCAGAGAACTTCCTTGCCAAGATAACAGTACCCATCCGTCATTCACCCTTCATGTTTCTTAAAGGAGCTAAAAAGCCTGACAGTTTCCATGAATAACAATGACACATACTCTTATATCTCACAAAAAAGGTGCAAATTTTATTGACGAAAAAGGGAAAAAACCCACAGTGTTTAAGTAGTTTTCTGAGCACTGCTTATGTCTGGTTTTGAGTGAAGATGGAACTGCCATTGTGCACGAGTCAACCAGCCTGCTTACATCAGTTATAATGTAATTGCTGACTTAGGTCACTGTAACTAAGGTCCTGTCTTCTCTAGGAACACAAATCTATTTTGTTACCAACTGATTCTTTTACAAGAAAGATTCTTTTGTATTTCACATTAGCCCTTGTTTAATTGGGGTTCCAAAAGTTCCTAGCACAAAATTATCAACCGTGTTTATGCATCTGCACTTGCAAAGCTTCTTCAGCATATTGGTTTGAACACTTTCTGGAAAACTATTCTATAAATCATAGTAGAGAAGTATGTTTGGTAGAACATGCCCACAAGCAGCTTATAGAGAAAGTGCTTTTACTGCCGTGAGTATTTTTCGTGGAAGGTTTAGCAAACATAATTGCATAGGTATGGTTATAGAGGCTCATCTATACTACCTGCTTTCTAGAAAGACTGCAGCAACCTATTTGGTAAAGAGTTTATCTTGTCAGTGGAATAGAGAATGGGAATAAATTCTCAAGAAAAGAAAGGGCCTCATCCAAGCTTACTGAATCTCAGTGATTAATAACACAGACCTAAAATGGTCTTTGGCCAGCCTCATGTCATTCAAAGTGTTATGCCTAGTACAAGCTAATTCAAATTTCAGTCTGCAAAATTTTCTCTCGTCTCTTGAGGTCCTGTGCAAAGAGAAAAAAAGTCAACCCGTATCCCATAATAAATATTATTATGAAAGAAAAGAGATGAAATTTACATGTAGACCTGTATTTAGAAGCACTTTTCATTATTGTTATGAGTTATCTGGAATTTTGTTTTTACTCATTTTCCTTCAGCTACGTTCTTGAACTTCTGTACTCAATCAAATTGACTGAGAAGTATACTGCACTATTCCAGGTTATCTAGATATACATTCTAAAAAAATCATGTAAATATATCTTTACTATATAAAGACTGATCTCTTGTAGAGGCTGAACTGGTCAGGGACTGGTCTTGGGAAAAATGTTATTGAATATTATGTTAGTGATCCTGGCAAAAGTAAGTGCAGGCTAACGACATTTTGAGAGGCATCAGCAATAAATAAGAAGTTTAAAATATTTTATATAGGAAGAGCTAGATGACCTTAAGGGCTAGAATAATAGAAGTGAAACTGAATTTAGTACAGTTCAGGACTAGATCATTTAAAAAATGTCCAGAAAAAAAAAATAATCGGTCCTGAAAATTGGGAGTGAAATTTGAAATAGTAGACTAAAATCACCTGAAGTATTGGGAGAAAGTTACTTAATTAGTTTTAAAAGTATCTTGATAAGTTTATGATTAGGAAAATGCATTGTTGTTATCTGCAGTAGCAGAGGCCTTGACTTGAGAGATCCAGGGGTCCTTTCAAGCCTGAGTGGCTTGACTGATTTGATTAATACTTTTGATGATTAATCCCTTTGATTAATGCTGCTCCTCCCTCCTTACTTAATGAGTGCGAGGAAGAAGTCTAAAACTCTCTAAATTGTGCATTCCCCTCCTACTCAAGGGTCAGAAGCATTGTCTTACCTAGTTTTCCAAGTGTCTAGTGCTGTCAAGAATTACTAATCCAAAACTGGATCCTTTTGAAAATACTTACAATTCAAACTGCTGATGGCTTAGTCTGTTTGACAAGTCAGCTCCCAGAGGAAAAGAACCGAAGATGAAGCAGGCAAAATACATAAAGAGAAATAGTGTTTCTGCCTGATTGAAACTTTATTGAAACCAAGCTGGAATTGGCTCAAGATTCCTTTTAAGGGAAACAATACAGCTGCTTCTATGTATTGAGTCACACAAGACTACTATTTCTTCTTTAGCTAACTCAGAGCAAAGGTCCGCAAAAGGAAGACAGGAGAGGTCTAAAGATTTTCTTTGTTTGCTTGTTTTTGTAGGGAGCAAGCTATCCCAGAAGATAATTTCCAATATCATTTACATGCCTGAGCAGTTTTGATCAGTGTGACTGCATAAGGACATTGATGGTAGGCTGAAAAATGTCACAGCTCCTCAGTATTTATCATGATAAACTCAAATATATTAAAATGCTACTTTGGGGGTGAATCCACCCCAAAAAGTTCCTGACCTAACGAGGCCTCAGGTGCTGGAATGCCAGGCATTTTGCACAGCCTCCAAACAAGTTTAGCAGAATCTTACATGCCAGTAAGTTTCAGAAAATTATGCATCAGAGATCCTACTATATAAAGTGGCTGCCTGAAATAGGTTGAACTTGCACTCTGCACACATCTATTTTATTTATTAATATGGGAGCTATAATCACAGAATATTTTAAATTATGAAAACTGAAATTTTATAAAGTGACTCAGAAATAAGTTGCCAATATTTTGGAATATAAGAATCTATATCAAAATGTGGTGATGCTGGGCAGGCTTGGTTAGATGTTCTCCCTGATTATTCCACATGCAGAGATCTATATCAGATAGAAGGATGGATGAATTTTCCCAACACACACAAAGTATGCCCTAAAACTAGATAAACTGTCATTTCACCTGCTTATGTCTAAAACACAATAAATCTAACAATGATGTGAACTGTGCTATGTACTTACTTGATGGAATGCTAGGTGATGAGTATTATGTAGACATGCCAGTATGTGTGATTATTTTGTTATATTTCAAACTGCACTGAGCTTATTTTTTTTTAAAGATTTTTTTCTTACAGGTGTGTGAGGAAGGAAAGAAGTTATCTCCTTTGTGGAAAAGGGCAAGAGAATTTAAAAGCAGAGGTTAATGTGGAAACAGCAGGGGATTAAACATGAAATATAAGCTACCTAATAGTTTTCAAGATGGGAACGACATCCAAAAGCGTGACCAAAGCAGACCAAAGCTCTGCAGTTTTGAGATATGTATCAAGATAGTTCCAATAAGAAAGTACATTTTTATGACTATCCAAAGTTCACAAACAGAAAAAAAGAAGCTAAAGAACTTCAGAGAGTTAAAGAGCAAGAATTTGTTAATAGCTCCTTAACTGAGAATTTAAAAAAGATTTTTTCATCCTGCCTGTATTTCTAAATAAATTCTTCAAAGTGCATTAACTTTCACATTACAATTATTACTTTCGATAGCTTAGAAATCTTCCTATCTTTCCTGTCTCTTGACAAAACATTATGTTTTGAAAATGTCTTATGAGTGTCCATAGTTATACTACAGATAATAATATGAGGAGGTTTAAGTTCTAAATAGGATTCACGTTACCTGGTAAGTGGCAACTGTGCACTTGCAGTTACACTTGGTAGCTCCATGGTGGAGCCAAAAGCATTAGCTTTACATTTGCTGCTGTGAGATGATCAGAAACTTTTATGTAACTGTGAGAGGATCCAGCTTCCTACAGGAATAGTCTGTTCTGGCATACCCTACGTAACAGTGATTTCTTACACCTAGCTGCATTTGAAAAAGTGTTTCAAAAAAAGTTTCATTAACTGAAATAGCTAGTTGTTTATGTAGAATGCCAGTCATTAAGTCTCATTGCTGCTGAATGTAGATTAGATCACAGGTATACCACAGCAAGAGAAAAATTCCTTTTTCACAAAGGAAATCATACAAACAAAGCCATTCCATAAAGATTTTAGACTGCAATCAAGTGTGCTGGGGACAGCCAGCATTTTTAATTTCAGAAAAATACTTTTATATGGCAATGAAAAATATGATTCAATATAAAGCATCTTAACTGAGGTCTTAAGGAAAAAGTATGGCGTATGAATTTTTTTTTATACTGAAGTGATATATAATGATTTAGATTAAGTGTATAAATCAATCCTTTTTTTAAAGGATCACTAAAAATTAGCTTCATAAGGCAAGGACTACTATTCCCAATTCACAGATATATTTTAATATACAAAGCACTACATACATCAGTTTTTAGTGAAGCCTTACATTCATTTCCATAATCTAATGTTATTCTCCTCTTTATATTTAGTATAAGGATTATAAATGTTAATGCTCAGACATACATGAAAATAACATGACTAAAAATAATGATGCAGAATAAGAACAATTCTAGGGTATTATGTAGTAGCTACGTATTGCTCTTCCATTAAGAAAAAAAAAAAAAAGTATAAAACTGAGGTTCTGTGTGAAGTTCAATGCCACTCTTCATGTCCTGTCAGGCTAGGTTACGCTCAGAAGGAGAATGAGTGCTTCCTAATGCATCTCTTCTTGTCATGGTGGAACTACCCAATAGTAAACCCTACCATTTTACTATCTTGCTTATGAACTCAAGGAAACAGAGTTCAGGTGCCAAGTTACTACTCTATGCGAACCACTGCAAGAGTGTCACAGACAGCCTGCTCCAACCCACTCAACACAGGTTTAGTATGATGGTTGCCTAAATCGGTTAACAGATATGTGCTCAAGGGAGAGGACTCGTTTTGTTGCATGTTCAGCTTCTGGCTATGCAATTTTATGGCTTTGTGAACCTTCACTTTGAAAATCTTCTAAAAAATCATACTATCAAAAGAACTAGCTTATACTTAATTAAGGTGGGGTTTCTTTTTTCTTTTTTGTTGCTATTGTTTTTGTTTTTTTTCTAAAGGAAGCAAAGGGACTCTTTGAGGTGAGGTGTCCAGGTTTCAATTCCTAGTTACAGCTGGAGAAGATTCGTTGGATGTTGCTTGAGTTTTGCATGACTGATGTAAAGAATTAACAGCATCCTCCCGGGTTCCAAAGTGTCTTCTCTAATAACTAACAAACTAGGAACAAATTTCTTCCTCATTTAAAAGCAGCAGCAGGATGTCACTTCTGCAAATTTCTGTAAGTATAATTTTCTGGGCTGTGCCCTGAAAAGTTGCTTATAAAGGCAAATGAGCTACAAAAATGTGCTAAATGTTCTTTTGTATGTATGAGAGTCATTTGCTACATTAGCAATTAGGGGTTTAACAAATTTTAAATTGTATCTGCAACTGGCATGAACATGCTGTACTCACTTTTGAAGGGCTACTCCCTATATGGATATATAATACTAACAAAGTAAATTTTCATACATAGCTGTTGGCCTCTAATACTAAATGCATCTCCATTCATTTAAGCACAAAGGAAAACTAGCTATTGAAATGTACATTGAGAGCTAGTAGTGAATTTCCACTTGTCTTAGTGTTCAAGGTTAAGTAAGCTCTGAAATAAGAGTCAATTCTGAGAAGTACAGTTTGAACTAAAATATACCTTCTAATTTGTAAGCTCTTCAGTTAAGAGATGTATCTGCTTACACAGTTATTCATAGACTGGAGAAAAAGAGCTGGAAAGATACAACTAAGGTGAGAGTGAAGACTCTCAGTACTAAGTACAAGATATTGTGACAACCACCTGGAGAAAAGATGCAACTGTAAATTGAATAGAATTATAAAATTATAAGCTGCCTTTAATTACACACATTGCCATCAGTGATAAAGGTCACAGAGGCCTACTTCAATAACAGAAGATTTCAGGATACTGGAACAATGTTCTGGAGTTACTCTTGCAGCACTCTGTTATTGTGAGAGTGCTGCAGACATACAGCTATTTGAATAGCTGGTGCAAAGTGAAAGATTTGTTTTTGCAAAACAGTGCACAACATTCCCATAACAGAGAAGGCTAGACAAGGAGAACAGGCTGCGTCTCCAATGATGATGATAATGAGCTAATGATCTCAGAGACTAGCTGGACATCAAGAAGGTTGTTACATTAGCAACAGGGGGACAGGGTGCTGAGATGACGACTGTCACACAAACTCCTACTCAGCATATTGCAAACAAGTTCAACTGAGTTGACAAGGAATGCAGAACAGTCCCACTGTACTGCTTATATAACCCATGACAGTTATTTTGCTAAGGAAAAGAATCATTACGACTCATGAGAAGAGCACAGGCATTGCCTGAAACCTGGCAGAACAAGGCAGATTATTGTAACGTTAAAAGTCACTGATAAGCTGCTTACAAAGATAGAAAAGGTTGAAAAGTGGTAGGGAGTCAGTCTATACTAGACAAATTTGTAACTAAATCAAGTACTGGTAACTCAGAACCTTAATGTATATGGATCACTATAATAAATAAAAAAGCCCGCATCTAAGAAACTGTGGTAATTAAGGAAATTCATGAAAGTGTTTGAAAAGACTTATTTTAAAAAAGTATTAACAGGACAAGATAATTTTTAAGTATCTTTCTAGCATGTGTGAAGAAAAACTGGATTTTGGGAAAAACAGTCTGATTAGTGTATATATAGGATAACAAATAGTAAAATAGTTGCAATTCTAAATGAAGCAGATAAGTTCCTGGCTCTAAAGGTACTGCATTTAATTTCAGGTCCAATTTATTTTAGACCTCATTATTTTGAATAATGATTAATCAGTAATGGAATTGAACATTTTTTCAGAACCTGGAAACCAAGAGCAATGATGCAGTTACCCATCTATTTCTCCAAGGGAAAAAAACCAAAACAGTCCCAACCACTAAGAAGTGTGTTAGCACGTAAATTTCCAAAAGAGCGAATTTCCCCAAACTGAAGACAAACATTGTCGGAGGACGCCGGAGTGGGAGGCGGGCCCGGAGTAACGACGGAGTCTCAATATGAGTATGATCGTTCTCCCCTTTATTAGAGTTTACACAAAGTATACATATGGATAAGCAATACACATGCGCTAGCAATAGCTACATGATTGGCTACAGTTTCTGTCCACACGCATAAAGCGGATACATGATTGGTGCAAGGTTGCTGTCCACGCTCCGTCAACATTTATGGAACCTAGTTCCGTCCAGACTTGTTTACCAGTTTTGTGAATACCTTCTTTTGTAGTGCTCAAGGCCGCTATACGGCCGCTTTCAGCAGGCTTCAGCAGGCTCGCTTGCCTTGGCCTAGATACGGCCGCTTTCAGCAGGCTCGCTTGCCTTGGCCTAGATTCCTTCTTCTATCCCGAAGACGGGATTGCTCATCCCAATCAGAGCATGCCCTCTCTCACTTAACCATTCCCATAACCATTCCTCCATCAAAACATAAGCAAAAAATGTTAGAACATAAAGTTTAAAGAGAAATATGCCAAAAAAAATTGGAGATTCTTTAAAAATAATATGCTTGTTAAAGAGCAAGAATCGTCAGAGAACAATTCCATTATCAAGACGAGAACTACAGCTGAAAGAGCATCTTGATTCAGGACAAAGCAAAGACTAGTACTTAATAAAAGAATAGCAAGAAGGAAATAGGTAATAAATCACTACAAACTTAAAACTTACAGGATATAGAAATTGGATAGAGGAAGTTAAAGACAGCAGGGAAGAGGCTTGGTTGAATGGGCTCAGAGAACGTTAGAAGATTTAAACATTACCAGATCAAATACACTGGTGGTAATTAAGTCCATTTTCTGGTGGATACGGCAAAATAACTCCTGATGGTGAGAGACCAAGCTGCTTTTTTCCCTACCACAACCACCAGCAGGGGTCATTCAAGTAGTGCCTAAGTACTTTCACAGGGAGAAAACACCATGTATGTCATCTAGAGAAGAAAGGATTAAGAAACAGGCACTAAAAGTTAAAAAATCACAAACTCAAATGAGAAAACGCATACTTTTTCAACAATGAATATGATTAGTTGTTGCAATATACTATTAATAGGATGGGTGGACTCACCAGATGCTTCTCTGGAAGATATGCTTTATCCAAGAATATTATTGGATTCAGTACAGGGTATCTTGGTGAAACATAACTACCTGTAACTATACATGTCAGGCTAAATGAACCAATAATACCTGCATTCTGTGAAACATGGAATACTATTGCAATAGCCTCTTCTCCTGTTTTACTTATTCGAGGAGTTAAATCCCTGGATTTGCTTCACATCGTTAATCTATTTGCAATTTCCCTCAGAGAATATATCGACCGAATGGTTTCAGTGTCAGAATGTTCCTTTTTCTTCAAGTCTTTATACCTCTGCTAAGCACCTATGGCTTTTTCTGTGCTAAGAAAAAGAAATAATTTTACTTCTTTTAATAAGTCAAGATCCATGGGGTCTCTTCATCTTCTTAAACCTGAAGTGGCATAAGGATCAGGAGAGAAACTCCAAACTTGTGGAAGGCTTTTATATTCTTTCCTCCATAGCGTCTGGGAAGCTTCTTTGCAGAAATTTTTAGTTCCTTGCAACTCTTTTTCTTTTTTCAGCTCCAATCGCATTTCAGAAAAAGTTATCTCTATGAAAAATAAATTATTGAAAAATTAAGTTTCCTTTTCCTTACAGATCTTCTCACACTAAGTGCCTCAGCAGTCACTCTAGTTTGTTCAGGCACAGTGAAAAAAATGTTTTTATTCATTTTTATGAAGTTTGGAGTATGCTGTTGAATATAGAAACAGGCAGGAAACCAAATAATATAAAAACATCACATTTAGTGTTTAAAACATGAAATTTCTGTCTGTAAAAGTACAGTTTCATGAGCCAATAGTACCAAAATTAAATTAAGGGATAATTCTTAGTAAAAAGCCTGAAGCAGCAATGAACAACATTGCTGATACTCTGGTGTGAAGCTGTGACAATCAGTCCCAATTTAAGAAAGGCATGATGATGCCTCCATCTAATGGGTCATCTGTAGTAAGGTACTCCAATATATTTTGAACTTTAAGACACATGCTTTGATGCTCTTTCTAAATGTGGAAGCTAGTCTGTACTAAGAATTTATACACAGTGAATAAAGGCACAGTGAAATTACAAGTAGAAATTACAACAATAATACAAATAATAACAACCTTTCCTTATCCCTCACCTATTTATTATAAATGAATATGTTATTAGCAATGGTATCCAGAACTGACTGGGATTTCTGGGAGCTGGGAAAGTAAAGGATACTCACAGAAAACATCACATGAAAATGTAGCCAAAGTGCTGCTTCCTACTTTAAGAACTGCAAAAAAAGCTGTGATCTCAGGCTTACTGGCATTCCTTATGTACAACACACACAAATGTAGGTTAGCTACTACTTTACGCAACATGTAAAATTCCTTTCTTTGTAATGCTTAGAGGCTGAAGACATTTGTTTGATTTTTCTTTGGACTTCACTCAAATTTAAACTCTCCTTCAGGGCTATCAGGTGAGCTGCCCAGAAGAAGCTCAACAGAGCTTGAAATACAGCAGGTGCTCAATGCATGTTCTCTCTTGCCAGCAGCTTTAGCATGTAGCAAACTTGCCTTATGGCTTCTAAGGCAGTGAATCTGCCCTAGTTTTCACCGCAGCCTCAGGCATGCTGCTGATCATTTAGATTTAAGCTTACTGAAAGTTGTAGCTGCAGTGTGAGATGCAGTTACTTGTAGCTTTTCAAAAAAATGCAAGTGGCAGGTCAACCTAAAAATCTGCCCAAAACTTAGTCTCAACAAATTGCATTTAATCTGGCTATTGTCTGACTGATACAAAAGACCTTTGTTAAAAATACATCCCCAAACTTTGGAGGACAATATGGAAGAATGACTGATCGGACTCAGCAGCTGCTTGCAAAAAGTATTTATTTTCTCTAAATAAGGAAGAATCTAATCACTTAAGGTGTATTACCATTTTATATAACCTTAGAAAATAATAAAGTTACTACTGCTTCCACATTCAAGCAAAGAAATACATGTAATAAATATCTGGCTGTTACGGTGTTTCTCTCCAAGTGTTTTTTGTCCTTTCTCAGTGTGCTATAAAGATGGGTAATTGTACTTGTGAAGGTGTTGTTTTAAAGAGTTAAACTAGATACTATCTAATGCACCCAGTTATTCTCTTTGTTTTACATATGTGAACATTTAAAACACAGGCACAGGCATATTTTCTAAGGGACATTCCTATTTGCTCTATACTCAGTCCACTGCAATTATGAAGTGAAAATTTCTCTTAAACTACCTTAATCACAGTTTGTTTCGCTCTTAATGAACAATAGGCAAAACCAAACTCCCCTCCACTAATTCTTAAAACCAGCTGTTTGTTTATATATATTTGGAAAAATAATCCCAAGAATCAGAAAGACAAATAGTTGGAATTTATAAACTGCAGACTTGTCCTAAATTGCTATATAATTTGCTGTTAAGAATATTGATTTGAGGAATATTTGGCGAAGATGTGAACAGCTATAATGTACGATTATACACATACCTCATATTTGAGACTGACAGGATTATTCCCACGAGCAAGATTTAATTATAACTAATTATAATAAAATTTATCCATAACCTGGATTGTTTCTTTTTAAGTGCTGGGAAACAAAGAAAAATAAAAGAAAGAAAGATACCATACCAGCAAGATAAGAGATCAAGTTAGTCCAGTACTGGACCACTTAAACCACTTTTACACACTCCAATCATCCTGGCATTTGGAAAAGAAAATACTTAGTATTCCAAAGTCACTTGTTCAAGGAATTTTCAAGAAGCTTGAACTTTTTACTTACTTTATTTATAGGGGTACTTTTACTGCTGGAAGTCACATTACTTTAATTCTGTAACGTAATGTGCCAGTGCACTGATGTGCCTAAGGGAGCATCCAAAATATAAAACTGGTAAAGACCAGATTAGCTGCAGTAGCAAGCTTAGTCCATCTTACTGACAGAGGTCATTTCCATTAATATTGTATCTTAATAACTGTGCCCTCAGACTGGCACAGAGCCTTGCACATTAGCTTTTCTTATGAACCCTAGGATTTACAGTTGTTTATAAAAAAGGGTAAAAGCATGACACATGGTTATAAAAAGGCATACTGTATGCATTAAGATTGATCTTTTACTTCGGTACACACGCTTCTAAAGCACAGGCTTTCCATCCCTATTCCTTTAGGCTGAAGATGAAGGAAGAATTAGATCTTGAAGCCAAAATTCACGGTAAAAATAGTTTTCTAGTATTCCTAGAGCAGCTCTCTCTGGTGGACAATCAATAAGGTTTGCTGATGATTGTCAAGAAGTCTACGTCAAGGATTGGATTCCATCGACTGTTACTGCTCTGCTCTTGTACTTTCATGACCACAGTAATTAGGATTAGGCATGTCTGAAAATCTGGCAAGCGTGTGGCTGCTCCTAATCCCATAGTTATTCAGCCCTGTGGAAGTAATGCCTAGAGTCATACAGGTACTAGTACTCAAAGGCATTAACTGACCCATGCCGATGCTCTTCCTCTCCCACATTGACAGAGTACAACACACTTCATGATAGCTTAAACTAATGCTTCTTTGTTTGCAAATAAAAATATAATTCTCCCATCAGCTTCAGACTGAGAAGATTATCAAAATCTAGAATTTTAAAAACTAAAGCATGTTGGATTAAACCAGTGCATTTCATCATGGGAGGAGGTAAAGGGACCTTCACTATCAGTTACTAGCTGCTACCTTGCTGGGCCTTAGTAACTTAGTTCCTTTGATTGTCTACTCTTGCACTAAGGACTTTCACTGTGGTTTTTATTGCTCTAATAGTCTAGATTGCATATAGCTTCTAAATTCTGAGAAATACTTTCTGTCCTTTCTTGTTTAGGAGAGGCACAAAAGGCTGAGGACAGGAAATTTATTTCTCCTTTGTCCCCTGACTAGCTCCTTCCCACAGGCAGGTTCTTCACGGTCTGAGGATTTTCCTGTTGTGAATTTCCAAGCTTTATGATTATTTTTTGTGCCAATTAATCTGTAAAGGTAGTACAGACCATGAACTGTTTGACCTTTCCAGACCTCAAAATTATTTCTACATCACAAATGAAATATTATTCTGCTTAACTATGCAAATACAAGTTTCAGAGGAAAGAAGAAAGAGAATTCCAATTTACACGGCAAATTTGAATGTTTTTGCAACTAGATATAAACAATGTTATAAAAGCTTTTTAAGTCTGTTGTTAACTGCTGCTAAGCAAGTGTCAGACTAGTTCCACTGTCATCCAGAGTAGCACTTATAAGCACAGAAAATATAACTGGAAAAGATAGATGAGAGGTAAAGCCACATCACTGACTTATGAATGACATAGATTTCACAGTGTTAAGGACTGTTTTCCTTTCTCATGTTGTGATTGCCAATCTTGGGGACAACAGAAAATTTTCAACAAACCGAATGGTCCCTGAAGAGTTATAGTAGAACTGAGACAGAAAATGACAATGAGCATTAGGACGCATTCGCATTCTGATGTCTGAACTGAGGGACTGGAATAACAGAGGGCTGTTCTTTGCTTATGCAACAGCTTCTCTGTCCCTCACAGATCTACAAGACGATTGGACATTTTGGTCAAACTGGAGATCCTCTCCCCTAGGCATTCACCTTGCTGACAGAAGCTTGCTAGTGCATCAGAGCAGCCATAATATGGTAGATCAAAAACCCAGTTAAGCCCCAAATCCTGTTGCATCCTTGACACCCTTCGCCATACAGAGCTACTCTACTTCTTTCTGAGAAGATGGACCAGAGAACTGTGTACTGATTTCAAAAGAAGGGTATGTCATAATTTGGAGGAGTGGCAGAATTTTTTTTTTTGGTTGGTCCTCCACTCTTCTTACCATTCAGTTTGCTTTTTCAGAACATCGTACATTGAAATACTGCTTTCTTAGAACTCATTTATTGTATCTAGATAGCTTTATCAACTACAATCTCATAATGCCATACTTGAATAATAACAGTCGGATCAGAGCTCATCATAGCATATATAAAGTTCAAATGTCTTCCTTCTGTTACTTTACATTATCTATCACTAATTTCATCAGCTGTTTTACCACCTGTCACTCAGTGGGTTTTTTTGTCCTCTATAATTATTCACATTTGTTCCTTTTCTTTACTACCCTCAGAAATTTTCACTTATCAGCAAACTTCATCCTCTCACTTATTCAACACCTTTTCCAGGTTATTTAAGAATAAGTTAAACAGCACAGGCTCAAACAGAGATTCCTATGGGACTCCACTGTTGATCTCCTTCCACAGAAAACCCACCATGTGTTTCTAGCTAGTAGAAGCATATTTTAATAATTAAGAACACAGAAACAACTTTAGTGTTCATAGCAGTTAAACGTCCTCCGTGACAAGAGAATCTCATTATATTTCTCAAGATTTTTCATGCAAGTTATCAGCAAGTTATACTTTTAAAATATTACTGACAGCACACATCTCTGTAGATTGTTCAGGAGCCTTTTATACTTTGAAAGAAAAACCAAACCTTAAACAGCCTCTGAGGAGGGAACTTGTGTTTTGTTTCCATGATTGTTAGAAATTATGTAATAATCACAATTAACTTTTGTTATCTCCACTGTGAGCAATAATTAAGTACAATTCTCTAGTCCAGAAGATATTTACACTTTTAACTTACATAATAGTCTCAGTAACTGTCGCATGAAAGGGAGGGACGGAAGGCCCTTCCTTATCTTTACAATTTACATTTGCCCGCCAGAGCCCCCCTATTTGAGGACTTTCCCTGGGTCAGTTTCACAAAGTAAGAAGAAAAGATTTTATTAAGGCGACAGATACAACAGGTTCAGAATTGCCGTTGATAAATGCACTTGCTGCTACAAATTTTCTTTCTATGAGCTCAAACTAACAATTAAGTGCTTTCAATAATAATATATTTTCCCAGGTAACGTCCGACGTTTGTTGGAGGCGCAAGTCTTACCAAAGAGGCGTCCCTGTTTGGGGGAGGGAGAAGGAGGCTCGCTCGTCAGCAATCTCCAGTGAACAGGTCGGCGGTTCATTTTTCTTCCCTTCCAAAAAACTTTAGTGAGCTGTCCTCTGTTTTATAGTTGCTGAAGGTGGGATGTGGAAGCGCGGCAGACATACTTCATTGGCTAGATTGCCATTTGCGCAGTTGTTGGGGGTATGCCCCCCTTATTTACATATCGTTATGCAGCAAAGGGCGTGATTTTTAATATGGTAAGCAGGGATAATGAGGCTGGGGGTACTACAGGTCAACAGTTAGTCTGTGAGCAGCAATTATTTTTTGGGATGCAGCCCTTTGTGGTCAGGGGTGGACCGCGATACCTCCATATCGCTCCCTCCTCCGCTGTGCAGCTGGAACAAACTGTCTGGCCTTCACCAGCTAGTTCGTTACTCATGTTGCAAAAGGGTGATGTGCTTTGGCTGCCACGTACTGTTTTTCCCATGTGCCCCCTTATCTTTCCCCCTGAATTCTCTCTTGTTCCCACAGTAACTTCACCTGATTCCTTTTGCAGGACTGAATACCAAATGGGCTCATCAGATGTGATTAAAGATGCTTATATAACAGCCTTCAGTGGCACTGCTAAGGTGACTAAAGATTAAAACACAAACTGTTTCTAAAATCAGGAAGGGAATCATATCTACAACATAAGCTTTAGCTTAGTTTTAAAACAATGTTTTGTAAAAGAGGAGAAAAAACAATGTATGATAATGAGTACCAAAAGCAGAGATTTCTATGTGAAAATTGATGCATCTGTTTTATTTTGCTCATAGAAGAGTGACAGAAATGGAGAAAAACAGTAAAATGCTGCAGAATGAATGCATGGTGAATGAATAAGAGCACAGCATGCTGATGCTAAGGGAAATCTTTCCTTCTACTTAGCATTATAGCTAGAAGTACTCAATTCTTCTATATTTTTATGTTTGTAGGGAATGTTGCTATTTCAAGAATTATTGAGAATCTTCCCCTTACTCTGATCAAAGTAGGTCAAGACATTTTGGATTCACTAATCCTTTGCTTTGTCAAAACCCAGAATAGACCCATCTGTCCCAGTTTTTCACCTGTTTAAATTCTGCTGCTGCAGTCAGGTCTTGCTACAATGATTTCTTGTAAAATGTTTAATGGAAACAAAATGGTATACATATACTTTGAGTATGCCCAGCTTGCTTGGGCTTGAACCTATGCAATTGAGAAATTATTTCACTAGACAGCAAAGCACACCATGACACATGATAAATATTTGTCCTCGATTCCTCATGATTGTGTGGCAAAGATGTTAAAATAAGCATGGAAAACTACCATCTTACTGTTGTTTTCCAAATTCATTTCTCTTGCGAATTCTGAAGCAATTTTTGAGAAAAGCAATAATGACTTGATTGTCTCCTGAAATCTACAGCTCTGTTTGGATGGCAACTTTTGAATCAAGAACTGACATAATCAAATTTTGCCTATGAACCAACTTTGCTATTAACGTTTCCAATAACGAGTATTTTCACAGAAGATAACTTCACTCTTAAAATAGAAAAAATACCCTGCTTCTGCTAGTATGGGAAATTAATGGAATATCATTCATTAAAAAAAATAATTCATTTATTCTACTTTGCAGCAAACCACTTTGGAGTGTTTGCCGCTTTCAATTTGCAAGTGTTTTGCTCTTCCACAAATCAAATTAGCAATTGTGCCTCTTAGGCAGAACTCTAAGGAAACCGCCCTCTGTGGGCAGTTAGGCAGGGATGCCCTAAGCTTTTGCTGCTGCTGGGGTTCTGCTGGTTGCTAACGAGATGCCATCGTAGGACAAGAGCGCCTAGGGGTTCTGGTGTAACACACGTGGCAGCTGCAGGGGCTACAAAGATCACCCAGCATCCAAACACTGTGCTTTAGAGCATATTTGAATCTCAGCCATGCAGTTTTATTCTTCTGACTGTTTCTTGTAATGTACTAAAATATCAGCAACACAGAAATCCATCTTTGACATGGATTATAAAGCACCTATGCTGGTATTTCTACATTAACAGATGATGAGCTTTTCCAAAGAGAAAAATTGTTTTTTCTCTCTTGCAGTGATTCTTTGTAATTCACCATAAACTCTTGAGCAGTCATCAGTGACTAAAGCTGACTAGTACATACAAGAACTGTAAGAGCTGATCCCAGCTTTACAAGACACCATTTCACTAAATGGACCCAATCTGGTTGTATCCTCTAGACAGGATTATAGCATGCATACAATGTAACAATATTACCTTTAGTGAGCCTCAATAGTCTTCTAAGGTAAAAGCACACTAATGTGAAAAAGAACCCTCAAAGTAATCACTGTACTTCTGTAGAGTTTTCACAGAGCCAATGTTAATTTTTTCAAATAAAGCACATATTTATGCTGCATAGTAAATTACAATGACATGCTGCACTTCCCATTTCTTCCCTGTTTAGTTTTGCTGTGCCATTTCCCAAATTTCAACTATTCATTCTAGGAGAGCAGGCCAGAAAGGAAGAATACATTATCTGAACAGCTACAGAAACATCTTATTTTTATACATCCTTGGATATTTGGGCTGCAAGGATTAGACTCTGCAGACCTTACTCCACCTGAGATATTAGGAGATTTGCCTGAGTGGAAGAATACAACTGTGTAACTAGGCTGTCTTCTGCAGAGGTAAACTCATTGAGAGATACAGCAACAATACACCCATCTTTAAAATAACACAGCCTGTTTCCTTTTATGGATTATTAGAAGTCATTTACAGATTATGCAGGTTGGCAATTTGTAGATAGAACTTCAGTTCAGCATTTCATTTACAATGGCATTTGTATGAAGTGCCATGAGTATGTTTGCTATTTCAGAGGTGGAATACTAGTACAAAGCACAAACCTAGTATCTAGTGAGTTTAAAGACTCAGCACAATAAAGACATACCTTTTTAAATATGGGAAAATAGTTATTTCTTCAGTTTCTCTGGAAACCTTCATTGTTGTCTCATCAAATTACGAAATCCACCTGATCCAAACAACAGAAGTCTACATTAAAGCACATTTTCCAGTTTTTCTTTCTCCATGTAGAAGCAATTTACTTTCATAGAGTTTGGGGAAGTTTTTTTAGGGGTGGGGCCCTTGTGAGAGTTACTGTTTGAGTTCTGTGCAATTTAGTAATCATTAACAGTGGAGTTATTCTCCATTCTTCTCTGTAGTCTACTTTATTTTACTCTTCTAAAATTCCATAGTTTCTCTATGGGTTATCCCTACATCCACCCTCTGGAGAAATTTGCTTTGATCTTTAAATATCTCTTCATATCAGCCTCTTCAGCTCATGGAAGACTTTGCTTCCTTCCCTGTTCATATATTGCTTTCCTTCCATTTCTTGCTATGTCCGTGAACTACTTTTCCCAGGACCCTTTTGAAATTAAGGTTCCTGAAATAATTCTGGGACCCATTTTAATAGTAAATACAATCCATTGTGTATGAGTAAGTAAGATTAGAAGTTTGATTTATTTTCAAGGCAGAAGAAAGGTTCAATTAAACTGATTCATGGATATTTTGCTCCAAGAGTGGTCAATAAACCCATTACAAGAACAGAATCCACAGTGGATAAAAGCCAGATGGTATATAACACAGAGTATAGATTTCTGATATCATATGCAACTGCTTCTTGAAGCAGAACCCACAAAAAGAGAAAAAAGATACTGATTTAGTTCTGAAAAAGGGCAGGATTTGGTTCAAAATACCTCAGTCAAAGAGTGGGTTTGTGACAGTGACCTATATCCTTATAAAAGAAAAGAGCAACATTAATTATCCATAATACTATTGCTTACCTTCAGTTACCAAAGGTACACAGAAATGTGAAGCTTGTAAAAAAGGAAACGAAAGGAGCAGCTGAAAGGGTAAAATACAGTATGTAAATCATCTAAAGACACCAGACTAGCCAATCAGAATAAAAATAACACCACACCAATAGTAGGTCTAGAAGGCCTCCTCTCAGAAAAAATGGCCTTATTATTTGTATGGTGTAAAATAATTAAATGAAAAAGGAGGCTCTTATAGAAAAAAATACATTAAAGACATGGTAATTATGAGTAAATCAGAACAGGAAAAATATTAGCTCTCACAGTATAAATGTGAAATCAATAATGATGCAAGACAAAAGAAAAGATTTTGAAGAATATCTTAGTAAAGACACCACAACTATTACTAATTTTAAAAACTTGTCAGAAGCATGGCATGTGCCAGACAGCTGAATGGCCTTACAATCCTATGCCAAAGATCAACAATTTTAGGGTCAATAGATATTCTAGGTACAAAAGGGATATGCCAGGAAGAGAAAGCTGTGGCAGAAAATCTGAACAACTCCACGCTTTGAAGTTCATAGTAGAGAAGCTTAAGGAGAGCTCATACTGTAGCCTTTCTCTATAGGAGATAAGTCTGAGGAATTGTTTCAGTTAGACAGGCTAATAGATCATTTTCAAAAAGAGATCAATAAAATGAATATTAATAAATCACACAGATCAGGAGATATTTTCTCAATAATTCAATATGAAATTGTTAGCACACTAAGTATATTAGTTATCTTTTAAATCAGCTTTATTGCCAGCGGAAAGGAAAATTGCTTGTGGAATTCCAACTTCCTAGAGAAATCTAGGTGGTCCTGGAACATGCACAAAGAAAATTAATAAATACTGTAATAGAGAATAGCAACAATACTTTCAAAAAGCACTAGAACGGATAAGGAAAGGGGTGCTGAAGCTAACCAAAGAGTAGCTTCTATGTAAGAAGGTATTATTCAGCTTGAAAAAGGGATGGCTCACAAAATCTATTCACTTTTTCCTATGAAAACCCCTTAACTAGGTGGCACACACTTAAAAGCAGCTGGCTTAAAAAAATGAAAGACAATAACAATTATAAAATTATATAACTTTGCCATAGGATTTAGCAGTAACCATAACAGGTTAAAAATAATTAAAGAAATCAATGAAAAAAGACCCATCAAAGGCTAGTGTATACAATGGGGGAGAATATAACGTAGTCATCCATAAACTATTGATTTTTTAAATTTGGAGGAAATATTAAAGGACCCTCTCTCTATTCTCGCTTTATTTCCTCTATGCATCTCGAACTGGCCACTGTCAGAGATGGGATACGGTACTAGACGGATATTGTTCTGATAAGTAGGATCATTCTAATGTAACCACTATTGCTACATTTCTAATGCTGTAGAGCTCTGACAGAGGAGGACATTAAGGTAATCAAATTATGTCCAGCTAAAGCAGGACAATTAACTGTTCATATCATATAATTTTAAATAAATTTTGAAGTTCTGAGGTGTTTGTCCAATACCTGAAAATAATTCAGTTAGCATTTTTAATAAATGTAGCAATAGCTATGATTTTTAAAAGTTGAGAGCTTTTTTTTAAACAAGCCAACTACTATGCATATCTTTTGAATTTAGGTGTTTGCATTTATTTTATCATATTAAACATTAAAAACTACAGTAGCGCAAACAAACTGGGCAAGTTTTAAGGAAAGATAGATTCTATAATGTTCAGCCAAGGTACAGGGTTCATGGCATGGTTACGCTATAATATCATTCAGTTATGAACTTGCACATGATAATCATTATTTGTGTCGACATTTGCAGGTGCCATGCCTGACTGTTACTTACTTACTTAGAAGTCTAGTTTTATATAACTGTTATTCTCATCCTGTATTTGTTCTGACATTCCTTTGCCTCCAGATAGTCTTTAATGTTACATATTTGAGCATTATAATCATAGCACATTCAAACCTTATTTAAAACATAATGCATTATTATATTACAGTATGTGCGTATATGAGTATCAACATACACTTTTAAATAAGAGGTTTCATGAATCTATTTCATATTAATACCATTATCTACCTTTAAAAATCTATGATAATTTGTTTTCACTTATGTATGGGTTCATGTCTGTATGTGTATAAGCATGCTTGGGTATTCATACATATATATGAGAGAGCTATGCCTAGCTTCACCAAAAAATAATATAATATAATATAACAGATCATGCTACAATCTCTCTAGTCTTTTAAACATTTTAACAGATATTCATCCAATATAGAACTACATAGAGCCATTAACAATACTAAAAAGAAACATCTTTCCTCATGTTCAGTGGACTTTTCTAGAATAAATTCTAAAGACCTTTGACAGTTGGTATATCACTGTAAACATCTAACTAAATAGGTACAGTTGCCTTATCCAGCAACTGCTTTCCTAGCCACATGGACTTGAAGAGGCCCTCACGTCAGTGCAAAGCCAGGGGAAGCCTGGCTAGTCCATGACAACAAGGCATGGTATGCTGCTCCTGTCGATACCGCTCTCCTCTCTTCTGTCACTCATGTCTTTGTTTAAAATTTCAATATTTCTCTGAAGCAACTTTTGCAATATTATGTAGCCTTAAAGCAGAAAAGAGAGTCTGATGAAGCATGGAAAGACTGCAGGTGTCTCAAGTTATGTATAATTGCATTAAAAAGCACAAAAGGAAGACAACTGAATATTAGTTGTTGCTGGCTATGAGATCCATTAGTTAACTGCTCAAGTGGGACTTGAGTCTAGGAAGATCAACTGGAACTTATCAAATCCACTACTGTTGCTAACATAATACCTAGAAGAATATTGGTCTCGTATCTTTCTTTAAAAATACTGCTTTTGACCTTTATATGTAAGATCACAAATCCTCCCTTAAGAAATACATTATGAAGAAAAAAAAATTGAGACTGCAAAGAAATATTGTCTGTAATGTGCTCTTACCACATCTACTCTATACCACATGTACAGTTAATGATACAAAAAATCTTTATAACAACTACGTAAGTTTTAACATGTTTCCACCTACCTAAACTATAAAACTTTGTGGTATAAAAGTATACAATTTCTTCTAATATTTAATCTGTGTCCATTTCACAGAAATATTTCCAGAAATACTTTTTATTAGGTGAGGACACTGGAGAATTTTTTCTTTTTAGACTGCACAACTCTTATTGTGGCAGGCACAGGATTCAGACAATTTCTAGAAACATGAATAGATTACTTTTGTGTGTGGCATTTTATCTGAATGTCGTGATATTCCATTGAAAAATCATGTATGTTCTGAAAAAGTGTTGCAGTGCAAATATATTACCTCTGCAATGGAGTGTGCTGCCCTTTAAGAAAACCGTTTTCTTTCTTGGATAATATTTTAAGTGATGTCCTGCTGTTGTTCCTTTCAGAGTGCTGTTTTATCTTACTTCTTGATGACCTCCTATAGTGGTATGCTTCCTTCCCATTGAATCATGCAGCTTGGAGCACATCAGGCTCTGCATATATTCTTAAATATTTGGTTGAAGGTCAATCCTCTCATCCAGAAGAGAACAAATACATATAACTTTATGCTGTGCTCCACTTAACAGAAGCTTGGAATGAAAGAAACACTTCCCCCATATGATGGTGTTAATTTGTAACCCTGGGATGCTATAACCTCTGATACTGGAAGGCTGCCAAAAGTAACAGCTGTATGCTCAGGCATGCATATTTCACTTATTTTACAAACCTCTGGAAAGCAAAGATGCAGGCAAATAATTTTTGAGGAAAAGGCTGTTTTTCTACTTCTGACACCGTGTAATGGAATTACATGTGGCAGTTTGGTGTGCAGTCTTGATCCCATCGAACAATGGCAAAACTTCTGTTGCCAGGAGTTGCTTCACTTCATCCAGGGTAATTCATTTGGAGCTTTTTGGAATAAATCATGGAGACCTAGAAATCCAGAGAAACAAAGCCTTTCCTTCCCTTTATTTCTATTTTTCCTTATGCCAAAAGTCAACACAAAGAATAAACACTACTTCAGATACATTATTTGGAGGCCCAGAGAAAAACATGGCAGGACTTCAGTGCCATTGTTACTATATACCTAGAACAAACAAACAAACATGCCTATGCACAAAACAGACTCGCCCTTTGCTTAGAAACAGAAAGTTTACAAAGCAACAGCCTAATCTCTGAAGAGCTTCAAATAGCTACAATGTTTAAAAGAAAACAACGTGCTTTTCTTTGTGGAATTTTTCATATGGAATTTTTCTTTCAAGGTTCCGCCCTGAAACAGGAACATTTGACTTTGGATTAGAGAAATATTTGGCACACGGTACTTCACTTAACCTCCAAAGACAGCAATCCAAGAAGTGTGACTTCCCAAAAGCACAAGAGACCTCTATTTTATAACTGAGAAAAAGATACTGAAACTTTGCATTATGACAGTAACTCTTACTAAGGAAGCTTTTTAAGATAATTTTGTAAATTTCTAAATATGTGTTTTGGCCTACACAGCGAGTACTTAGTCTTTATGCAAAAAGAATCTCTCTTAATGCTCACAAACAAATGTGGTAGCAAAAATAATTAAAAAGAAAATCTTTTCTAAACTTTTTTTTTTTTTTTTTTTTTTTTTTTGTAAAAACGTAACAGCTATAGAAAATACATTGGCAAAGTAGAGCAAATGGATTGCTGACCCCAACAGGAAGAACCTATAATAATTTCTTGTTTCTAAAGTGACTTTGGAAGTCACCCTTATTTGAGCTATGAAAGCTCTTATTGCATGTCACCACAGCATTATTTTGCCTGCATGCTGCACTTGAATTGTTCTTCCAGGCTTTTCTTTGTTCTTTTGATTTTCTTAGGCTTTACAAACAAATGCATTTTTCATTTCTCCCTAATATGTTTCTGTTATGTGAATAGCTTAAAAAAAAAAAAAAAAAGGAATAAGTAGCCTAATTTCATCCACTTTTGTTCTGCCCTGAACTCCTCCAAGTCTAAAAGAACAAAAGGAGGAAATTTGTTATTACAGTCCTCCTAGGAACTAGTGTTTGGAATGGTATTTGGCAGTCTCAGTGCCCTTGGAGAGCCTATGAGGTTTTGTTCAGAGATGCAACCCCATGGTTTGGATGGGAGCCTAGACAAAGCTGGAGTGATAGCTGTGTATAATGTTCTGCAATGCACACACAAAACGGCTTCTCTCATGGCAAGGACATAATGAAAAACAGTTGACTGACTTGCTTTTTGTATAATATAATGTTTTTCTCACGTAACGCTGACAGTAAGAAAAATATTTGATAGACATAGATTAGTGTTTCTGAACATGGCTTCTGCACCTAAACCAAAAATATAAAATTATTCTATCAATCTCGGGCTGATAGCAATGCTGGACAAAACTAATTCCTCTCCCATATTTTGGGAAATGGGCCTGCATTATGGGCAGCAGTCATACTGTCCTTCTACAGATGGGTAAATTTTATTCAGCAGAGATAATTTTACAGGCAGTGTAAGCTCCCAGTAACATCCACATCTTTTGTTTTTGTCTACAGGCACTACCTTTATGTGTAAGGCACTGTCTTTGTGTCCCTATTGGTCATATATGTCTATATCGGTCATATATCGGTTCATATAGATCTGAAATGGCTGCCGCTGGTGTTATGAGACCTATTGCTGGAACAGGACGCTATGCTTTTAGCTAAGGATTAGAGAGCGCTTCTGAAGGAAGTGTATGTTTTATCTAAATTTTCAGTGATTCAATCTCTCTCAGGCCCATACGCAACTGTTACCATAGCGTCTGAGACCTTTGTGATCTTACAACATGTGAAGATCAACATTCCTATGAGCCAATCAACATATCTATGAGGAAGGGAAAAGCTCTTATTCTTATTTTCTACATGGAAAACAGAGAAACCCACTACTACAGCACAAAAGAAAAAAGTGTTATAGAGCATGGACTCCAGCCATTAGTCCCCCCTTCTTAACTAGCACTGGACTGGCTTTTCTCAGTTTTTAAAGCTTCCTTCCTGTATTGAATTTTCTGGCAGTATGTTTCCACTTTTGCTTCAAGGTAACATTGATTAAGTTTCTGGTTATCTATCTGTCCGAGCAAACAGACATATTATTAGAAGCACATTATATGTAAAAATACATTTTGATTCAGTTTGGATTAGTTTCCACTTTAATCTCAATTATATATGCAACAAATACATTTATTAACCTAATAAATATTCTTTGGCTGTAATTTCAATGTTAACAAAAGACAACTTAATTGCTTTAAGAAATTTAAGGTTACTGTATTTTCTGTGAGTTATAAGCCAAATATTTTGTACATCAATCACTGTTTTAGTGTTGAAAACAATTGCAATTACAAGAATAACTCTCATTTTAATAACGCTAAATGCTATTTCACTATGTAAGAGTCCATTGTCATGATGCATAATATTCAGATTTCCTTTCATTTAATAGCAGAGGCAATGAAGAGAGAGAGAGAGAGAGAGAGAGAGAGAAAAGAGATTTAACTTTAGTACCGTCATATTTTCAGTTCTGTTAAATATCACACCGAGTATGGTTCACATATATCAATTTGAGTATGCAGCAGTTATGGGCAAAGTTTTTGTGTATGTAATTTCTTTTATTAATTTTCCCACAAATCAATTTATATGACAAGAAAAAAAAGGAAGTAAAGATAATAGTTTCATAAATATCTAAAGAGCAAATCACAAATTGCATCAGGGATCGTCAATATATTGTTCCTTCATGCTGTCCTTTCTTTTGGAGCAAGAAAATCAGAAAATCTCATATACCTTTACTTCTCATAATAAATCATGCAATTATTTAAACAGTTTGTAGCCTTCTTTCCATATGCTTCCTTGCTACTTTACACAGGCACTGTAAAATCAAGGCTTTTCTTTTTGTGAAAGCAGGTGCATATATTTCAAAACGGTGTGCAATCACAAAATTCATAAAATCAGACTTCGGTCTTTAAGATGCAGTCACCATACATTTGACAATTAGACATGTGTACCATTTGGATTTGCAAATACTTATTTTTTTCCTAAGTTTTCCAAGTTGTCTCTGGTCTGTTTCCCCTTTTCCTTTCAAAATACAACTGTCCATGAAAAGGTCTTCTTCCTGACATAAATCAGATCATTCTCAAAAATTATGTAGGCTGTGCCCCCTGAGCAGATGGGGCTGTTCTAGCAGCAAAGTGCCACAGAGGCTGGGAGGGGAGTAAGGAGAAAAGTTACCCTGCAACTCTGGTGTATGACCCTGAAGCTCAGCAAGGGTGCCACATGGTCAGGAACAACCAACCAACATCTTAAGCCCCACAAGCTGCATACCCATGTTTTTGTATGACCAAGATGTACATCGCATTCCTTGGTAAGCCTAAGAAGACAGTTGGGTGAATCTCCCAGGAAAGACATAACCACACAGGCTTCCTCAGCAATTACCCACCCTTCACTGGTCAGTGATGTCAGTCTGTGCAATTCCTCCTAGTTTACTTACTCCTCATCTGGGGATTGGGATTAGCTTTCCACAAGCCAGCTCCACCCTGGCAGTGGAGATCTAACCTTAACAAGATCCATATTTGACCCCCTCAAGTGTCAGACACTCTGTATGTTAAGATCTGAAGACTAACAGCAGAAATCCTTTGTATATCTTTAGGTAGGCAACATTCAGTGAGATCTTACAGCTGATTATAAGAAGAGTTTGAGAAAAATGAGTTTGCCAGATGCCACATATTCTGTAGCTTTTTAAGTGTAGGTAGCTAAGGTCTAACGTCAGAAAGAAAGGTTACTGTACTAATCTGAGCAGTATTACCTAGTGACTTTTCACTTAAAACTGTGCTAGAAAAGTACTGGTACAAAGTAAATTAATTTAATTTTGACTGCTTTGTCAATCAATGTAAGAAGATATTAAATCACAATAGAAATGTCATTGTAATATGGTGATTATTCTCTTGGGATAGCCTAAAGCATGAGCAGCCAAGAGTTTCATACAGTACAGGACAGTAATTATCTCATGACAAGTGTACTCCCTGGAGATCACTTCAGAGCTGTTATAAAGATATTGTGGAGAAAAGCATGCATATATGCTGTGCTAGAGGAAGATGAAGGTGGCACTTTACAGTCACAAGAATGAGTTTTAGCTGACTGTGAGGTTCACACTGATTAATTTAAAGTGTTACCAGTCAATTGAACACCTCTTCAGCTGAAGCATATTTATAACACAGTGTACTGTACAGCTAATCACACTTTGAAGCGGTAGCATAAAAAGGAAGTTACAAAATAACTGTTCTGTTTTCAGTTATTTATCCTGATAAAAAGCACTTCCTTTGAATTTGTGCCTCTAAAGATACTTTAAAAACTGCAAGACCATTCTTTCATTTTAAAATATTTTTTTAAAACATTACATTTGGCCTATATACAGAATATTGCTAAAAAAGCATTGTTGAGGCTAATGTTTTGGTTTGAGTTCTGGGGAATTTCAGGGACAGACCTAAATTGAAATCAGTTTACAACTCTTGCAATAAGACATTCAACAGCTTTGCCATATGCCTCTAATTCACATTTTGCAATACACATTTGCTTACAGAGTTCTAACACTTGACCATTTTAATGTCCCTGGAAAAGTGCCTATAGTTGTCCTTTTCCCTTCACACAAAGACAACAGCTAAAGTATTTTTTCTTTAGCCTACCAGTTTCCCTCATATCCAATACACTTGATTTTCACTTCTATCAAAACAAACTATGTGATAAAGATAGTCTGTGTGCTTGTGTGTATGCCTGTATATATGTATGTAGGAATTTTGTTCCTGAACTCCGTGCTCCCTTTGAAAAAATGACCTTCATGAAGTATGCAGAAAACTGAATTGCCATATGTGTAAAAATTTGCTGTGCAAAAGCAAAATTCTGGAAAAATTACCATGTTAGTTAAAAAAAAGCAAATGAATTTAACTATAAAACACAAGTATTGATTGCTCAGTGCTAAATAAGTTTTTTTTAAAAAAAGCTATATAATTTGAGGTTTATAAAAATCATTATTGCTGAATACACTAACTTCTGCAGATTTGAGACAGGGTATTATCTATATTTTAATCAAATCACATGAAGACAATGTTAGTAGCAAATACCTGTGGATGCAATATGCACTCTTTATGTGTAATAAAAAGTCAGCGAGATCAAAAATCTACAGTGCTGTAATATTGATTACTCTTTTGCATAAGATGGAAATGAAAAAAATGGTAATAACTTTTTTTTAGGGGTAATGTCCCTCTAGGGAACACACTGATATTGAAACAGGACAGCAAAAAGAAGGGGAAATGATTTTGAGGATATTATTTACAAATAGATATTATGAAGTGCTAGTCTATTTGTAGTTTCTTTTTTCTCTTTTTCCCCTAAGCAATCTCATTAAGATGTAAGAATATAAAAGGAAAGACATTACATCTGTGTCAGTATTCTTGTCACATTCTCTAATAAAGGACTAAAATACATATCCATTTCTACAAAGCTCAAAGACTATTTAATGGAAATAGAACACCTCTCACAAAGAAAGAAGAGAGTCAGAAATTCATGCAGAAAAAGGTAAAATTCATTCTTGGAAGAGGTCCAGCACATAGCCCTTGTCCCATTTAGGTTTTAATTTGACAACTTCATTGGCTTTCGTGTGATCCCGTACCCATCGTCTGCTCCCAGGATGAATTTCATCCAAGATAACAGAATATAGAACAATGGCCAAAGGAAGCATTAAGAACTGTAGCGTTCACAGGACATGTATGAAGCATATATTCTGCTCGAGAAATAAGCAAGTGTTGAAGCAGCATCAATTGATGCTGGCTATGGGTTACAGATTCAAATGGGCCACCACTGGTTTTCTACTTCCTAAGCTTAACTGAAGAGGAGGGACTTGCTGTGCCCCATGCTGTCCTCTTAATACTTATTATTCCCTTTTTAGTATTCTGTTCTTCAACTATCCAACACGAGATGTCAGGCATTATACTGCATCTCCTCTACAACGTCCCCTGTGCCTTTGCAAAATAAAGCTCTGCTTACAAAAGGCTAGAGATCACCTCCAACAGACAACTCGGGATCACTGGTGTTTCAACCGATATACAGGTTAACCTTTAGTTAAAGACCAAACTATGAGAAGAGGCATTACATTTTTTCAAATCCCTTGGGTAGATTCTGAAGACAAATTTCACTGTTCGTGTGTAAGTAGAAGGCAAGAACCAGAAAATGCCAGTTTTGGGAAGCAGAGCAGTGTCTAACAAAATTGGAGCTATTTAGCAAGCAGCACAAAAATGGGTTTTGCATTAATAAACCCAGTATGTTCACAATCCATATACTTTAATTTGAATTAATTTTTTTTTTTATTGAGTGTGATGAAGCTTTCAAAAGCCTCCTAGCTTTATCAGTGGTAGTATTTCATCTTAGCATTGTTTGTAATTAGTTATTTACACTAACAGAACGAATGTGGTGCTTCCAGCAGAAAGCTAAAGGCCGATGAGAAACTGAGAATGAAAAAGTCCCTAAATGTCAGGCTAGTCAGCAAGATTTTCAAGTTTGTTAAAATTAACACAAGCTATCATTAGGGTACCCTACAGTTCAGTGCTTCACAAACAAGACAAATGAAGTAGGCATTGTTTTTTGTACCTTTCAGCCCAATTTTAAGCTGTTTTATTTTCCTTTAACAAATCAAGATATATAACAGCTCATAAAGCTTCCAGTATAAGCCAGCAGTATGACAATTTGCTATGTGTATCCTGAGCCACTTACAACTTGCATGCATCCTCAGTGATTGAAAAATATATTCCAATAACAGAAAGCAGAACAACCAAGAACAAAGAATTATATGAGTGCCTGTTCTTCAGTATTTTGCTGGCTTCATTCACTGATCCAGTTGTCCTGTCAGAGGAAGGGAAAAAGTTCCTTCCACTTCTGTCTAAGTCCTGTATCTCTTGAAGAACAGTAGGGTCCCTGTCAATTTGGTAGCCCTGTTTTCCTAAAATGCAATGCAATATAAAAGTACCTCAAATTATAAGTTACATATAAAAAAACATGAAAAAGTGCTTCAGACTGAGCACTGAGGCTGCTCCAGAAAATGACTAAAGGTGAGAATCAGAGCCAATTACTTTCAGAATTTGTAATGCTCATTCAAAACAAATGAGTGCATTGCTGATTGCATAATATTATCAGAATGGCAGATGTTAATTCTCCTGATGCCTTAAGCCACTCACAACTTGGCCATTTAAGGTGAAGCTTTCCAGGTGTGTTAAGCAATTAAAAGGCTTGGAAATACAGAAATGCATGAAAGAGTGTCTTTATTAGAACACTGTGTTACTCAAACGTTATTCAGAAAAGACCTGAAACAGAAATACTCATTAATGAAATATAAGACAAATGTATTCACGGAGCCATAGAGCATTTGTTAAAACAAGTTCTATGCAGGAAGGCATACAACTCTACTCAGGTACCTATTCTACAAACGCACATGCTATTGCACTACTAATCAAGTAATAAATACTTGATCCACCTGCCTCACAAACACGGTAAAAATAACACAGAAAACAGAGAATAAACAACTAGATGCAGCCTTAGTGGCAGTCATAAACTGTGTCTTCTTGTACAACCAATCAAGAATTATCAAAAATCCCTTGGTCCGACTATGGACTGTGCTGGATAGAAAGGGAAGAGATTTCGTACACATATATGTGAAGGTCTCTTCCATTTCTTCAGAACAAAAAACTCACCAGCCCTCCATCACTGTCAGGCCTTTAGCCGTCACTCAAGGTTTACAAGTCTGCCACAAGATCTTTGCCTTTTAAAGACATCTCGTCATCTTCCCATAGCAGATCCCTCTAGGCATGATGTCCATTGCCTGATTATACCTCCAAATTTCAGCAAATTGCAAATTAAAACTTTTTCACACTAATTCAGTTTGACTTATGTTATGAAAAGATGGCAATTACATTTCATGACATCTCGTGTATGTTGTAATAATGGTAAAAATGGTCATATTTCTCTTGTCAATATCCTCAGCCAGGAACCTAGAAAGGAATCACAATTTAAATTTAGCATCACACTTTCTAATAAAGCCCTTATGTTTTGCTTTGAATACAAGTCATTCTTAAAAAAAAAAAAAAAAAAGGCAAAATATCATTCTGATTTTATTTTGTATCGAAATGCTACGTGATAGAGCTTGAAGCTGTCAGGCTGATGTCAAGCTGACTAATAATACTACTGTTTCTAACGGTCTCTTCTCTGCACCACTGCTGCCTGCTGCTCACTGACCAGCAGCCCAGGAGAACAGCTCCTCCTGCCCCACCTGGATCCTGTTCAGACCCAGAAGTGCCCATTTCCCATGTGACCAGGACAAGGGGGAAGATCCCAGCTAGACGCCAGCTCCAGGCCTACCCCACTGGCCTTCCTCTGGCATCAGTCCCTGAAAAAAACTATGCTTTGTTTTGATAGGATGCTTAAGTTGGTATGAAAATGTGCCCTGGTCTGAAGGTTAAAGAAACCGGAGCATTTCTTCTGGGACAGAAATAAAAAACATATCCCAGGGGGAAAGAAATGGCTGTCAGGAGTTTTTGTGGAGTGCCATCACCTTGAACTGTCAGGCACAGGCTTTACTAACGAATCCTGTGAATCTGCAAGAATGCTACAGGCAAAACTTTTTTCCCTGTGGTGCATCTCCAACACCTCCTTCTCAGGAGCTCTAAGACCTAGGCTTTACTGTCTTTTTTCATTAATTTTTGAATAGCTGAGCAGGCACAGGGAATTCTGTTTGTCCACCTTGACACCGCCCAGTAAAGGAAGCTCACAGAGCAAGTTTCACAGTCACACCCCCCTCCCCAAACAACAAGAAGGTGTTATAACCTCTGCCTCTCTTTTATTTGGGAAGATGGGTTATTTGTGACTGAAGAACTCATATCCCCAGGAGCAATCAGTTCCACAACATTTTTGTTTCAGTGTTTTGCTGAGTATGAATACCATCTAAACTTAGGACAAAATGCTGCCTCAACTTCATTCGACATCAGTATAGTTTTAATGAATCTGTCCCTATAGTGCTCAGCTTCCAAAAAGCCCAAACTGGTGTAGTGAACTGACACATTGTTTAGCCTACATTTTTTAAATCTCATTTAATTTTATTGTAGATGTTTTGTCTTAAATCCTTAAAAGTTTATTGAGCAATTAAACGATGCTCTCAGTCAGGGGGAAGAAATGCTCATAAAGTAGCAATAAGCCAAGCAGTAATTTCTAGATAGAAGTTGCATTTTTATTTCCTCCTATCGTAATACGAACAAGTATTTGTTTTGTAAAATAAGATGCAGAGTCTTCTAAAAAGCTGAAAATGACAACTGATTGCCCCCGCCCCCCAATTTTTTTTAGCGAGATTTAGTTTTGAGTGCTTGGAGTAACAAAATGTTTCTGCTGCACTGGCTTCATCAGATCAATCAGTAGAATGAAATAAGCAATAGCTGACAGAATCTTCTTCTACAACCATTTTGCTGACTGATGGCTGTTTTCATGGCATCACATATTGAACTTTTTTCCAGAAAGCACCTTTGCTTTAACATGAACATTTTATAGGTAACATTCTTGCCTCTAACAAACTAATGAAATCCTGTACCTGTTGTAAACAGGCCTGATTTTAAAGACAAATGACTAAAGAGACCTCCTAGTGATGTTGGAATGATTACTAGTGAGTTTAAATATGATGTTTACAAGTGTAAAGCACTATTTACAGTACTCAAGTATAATAATCTCAAAGCTAGTTTTTACAAATGGGAATTTTAGAGTCATTGCTATTTTTAAGACAATAGCAAACATTTTTGTGTCACTTATCACCTCCATTATTAAATTGCTCTGATTTCTGAGTTCTGAAGCACGTTCCTATTCATCACGAGTAAGTAAGGAAAAATGTGCATTTAAAATAATTATGCAAAGCTGCCTAAGGATGTTAAAAAAATAAACACCAATATATATTTAGGTTGAATGAAGTATTAAACCACAAAACTATATAGAGCTAATCCACTGAGTAATAGTCCTTTCTTTTTCCACTGCTAATTAAATGTCATTGGAAGAATAAAAGAATTCAACAATATATTTTCCAGAAAATACCTTGTTAAAACATCTCTATATAAAGGATACCTACCTACTTATTAACTATACTTTTGGTCAACATTAAAATACATTAAATATAGTTTGGAAAGAGACAACATAGCTTAATCTTCACATTAAATATTAAAACATTAACAGAAAATTTAGAGTCTCATAAAAAGGAAAAATAAGCTGCTCTGCTCCTCCTCCACATGGCAGCACAGTAGACTGAAGCATATGACATATTTAGTTACTTTAAGACTCACAGCAACTAACAAATTTATGAGCGTGCTTAAAGATAGGCTACAGACTAAAAGGTAGCAGACACGTGCTTAAATATACAGACGAATCCTGGCACCAATTGCGTAATAACAGTAAAGCCAAACTCTTTAATCTTCATGTAGATGCTAAATAAATGAATTATTAATTTAAGAATGCAAGTTTTTGCAGAATTATAATCTTAGTCCTTTCTAAAGTAAAAATCCCACTAACTTCAGTCACCATCTGAGAAGCAAATGCATATGAAGCTGCTTTACCCCTTCAAAGATATTGTTACACAGAAATACAGTCATTCTTCTGAAGTGTGATGAGCAGAAGTGACAAGGAGATACTTTTATTCAATATTATGCTGTAATTTACAGCTCATGGAAAATTTTCCAACTGCTTAAACAGTTTCTATCAGAGCATACTGATTTGATTAAATCAAAACATATCACCAAAATGGATCAATGTCACTGATATTTAGAAAAAAATTCTCAAGATGATTCTTTCCAGTAAGGTGAAGTCCTTCATTTTAAATATCACATTCTATCATGAAATCAAAATATTTTACTATCCTGTACTTAACAGGAATGTAATGTAGCAATGCAATTCTTTGAAGCATTTCAATCACATCAAAATTAAGCACTTTAATCTCAAAAATAATTTGTTTCCGGACTATACTAAAAATACTAAACAATACCACTTTTGGAAATGTCTTTTTAATATCTTTTCCAGGAAATTTTGACTGCATATACCAAATTAGGAAGAAAAATAATTTCAAATTAACTGTAATTCTAATGAAATTTTGACCAGTTTTAATCAAAATCATGCTCACCTTCATTTCTTTTACAGTGCACTGTACAGCACTGTGTGGAAAACTGAAGAGTTATAACACTGGACTCTAATGGCTCTTAGATCAATAAAGCACCGTGACATGCTGTACTCCCAGGTGAAAGGAAAATTGAGCTGGCAATTGACATCTCAGATCTTCCAGTTTCTAACATTCACAGAGACATTATTATTTAGTCTGGTTGAAAGAAATATTCTAATATAACCAAAGGTCAGGGTTGAGTAATAAATCTGAAGCTAGAGTCAGTTTATCATAATAGTGCCGTGTAAAAGTCACAGTGTGTAGGTAAAGGTCAATTTTAGCAACTCACATTCAAATATTTTCCCTTTGGGTATGGTAAAAGAACTTCTGTGTTACGTGATAAGTAAATATTGAAAGGTACAGCAATCACTAAATATCATATTATAAATTATCTAATTTTAATCCTGCTGTAAAGCAGATTTTTAAGAGATTGCAGCACCATTCTAGTCTAGTCTTTCATCTCTCAGCACATTACCAAGTTAACCTTACCATTCAATTCTCCTCAACTAGGAAACGGAAAGATTTTTATCTCATCATACAGATATTTTCATGAACTTCCAAAGTTTCGATAATTTTTATATTCCACTAAAGGCATTGGGAGCATATCATACCTTTAAGGAAGATCATCACTTAGTAGAAAAGCTGCTGTAACTGAAATGATATTATATGAATCAGCGTCAGAATTGCTTTGCTGCAATTCTTTCTTTTAAACTTCTAAACTGATATAACCTGTCACCTTTCTGCCAGCAAAGACTAATAATAATACCACTATCCTAGTCAGCTGGAAATACAAAGCATCCATATGCCATTCCTCCTTAGAACAGTTCACTTCAGCTGCAAATCTGTTCCACAAAACAGGAATTGCTTTTTCAAACCTATAGTTTTAAGAAAACAACAACATAATTTACTGTGGGGTGATGTTTTACACTGAAAAATAGGGAGAGGCTTGCTGTTTGAATATTATATCTTGCTGATAACTCAAAATAATGTCACATAACAAGTAGCAATACAATAAAGCCTTGTGCTGTGTAATATGATGCAATCAAACCACTGTAGCTGGTAGGTCAAGAAGCTACTCTAGGAATTCCAAAAATTACCCAGCACCTGACATCTGCGGGTTACTCATGTGCAAAGTATTAGTGGGAAACATGGTTTTTTTTTTAAAAAAGAAACGAACAGAAGCACTGTAAGTCACAGATGACAGTCAACGTCCAATAAAAATGGTCTCCTGTTTCCAGACAGAAACTATAATCAGGCAGTGAGTCACAGACAGAATATACATTTCCCAGGGAATAACTACCATGCAACACTTCTTCTGGAATCCTTATTAATTAAAAGAGGTCCACAGACTTTAATACCAAGCTTGTCATTAGGAAAGTCCTTATGAAGGTTTCCCAAATATTATTTCTACTTGTCAGCTTTCCTCCTTTCCACCTCCTATGCCTTACCAGGGTGCTTACATTGGAGATGCTGGATATCAACAAGAATTCAGTTCATGAAACTTGCCTATGTCCACTCTAATCTGTCATTTCAGGAGCAGAAGAGACTGTTCAAAATGCACTCCTTTATCATGGCACGTTTCCTTACACAGAGGAATTCTCCAGAACAACTCTGCCTTCTCACTTTCATTAAGCCAGCCATAGCAGTATTTTCTCTTATTCTTAGTCTAATCAGAGATAATACTCTTTACACTAGTGATTACTTAACAGGAGCCGCTTGTGGTTACCAAGATCCCTCCTTTATTTCTGTGGCATCGACTAAGGGCACTCATAAACACACAGCAATAATAAACACCAATTCCTATGTTCTGTACTGTGGCAAAGTCTGGACTCTGTATTGTTCAGCTGAAAACACTTGTAAGTCTTTGGAAATTTAATTAAACTGGTAATAATGTTAGCTGAAGTAAGGAGATGAGACACCAAAGAAGGATAAACACATCACTGATATTGCCAGGATGAAAAATATCAGGGTGGGGGAGGGGGGAAGAGAAAGTTTAAAGATTATAAATGGGAGTTTGATAGCCCTTTTGGCTATATAGTTAGCATAACAGAAAAGAGGGAAAAGAGTTGGGACTTTAGGATTAGCTGGATATTTTTGCTACAAATATTAGGACCATATAGTCATTTGTAGGTTTAATAAATACTCACTTGAAATAAAATGGTTGACATCTCTCAAATTTAATGCTGCTACTTAAAACATTTGCAAGCTTATTTAATATTATGACAGAATCACAGAATCATGGAGGTTGGAAGGGGCTTCTGGAGATTTTCTAGTCCAACCCCCTGCTCAAAGCAGGGTCACCTGGAGCAGGTTGCCCAGGACACTGTCTAGTCAGGTTTCGAATAATCTCCAAGGATGGGGTCTCTACAACCTGCCTGGGTACCCTATTCCACAGTACAAAAAGTTTTTTTTCTGATGTTTACTTGGAATTTCCTGTATCTCAGTTTGTGCCTATTGCCTCTTGGCCTGTCAGGGGGAACCACCGAGAAGAGTCTGGCTCTGTCTTCTTTTCTCCCCTCATCAGATATTTATCTCCCTGAGCCTTTTCTTCTCCAGGCTGACCAGTCCCACCTCTCTCAGCCTCTCCTTGTATGACAGATGCTCAAATCCTTAATCACCTTTGTGGCCCTTTGCTGGACTCGCTCCAGTATGGCCATGTCTCTCTTGTACTGGGAAGCACAGAACTGGACAGAGCACCTCCAGACTCACCAGTGCTAAGTAGAGAGGAAAAAACACCTCCCCTATGTTTTCGAGATTATCATTTTACCCATAAAAAGTAAAAAACCTTTTTAAAAAAGTTTTTTATTTTTTTATCTTTCTGATATCTTTATATCAATGCATAACATACTGTTTTGTATTTCCTGGCAGTTTACTCAAAGTACATTATTAGAGAACAACTACTTACAAAGAGGCTAGTTTCCCTTCGAATTTCTGAAACTAGCTAATAATCCTCTCTGCATATATACCAATCCCAAATTTCTAATCATTTCACAATTTGCCTACTTTTTCTTCCACGATACCTGTGCGCTTCTCTTGTTGCATCCTGTTATTGCATATGACACTTTCCTCCTATTTTCTTCCATGTGAATGCTACTCTGAAACTATTATATAAAATGAATTTTTTTGACAATTTAGAATTAGAACTTAATCACCAAAATAGTCACAGAAATGAGTAAAAAAACAAAGCTTAATAAAAGTTTTATAACAAGTACAAGTTGTTATAACCAACATTGCAACAACTTTCCTTTGACAAGACATGCTAAGCTTCTGTTTATAGTAATATACCATAATTGTGTGTCCTTTACACTTTCCGACTTCAAAAATAATGAAGGCCAGTTTACAAATTTACATGTATTCCTAGTGCTTGTGGGGAATAATAAATCATTAATGGGGAAAGAAAACCCATCTCCCTCACCAGTCAAACAAAATACAAAGCTAAGGCAAAGTTATGATTTCCCTTGATGTTCTTTGGTGTGTTTGTGTTGTATTGGTTATGACTAAATGAGAAACAGACAGCTCTGAATATCCTGTGCAATAATCTTAGAATTTATGTCTATCTGATAGTTATAGTTACATAGTATTTTGAATATAATGGTTTAGCTCTAGCTTATTGCCATGCAAACCACTGCAGGCTCCATTACCTTTTAAGTACTCATTGTTAATGCTGCCACTTAGCCATAGGCTTCCTTCTCCGATACTATTCCTAATTCTTTCAGATCCTGCAATTATACACTGTTCTCCATAATTCTCCCTCTATCTTACTTGATGAAAAGGTCTCTTTGATTCTAACTAGATCAAGCTAATTGCAGCTGTGCTTTCATTATTCTTTTTCATAGGCTCTATGACTAAAATGCTTTTGGTTCATATTGTGACAGAACTCAACCAGAAAGCCAATGTTTAGATTTTAAGTGTGGGGCTACCGAATCAGGTTAAATGTAGGAGTATGGGTTTCTTAATTAGGTATGTTACTGCCTTGCAGAACCATCCATCTTTTAAAAACAGCATACTTGTGCTTCAGAAGGCACTGACTGTTGGCTCTGCTATAACCTGAACAGTAAACATGAGCAGTAACACTAATGCACAGCCATTGTTGTGGGGGAACGATTTGGGTTTCAAACTTCCTCATTTGTGAGCAAAACTCAGCTGCTACTAGTGAAGACCATGAAACTGAGCTGTCACTACTTGCTCATTATATTATATTGTGTTAGGAATCAAGGATCTGAGAGTCATGAGAAATGGGGAGTTCTATTTGTATCAGTTTCTTACTACTATGCTTTTCTTTCCAATTTGGGATTATTCTAATTTCTTCCAAATTTATTGAAGAATATTTCATTATTATGAAATCCTACCGATGTACTGACACCACAAAGATAACTCCCATCCTATCTCCTCCCCACAATAATCTCACTTCTAAGGCATCCCTTAAAAACTACCGACTAATTTATCTCTGGTTCTTAACAAGCATTTTAAGACAACACACCTTTTCTGAATATCCTCTATCTTGAGAAATAAATGGCAACTTCAGGTTGTTTGAGATTAGCCGCTTAAAGGATTGCTTTGGAGGACTAAAGATCTTTTATATATTCATTCAGGATTCAGCAGTTTTCCTCCCTAATTACGGCCCCAGATAATCTTTATTTAACCACCTAAAACAGACACTATTACATGGTAAAAAGAATCTATTAAAGTCAATAAGGTGATTCTTAAAATATTTTACAGTGTTAGCAATAAAGTTTGAAGGTGTCTAAGCCTAGATAGACCTCTTTTACTATAAACAGTAATTATTTTAGTAAGTTAAAAAATACCACATAATGTAGGTTTGTAGATACTCTATTTCATTCTGCAAAAGGATCAACTTGACCATATCGTGCACTAATTAATATTGGTGTAAGTAAAGATTAACTTCACTGATTTACTGAAGTTATTTGGATTTATGGGGAAATATAAGAAGGTAAGATTACAGTTTAATTTAATCTAGCATTGAAGGTTGATATTTTGATTGAGTTACTGTTATAAAATTTCTAACAAGCAGTTAATAAATTCTGTGTTAAGTCCCAGAATTCCCATTAAACACATGAAAAATATTTCATATTATTAGTTTTATATTTAAAAAGCTGTCCTGATTTTTAGCTATAGAATTTCTTCTCTAATGTACTATATAAAAATATTTAGCAGGTTATACAGTATATCTTCACATTAAAGTAAAAGTTGGGACCAGTGCACTGAAAACTGTGTCTTTGATTATTTCATTTTTCTCAGATGTTAAGCCTATTGACATAGAAACTAGTAAGCTATCTTGTCATACAATATCCATTACATTAGAAATTATATTTCAGTCTGACTAAATACACTCTACCAAGAAAAGGTACCTAGAGAGAGTATCTCTACAGTCAATGTTGCAGTTATCCCAACTCTACATTCTGTACTTTTGAGTGACACCCACATTTCCTCCTTTCTTTAATAAAAGTGGATGTGTATTAGGAAGACAGCGGAGGAAACTATTAGCACAACCAAAAATGTTGTAAAGCACTGACAACACTGTAACGAGAGTCAAAGGACACGTATCATACATTGTAAATGTTCAGAAATTTTATAACTCCTCAGTCCTCTAATAAAAGGATTGAGATGTGTTTTTATTTGTAAAATATCATTAATGTTAACTATGATCTACCTACTACTACTCATTTGACGACCTTGGTGAGGGGAACATTTTAATGTGCAAGTACTTAAACTATGAAAAATATTTTAATATGAGAAACCAGCTTTCCAAAGAACTAAAGCAGAATGTGTGCGGATTTCTGTAAATATTTCCAGTTATTCTGGGGCCTATAAAAAAATCCATGCTGGCTAAATTTGTAAAACTTGTTAGTTTACCTAAACTGCATGGTGCTTCTCCTACTGGGGAAGGCACTGGTAGGTATTTTACCACCTGACCTCCTGGGTGACAAAAAGCTGTATATGTGGTTATTATAGCTCCATGTGGCTTATTGCTAACTGGTGAAAAAACAGACAGTAAAACTACAGTTCTGTCACCTGGCAGCAAAACACCCGCAGTGAGAGTGGACACACTATGTTCTGAATTTCCAGTTAGCCTTACCTGGGCTAACATTATAGAAAATCCTGAAAAAGGCAGTCCTAGGAACTGTTAAGCTTTTAATGAAAAATGGCATATATCCTGCTTAACTAGATTTCAACTGAACAGAACTGCACTATCACAGCTTCAGCACATAAAACATTGTTTTCCAACCAGAGATATCAGCACCCTCCAACAGAAAGCACTAAGAAAAGAAACAGAAGACAATACAAGAAAATGAAGTCAGTCTACCTTCTTTCATGCATGTTCTCTTCATCTGTTGAACCCTCAGGCCCCATGTTCCCTGAACTCCTTTAACATTAAAATTTAGGAATTGTGTATGTTAAGGAGTGGGTTACAGTAGAGCATTTCCCCTAACCCATGCTCTAGGCACCTGTATTCAGTAGCTGAATGACATATAGTTGGATCCAGTGCAGCCCCATTGCTCTAACACAAGTACCAGCTGCTTTATGGATCTTACTGGCCTTTGTAAATGCAACACTGGAAACCTTCCAGGGTCCCAAATTTTCTGCTTGACATTGTTCATTTGATGTTGCTTCAAAAAGAGAAGAAAGATAGTGACAGACTTGGACTGGGTACATTCTGCCTAGCTTCTGCAAATCGGACTGCTTTTTGGCTCCTGTACCCAAATTTTCTCCTACAGCACTGTAAGCACAGGCAGGTATTCCAACAGCTTGAGCACAAGACATGACAGGGAGCAAAGCACAGTTCTGTATAGAGTTATTCTTTGTATCAGATTTTGATCTCACAGAGCTGATACTTTTTTTTCTTTTTCCCAGAATTTGTTACATATTAGGATAAAAGGAGATCAGGGTTAAATCCAAATTAATTTCATTTTGTAAAAACTTCCTCATTAGTTCTAATAACAAAGATAAAATATTTCCAGAGAAGAGTGACCGTCACTCCATATGACCTTGGCGCTTTCAAGGCACAAAAATATTTCACTGATATACACTATTTAGACCCTTGTTGAATTTAGCGTCTAATACAAACATTAAACCAAAGACATAGTATCTTTCTTATATAATAACAGGCTATCAGAAAAGCTAGTAAAATAACTACTGTTGAACTTTTACTCTCAATGTATAGAAGATAAGTTTCCACATTATTAAAACAAAGGCCTACCAGTGTAATCACTTCAAAGCCTCTGTTTGTGACCATAAATTTGCAGCTGCAGTACTGCTCGTGCATATCTATGGCATATCAACACTAAATAGACATTGATAGTATGCACGCACTATGAGTTGTTAGATATATATATCTAATAATTTGTTATGCACACATACTATCAGTGTCTATACAGTATACTCTTATAGATATAAATAAAATATTAGGAATAAAAATGGTCTCATACCTGTTTGAAAACCAGCAGCCTTTCTCCTGAAGATCTGCTATGCAGTGTCACACTACACAGTAAATACAATCTTAGAAACAAGATGAAAATGAAAATAGCTAAAGATTGCACTAAAAAGTCATTCTGGTGTTTTTTCAGTGCCACTTCAGTGCAATTGCTTAAAGTGTGAATATTTGTAACAACCTGTACAAAACAAACAAATCCACAAATGCCAAATATGTGAACAGAATGTAACTGAATGAAATACCATTTGGAAACTCTTTATAAAATATATGTCTTGTCGGCCTTCTTTCTAGAAAATGCAAACGCTCAACTTTTGCATTTTTTTCCATTTATGACTTTAAAATGCATTCAAAGATGACCTCCAGCATTCTTATCACTATTATGTATGCATAAGTCAATACATTCATAACTATAGAAGTTTAAAATTGTTGGACTGAAGACAGTCTGATTAGTGATTGTAGCTTTCTACACAAAATGCAATACAAAAAAAAGTTGCATAAACAAGAGATAAGTGAACTATGTTAGTGGTTTGATTATGAAGACCAGCTTTGGCTATCCTTAAGAAGCTGTGGTCCAATAAAATGTTTGTTACCAGAAATTTTCAATAGTGAGTTAATGTACTTGTTAAACACTTGTTTATCAGGACAAAGATACTCTACAGTCTGCATGAGATGTCTCAGAGAAACTCTTTACTAAAAGTCATTATAACAACAGAAATGGTATCACTAATACTAAGAGAGTCCTTAGGACTTTAGAATATAGATTACAAATGTAATAATTAGTAATACTTCAGAAAATATACTAGCTTATTGAAACTACTGGACAAAGTTCTTGAGACAGACCAGGTATTGAAAATGCAACAATGAACACACTCAGATATTTTGTTACCTAAGTCTATAAATAGAAAAGGGCAAAAACTGTATATTCTGGATTACTTGTATATGAACTTGTGGAAAATGATATATTGGTTGTCCTGGAGATGGAGTTCATCTTTTAATACATGTAACAAATATAGTACACTGTGGAGTTTCAAAAACATTTCATGGGCACTGTACTCTAGCTTGAGAAACACTTGCTGTTTGATGATTCCTGCAGCAACTAGCAGCTTTGGGGATATAACATTTATTCAGTAGGAATCAGACAGAGTGCAATGGATAGCTGAAGAATCTACTGATGGTACTGAAATTCAAGACTAGATTCAACAAAAGGAAGACATCTGTAATCTGTATCAGGACTATGATGAGATTTTCCAACAATCCAAATCCAAAATGGCAAGCATGAAAATCCACCCAAATTCCACCTTACAATGCAGTTTAATTAAGCTATCTTCTGCAGAAGGTTTTGATCTTAAAGTTTCTTAGATACCTTGTCGTATCAGAAAAATAGTTATATTTCTGAAAAATCAGATTTGACAGTTTAGCACTTAAGTAATACTTAAGCCTGTTTAAGATCCACAAAACACTAATTCTCCCAGTAAGATCCTAGAAGGGCTCAATCTGATGTTCTCAAAGTTTGCCTTGTATATGTTTATTAGACTCAAAACAAAAAGCATTGGTAGCCATCACTTGTGTTCAGAACAGTAGCGATGCTATTGCTAAATCCTCTTGCACAGAGCCTATCTGCTAAAGCACCACTCACAAAGTGAGGAGAAAGTTCAGTTCTCTGCTACACGTCTCTTGATTCCCAGGACAGCACTCCAAAAGCAGGATGCACTGGTTGCAGAAAACTGGTTCTAACAATAGGTATCAGAAGCACAATCTGTCCTGGAGAAATAAAAACAGCTATCTTACATTATTAATTGCCAAATCCAATTTTTCTTTCAACAAACATTACAATTCTGATAGAGAGCAACATTACGTGTAGGGTTTTTAAAAATACCTTGTTTTGGAACAGCATCTTTCTGAAAACTTCAATTCTGCTTTTTTTTTTTTTTTTGAAACAGCTTTCTCTCTAGAGAAGCTAACTTTAACTACTTTGATTCCTTTGCTAAGTCTCTCTTTAGAATACTTTACTAGAGATCAACTATCTTTTATCCTTAGAGACCCAGAGTAAGAGCTGTGAGACAGCTTCGCATTATACAGCAAAAGTAAGACAAAACTTCACAAAGCAGGAAAAAAAAGAAAAGGATGCTTTTTTCCAAAGGCAGAAATCAACAGAAGCTTGTAGAAAAACATAATATCCTTATAATACAGTGGGTGGAGGCAGAAGAGAAGACTCATTTTTCAGAAAAATGGTACATATTCCTATCATAACATAATATCCTTACAATACAGTGGGTGGGGACAGAAGAAAAGACTCATTTTTCAGAAAAACTGTAGGCATTCCTATCATAACATATAACAGGCTGTATATGAAGGCCAAACTTTTTTTTTTCTCTTATTATTTTTGTGTGAAACTGCAGGGGTTTCCTAAAATCCAGGTTTATCTCTTTTTTTGATCCTCAGGTTCTTATATATACTTAAATAGAAATGATCAGTCTTCAAGTAACTAATGCTTTTTGTATATGTGATAAGTGAAATACATGAGAAGTGCAAATATGTTTAAAAGAAAAAAATCTTTACCTTTCCTACTTTTCCTTAGCCAATCAATTAGCATTTAAAAAAAAAAAAAAGACTCTGGAGGGAATATTAAAGAGCTGCCTAATATAAGTATGTAATATTTCAATTATTACTGAGGAAAGGATTTTTATTTTTCTTTATTGAAAACAAAATACATTTGATTGTTTTAATTATCCTTTGCATATTTTTTCCTGGGAAACTGCAAAATACATTCTAGAAAATATTTTTAAAACTTTAATTTTGAAGGTCAAAATCTTTATGAAAACAACAGCTGTATAAAGAACACTGTTTTGCAATAAAAGAATATTACTACAGTGACAATTCAAGTTGTTATGGCAACCAGATCTTTAAAAGGTAAATGAACTTAGAAGATGTTTAGGTATTTTTCCCTGCAGACTTTTTATATAAAGACTTTCTATTAAAATTCTTTAGAAATAACTCAGAGGATAAAGGATGGAACAAACGGACTAAAAATTTAAATAGAGTCATCATTATTGTTCTGAAATATAAACAAGTATGATTTTTGTATCCTTTATATGTTATTAGATATGTAATATACACTGAAGAAAAGGGAGAACAGGGTCAGTAAGACACCATATCAGCCACTTTTTTTCATTCAAATTTTAAAGCTTGCCAAAACAAATTAATCAATCACATTCATGAAAGATGAGCAGCAATTTGATTAATAGAGATATTTAGAGTTCTTCAGAGTTAGCAACTTGGTTGAATCATGCTGTTCTACAAGCTAAATGCAACTGTTGCATACACACAGCAGAAAAATGTTGATGTCTGGGACAAAGGGAGTCAACATCTCCCTAACGCAGTTGTTGTTTCATGGACTAGCTGCCTGTGTTTGCCTGTAGAGTGGCCAGTGGTGGAGCTGTACCCTGTCATAGGGTACACTCAGCTGGGGAAGTTGGTGCTCGCAGGTTCTCCAAGTATGAGAGAGGCAAGTTGCCAACTTCATGCCCATCGCGGAAGCGTGTCCTTTGGCATTCTCCTAACCAAGAGTGTATGGCTGGAAGGTAAAACTCTGGAGTTTCTGAGTCACTGTCTGCTTCCTGATACCAGTCAGATATCCACTTTGAGCTGATGGCAAACGTAAAAATGGCTTTATTTGTGCTGTGTATCTAGTTCTCTGACAAAAATAGCAACTTTATTCCTTACTTTGTTGGTTCTCAGCAATGGTTGGATTGATTTTTCAAGCTTCCCAGGAAATAATTTCCATGCTGAGAGCCAACCTGCAAAATACCAGGCAGAAATAAAACATACTTACAAAACTGCAGCAATAGAAAATGCTGTGAGGGTCTAACAAACATGAGAAAAGGAAAGAAATAGTAGAAATACCTAAAACAGTATACTTCTGTTTTACATACTGGAGATATTCAACTGATGGTCACTGATTTGGACTTCAGATCATATCTGAATCTGACTAATATTATGGTGAAACCAATTTAGGGGGCTTTTGGAGGGGAAGTTAATCAAAAGATGAAAGGCAATGGAATATTGTGCTAAAGTAAAATATCTATCATACCCTTCTCTCTTATTTTTCTTTTCTAGTGATGTTTTTTAAAATTTTAGTTTTCTAATTTCATTTGTAATTCAAATTCCCTGGAGAATTAAGGAAGCACTTTTAACTGTCAGGCTACAGGTAATCCAGGATATTTTTATATTACTATTTTTATGGGGTACATAACTACTTCAGAAAACAAAGTTTTTGACAATTAAGAGTCCAAAAAGTGGTGCTGAGCTGTATTTGCAAATTTGGAGGCAGTTATAGACATGTATCCTGTCATCTTATCAAAAAATAAAGAAATTATGTATTAAATGCACTCCTTACGAAAACCCAGTACCTTAGCTCAATGAAGAAAACATCTCCATTTGGAGTTAATTAGCCTTTAGCTAAGCAAGGGTTAGTTACCAGGTTGATTAAATGGGGAGGGGGGGGAAGAGGGGAGCATTTCTCAGAGATTGCACAATCATTCATCAGCCTCAAAATCCAGTGTTCAGCGTGGATAGCTGTTGTACCCTAGCAGGTAAACCTGGAGCTACAAAAGCAAACCCTCATTAAGTGCTGGAAAATGGAGAAACTTTCTGCTTGCACACGTCTTGCTGAGCAAATACTGTGAGATGACAGAGCTTATTAGATACTTCTCTGTAATGAGTACATTTTTCAAAGTGCATTTATCACCTAGTAAAAGTCTATTAAATGTGCCTCAAACTGCATTAGACAGCCCCAATGGCAGGTCATCAGTAAACAGAAAAAGCTCTTGTAATTTGGGGAAGGTTTCAGAATGATGGACACCAAATATAATTTCTGGGCACACAAAGAGGGGTTTCTTAGTAGACAGGAGATTTCAGTGTTGATGCATCTAAAGTTGGTATTGCCAGTGGGAAGTAAACTAAACCCCATCACTTGAAACACTTGAGTCATTAAGAACTGAACAAAATAATAGATAGTATACTGCGCATTTTTTCAAAAATGAATTACAAATTTTGTATGGACATTTTCATTTTGCATGAACATCTACCATTGTATGTCTTTTCCATCTGTACTATTCATTATTTTTTGCAGCTGCTAACCCAACTGTTTAAATATTAAACTGTATTTAAACATTAAACAGTGAAATAATTATTCTGTATGTTAAAGACATTCTAGAGAATAGGGGAAGGTATCATAATCTCAAAAACTGTTTCACTAAATGAATACTGCTGTGTTTCACTAAATAAATACTGCTATTTATAAAAACTGGACAAATAATTCATAATTAGTACTACAACTAATTAATTTTACTTCTATGCTTGTGAAGTGTTTGCAGGTAGGAATGTCTGCAGACATAAAAGTTTTGCACTCTATAAATAGACTGGTATAAACTTGAATAGTCCCAGAAAACAAATATCTGATACAACTGAATTAATTTCTGAAAAATTGTGTAGAATATTTGGAAAACATTAAAAACATCACTGATGCATGAAAAATAATTGCATTCTGCATTTATTGATCTAAATTTCCTCTAACATTCCTGTTGAAAAACTTTCTGTATATTTAGTATACACTGGAACAGTTTCAGAGACTAAACAAATCTCAAGTGGCTCAGAATGGCATGGTTAATGCCCTTACAATATCATTCTCTTTTCCCAGATGGCTATATTGCTTATTTCTTTACTGGGGTGAAGTTCTCCCCAGTGCAGAAGATGCTCTTAAGACCATTTGTCATTATCCATCCAAACCTCAGCTGGCTTTGGGAAACTTTTGGATATCTGGTAAAGAAACTTTAAAAAAAAAAGTTATGAGATGATACGTTGCTGTGGAACAGCATATATTCTCTTGCATGATATAGGACAACACATGTATTTCTACCAGGAAAAACTGTGGCAATACTCATTAGAGGACTGTTTCCTACATAAACAGAAACATGAAAATCAAACACAAGGGTTTTCTTGGACTCATATTCATTCTTTTTTGGTTAAATATTCACCAAATTTGGTAAAAATTATACCCCAAAAAGGCATATGGAATGAGATCATAAAATAGCAAATAAAATATTGACATTCTTTTTCTATTAGTAAAAAGGAAAAAATTCTAATTCTTTATGTTTTTATTTATTATTTTTTGAGGATGGTCTTCACATAGTATATTTTTATTTTTCATCCATTAGACCATAGCAATCTGTTCTGTTAGTTGCATCTTCCACTGATTAAAATTCACTATATTTGAATCAGGCTACAGTTATGGCATAGTTCTACAGATACAATTATATTTAATTGTGGATAATGTAAACCCCATGTCCACATGTGTATCAAAAGCTTCCTATTTCAAAAAAAAAAAGTTGGATCTAAGAAAGAATATATTTAGTTTTCTTCAGCCAATGAAACAATCGGTGAACTAGTCTGCTATGCTCTGCAGCCTGCTAAATAGCTAAATATTCAGATTATTTAGACTATTATTCACTTTCTGTTCTATTTTTATGTATACACAGAGTACTTCAGCTCAAAAATGCAAATATACGCAGTGCTGTTTTCCTGTTCTGAAACCTCTGTTTATATATTCCAAGCTAGCTGGAACTTTTTCAAGAATCTTCATTATCTTAGACATTTTGAGAATATTTTGAAAGCTTGAATAAATTGCCTAACCACCAAATGCCTAGGGCAGCTAGGCAGCGTCTGAAGACTTAGTGAATTGAGTGACTCTTAAATTAGACATCCGAATGGTTATTTTTAATTAATCACCATACAAAATGTAATTAGCATGCACCACTTATCATTTGAATAGCAGTTGGCAATTTTTTTATTTTGTAAATTCTTCTTACAGCACACAGTTCACTAGGAAAGAGGGAAACCCAGAGGCTGATGTCAGGAATAATCAGGGGTGATTTAGTTGGCTGTTGCCTGTTGCTCAGGATATAACGTGTAGTTTATTTCTCTCTTTGTCAGATTTTCCAATTTAGATATATACAACTGTCCATGCTCATCATCTCTCCCAGTTCTTTTGGAAGAGTAATGTGCTTGCTAAAGAATAGATGTGAGACTTCCACAGAACCTCATTCTTGACTGCTGCGTGGTTACTTTGTGACACTGACTTTAAAGGCAGCAGGATGTAGCACAGGTGCAGAGCCCCCACTGACTTCAGCAAACATATGTTTGTGCTGGTACAAATGAAAATTCCTCATACTGTTCTGCAGTGGATTGAAGGACACACAAGAAGAGCTGTAAGGCAAGCAGCATCCCTAGAGGTACACTGGGAAGCCAATTTCTGCCTGTCTGGAGGCAGCCAGCTCTTAGCTAGAATTAAGAGTAACAGATCCTTCTCAACAGAGAAGTTAATATCAAAAGCTGCTGAACACCTCCAGCATCTCCAAAGACTGCAGTTTGCAGTCATACAGATGCATTTACAAGGACCACAGAAAGAATGGGGACAAGCCCATTCCCTATGGTTATATTAAATGGTAGGTAGGTCCTGCAGAACACTGAATAACTGGACTTGTTATTAGTTCCTTGTGATACAGCACAAAAGGTGTTTCAAATTTGTTCTGGAGTTAAACTAGTAAACATCTGGAATAATGTGAACTAAATCCTGCCAGACTGCATTCCCATTCTAGGTTCCATACAAATAAGGCAACGTTCTAAATCTACAGGCCCGGTCTTCAACTCTGGCCTCGACAGATGACTGCATCAGAGCAAAGAGAAAAACAGCACAGGGCTTTGTTTTCTTTCAGCTAAGTACCCAAATCTCTTACAGGTGTCTGGGGCACTAATTTTTTAAGTTAATACTGCTTCCAGTAGGACACCTTCAGCAAATGAACTAAAATTAAAGAGCAGGATGAGCTGACAGCATCCCCTCGCACTGAGGACATTCTCCCCTGTGACTCCGACAGCAGCATAGGGACTGCACTCTTCATGCCATGCATCACCAAACAGCTGCACCGCACTCAAGAGGGTAGTCCTGAATTTTCATTTACAACATGAGGAATTTTGGTTTTAGAAAAGATTTGAAAAATCACCTTATTTGAGGATGTGTTAACTACTACAGTAAATTTTAACATTGTCCAAGTTGCAGAGACAAGCTGCAAAGGCTTTCTGGAAGCTTTTAAACCCAGCTCTCACCTTTCCTTAAGGAAAGGATAAGACTGTGAGACTGTGTAAGAACAGTGAATGGAAACAGTGTGGTTCTGCTGTTCTTCACTGCACCTGCACCACTACTCTTTTGGGTTTATACCACTCCTAGCTAGACTTTAGCAGCCTAATTCTAAATACGCTTTAGATGATGGAATCTGAGTTAGAAGATGGGCACTTAAGTCTAAATTTATAGTTCTGGAAAACCCTGCTCAGCTTACTTAGAACATCTCAAAACACTTCAAAGCATCATTGGTGCCTCCATTTCTTTAGCCTAATAGTTTCTCAAGTGCTGGAAGTTTTGCTTCAGTGTATTTCCACGAACACCTCAGTAACGACAGAGTGGAGCAGACAGACCAGATTGTCTCTTCCCTTAACCCGATACCGTATAAGAAACTGGCATTTCTTTTTCTATTTTTCTGTGAGTCTTACCGCTTGGAAGTTTTCACAGAATGCTTTTGGAATGAAGGTACACATAAATCACACTAAGCACTGCATGGGAAAATATCAACTCTTTTTATGTAATAACTCAGTTGTTAGACAGACTATTATGTCTTCCTCACATGTGGCTCATTAAAAAAAAGAGAACACGTACAACTATGAAAGAAAAAGAAAAAAAAAGTGCATAACTGACCTACAAAGGGAAGCGTCAGTTTCCAGCGCTAATTATATATTTTCATGAACCATTAACTGTGTAAAATATACAAAATGCTACAGACTAGAACTCACAACTTTAATAATCAGCTACCACTGACATTATAAGAGTGCAACTCCTGCCCTTTTTTTTTTGAAGGAGAGCTGTCAACAAATCTTTTCACATGAGAATTCCTGAGTAGGCAAAATTAGTATTTACAGCCTCTGGCAGGTCACCTATGCTCTGGAGAGGGAAGGAGTTTAAAACATATTGCAGTATTGAGTGGTTTCTATCAGGCTTTGGATTCCACTCTGGAGATCAGTCACTTAAAAGCAAAACACTGCCAATATTGTGGACTATGGCTCCTAAGTGTCTTTTTTGAATTAGCCTTAGATGTTTAAAAATGTTTGGTCACATTCACAGCCAAACAAATTAAAAATGAAATCGCTCTATACCAATATCCACCTAAACCAAATTGAATACAGCAGTACTCTATCCCTGAAAACTCCTTGCTCCTAACCACCCTTTAGCAGGATTTTCCTCAGGAGAGCAACCTATGCAAAGCAGCATGCTCCAAGCAAGAGAAAATAACTAATTCTTCATCCAAAGGTTGCTGTCAGGAAACATTCTCTCTGATGCTGTACTCCTTCCAGCCGGTGACTGTTTCTGACTAATCTTTGCCTCTTTCCTTTTCTGCCCAGTGGGGCATGCTTTCCAATCTTTTTTCCAGCAAACTTCATCTTTTCCCATACTGGGCATTAGAAAGTACAGCATAGATATTATTGTAATGAAAATGTCATTTTTATTACCTCAGTAGCTGGTAATAAAACTTGTTTCCTGTTCAGACCTCTTTAACATACTATTTGTTTTAAACTGTCTATATGCTTGTAAACAGTTTCAGATTGCTGTAAATTGATCCACCTAACATCCTTCTTCCTAGTGTGGATAGTTGGGATAAGGAGAAAGCCAGGTTAATTACAAAAAAGATGTGTTAATTATGTAATTAACACATCACACTTCTCTGTAGCAGGCAGAAAGGAGGAGGAAGACTGGGGAATTGAGTGAAGTATAGTAGAGATTGGTTTATGCAGCACAGAGAGCGAGGAACTAGCATTGATGAGACACCATGGCTGTGTGTAATGCACCCTGTCAACAGCTAAATCTCTAGTAAACGGCATGAATTAGCTCAGCCATTCATCTCCTTCTTGTGAATACAAGGAATACAAGCCATGCTAAATTAGTGAAGAGTTTGCCTAGGTTTCTACAAACCTGACTGAGTCTGGTCCCTTCCTGAGCTACAGAGCAAAAGACCTCACTGGGGTCCAGGCAGAACAAAGTGCTACTGGAAGTCTTCTTTGTCTGCCTCTTACAGTGGAATGAAATGTAGGAAAGGTATTATCCTTAAAGAAATGAAATTAATTCCACCCACAGAGATGGTTGTTACTGCTGGTATCACAGAGCTCTAGCTTATGTTATTGCTACTTTTATTATGTTTTAGTAAGGTCATACCATATCTCATCTATCATGAAGTTTCTCCCTGTGTACAAAATCAGTTTGTACCCAATGTACTTTTAAGAAAAGCACCTTTTACCCAATGATCAGTTTGACCTACACCTGCCTTTATCCATGAGCTCCTGCAGTCTCACAGCTGCATTCTCTAAACCAAGCAAGATACAAGGACTGATCTAATTAACACCAAAAGTGAGACCTACATGGAATTAAGGTTTTTAGGGCTTTGGTGGGACTGGCCCATAAGTTTTCAATTCACCTCTTTCTTTTCCAGGCAAGGAAGACAACAACAATTTGCAGAACTCCACTATGTAACACACAATTCCAAATACTTCTAATCTATTCACTGCCTGATTTTATTACCACCACCTAATCTCTGAAATGCATTGCACTGTCACTCACACTTACTGTTGTCAAGAGATGCATGGTCACTTTCAGCAGCGTTATGAGGGTCCCAGCTGTTTTATATGGTGTCTTATACTTCTGGCCAGAATCACTGACCTTTTCTGAAATAGAGAGGGGAAACTGAAGTTGCATATTAAAATCTTCTCTCTAACATCAGACTATGCATGGTTTTCATTTCTGATAATTCATCCCGGTTTGCTGTTCCTTTTCTTACCAGTCTCCCCTGTGAGTGATTTGAGATCCACTACTCTGTTTTCCCCTGTTGTAGAAGTGACTTGGGTTTTCAATCTTAAAGTGCCAACTTTGTGTCACACCCCTACAGAAAATTTTGCCCAAGTATTGCATCACAGATATGCATCGTGTCATTATGATAAAGTAGTAGCAGCTTGGGGAATTTTTTTCTCCTCCAATATACCTTTGACTCTATACTTCTATAATTTCTCAGTTCCTCTGACATCAGCATCAATCACAGGCGTTCAAGCTCCCAGTTTCCCATAAAAAAATCTGTAAGCATCAAAACATGTTTCCCTGCTGTTACCCTATAATTTAACAAAGTTCACGTCATCTCAGTTTGATTCTACAGCTTTGTCTATTCATTACTTTGTTACCCTGAATCCTTTTTTCACTGTTGGGCTGTGATAGTAGAATTAAATGATTAACTTCATGCTTATCTGCAAACCACTCAAGTGCATGCCTACTAAACTACATTATCAGTTTATCACTCCACCCTGAACTTTACTTATGAACCAAAAGCTAGGGCAGAATGGGGGAAGTCTCAGCACAAGTCTGACTGTCAGAATGACATTATAGTTGGTCTCTTCCGTTTGACTTGCTTAAAGACAAGTGTTGAGTACATCTAGTGTATTAAAAAACAGGGTTTTTTTTGAGTTGTGTCATACTCTTCATTGGTGCACATTTTTTGAAGATATGCTGCAGTTTAAGCATTTTTTTGCTTCTGTATTTCCTGAATTTTAGCTCTGATGGAGTTTTCTTCTACTGTCTTCTCTGAAGTTGTTTTCTTTAGATTCTCCATACTTCTATTTCTGTGTCATGCTCAGGAATCACTGTTTATCTTCTTTAGTCAGTGAAGTAGTTTCAATGCCTCTGCAAATCTTAACATGGATTTATACAGAGCTCCTTTCAGATATCGTATCTTTGAAGCTAAGCCTATCACAGATTCAGTTTCCTATAACCATAAGTGACCCTAAGGTCATCATTCTACACCTGCATAAGAACAACTAGAATAAAGTCATTTTTGTCACTAGACCGATGTGGTGTAAATTTGCATTCTTGATTAAAAAAAAGTGTTTGTACTGTAACTTCCCTACACAAATGTACTAACTGCTAAACTCAGCAATAAGATTAAGGATTAAATTATCCTTCCATTTTGAACTTGATGAGTTTTAACTTCATTTAACTGTATAAAATTAATGTCTCATTTTCCAGCCCATGATCATAATTTCTCTAGAATAAAAACCTAAGGGCTCATCTTTGGGACTGTTAGCTTAGCATTTCCAATAAAAATTAAATCCACCGATTATTCACAGATTACTCACAGAAAGAACCATTGTTATCTAAGTAACTTTGTTCAAATAAACAGCAAGTTACTACTTAATGTTTTCCTTTACACAGTTTTTAAATTTGCCTAACTACATGATATTGCTTGTTAGCTTAATTTTAAGTTTTCAGTATCTTCATTATTGATGATATAGACAATGTATGGATTTGGAAGTAAAGTCTTCAAGTTCTGTCAATTGAGTAATACTCAGTTAATTACACTATACAAAGAACAATTGTTTTATGTACATTATGCCAAAAAAAGCCAGCATTGTCATTGTATTCTGATTAATTAATACTAATAAATATTAATTAAGCTATGTGCATGATAAGTATTCATACAGCAAGAGACAATGTATCATTTATTAACTCAAATGACTAGGAGCACCAAATATTTCAATAGAAACCCAGCAAAAAAGCAGCAGAAGAACGGTGAAATGAGGTGAGAAGCAGCAGCAGAAAGGAAAGACTATGAAGGACAGAGAAGAGGTCATACGAGAGCAGAAATAAGTGGAAGCAATCAAGGAATGGCATTTTGTAAAAGATCCCCGGTGAAAGAAAATTGGTCCAAGTTGTCGTATCTAGCTGACATTCTTTTCTCTATAATAAGCGCTGTACCAATTTTTTCAGAACATTTACTGATTAGTAGGGGCTCAGAATTCTTCCAAAGAATAGAAGAGTTTTAAAAATGAGATACAGCCTTAACTGTAGACTTTATGAAGTCAATGGGAATAGCTGAATCCACATCCAACCTCAGGAGGCACATATTAACTAAAGAAAATATGAGAAATTATATCTGAAGTGGAACACTTTGCAAGAACAGAAAGCAGGTGAAAAAAAGCTAGGGAAAACTGGTATCACCACTGTTCAGCTGAGGGAGAAAATTAGGCTCAAAATCTTAGAATTGTCTTTCAGATCAGTTTTTCAATTCCTTTTACAATGGTCTTTAAAATTGTGTTTATAGTTGGCAGCAAGAAAGACAGCAATTAAAATATTATCAAGCCATTTTCTTACTCAGTTTTCACTAAAGCAATGTCTACATCATGAGATCTAAATAAATTCTGAACTTCACAATGGTTAGCTCACATTTTCTATATTTACACAAAGACGCAGGTTCTTTTGGAGGTTTCTTTTGCAAAATGTTCTGTACTGCAGATCCTGATTCCCCTCTGAAAACAAAGGATTTCACATTTCTTAAAATAAGTTCATTTGTGTAAGTTCCAGATCAGGTGTCTAAGCTCAAAAGCTTCAAACATATAATCTCTGTTTATATCTATATACAATCTGTATTTGTATTTCTACACAAGGCAAACAAAGAATGGAAGAAAGAAAACTAGTAATATCCCCATTTTGTAGGGAAGACCACTGAAGTACAGTCTAGGTTCAAGCCCCCCAAATATTTATCCTGTATTAGTTCAAAGGCTTTCTCAATAAATGAACTCCCAAGTAGTTTCATGGTATGTTAAGTTTTAGTATCTTGGAGAGTTTTAGTATCTTGGTATGAGAACAAAACACATATTGGTCCCAGTATGTTAATTAAAAAGAACCTTTCATCTCCTCTTGTCCTTTTAGTGTTTCTATCTGTTTTTCTAAATAAAGAGGGCCCAAGCACTATGAAGCAGATGTAGCATAGTCTGACAGAAAAAACAGACAATGACAAAGGAATTGTTCAACGTATGGCATGTTTCAGCTGCACAGCCATTTCAAAACTTCTTTTAAAAGTGAATTGGCCATCTCACTCTTTTTATATGCTATTAGCTTCATAGTCAGTGAGCAGAAGCCCACAAAAAAGATTCTGGGATGTAAGTATGCAATGACTGGCTCTTGAAACTTCAATAGTACTGTGTATCAGATGCTGTAGGATCATCTTAAAAACTGGAGTAATAAATTGTATTTTCTTTTCAAGACATTGCCAGTAATTGAGACAAATGCTTTTCAAAGTGATACAATGGATCCAGTCCTGCTTTCGCTGAATTCAGAGACAATTCCTCTCCCATACCATCTCTCCTCCATACAGTGATCTGAAACATGATAAAACCCAGAAAAAGCTGAGTCGTCAACATGCTGTGACATATGTCCTTCTAGCTGTGATGCCTGAGACCTGTTTGGCCCACATTTCAAGCGTGGCTCAGCTAGGCAGAGCTGCTGATTCTGTGCAGAACGTTCCCTTCTGTGCTTCAAACTCAACACTTGCAAATATTTCTGCTTTTTGACAGTTCAGTGAAGCTAATGTTTCTGTTTTCTCTAGGCTCATTGAACATAGATGGCATAATGGATTTCATTCAGGGTTTTACAAATGATCATGCACACACTGAAAGTGAATGCCACATCCTGAATTTTGAGGGGTTTGTTCAGCTTGTCTTTGCACATTTGTGATGTGAGGTTTCTGCAATAAACTGGTGTCAGCTGGACCTCCATAAAGTAATGAAAAATAAGCTCTTGTGGCTGCTTCTGCAGAAAAGCATACCATTTGACAGGTATTTGAAATTTGACTTAATAAAAGATCTTTAACATGACATGTGTAATCACAAATCCAAGAATAGCAAGGATCTAAGTTAACTCCTGGTGTAATCTGTACTGACTTCTTAACTGGTAGATTTTATAGACTCTTTCCATTACCATACAGTGAGAAGGTGTAATAACACACTAGTCATAATCTGACATTTTAGTTCTACCAAAGGATACAATTTTGTCATGATAAAACTGCAGGGGAATTACAGAAATGGTCATAAATCAAAGTGTCTAATATTGTGTGTATTAGGAAAGTGGTACATAGACGCAGCTTAAACATAAACATTCTAAGATACTGACACTTACTTTTTGCTCAGATATATATGTTCTTCCAAGGTAGTTTTCATAGTTTTCCCCACGATATTACTTATTTGCAACTTATATATATATATATGTGTGTATAAAGAGTATTCAACAGGTATGTTTGAAGAGCGATAAAGACAGACCAAGTAAAACTTTCAAAGTCACCAGGGAGATCAAGGCATCAAACCATCATTCATAGCAATAAAAATTCTGTATCTATATCACACTGAAAACATCTGAAAAAAAAATACAAATCAATGCATAAATGCTAACTATTCTCTTGACAAGAAATAGTTTGGTATGTAATACTACATTAATCTTGTCATATCTAAAGTAAAACCAAATTTTTGTGATGAACTGTGGGGTTTGCTTTCCAGTATAATGAATGGCTGCATTTGATCTGGCTATTTATAGCCTTTCAGGACCTCTGTCAGTGAACTGGCTATCACACAGATCCTTGTTTTGGTTTGAGATGGCAATAATTCAGGAGCTCTGAATTTTGGAGCTTCCATTTTTGTTTTGATTGCTCAAAGGATTCCAAGTCTGAGATTTCAAAAAAAAAAAATAAATAAATCAAGTTATTTCTTCGTCCCTTTAGACAGTGTATAAAGCATGTTTATCTCCTGGGAAGAGGATGAAAGGATATTTGAAGCTAGAAAAAAAACTGGGCAATTAGTTATTTCCCATAGGCTTCCAACAGTATTTTGAAAAACTGAGAAGAATCATTCCCCCAGGACTCTTTGCTATCCTACAGTCAGTCATGTTTAATTCTCCAAATTTGTGCTAATTTTAATTCTTTCAATGAATATTGAAATGTATGTTTTCAGAGAATCAGAAAAGCTATCTGGAAGTATTAGTGGCTAGATAATGAGTCAAGAAAGAAATCTTTAAAAAATCAGCTTTTCAGTATTAACAGAGGGAGGGTTTTTTCAGTTTGTACAAGATAGCTGCAATAATATAAATATCTTTGTATTTAGTATTATTATTCTGTATCTTCTGTATCAGAAGTAATTTGTATTAACAGAAATTGTAACAACATTAAAGGTCTTTTTAGCTTGTCCCCAGTTCTGGAATTATCCACTTTACAACAGTAAACTAAATGTCCATACTAGACAATTAATGTAGCTGAATTTGTATTTCATAACAGACATCCATGCATCACGACTTTCACCTTTTTCTTCCCCTCACAGTTATGCATTGTACCTGTGTACTATTGAGCACAACACTAAGCTCTAGGTTAACATATGAGATTTTTCAAAGGCATCTCTAACATTTATCTGCCAAACTGAAGCCTTCCTAATAGAACTTCTGATCCTAGCCTAAGTGAGAAGCCCTCCTTAAAACACAGGCAGAGAATTTCAACCTTAGTGATATGGTACCTAAACTACCTGGCAGTTAAATAGAGGAAAGGATCAAGCTTAGGCACCATCAATACTATCTGGACTGTACATGCAGTATGTGCCGTGGCTTGTTCCAAACTGCTAGTCTCCTCAGTGCCCCCATAGATAGTGGGGGTTCACACTTTTAGACTGCTTTCTCACAGCAAGCAGAATACAATTGGGCAGAGATGGAGCTGCTCATGTGCATATAGCTTTGCTATGCCCATGAAAGGGATCAAGCTTTGCTGGCAGATTGGCATGAAAATCTGGGGCTTGGGCTTGAGGTTCAGCTCAGGCCCTAAATGGGCATTTGCTACAGGCTAACATAAAGGGTTGCCTTGAACTGAAGTCTTTCTAATGCATGCATGTATGTAAAAGAAATAAAGACATGATCCTATACAAGATGTACTGACTAGCAATACTACAGCAGATGATGAAAGTAGGTAGATGGAAAGTAGTTGGTTCAGTTTTGAGTACTCGCAGTGGCTGCTCCTGAATTTCTTCCAGAAAAGCATTAAAAGCCTCCTGTATCCTCGCTTAAACTTAATGTTGTCTTTGCCTTGAAGCATTTACTGACATCTGCAGCTTTCTCCATTTCTAATGGTTCTGCCAGTTTGTGGTGACATGAGCTCTGCAGAACAAGCAGCCTGTCAGCTGCTAAGAGACAGTCTGGTAGGAAATCAGATTGTTTGTTGCAAAGGTTTCAATAGCAGAGAATTTATTTTCTTTTTTGCCAATCATTTTATTCTAGATAGGGTAAATGATTTGGGGACTGCTCTTGAAGACAGTAATTTCAACAGAAGGATTCTTATGATCTGTTTGAACTCTGCCCAGATTCTGGTCAGCTGTGATTTCCATAGTGGAACTGATAATCTAACTTTTCACTTACTGTGATGTTCCACTCTTCACTGTTACGTTCCAGTGTGCTACTTGTGTTATTGTTTGGGATGGTGGTTAATATCTAACTGGGAAACCTGTTTTTTTTTTATCTAAATGAAATCTTATTCCATTTCATCTTTCTCTCTGAAGTAGACACAAATGTATCTACTAAGATGTACATCTTACTCAGAAAACTGGTCTTAGGTCTCCCACAAAATTGCTGGCCTTAGTTCTAGTTTGTAGTGGACACAATTTTTACATAATTAATACTTCATAGAAGAGCTGCAGTTTTTCAAACAGAAGACCTCTGGTATAGCCTCTGAAGTTGTGGACTCCTGAATAATGCATATAGACCTTCTGACAATGGGCTGGCTTGCCTAAATTAATTTTTCACAGGATTCTTAGAAGTAGTCTAAAGACATTTGAAACATTTGAAACTCCCTATATATGGAACATTTGAAAATCCCTATATAGGACATACCCCATAATTTGATTCAATAAATGGACTGGAACGCCATATTAAAAACACAAGTGAGAGAAGGGAATGCAGGTTTTATGCTTTTCAGTTATAGTCAAATCTGCTAGAACAGTAATGAAAATGACTTTTCTAGAGCAATTCAGGCATAACATAAAAGCAAGAGACTTCACATTCTGATCTAGAGGCACAAATAACCAGTATGAAGACAATTATATAAATAAGTGCTTTCCCAGAGATTATTTATTACAGAATTATTTTAAAATATCATGAACCTGAACTTTTACTGTTACTTACTGGAATTACAGAATAGCAAAATAGTTATAGTAGGATGTTCCCCTTAATTATTTTTTACCTCATTAGTTGATATCAATTAACAAAGAATTGCTTGGCAAGATAATCGTACTATCTCTGAAAATCACACACAAACATGAATGAAGAATATAAAGAAAGTCTGATTTTTATTTCATGAGGCCAATTATGTGCTTATCTTACTCTGTGAATGAGGGAGGATTTGTGAGAAAAACATCATTTGAGAGCAAAATGTAATTATTTGAGAAAAAATGCTCCAAATTCTCGAGAGAATTTGATGACACTTTTTTTCAGCTATTTAATTTATAATAAAAGCACAAGACGCTCCCCCAAAATAGAAATTAGCTTTCATCAAACATTATATAATATAACAGAACTACAAGGATGTGTATGTTTCTAAATAAAATCCCAAGACAGAGACAATATTAAGACAGCATTAGCAGAACAGTCTCATTTTCAACAGTTATCAGAGTCAAATGAACAATTTTAGTACTTTGTCTTCATGAACCAGTCAATGATTACCCAAATTCAATCCTCAGATATCAAAGAAAGCTAACTATACTGACCTAATTTAAAATGAATACTTGATTTATTTTCTTCGAGTATCTTTCATTATCCTTTTAAAATAACATTTATTTAAAATTAATCTTAAAATATAGAAAGAGTCATCACTTTAAAAGCAAAATTAATGACTTGGAAGTGTTATTAACCTGCAACATTCATACCAAGGGCTATAATTAGAAAGACTGCAAAAGGAGGAACAATAATTATGTAATCATCAGAATCAGCTTAGTGAGAAATCACAAATAACATACTCACTGTATTTCATTTTTTGGAAGTCTTTCATAAATGATGTTTAAATAGACTCACACTTTACAGATGTCTATTATTTGTAATTACAAGAGTTTCCGAATGAGCCAAAAATGCTGAAGATAGTTAGAGGCTTTCTACTATCACTACACTATGGATAAATTCAAGTAACTTGGCTTATGCCTGCATATTAAGTTTACTGTTTACCTGACCTATTATTCCAGAATAGCAGAAGTTGATTTTGCCACTGGTGCTAATCACTTTCAGTACCTCTTCCTCAGTATATCTCCTTAAGATCAGGGTGACTTGACACTGTACAAAAGAGGGAAAAAGAGAAATCTGAGAGATGAGGGTGACCACATGAGTTATTCACGTTTTTTCCCCTAGGAATAACATCTCCCAGCACCCTAATGACATACATGCCATACTACATATTATTTTTACATTCAACTCTGGGCTATTCAATCCTGATTATTTTAGTGGACAGTGAATTTCATATTTTGAGCTGTCAAATAGAAGAAGATAAATGACTACAGGTCCAAATAATAGATTTTGGCAGTTTAAAGCTTAAAAAATGTAGACAATATTCACAATACTGGAGAAACAAAGAAAGGGGAAGAGAAATGGTTTGCATTTTCAGGATTAGGATTGCAGAAAGTTGGGGACAAACTAACAGTAAGAAAAAATAACATATTGTCACTACTGTGCAGAGCCATTTTCTGCATGTTAGAGACGCCAGTCAATTCAGCCAGGCACCATCGGAAAGATATCAAGCTCAGACATCTGAAAACTGAGGTACTACTTTTGTTAATTGCAGTAGATTGCTTACATTGGTTTTCTTTTATCTTTTGAACCTTTCTCTTAGCTCTATTTGATACCAAAGGAAAATGACAGTTTTCTATGCAGTCCTCTTGCTAAGGCTTTAAATGTATTTGAGAATTAGAAATAATGTTTTGAATTTAGGAAAGTTACCTAGGAATTCTTCCTAGTTTTGATTATATGTAGGCTCTCGTCATAATGAAATATCTGCTGGAATGTTCACTGGTTTCCAAATTGAAGATCTACCCTGAAACATGGCTATAAAAAGCACCAGCACTATGAGAACTCCTGGGTAGTGTCACATCACTACATTTTAAGTAGGGACTAGTATAAATTCCACATCTTTTAAACATGATAGACAAGATGGAAGATTCAGTTTCTATCTATCTCCAATGTTTTAAGCACGGCTTTTCATTTTATTTTTAGCAAGTTTATTTCTAAATTCTCATTGCAAAATATAAATGGTAGATACTGTTTAGCTGTAATTATGGTATAAATTGCAGAGAACTGCTGATGGCTTTCATTTGGGAAACATCTGAACAAACATCTTGCCACAAAAATTAAATGGTTGTTGTTCAAAAGGACAAAATCTATTTAGCACATGGAATTTGCAAGTGTAATAAAAAATGAACAAATTTCACTGAAAGGGTGTATGTATTTTTTTTAAGTTACATTTTCCATCAAGTAATTCTTAGCCTTCTGAATTTATTGTCAGATTATGGTTTTAGAACAGATCACGTGGAGGAAGATTCTAGTTTTATTCACGTAGTATATTATCACACTCTGCAGTTTTTTGCAATAATCAATGAGATCAATGGCAGAGTAAAACGCTAGCTACTATATAAGAATTTGACTCTTTATCTGCCACTCAGTAGATTCAATGTAGAATTACTGAAAATCAGTAAACATGGAGAATCATTTTTTTGTGTGTTTGTAACCACTGTGAGTACTGTTTATGGCAAAAGAGCACTACTCTATAGAGAGAACTTGTTCTCTCATGACCGACTGACAGTGTTTTCAGTCAAGTGCAGGTTCTCTGCCTTAGTGAATGCTTAATTTTTGGAAGATACTTTGCCTTAAAATAGTATTACCCAGCCATTCAAAAAGAGCAATGTCATTCAGTCACTATTGGCCAATACGAGGCAATGCTCAGAGTAAATTTTCAGACATGTCCTAAACCTCCCGTGTACTCACAGCATTCTGGCTACACTAAATTAACTTATATTTTTCAAAACCTGTAAAATGTCAATAAAAACAATATGTTTCTTTTAATATCACACTGAAAATTAGATTTTGAAATTATATAAGCATATACTAGCACGAATTCTAATGCAATTAAAGAGCATGAAGTGATCTATGGGGAGTTACAGACTCAATATTTTATTCTAGAGTTCCTCCTCTATCCTAGAGCAATTGCAAATGGCTGTGAAGGAGCTGATGATAAAAGATATTAGCGGTACTACTGCTTCTCACACGATGGATTACTGAAGCTTGGAAATTGACAGTGAGTCATGAATTTGTGGTGTAAAAAGGAACGGCCATATATTTTTACACGCTGGAACTCAAGTTTTAAACCTAAATTACAAGATACTCTTAGCTAAGTCATCAGACCACATTCCATGAACCCCTCTGTGAAAAAATGAGAGCAACTAACACCTCTTCACAAAGACCTAAGCTAGGCAAACCACATTCTGATTTTTTTCGGGGGAGAAACCACTTGGGCGAATGATTCCAGAGCCTTTCTAAGCTCTAGTGTTATGCAGCAAAAAAAAGGTACTAGGAATTGGTTTTCAGCCCCAAAATATTTGGTTGTATGTGGCCTTTTGAACACTACAGTATAACAAAACTCATCTGTGTGAATCTTAGATTGTTATTACAGCAAATGACCCCATGCCAGGTCAGCGCAAATAAGGAAAAGCTTGGCTGGTCTTAACCTAGAAAACTATAAAATATGTCAAATGGATGTCTCTCAAGTGTGTGATAAAAAAGTATCTTCACTGCCTCTAGCAATATTGTATCTGACCTCAGAGCATTAGAGAAGAGAGACCATATTGAATGCTTTCATTTCCACATAAAATGCTGATCATGATAGTTCAGACATGCCAGATGGCAGTAGTAGTGATAAATGGTGTTGATGCCTCAGGAGAAATGAGCTAGTAAAGTTATATTATGTTCAGTTGGGATTTTAAACATGTAATATAGTTAAAACTGTTATTCTCCTGCAAAACCATACACCTCATATTTCAGTGCTATGTCGTACTTGGGGAAAAAATATCCAGCCATTTTGCACTAACATGAAAAGTAGGTTTTCCATATCACAACAAAACAACTTTACACATAATATTATACATATATGTATATAGATTATATATATAAATGCATACATATGTACATACATTTATATACGTATATATATAAAATGATGAGCCACCTCTATAATAAAACCCCAGCAATATAATTTCTCTTTTATTCCTTATGTAGGTATAGCAATATCTATCTGGATAAAGGGAAATAATGACACAATGCTAGATCAGGTAGAACTATTACCTTACTTCACATTTGCAATGTGTCCTTTCTTCCCTTCTACAACTGCTTAGGATTTCTGAGTTAAAGGCCAAGAGATGGAATAGAAGCAACTTGAGGCACAAGGCTGTCTTTAATTCTGAGTTTGATTTAGCTAATGGTTTAACTAGGACTAAAAGACGTTTTAAGAAATTTTACTGATGTAGACACAACCTGTATCTTCTCCGAAGAGAGTGCTCTATGAGATTTTCCCTTTCAGTGTCTGAGAAGGTTTTTAGAGGGAGAAGGTAGATGCTCTGTACCCAGTGAGCAGGGACCAGTCTGTTCCTACAAATTCTATGGACTTAGAAGACTGGAGGTAATTTGCACAATCCTGTCCTATAGTTGTATTACTAGGACTTAGATCACTGTCTTCACTTTACTAGCAATGTGACTGCATTAATTTCTTGTTCCTAGATGATCTTCCACCACTGGTATTCCTTTGAAACTCTGCCATGCATGGATGGAAGCACCAGAGAAAAATCATGAAGTTAGAAACTGTATAGCTTTTAGAAGCATTATTTTTAAGTTGTTTGCTTTAGAGTAATGGTCAAAATCCCCTTTCCCTGAAAATTAACTTCTCCTTTTGCTCATGTATGGACCTAACATTCCCTTTTTGTGTTTATGTTGAGAATATGCTACAAAAGCACATGGCAAATTTGTTCTGAGAGGAGGAGGGACATTTATAAGGGAGATTTTTGTATGTAGCTCGATGAGGGTCAATTGTACCTTACTAGAAATTAAAGAGCCTTGTTGACTGAAAGGAGAGACCACACCCAGCAAATAAATGGCATTAATAATGACTTGCTTTACACACTAGAAGAAAAAATATATACACACTTGTAGAAACGAGCACTGAAATGCAGCATATGGATCACTGCATTTAGTTCCTTGCAGTCACTGCCAGGCATCCTGGATGTCTCATTGAGAAGAATCCACAGAATAGCTCTTCTATATACTGTTCCACGCTGCAGGCTGCAAAACACTTTCCAATATCCAATATGAAACTCAGGACAAAGCACGGGACGAAGTGCCACAGATGCTAAAGGAAGACAGAAAGTACAGTCAGTGATCATTGATAAACTGATTTTTAATAAAAACACCTCTCTGTTTTTTTTCTTAAACATGTTTATGAAATTATTTTAGGTGATGAAGAAAGACAGAAATATGAAACCAAATGAAAATGAATTTCTGCACCCAGCAGCTAAAAATGTTTTTTCTTTTTTTAAAAAAAAAAGATAGCTAAAACTTCAGTTACTTCCACCTCATTATTTCTGATCCAAATAAGATATTTTACCTCTTCAGCATACTTTCACACAGAAGGAAGAGTAATGCAGTAACATCTAACAGATGAAGATGAGTGTTCTTAAAAAACATACATCTTTTTGTGGCACAGAGGACTACTCCACCCCTGTCATTCTTTCATATCTAAGACTGATAATATCCTACAGAGGCCTGGTCTCATGTATGGCTCAGTTTTGCTCAGTAACATGGCTACAGTTCCCACTGACAAGAACAGTAGTAGTTCAGATTCTGATCTCAGATACTTTGGGATAAAACCAAAGTAACACTATTAACCTATTTGCTCCCTGAGCAATATTTATAACTTCTATTAAACTGAAGGCTACATCAGCATAAAGATCCCAAGAGCTATGTTAGTCTTGCTTGCTTGTTTGAATGCTAGCAAAACAGACACAGATAAGATGAAAAGGGGGTTACATCTATACATGCTCCTTTACCTGAACTGCTGCTATGTTTTGCCTTTCATGGAGATTCTAGGACTATCAGGGAAAGAACAGATGTTATTCTAGCTCATTCTTTTTTACTATTTCACTTACCCAGTGCTATGTAAATGCACACCAACATAAATGGGACTCTTCTTGCTCAGAACAAATGCTAACTATATAATAAAAACATTCATACATTTTTCTCCTCTCCACAAAAGAGATGATCTCACTTTGGGACAGGCTGTATAACTTCTGGTCTTGTCTACACTACATTTCTCAGGGATAACTCTAGGAGTGATACTACTTTTCAGAAACACAGTGTCTCTCTCACCACTGAGGTAAGTACAATGGCTTTTTGCAACACCACTCTGGTATCTCCTCCTGGAGGAGGAATGCTTTTGTTCTGTGGGACAAAGTGGCAAGTACCAAATACTTTTTGCAATACATCACCTAAACAACTCCTTTCTCTCCTGTGTACATTGGAAAGGACTGTGATTGAGCTTGACCATTGTGAGGGTCTCTCTTCCCCCCCCCCCCAAAGGACAGATATATTAATGCACATCTAATAATCTATTTAGATTCACTTATTGATGTTAGAAAACAAACAGTGCACCTCAAAAGAAGAAAATCTGACACAAAAGGATGTTCCTTAGAGAAAATAAGGGATGTTATATCCTGTAACATTTGTAAATCCTTGAAGTACAGTAGTGCAATTGGAGTCCTGATTTGTCATACTTTTTGTGTATATTATTCAGACACTTTGTCCTTCGGCAACTTGAAATTTGATTTCCTTTGTCTTACTTTTCGTATTCAATTTCATTAATTAGAAGGAAGCTGAATTTAGAAGAAGAAATATTACAGAGGTATGTAAGAAATAAGACATTGGAAAAGTCTATAATGCAAAGATTAATTTGTCCAATTTCAAAATGTATATTGCAATATTTTATAGCTGACAGGTGATCATGGGCATATGGTCATTACAATTTATCACATCAGGAAGCTGTTAAAATGACAATATGGGCAGGTATAAAATTCTATGAAGGAGAAGTTATAGAAGATAACTTTCAAACACTAGCAACTTGTCCTCTTTAAGTTTCTTTCACCAGAAGAACATAAGCCAAAAGCTAATTGCAAATTTAAAAGACTGAGTTGGAAAAAATAGCCTGTTGAGGGAAAACAATCTATAAAAGGCAAATTTTTATTCTTTCTTCCTCCTACCCATCAAAATTCATGCTTTGCTATACATAAATTGTGTAAAAGTCTTCTTCCTCACCTTTCCTGTTTAGATGTTAATGACAGATATTCTGAGACACAGAGAACAGCTGTCCAGTCCTAATTTATGCCACTGAAAATCTCTCTCTCTCTACTTTCACAACCCTATCATTTATAAACAGCAGTGACATGTTATTTTTAAGTGGAAAAGAAATGTTCTTTGGCACTGCTCAGCCTTCAGTGAAGTTTTATAGCAGACTTATAAATTTCTCAATAGCAGGGTTTATAACAGAATTGCTTAAAGTACTCCAACTCTAGTATGATAGCTGGCACGCTAGACTCTGCTGAATGGATCCTTGTTATAAACCGACAAAAGGAGCTTGAAATTTTTATTCATTATTGCTGCTAGGGCTGCTTGTTGCATCTACTTTTAAATCAGGCCACAATCCTACAATCAAACTTCCCTAAGTTTGGATGTTAGGGTTTTTCCTTTATTTTTTTCTAGGCTCCATTTGGTCACTAGGATCTGTTTCAAGGCTGGGACTTAAGATCATAAGTTCTTGGAGGTAGGATTGCACTGTACTACAGGGTGAATGGTCTACCAGGGAGGCCCATCAGAATGAGCTTTGTAAGTGCTGTTGTAGTAGAAATACTAACAGATATTTAAAGTGAGGCATCCATTTTACACTCTATGATATCAATGTAAGTAGGGGTATAAAAACATTTCTGAGATCCTCCTCTAGGGTTTCCTTCCCCTGCCTTTCCCCATACATTCTTCAGATTGAAAAACCTCTCCTTCTAAAGGGCAACTATCCACTGGAATCTAGTGGACAAGGTGCCTCTGGCAGGAACAATTTAATAGCGTACTGAAAGGGGGGGAAAAAGTAGAATAAACATTCTAACCTTTCCTTTAGTTTATTGGCAGAATTTTTAAATGATCTGAGAGATCTACAATTTTGAAGCTAAACCAACAACTTAGGCAGGTGCTACTGGGTCTCAGCCAACCAATATGTAATAAGCAAATATTCTTTTTAATAATTTGTTTATTCTTCAGCATTGGCACAAAATCTATATAATCAGTAGCGAGGCCTTTCCAATCCTCACTGAGATCAAAGTGAGATAAATCAGGCCTTAACTATTGGCCATGTTATAAAGCATCTGCTTATGTTCATGAATATCTTAATCTCCGGCTAGGAAAGGGACTAGTCTCACAGCAAAGCATTAGTCACTATTAAGAAGCCTACAATCTAATCCTATTTGGCTTCAGGCTAACCAAATTACCCTAATAGAGGAGACTGTTGCTTGGTTTGGCTGCATGTATACAAAAACCATAACTTGTTCTTTAATTTTAAAAAATTTGCACTAAGAGAATATAGTTTTTAATTAAAAGATGTTACTAACTTACATGCAACTTAAATCAAACCTTATTTTACATATATATTTTGGGGTTTGTTTGCATTTCTACTCAAGTGCCAAGCCCAGGGATACTGCTGAGACCAGCCAGCACCTGTGGCATAAAAAACGTGATGAGAGAGAAGACAGAGATTCATGAGAAGGTGGAAATATTCTAGAGAAAATAGTAGGAGAAAGCAAGAAGGTTGTGAATATATTTTGTACAAACAACCTCAGTTAGTAGTTTATTTGCATGGGACCTTAAAAAAATGGGTTGCAGTCTCTAGACTGTTTCACAGAAAGATCTACCAAAAACAGTTTAGAAGATCTTGACAAAGAACAACATTGCCTGAGCAGGTTGGCGGCCTGGGCTGGAGCTGGAAAGACAAGTGAGTCCATCCTTACTTAAAATGGACTCTGATACACAGTTGCAGCAATTTTAAATTCCTGTTATTTGAATATTCTCACTAAAACCTTGTAAAAGCAGAATTTAGTTCCTAGAACCAAGAATGACATCACGATGTTTAATACTGACTGGGTGAAATTTATTTGAGTATAGCTATAGAAAAACGTCTCTAATACACTATAAGAGCTCTCTAATACATTATAAGAGCTATTAAGAAAATAAATGAAACCTCTACATAACTCTGCATTGCAAAGCTGAAATTTTGGTTTCTGCTCAAGCCAATGGCAAATCATTTTTTATTCCAATGGAGTAAATATCTCACCATTGAGATAAAATAAAGACTAGCTTCAGAAAGCCTTTAAGCAAGGATAAAGTAAATTTAGAGTGCTTTATCACCTTTGCACAATGGACGGATTTAACCTCTTTTCCTCCATTTTATGAAAACCTCATGTCTCATGCACTGCAGTGACATACAGTAGAAGCATAAATACATTTTAAAGTTTTACCTGCTGAGCAAACTCAAGATGCATCTTTTCTCATTTTTTCATTCATTATTGTAAAGATCAAAAGAAGTTTATGAACAATCATATTAACTCAGTGTTAAAACTTACTAAAGTGAAAACATCACTTAAAAAAAAAGAACTTTTTGTCACACAATGTTAGTATCATTTACACACTTACAAAGTCTAATTATAAATATATAATGAAATACAAAATGCCATGTGAAAATAAGCAAGAAAAATTGATTTAATCTATTTTTAATATCTCTCACCCACCTCTGTTCTGGTTCCACAAAATAAAAAAGAACAATTTCAACATTATTCATCCAATTATAATGTATTGCAAAAGCATAATTACTGTTCAGAAACTTCCATTTTTTTCTACATCAAATTAGGTGTTACATATAACAAAATAGCCATGTAGGAGTTCTTGGCTTATTCATATGTTATGAATAACAGTTTTTTGAACTGATTACCTAGGAATATGGTCATGCTATTCAAGCACTAGAAATCACTGATACTTACTCAGTCCAGAAGCAGAAGACACCTGGATGTATATTCATGAACTTAAATTAAAAGCTATTAAAATTAGATTCTATTACTTTATTCATACTGTCTGCTTACATTTAAAGTACTTTTGAGAACAACATAAAACATTATTGTCTGAGTAAGATGATTAAGTAGTTTTTTATGTCCAGAATGTTCATGCATGACTGTCACATCCATATGTATAAATTTAATACATTTCCTCCTGTCATTTTCATACATTATTGAACTGAACAAAATTCAATAAAACACAGACTCCATAGTTCACTTGTCAACATCAAATATGCTTTGCACAGGCTTCTTCAGCTAATTCACCTGAAGGAAGTTCTTTGCATTTCTTGAGTCAACTTATTGCATATCAGTTTATCTGAACAGGCCAAAAAGTTTAAACATGATAAACTTGAAATTCACAGGTGTTTGAAAATTTGGTGTCTGTTACTTACAAGACCAAAGGGCCAGAATTAATTCCCTTTGCATCTGCATATTCCCATCTGCTCATTGCAGCCCCATCTTTCCTCTCTGCCTCTTCAGTTCCCTTGAGAAAGCATTTTTTGGTCTTACTGTCTTAAATAAGAAAGGACCATGAGAGATGGTGGAGTGGAGACTGAGTAGGCTAATGGGGGTAAACTGATCAGCAAAGGATCCCTCCAAAAGTCGCATGTCTCATTCTCTTAGAAGACACCTAGTGTCCCCAAGCTGAATCACCTTTCTCAGTACAGTACTATTATCAGGAAGCTGGTGTGAGTCCCAGAAGGGGGAGCCAGGCTGCCAGGACTGGATCACGAAAAGGGCATTAAGGACTCTAGCTGCTTAAACATTTATTTCCAAAAATCTGTGTTTATATCATTATATAACTGTGCTGTTTAATTAAAAAAGAACTCAATAAAAAGTGCCAAGAAACAAATTCAAAGTAACAAAAGGAATTTTTCCATGTAGTCACAGTATAAAATGACAGTGCTTACATATGAACATTTTAGGAGTTCGAAGAAGGCTAAAGACAATCTAGCTTTGCAGTCCCACACAGTACTGTATACTGATCAGTCTCTCCTTTGAAGGATATGGTATATCTTGCAAAATTGCAAGGGGATGTGAAGGAACAAGAAGGGAAAATGCCTACTTGCCCTTATACCTTTGAAAAAATACAACATCAAAAACCGTAATGCTGAAACTACACACCACTATGAACTACTGATAATTGGTTTTTGAATGGGGTGGTGTAAAAATATAAAAGAAAGCAATGTATGTGTTAGTATGAAAAGGAAAAAAAACAACCTGTAGGGCTCTGGGTTTTTTTTTAAAGCTTTGCTAGTTAGTTAGCCTGCTTCTCCTCCTGCCTTTTGTGCAGAACAGATATGCCTGCACTGATTGCTTGGGGGTTTAATGTTTCCAACTTAGCAAGGAGAAATGAGATTGTGAGCCCCACTGCAGGTATTTAAATGCCCAATCGAAACATTCAACAATAGATGTAATTAAGCAGGCTCTAATTTTACTTATGTGATTCAACATGAAGAGAGGAGCTCCATTACTTAAATGTTTACGTCACTCCTTGGAGAAATGACCTTAATTTATTGTAATTTCCAGTTGGAAGATTACCAAATTGATTTTGAACTTAAGTAGCCCTGTGGGTGCACAGTCATTTACTGCCAGATTACATGAAGTACACTGATTACTTCAAATTATAAAAGTCTTATTTTTGTTAATAAATAAGTTTACCTTTATTACTAAATACATACTACGGTTAAAATTTTCTAACTACTAGAATCATCTTGCATTCAGGTAGCATCTCTCACCAAAAAGTTAAAGTATTTTTACAAATGGAAATAGAAGTTACATAGTGTGTATATAAAGGCATCATTTTGTGTATCATATATGAATTTACCCAAAAGATAAATAGGGGTTTGGATGACTGAGCTGAATTTTACCCCACACATGCAGACTTATAAAACTACTCTTAAAGAAATTTTGCAAAATTTTTAATGGCAATTTGTTAACAAAAGTTTGGTCTTACAACCCACATGATAACCAACATAGTCCGACACTCCAAACCATCAGCCACTCTGTGTTTCCCTGTTCAAATTCTCATTCAAATTTTCCAAGTTCAGTAGAACCTCCTGGTTACAGGCAGCTATGGTTTCAAGACAACCTATTATATACAGGAAAAGCCAAAAATAATTTAAAATTGCAGTGCACGTGCAACAGAGGTTCAAAATAGGAGCTCAACTTGTAACTAAGGACAATGGATAGTTTCGCAAAATACACTAATGTAAACAACAACAAAAATACTACTGGAGAGTCTCAGCAAGGTAGGTACTCCCAAATCTTACATACATTTTCAAATAAACAGCAGGTGTGTTCAGACCAAGGACATTTTAAGGCATCAATCATTAATCATAAGGCTTAGCAATGCCTTAACAAATTCAAAAGTTTTAACCTGTCAGTTAATGTCATAAATTACCCCTCACAAGTATCTTAATCAAAGCTTGAAAGGTAATTTCATTCTTTTTACATTACCTCCTCTTCTCATTTCTCTGGAAAGCTTTACAGTGGATCACCACTCTTTTGGTGGAAGAAGACTGGGCTAGATGCACTTGAGACCAGATTAACAACTTTTCATTTTTCACCTGTGTTTCCCCATGAGAGAATTTTTGCTGCCAGCAAATATCTTCATTTTTCACTTTCTTACACTGAGCTCAGGGTTTTTGGACTGCACCTGCTTGATCCAACCTACAGAGACTGTACTGTAAACACTTTTCAGGAGCACCTGATAAAACATAATATTGGTCAGGTCCCCCAGGAAGAGTTTGTACCAGAAGAGCCCCAAAACGATTAAGAACTCTGCACTGGTGAAAAGGGGTAGGTGTGTGGGAGTGTAGGGCTGTGTGTGTGCAAGGATGGAGTCTTTTCCCAGTGGAATTTTAATTGGAGGCTTTTGCTTCTTTTCTTTCCTTTAATTTCTTTATTAAAATACGGATGTGCCTATGTCTCATATATTTTTCATAACAAGCAGGGTAAGGAAATTAGAAAACCAGAGGCAATGCATGAGAAAGGATCCTTAACATTCAGATCTGATTCCTGCTCAAACTGGAGCATTTGTCATGCCTACTGTGGTGATATCATAATCTGTGCACCAAATAACAAAATCTCATTCAGGAATGAGTACAGTACTGATCTAAACACGGTTCAAAGCCAGATTAAACTTCCCCAATAGCCTGAATGCCTATTAAGTTTCTTGTCACTTCTCTGTGTTTTTATATTAAATACCTACAAGAAATTCATGTTTGTCACAAATAATCACATCCTTATCCATCATTGGAGCAAACTGAAACCAATATAACCCCGAATTAAAGTAAGATGGGTTCTTTCCTTGTGTATACAAAAGGAAAGATTAAATGTTCTTTTTAGGTTTGTTTCCTTCTTCCACCGATGATGTGATTTAGTATTTTTTACTGTATTACATGATGTATCTGCATTGAATAATTTCTTTTCCTTTCTTAAAAAATAAAATCTGATGTCTGAAGAATATTCTTTACTGGATTATTATTTTAGAAATATTACTGTATCTGATAAATTTTACCAAAATTGAATACAAACAAATAACTTGACTATCAGCTATTTATTTGGAATCTGAAATATGCTGAATAGTTGTATGAAAACTCCAGGGTCTTCAGTGCTCCCTCTCCTTCTGGAAACCTCATCCTCCTTCCTCAGTACTGAAACCATTACTTTTCCTTCACCATTTTCAGAACACAAAATACACATGAGGCTTTACCAATGATAGGGCTCGGAGTACAATTCTGAGGTACCGTAGCAGTGAAGTGAAGTTGTGCCTACCTAGGTACCATGAATTTGGATGCCTTAAAAAAACTGTGAAAAGTGTGACATAATATGTGACAGTAAAGATCCAGGAACAAAGGCAGAAGCAGACGCAGGTTAGGAAGAATCAGAGAAGGAAGGTTAAACACTACTCAAGTTATCAGTTCTCAGAGCAAGGAGGAGGTCATCCGGGAGTAAAAGTGTACATAAAGGACTGAAAACAACTTTCAAGTTCCTGGGCAGTTACTGAACTGGTCAAGCTCTGTTGTTGTCAAGTTCCTTTTTCCCCAGGAGCTTCATGATCTTGGATTCTCCCGCAGGCACTTCCATGAGAGCACACACCCTCACTGTGTTTACCAGGAAAAAGGGTTACCTGACTCCCAGAAACAATTCCTGAGACTGTGCACTGTAGCCATTGCTTTTTTGATCCTAAACAAAAGAAAAAAGCATAAGGTCTAGTCCATCAAAACTGATGCCTCTAACTTCCTGAAGCTGAACATACCTCAATTTAATCTTTGGCAGCTGATAACTAAGCAACAACTTGGTTTTCGAGTAATGCCAGCTAAATCTGCTTGATTGTCTATGTGCCAGCCTGCTAAAGAGCATCCTTTAAGATTAACAAAAAAAAGGACTAATGTTGACTACTTAAACTTCATGGAACAAACTGTCTTTCACAAACTAAATATCAAGCATTTTCAGCTGAACCCATTTGCAAGAATCTGCTCTTCAGTGGAAGATAATCTGAGTGTATGGGTTGATTCTCATACATCTTGCTGATATTTGAAACAAGGGTTAGTCAATGCATATGCACCCAGCAGTCAGCACTGAAGTGTTACTGTGAAAGCTGTTGCATGCCCTTTTCAGTAAACAGTGAATCTTATGTATTTTAGTAGTTGGCAGTTCCAATACTCCTGTCTTTATTTCATAGTTTAACCACCTCATAAAATTCTTTTCTGTGTTAATCTCTGGGTTCAAATTAGCAATTAAAAGATCACTTTTACCAATATATGACCCACAGTCTGAACATAATGCTGTGGGATTGCTGACATTCATACTATGTGGAGCTTCCTAGGATACTGTCTGAACTGGAGCCAGAAGAGGGTATGTCATATGTGAAGGAGGATCTCAGAAGGAGCTGCACATTAGGCACATCATCTCCTCAGGAAGCTTAACACACTGAGCTGAGCATATAGGCAGCATCACCCTTTACAGCTCAAACGCTAATGCAAGGCATGAGATAATCCAGTTTTACCTGGAAGCAAATGAAGAAAATAAATACATTTCACTGTGCACTACCTGAATATTTCAAATAGAAGAGTGTTTGAGACAAATAAATAGCAAGCCAAGGAAAAGGAAGCCTTCTTTGTCTGAAGGTTTTATTGCCACTGAGGGGAAAAAAAGATAGTTTGAGAAGGAAACTTGTGTGCACTGTGTACAGAGCTGAAAAAGAAGAGTAAGAAGCCATGAGCTGCTTGAAAGATTCTTCTCAGACACTCTAGGGAAAACTTCAGAAAATCTTACGGAGAGAAAAGGCTTACATTTTCCCTAAAAAAAGATTCCTCCCCAGCACCCGAAGTTTAACAGGACAGTGGAAACACTGTAGGACTCCAGAAATATTGAAGGAAGTTTTTATTTAAATGATAGGTGAAATAGATAGGAGGCTTACTGAAAGCTTGAGAGGAAAAGGATATTTTAGGACTGAGCTCAGACAAGAAATAAATTCTCCAAGAGAAATGAACCCAGAGAAGAAACGAATAAGAATGAAGAGCTGAGCTGTGGTATATCAACCAAGAAATTCCATCAGCCAAACCGATTAATTTAAACAGTGCCATGAGGTATAGCACACACAGAAACGCCCCACAAGCCAGCTGTGGGTGCAAAGACATACAGTCTTAGTACTGACCTTAGGGTGTGCTCTAACCTGTTACTATTAGCCATCTAGATGGAGGCCATTTGTACGCATAACTTGTATTCTGACACAAAGGATAGTCACAATCTAGCCTAAAATACTCCTTGTCCATACTGAAATGATTTGATGAATGTTTGCAAATGCTTCAAGTCCTGTTTTATTGTAAGATTAAATGCCTCTTATTTGGATGCTTACTCTTTTCGAGAGTCACATCTGCTCATATTTAACAGATTTATTCCTGTCAAGTCCGAGAGCTCCGCTTTTAGCTGGACTTGTTTGCTCTTGTCAGCACCTCCTAATTAACCTGTTTTTCTTTGTGTTTTCACACACCAAAAACTCACCTTCAAAACTATTTCCTTATACATATTTCTATTCATTAAGATTTCTGAATCACTTACAGTAATTGACATTTTAGGAATAAAAGTATTCATCTATTACAGAGGCATTTATTAGCATCCTATGTGGTAGTAAACAATTATAAAATTTACTATAACGTAATATCATAAAGGGCCCAGAACATCTTATGTAAGTGGTACTGTCTGAGGGAGCTAAAAAACTTGAGTGTCTCTGAAATCAGCAAAAACACCCCTACTAATCAGTGGGTTTCAGCTTAGGCCTGAAGTTATGTACCATTGGAAATACCATGTGACAAGCAAGAAAAGCATAACAAGCAAAAAGAAGAGAGGTTTTATGTATGAGACATAACAAGGAAGAAAAAGAAATTTGTTTCATTTCACAAAGTTACCATATGTTCCTGGGAAAGAGAAGATATCTTAAAGGTACACTGATTGTCTGGGTATAGAGTACACAGACGAGCGAAATTACAAAAATTGTATCCATCATTCTTTGAAACAAAAAAAGTTCAGGGACAACTGTTGTTCCCGTGCTTAGAGACTGCTTCTCATCATTGACAAAACTGGCACCATGTACTTTTTGGAATACCATTTGCCTTACTCCTGCTCAAACAAGAGATCAGAGAGATGGCCATGACCTTCGTCCATCCCCTGTTTAATGCTTTGTAGCACCTAAGTGTTCCAACTGAGAGCACTGTCGAGCTGGCATGAACTTCTGTGTCCTTTATGGTGAATGTTAGGCTGAGAGTTAGACCAGGGCTTGGGCAATGTTGGCAAGAAGTGTCTGGAGTGGTAAGTTTGACTAATAAAGATTTGTTATTGCTCTTGAACCACTACTTTCATGAATATTCATTTCAGTATGACAGACAGCTCATCTTTACACTGAGGAGACTTCAGGAGTGAATCATACTTAGAAGTCTGGGATTCACAGTAATCACTGCAGAAATAATTATAATCAGTACTTCAACCTTCTGAAAAGCTTAAGAGCATTTAGAGTCAACATTTCAGTTCAGGGTTATCTCTATTTTAGCTACCAATTTGCCTAAATATATATATTAAAGATGAACATAATTTTAATTAAAAGAAGATTTAAAAAACTCTAGGCTTTTTGATAATTGTAATGGCCAAGTTCTATCTCTAGTATCCAATAGATACTATTGAAATTTGAAAATATAAAGAGTAACAAAAGATGTGACCTAAAGTAGTTTGGAAACCTTTCTAAATGTTAGTAGACACACACAAAATGACTGACCATTTCTCACAGGTGTCCTGACGTACTGAATGCATCAAACAGGAAAAAAGAGAGATGTAATCCAAATGCATTGCACACGCAGTTGAAATGATCAGAGCATCCCTGGGTTGCAGCAAGTTACAATACTGAGCTAAAACAAACTTAAATTCATTGACCTTGTGGTATTTTCTCTGTTAGTCCAACAACAAGCTCTCTTACTGGATGTGCGCTACTTAACACGCAACCATTGGTTTAACTCTAGATTTCTTCTTACTCAGTTAAAGATAGTACTTCCCATAAACTATACAGCAAAAGTCTTCAAAGATGGAAAATTAGGGCATAAACAAATTATTTGTTATCCTGGTGAATTCTGATCATCTATCAAGTTAATTTCCATTTGTTGCAAGAGGTTTAAATTCTCCAAATAACCTGGAAGAGTTTCAATAGTAAATACAGAAGAACTAGAGTAGAGCAGAAATATTGCAAGGTCAGTGCCATTCAGAAGATACAGCTTTCCAGAAAGCAGTCTATCTAAAAACTGCTGAAGCACATAGAAGGAATGAAAAGTACATGCAGTTTCCTGTATTTCAAATTCTATCACTCGATTAAATATTTTACAGGAATCTTAATGTTCTGTATTACTATTAGCAGGATTTTCTAATTATCAGTAGAATGTAAATCTATCTCTGGACAGAGCAAAAAATCATTTCCTCTGAACAAGTTTGCATTTAATTAATTGCATGTGTTCACTTTATTTTTCTGTATAATTAATCATTTACTGATTTTTCTTCATATCAGCACATTTCAGTGCTAAACTGCTATTTATAATAAGATTGAACTATGTCTTGATTTTGTTCTTCTATTTATATGTGCACTCTATATTAAAAAATAATACTATGGTCATTTCAATTTTTGTTCTAATTTCTGGCACAACTTCAAAATAACAATTTATAAAACTAACAGTATTACACATCTTGAACTTAGATAAATGATACTAAGGAAATACAATTATGTACACTAAGTGTCCATTTGCTCACATAAAAAATCCATTACATCATTTGTCACTATCGGAAATGCCTGTTCATGAGAAAAATCCTGCCTTTACTGAAGCCACTAGTAGATTTCAGTGAGTGCAGAACTAGCAATTTCTCTGTGGCAGTTTTTCTCCTCCTGCAGAGGAGTGATGCTGAAGGTCATGTTTGAAGTTTCCTAGTACTGTTGTGTAAGCAGTTGGATTCAATAAGCAAATTATCTACAAAGCCAACTGAATGAGACTTGATTTCACACCAGAATCTGATGACTTCACGAACACTAGACAGTTGTGATCTGTATTTCTGCTCCGGCTTCTGCAGTTTCAGTTTCAATCACATCGGCTTTTGGTGTCTGAAGATCCTTCTGTTGCCTTTGCTTATTCTGTATGTGGAAAAAACCAAGATCCTTAGAGCTTTATCTAAAATCTGAAATCAATAGCCTTTACAGTGGTTCCTTAAATTTCTCAGAAATATAATTATTAATATTAGATATAAATTTATACGGAACTGCAGCTGAGAACTATCATTTACATTTACCTGAAATTATTTACCTGTCTTGCTTGCAGCAAATAGATGAATGGAGGATAACCGCCATTTATTCTTAATGTTACATTTACAAAACCTCTCTTGCACACTGCCAGTGAAGCCTGTGGTTAAGTCAGCCTGTCGTACACCAGTGATCAGTTTCTTTTGTCATTCTGAAACACCATTTTAATGCTGAAATCAGATAATTTGAATGTATAAACGGTAAAATCTCTGAGCTTTGAATAGGCTTAGATCTGCTCTTCCCAGATGTCTTCTTTACTGGCTTAGTAAGAGAGTTTTTGTGATTCTGAACCATGAATCACAATCTTGTTCAAAGTAGATCTGCTATTTTGGGGGAGTACAAAACACTTTGACTGACATGCTAATATATAGTTTTACATGTTGGCTCCTTTGTCCATTATTTAAGATAAGGCAACTCACACTGAGATTTTTTTTTTTTTGTCCTCAGCAGATTATAAATAAACACAGAATGAATATGAATGCTAAAAGGTAATTGCTTGTAACGTTTAGGTTTCAAATGCAGAAAAAACCATACAGAGTTTATATTTTAGTAAACTTTTGCTAGAACATTATTTTTATCAGTATTCAAGATATTCTGAAAACCAGGAGGTTTGATAGTGTATATCTGACATTAATATAATCAAGCATTATTTAATTAAATAATTTTGTAATACATTAAAAATAAAAAACCCTAAAAAACCTGATACTAAATTTTACTGTAATTTAGAGTTTGGATTTGTCCTGATGTGATACAAAACTTGGACAGAGCAGCGGACAGATACATTCAAAAGCACAAGTAAAAGGAATTTTCCTTCCCTTGCCTGGACAATCCATGGAGGCTGCTACAATCCAATGGACAGGGAATTATACAGTTCTTGTCATGAGCAGAGAGAAGGAAAATCCTTGAAGCTTATCAGACAGGTCATTCCTCTGCATGCTGATGTGCCAAAAAGGCAGCACACACGTTAGGCATAGATCTGCTATGGAAGAAGAAGGCAAAGACAGCAGCAGCCTCCTGGTGAGTGCTATCCAGTGTAGACCACCCCTCTACTTGCATAGTGTGATTTCAGTAACTCGGCCCTTTCCCCAACTCATCCTTCCCTTTAGCAATTGGCACATACCTCTGAAAATTTCTGGTCTTCCTTTGCTTGGCCAGGACCCCCATAGCTGCATCCAAGACAGGCAGTAATTTTCTCCACATAGAGCAAAACCATTCTTGAATTTCTGAAGAAAATGCAGACAGATCAACTTTAATAAACATGAAAGAAATTTTTGACATTGTATGGTGTAACTGGCAAACCATTTAGAAACAGCAGGAAATAAATACTGGTAAAAGCTACATGTGTCTAAGGTTTACCTGAAAATGATAACTCTGGCTATCAGGTTTTCAGAAGAGATATTAGTACTTCTGTTACTAATTGTTAAAATTTCTGGTAGATTAGATGGAAGTTTACCTTTACCAGATATAAGAGTCCTCAGCTTTATATATTACAGGGATGAGGAGAGTGAGATACATGTATTTTTTACTTAATTTTTTAAATCCTCTCTATATTTGTTAAAGGGTATTACTGTCTCTAACATTGACACTAACTTCACTAAATATTCTTCCAGTGCAAAGCCAGATGATAAGCAATTTGCTTACAATAACTCATTGATCTCTATTACAGCTGTCGGGTGCTCCTGAAATTACAGCAACACACAAAGACTTTGCCAGAAGTACCCAAACATGGTATTTTAATATATTAGATGCATCTCTAACACTCTGAGCCTGCCATAGTGTAAATTTTTGATCAGTTAAAAAAAGTCTTGACTATTAGTCTTATTCCACTATACATGATAGACTGAGCAATTCAAATTCTCTGCTGAATTGTTCCAAGTTGTTTGGCCTTCAGCCAGAAATGACAGCAGTCCTTTGATTGGCACTTCCCTTTACCTGTCTGCTATAAAAGACATGTTTTTAGAAAGCTTTAAAGTAATCTTTCTTCTGAGCATTCAAGCAGCCATAATAAGACAGAGGATATCATCACTACACCAGTGAGCAGCTGAAGCTATTACACAGTGTCTTGTGTTTGCCTGTTGAAATATGACATAGTTAATGTGACATAACTTTTTATAATACGACCATCAGTTGGAGTTTGAATCAGCTGAGCAAGGCAGAAAATGTGTACCTTGGGGTCCAGACATCAATACTATAAATTTCATCTCATTTTCTTAACTTAATATATCTGATCATTTAAGCATCCTAGAAGGACTAGGTGTATTAACAACAAAACTAGAAAGACTTGGATGGCATTTAGATATATGAATCAACACAAGAATAGTTAGTATTCCAACTGATTCTGCTCCCCTTTCTTCCCCCTATTCTTATTCCCTCAAAAAAGAAACAAAAAATCTAAAGCTCAGAGTCATACAATGTTAGGAAGAGCTAAAAACTGTTTGGCTGTGTAGGGCCAAGATTAGAAGGCCGGAAAATTCACTATTAGAAGTGCCAACTACCAGACAATTTCTGTGATTAGGAATCATGACAGAGGGTGGGGAGGAACCAGATCAACTGTAAGTAAATAAGGAGAAAAATAAAATATTTACAGTTATGGTGGCTGAGAATTGGATGCTTTTATCTTCTTACTGGAGTTACCCTGTGTTAGCTCAGCAAACACACTGAACTAAAAGGTGGAACATGGGTTTACTTTATTCACAGCTTGAACTGACTGATCTGTGTGCCTCGCATAAAATTAATCTCTGCAAAACCCCCAAAACTTGTTATAGTGACCTATTGCAAGAGTTACCACAATACTCAACAAAACAGAATCTTTCTGTTCAAACATTTAATACAGGTTTTGACTGTTTGTGTCATAAATATGAAGGTTGAGAGGTGCACACAGAAACATTAGTGCATGTATATCCTTCAGCAAAATGATCAAGAGTGAAATGTAACAAAAAACAGTAAGACTGATTGACATACTTACTGGCAAACATCTTACTTGCACTTTCCCTGCTATGCTGAACTACAATTTTTGACATTAATAAATTAAATCTCTAATTTGTTTGGATATGAATAAATAATCTGTCACTGAACTATTTTTATTTCTCATAGGTTATATAACAATAGTAACTGGAGTTTTTTGTTGATAGACCTTTTAAAAAATCTCATAATGTCAAAAAACAACCGAAAAGAGAAAATACTTTTTGTGGTCCATAGTGGCCATATGTGGCTATAGTAATCACAGACTCTTTGCTAAAACTAATATTGAATATGTACTCTGATGAAGTGGGGTTGGGAAACATTACAGTGAACAAACACGTTAGGTATTCTTGTTGTAAATATAACATAAAACCATAAATGACATTATACTAATATGAAAAGATTGCTACACTGGAGATTCTGTTTTGACTGCAACATTTTATTAATATAATATTGAATAATAAAAAAAAATCCCTGTATGTGTTCCAGTCCCATTTAAATCCTGTTCCAAAGGATAAAGGAAAACATATCTTTAATCTTAGTATGAATATTTTATTACATTTGTTAATTCAAACCACAAGATTTCTCACAAAAAAAACCCATTTCTAATTAAGCTCTGGAAGTAGTTTCTGCAGAAGCTGAGTTGATCTTCTGTAATGTTACGGTTATTTTACACAGTTCTTGGGTTCCTCTGGGCTATCACTTCAAACAAATAAGTGGCATTTTTTTCCAAGGGATCATTGCTAGTTGCTGTTCCTGTATGATATAGTGCTGTTTGCACTGATACAATTTCAAAGGTTACAGCCTTTGCAAAAAAATATGTGGAAATATGCAATTGTACACAAAATGAAAAAAACAAAGTACAATCTTTTTTCTCAGCTTTTCTTCATTTTTAAACATTTTATTAATTAAAGAACACAGTAGGATAAGTACAATATAATCTTGAAGATTAGTTTTTTCTTTCAGATGCAAGGTTTTTTAACCCCTGCCAAAAATTATCCATCTATCATCTGACTTATTACTAGATCATCAATCTTTTCAACCCCAGCTCAACAAACTTGAAGTTTCTCTCCTTGTGGCCAGTAAATAACAAAGAATGGAGCTGCTTGTCTTTTGTATTTATTATCCAAGTGAGTTATTTGCTCTTTAAGGTTGCCATTGTTACACTTGAATGATATTGCATAAATAGTATTGAATTTGTTCATAAGAAGTGAAATTCAGGCAAAATTCTGAAGCTTCCCATTCCAAAGAATTCCGAATAGATACATATTTACCCATATTTGCAAGATTATTGATTTGAAAAGGATTTTTTAAAAACGGAGCTAAAATGTTTTAAATATTCAATAGTTTCATTTTCTGATTGAAAAGTTTGTTTTGCTATATAAAAATCACAATGAAATATGATGCCCAATCCACAGACAGGGAGATGAACATCTATGAACTGAAGGGCTGCCACTACCATTGAAAACTGAAGTCAGCAGACCATGTACCTAATACACATTAATCTTCCATACTGTTCGTATCTTACCTGCTAACCTCTACTGACACTTCTAAATACTACTGTGAGCCTCCAATGGATAGCAGTATTTTATATGTGAACAGATTACTTAATCCAGTTAAGACAATCTGTTCTGTGCTGAACTTCATGTGCTTGGTTATCACAAAAGTCAAAAATCCCTACTTTTGGCTATATGGAACACACACCATCCATATGTCACCTATTAGAGGCTGTGACATTATGATGTCAGCATGACCAAAGACTGACTGTGCGTTATTCTTTCCAGGCTTTGCAGCAGTTGATGGTTTTTTTTCCTTCTTTTATCCTTTTAGAAACCTGCCAGCAGCGTCAGACAGAGAATACAGACAAATGGAGCTTGCTGCTCAATGGGAAACTTGCTAACACAGTCGTAGCAGGAAGTCAAAGGCCACCTATTAATTCCTGACAACACTTCTGTAGCAGCTCCTTAACCTGGGAAGGTTTCTGTTTCCAAGTACGGACTCATTCCAAGTGTTGACAAGCACATTGTGACAAAAAGGCTCTGCATCCATTTTACTTTACTTCACGCCCCAGATCAACTAATGCTACAATCACCTCTGCAGATTTTTCCTGTTTACTGGTGAGTTTGCTCTTTTACACAGTGAAAAAGATATTCATTTATTTCTAGCACTCCAAGAAAATCAAGGTGTGGTGATGGTTAAGACTTTAAAATAAATGTGACAAACAAATACACATACAGTGATGAATGCTTTTCTGAAATGAGCCTATATTTTCTAGATATATGACAAACTAAAATTCTTTTTGACAAATATTATAATAACATAAGATATAAAGATAAATTATCTTTCCTGCAGTGTACAATATATTTCAAAGTGCAGTAAATTTCAATAAATTGCAACATATCTGTATACGCTTTTTCCAGCGTGTGATGAAATGCTGTATTATTTCAACTTAGTTCAATTTTCTAAAAGTTGCTACCAATAAATTGATTAAATCAGCATCTATGCTGTAAATAAAATAGTTCTACTACATTCATTGTTGTTTTGTGGAGGAAAACAATTCCTTCTGCTTCTATTTCTCTACTCCCAGATCAGTACGCAATACAATATTCAGGCTGTCAGTCCAAAATCAGGGAAGTATGTTTTAGATTGTTTCCAGTATAATCTCATATTTACAGATATACTTTTTGGTAACCTGGATGACTGAATTAATTGTACTAGATAAATATTAACAACATTATTTGAACATGATCTCTCTTCCTGAAACTTTAAGCAAAACTCAGCTTGTTTCAATATTAAACTAAAACAACAGCATGCTGTATTTACCATGTAAGGCCATATTTCACAGAATCGCTGAGGTTGGAAGGGACCTCTGGAGATCATCTAGTCCAACCCCCCTGCTCAAGCAGGGTCACCTAGAGCACATTGCACAGGATCGCGTCCAGGCGCGTTTTGAATATCTCCAGAGAAGGAGACTCCACCACCTCTCTGGGCAACCTGTTCCAGGGCTCTGTCACACTCACAGTGAAAAAGTATTTCCTCATGTTAAGATGGAAGCGTCTGTGTTTCAGTTTGTGCCCGTTGCCTCGCGTCCTGTCACTGAGCACCACTGAAAAGAGTCTGGTCCCATCCTCTCGACACCCTCCCTTCAGATACTTGTACACGTTAATAAGATCTCCTCTCAGCCTTCTCTTCTCCAAGCTAAACAGGCCCAGCTCTCTCAGCCTTTCCTCATAAGAGAGATGCTCCAGTCCCCTAATCATCTTTGTAGCCCTTCGCTGGACTTGCTCCAGTAGTGCCACATCCCTCTTGTACTGGGGAGCCCAGAACTGGACGCAGTACTCCAGATGGGGCCTCCCCAGGGCTGAGTAGAGGGGGAGAATCACCTCCCTCGACCTGCTGGCAACAAACACTCTTCCTGATGCACCCCAGGATACCATTGGCCTTCTTGGCCACAAGGGCACATTGCTGCCTCATGCTTAACTTGGTGTCCACCAGCACTCCCAGGTCCTTCTCCGCAGAGCTGCTTTCCAGCAGGTCAACCCCCAACCTGTACTGGTGCCTGGGGTTATTCCTCCCCAGGTGCAGGACCCTGCACTTGCCTTTGTTGAACTTCATGAGGTTCCTCTCTGCCCACCTCTCCAGCCTGTCCAGGTCTCTCTGAATGGCAGCACAGCCCTCTGGTGTATCAGCCACTCCTCCCAGTTTTGTATCATCAGCAAACTTGCTGAGGGTGCACTCTGTCCCTTCATCCAGGTCACTGATGAAGAAGTTGAACAAGACTGGACCCAGGACTGACCCCTGGGGGACACCACTAGCTTCAGGCCTCCATCTAGGCTCTGCACCGCTGATCACAACTCTCTGAGCTCTGCCATTCAGCCACTTCTCAATCCACCTCACTGTCCACTCATCCAGCCCACACTTCCTGAGCTTGTCTATGAGGATGTTATGGGAGACAGTGTCAAAAGCCTTGCTGAAGTCTAGGTAGACAACATCCACTGCTCTCCCCTCATCTACCCAGCCAGTCATTCCATCATAGAAGGCTATCAGATTATTATTTATTTAATATTTATATAGCATCTACTATAATGAGGCTCTAATCCTGACTGGAGCCTCTAAATGCTACTAAATAGAAAAAAAGGAATAATATGTATATTAATTTTCTTTTTACTAATCCATGGACCCAGTCATTCCACCAGAACAGCTGGCATTCTTACTTCACTAATCAGCAAAAACCCAATAGCTGATGGTTATAATGAGATCTCATGATATTAAGACACCATTAAAGTTATGAAAGTTACTATTATGGGTATGCTGTAGAATAAAACATTTCAAAAACAAATTATGAACTAAAGAAGGCTCAATAAAATCACACAATAAAGTACTTTCTGTGATACAAAAATCAAGTAATAATTATTTTACTTTGAGGCTAGGGAACACTCTGCCCTAAAGAGCACCTTAGGCATCTCAGAAGACTCCACAGCTTTTGTTATCTGTTCTTCCTTTTCCACACAGTGAGGTTATGGAAGACTTTCCACTTCAAAAATGAATTCCTTGCCTTTACTGCTGGGAAACGAATACCACGCTGCTGCAGTAACTGGGAAACACTGTGGCTTGGTACATCACCAAGCAGTCTTTAGTATGATTAACAGGGCTCTCCAATTGTTTGCTCTCTCATCCTAGAACACAAATGTCCTTTTGTGCTCTACAAGAAAAGATCATTTTTCCCAGTCATTTCTGTATTTTTATGCGCCTGTTATTCCTTCCGTTGCATAATATATAAGTGCTATTTTTTCTGAGCTGCTAAACATACTGATCAAATCACTGGGAGTTTTAAAATCAAACACATTTCTCTGCATATTTCTATCTGGTCTCTCAACGGTGTTTTTCCAGAAACCCCTTTGTACACCTATTATTCCTCACATTTTTAGTGGGAAGATTTCTCTATATAGAATTCTTTTCTTTCTGTGTTAAAAGGCATGGGAGTTAGCTGCTTTCAGTTAGTGAACAGATGGTTTCATCTTAACCTATGTTTTTTCCCCCTTCTTCCTGGCTGGTCATCAAAGACCAAGCAATGCCTTAACGGAGCATTACTGTTAATGCAACCTAAATATTTCAAGTGGAGTAAACAAGATAGCTTTGGATACTAAGCCAATACTGCTTGCCCATTTACAAAGTCAAGCTTCTCCACTGTTTCCAAAAGAGACCATATCAAGAACTGTGCTGCCCGCATGACTGCCTCTTCAGTTTTGACTGGAAATACTTACAAGCTCCAGAACCATGACATTTACATATATACAAAGAAAAACAAAAAATTAAAGTGCTGAAAGGAAAAAAAAAAGTATCTCCAGGAACAACACCTTCTTCCAAAAGGCCTCAAAAACCCTTAATAGCATAATGCCCTCTACACTAATGGCTTTCTCATCTTTCATCTAGTTGGGGCTTTCATTAAATACCAGTAATTTGTATCATGAATCAGACTGAATGAAAGGCCACTGTTTAATCATGTAACAGGGTAATTGATATGGTAACACTGTGGCAAAAAGGCAGTCACAGAAGAAAAGAAGGTAGGAAACTTCAGACAGAAAAAGAATGAACAAATAGGCAGGCTGCTTTTTTCTAGAATCAACAGAGTAAAATTTCCTGAAATCTTTCCTCCAGTGTAGAGAAAATGAACACACTTTTGCCCAATTTTAGGGCTTCAGGCTTGTGCCAAAAGGAGCCCTAAGGACAAAACTTTAAGAAAAATTAAATTATTTTTTTCCATTTTGAATTGCTCCCTCTTTGGGTTAATAGAACATTTCAGTAGATTGCTGGATGTGCCATCTACTTCCCGATGATGCAAGAACGATGATTGGGTACAGAAGATTAAAGGTCCCAGTGCTCAATGACAAGGAAGTTAGTAACACCTGAGACCTTACCCAGGATAAGCTATAAGCAGTTCAGCTTTCTGTCTCTCGGAATGCCAAAATCTTCCTTCCTGTAGAATAACTTGCTCTCTGTAACAATGGAAACATTTTGTGCTTCTAATTTTCCAGCCATTCTACTATATTTTAATTTACAATTATATTATAAAATTATACTATTTATATTGATTATATTTACAAAACAATTTCTGAGCATATATATGCCTATCACATAATTCTTGCTGAAACAGGAATACAATGAACGAAATAACAGATTTTTTTTTTTAACCTTAAATTGTAGAGTCTCTGGAGCAAGAGCAAAGCACCAGCTTTTCAAAAGATCCTTGGATATATATGAGCCTTAGAAAGGCTCCAGAGCACATGATATCTCTTTTGAAGAATAACATGTGCTTCTGAAGATAATCCTGGGGTCTTATTCCATTCGCCCCCAAGAGCACAGGTGGATGCCATGTCTAGGTTGAAGTGCTGGAGTACATATCCTGGGGCAGAACATTACACCAAAGAGAATATAGAAAAACATAATTTGCTGCCACTAGACACCTATAACCATTCAGTAACTGGGGGTTGTGACTATACCTGCTTATCCCAATAGGAAAGAATGCTGGCAAATACGGCAATTAAGTAATTTGGGGTTGATTTAAGTCATTTACGTTGTTTCCAAAGCTTTTCAGTCTAGAGATGGTGGAGGAATTACAGCCTTATTTTATAATTTTCTCAATAACTTGATTGTTCTATCTGGAGATTTCTTTTTAATCTCTTTTCCTCTTGATTATTTTCTCCAAGCTTTTTATAATTTGGATCCAGCTGTTAGCAATATTTTCTAACTTCCCCTGAAGAGTCTCCAAGCATGCCAGTTTTAAATATTGGGCTTCAAACAACTTTCAGCACTGTTTTTAAATAAAAATGGAAATATCAGACTTCTGCTTTCAAATATCTTTAAAAGTCTTGCTTTTCTTTTTAAGCTAAAGCCTTATTTTTACATGCTATCATGAAGAACTTCAAATACATATGTTATTATGCAAACTCACAGAGGGCTCAGTGTAGTAACTTACAAATGAATCTGCTGGAAAAAACTGACCACTAACATATAAAGCAGTGAAAAATGAATAGGGTTCCACTTTTTATTTAAAATGTCAAGAGCAGAACAGCTGTAAAAAAAAAAAAAAAACTCCTTTCACCCTGGATGGAAGCTTTGGCTGTAAAAAACAACCCATCTTCCTTTTTTCCTTTAACACTTTAGGCATGCATCAAACTATCTTGTTATCCAGCTTCAAACTTTCTGTAAAACTTGAGAAGAGTTGGACTGTAACATGAAACCACTGCCCATCATATTGACCAAGCACTGTCTCCATCTTCCCTCTCCTCTGAGCAAACATCTTCTCTCACATTGTCAGTTCTCTGGAGCATGTTTCTATTCTATGTTTATACAGTACCCAGACATGTTCCAATATGCTAGTATAAATAAACAGCAATACGGAAACTGCAAGGGGGTCCACTGGCTTTTTCACAGCACTGAGGATTAAATCTTGAGTGAGCTAGCATTAGTAAAACATTTGCGTCTTGTTGATGACAGGGGGGAACTTAACTACTTCTTTCTTTTAACACCAAAGGATGCATAAAGAGCAGATAAAATGTTCTGTATATAAAAAACAATCTGAAGAAACATCAGTGAGAGCATCATTCTGAACTAGAAAACTTTGTACTTTCAATGCTGTGAAGTTCAACTCATACACATAATTCTAAATTATGTAGCTAGTGTCACTAAATCAAGTGAGACTATACATAAAAATGAAGAGATAATACCTATAAACAAAGCTTTTTAGGATTGGAACTACTAACTTTGTTGAATTGTATAGCCCCTTTAATTTGCAGCATCAGCACCAACAGATTAATAACCACAATTTCCAGCTGGCTTCTCTGGCCCTTATCTAAAATCCAGCAAGTATTTTCCATGGCTGGAACAGAATCAACTGATGAAGAAGTCGCTGGAAAGTCCCCTTAGGTTCTTATGTTTTTTTTGAAGGACAGATTTTATCATAGAAATTCTGTTCAGATGACTGAATGGCATCTATTCCCTGGTCTCACCTGAGGCAGAAGCTGACTACTAATGCTCTGTGAGCCTTGCTTCATGATCATTAATTTTACACAGCACTCCTCTGAGTTCTATTCCAATTCAAAACTTTTACCAGGGAAGTTTGGGCTCAGTGAAGTAAGAATCATAGTTAATTTTAGATTATTTATATCATATCCATTGAGAAATATATTAATAGTACTAGCTTGGTTCAGTGATGTGATTTTTTTTCCAGGAACAGATTCTGTTTCATTTTGAAGAAGTTTAATAAAAATTAGACTGACACATTTATACAAGGAGTATTGAATGTCACAGCATCCCTGATTAAACATTTAGGGTGGCATGTCAAATTCTTGGCTAAGCCTAGAATCACTCCAATTTTCCAGAAGGAATTGGCACATACATAATGTCACCATTTATCACAAAGCTGCTGAGCTGCATTTTTAATGAAAATAAAATCTTTTACTGTGGTCATTCTACACTGTGTATATTTATACAGTATTTAAATAAAGACTAAATTATAAGGTGAACCTTAAATTGACAAGCTAACAAAGGTATAAGTCCTAGTGTCCTACTTAACATAAAATTTTATGTGGTAATCCTGTATAAATCAAGCTTTCAGAAATGTTAAGAAAGTTTATCATGTATAAATCCAAGAACCAATGATCAAAATACCTTTCATACATTCTTCTTTATGACTACACGTCACACAATAGTGACAGCTAGAGTAGAGGTAGTGTAATTTTTCCTATTTAACCCTTGACATCACTCATAATCTTCCAAAATTTTTCTCTCTTGGGCTGACATTTTTACATGAAGAAAATCAGAATCAGCTCTTGAAAAAAGAACATGCAAAAGTAAAAACATTTGTATTTTTTAAAAGGATCCTCATAATTTTTAAGAGCATAATCAGTGAAGCAACAGTACTTAGAGGGATGTTCTTCACTAAATCAAAATACTTCAATTGTTGGATAATGTTTGTGGTTCAAACATATTCAGGCACTTGCAGCTAAGATGTAACTTTTTCACTCTTGCCAGTTTTGGTTGTCTTCACACACAAGATAAACAAAGTAATTGGAATATTACTCAGACTCTTTATATAGGCGAAAGATTTGGTAAAGTGTTTTCATTCATCCATTTACATACACTGCCAAACAACACAAACGATCAATCTCCTTTTGAGGCAAAGAGAGAATAAAAGTATCTACAGATACAGAGGGCTGTAAAAATGTATGTTTAAAGATACATTGGAGAATGAAGTAATCTTCACTAGTACCTTTCCATAACATATGGCCAAATTTTCTCGCTTACAGCACCAGTTCCTAATGACCACTTCTATGAATAATATTTCAATTCCACTATTGTACATGAAAAATAATATGCAGCATGACTCTCCAACAATGTAAAAGTACTTGGTTTTCTTATTTGGACCTGCAGGTGCTTCTCACTCTGCCATGGTCCAGTGAAAAAATGATATTTGAATGGAAACTAAATTTGCTGAGGTCAAACTTAGATTCAACTGGTATTCTGCATGTACACTTCTGTTCATACGGTCATATTTTGACTCAAAACACAGTTACTGTTTGAATCAAGGTTATGCCACCAACTGATTAAAATTCTTTAATTTATAAAATTTATATTAACAGTGTTTTGGAAGATGGCAGTGGAGTATACAGGCATATTCACCTGCAGGCATCTCTCTGGTTCTGACGCACTCTGTCACCAAACTGTGAATTTTTCAAGCCTATTTATTCACAATTCAGTTGCATATTAGCTCAGTGTTAGTCCCACTTTACATATGACTGTATGTAGATAATCTCCTTTACACACAGCTTTCTGTCTTTAGTTTTAGTAGACTTTATGAACATTTAGAGTCATACTACTTTGCCTAGATATTGAGAATGTAAAGGGGGAGATGGGAACAATGATACACAGTTGTCGTTTGTATACTGAATGAAGCATCAGAAATGCACTTCAGGTTATTCAGTGCAAGATATCTGGATGGCAGAGAGCATCCATTGCACAGACTGGCAGATCTGGCTGCTCATGTAGAGGCAAGCCTGCTCTAACACTTCAGGGTGTATGTTCACCCCTTGTTGTGAGAAATTCCCAGGGAAGACAGCATCTCTTCATTTGCGGGAACATACTGATATTAGGACATAGGTATTACCATGAATGCAGAACAGGCATATTTATGATGATTAAACATCATGAATAAGTTCTGAACATCTCAGATTTCACTTTTGTTTTAGGAATACTTGTTTGAGCCAGTAAAAGGAGATTTGTATAACCTACAGAAGAAATTAATACTTGAAAACCATTGAAAACAACAGCAGCTCTACTGTGGACTTTACTGGGTTCCAGAGCTGATGTTTCTGTTGTTATTAATGCAGAAATTGATATCATAAGACTCTCCCATTCATTTTCCTGTATTCCCTTGTATTGTAGTCATTGCTGTTTGTCTCACCTATAAATGCAGAGTTCCAAACTGAGACTCCAGTAAGATGCATTTCTGCCACTGCTAACCATCTTGTAAGGATTTTTCAGTATCATAGTAACTCAGAATAACAATAAAAATCTCCCAGTTAGTTCAAGTGCTCTGTTCAAGCTTTCAATTCTTTCCAGACTATGGAAACACCTGCACACACTTCAGATGCATAACTTAGAAAAGCAGTCTCCATGGAGAGAGGTGTCCTTCAAAAGGGGTTTCTAGTGTTAGATGAAGTAAATATTTCTGGAGCTTGAAACCTGACTGTTTTGTGGAACACAGACAGGAGTGTGACATGCAAAATTTGTCCTATATAAAAGAAAAAAAGGTAAAATTTTCTTCTGCCTAAAATCACATTGGTGCCAGCTGTCACAGGACTTACCTGTCCTTGTGGTTAATGTTTCTTATATCTGGAAAGCTGGAGGAGTTTCAGGACAGGACTCAGGGAGCCTTATGTTTAGAGCTATCAACCAAGAAGAAAAGGAAATGAGAACAGCCAAAACCACACAAGCCTTCTGCTAAATTAAATGGGCAAACAGCTGAAATGGCAATACTGAATATCTGTAATATCTATGGAGGTGGAAGAGAAATCTTTTCCTCATTCAGGCACCATAAGCTTTTATGAATAGTACTCAGATCACCCCTTTTCCAAGAGGCTGTTACTGCAGATTAGCTTCCTCTTGACAGTAAATGCTAAATTCCTCACTGATATATTCTGTGTTAATTGTGTAATGCCATACTGTCTCTATGTTTGATTTGCAGCGCAGCACAACAGTTATAACTACCAATAGCTATATACAATAATACAGAAGCAGAAATTATCCACAGCTGTGCATTGTATAACTAGCAGAGTTACCAGATAACTCTAGTTGCACAAAGCTAGCATGAGGGTCTTGCGCTCCTCCTCCTGCCCACCAGCACGGAGGTATCCCTAATGGAAAGTGACCAGAAAGTGGTTTGGCTCAGAAGAGGAATTTGACATGCAAGGGGGAAAAGAAGTGAAATATAAATAACGCATACATATAAAACCAGTGTAAATGCAAGAAGTTCATAAGCTAGGGCTCTGCCTGGCTACACCAGTCATGGGATATTAGTATGTGCATTCCCTTGAGCTGTTGGGGTACCTCTTGGGAAATGTGACCTAAGTGCTCCATGCTCCCTATTTGTCTCTAAGGTTTTGGAAAGTAAGATGTCTGATCCTGTACCACAGTCTCCTAGCTGACTGAACTATTGCTGTACCTCTTTTAGGTCACGTCATCATGGAGCACGAAGGAAGATAGAGCCTAGTGGGGACTGAGTGATCCTATTGAAAGGGATGGAGTAAAATTCCTAAACAATGCAGAGTAACAGATAATCATGAGGCAAACCCCACAAATGTTTTAACTGAAAGTTCTGGGAGGTGTTTATACAACAACTGATTTGGATAACTGAATTTTCAAGACTAAATCTAACAGCAGTATTTAGAACTTCCTGAGAAAGGAAAACCTCAAATTTTGATACACTTTTGCAAATTTGACACTTAATGGATTAACTTCTTTTCTATCAAATTGAAAAAAGACTTTCCATTTCATAAACTTTTTAGCACCACTCTCCAAGAACACTGAATCCTCCACTGATAAAACTAAAAAGACTTTTATCAGCTATTTCATTCTGATTGTAATTTCCCTCCACACAATTTTACCTTACAGTATGTATAGACTGTTACAGAGGAATGAGGCTCTCTAGTGCAGTATACCAGAAAAAGAACTGAGGGTTAATGCAATTGTTCTACCACATAAAGGTTTTCAGTAATTTATCCACCAAAATTAGGAAGCATGTTTAATTACATTGTTGTACAGCTGCTGCAAGTACATTTTATCCATCAGGGATGATTCCATATGCACAATGATTGCCTACTAAAGTTAAATACTGTAAAAATGAAAATAATTTATAGCAGAAAGTTCTTGAATTTTCATTTTCTCTTTTAAACAGCCTGCTGTAGAAAAAAAAACAAAATTTATGCTATGAAAATGGAATGATTCATTTCTTAGCATAATTAATTCAGTTTACCCTGGCATGAACGTTGAAGCTGTGGAGAGCACACCATATCTAGGATTAGTAGGTTCAAAAATGAAGATGGGAGAGAGTTAATTTATTAGATCTCTCTTCCTTCCTTTAATACCTATTTTGGTAGGAAGCATCATTTAGGGTTTGCTTCAGATCAAGGCTTTTTGCCCTTAGTCTTCATTACTGATGAAAATCTAAGGGGCCAACACCATATTCATTTAATACACTGTAGAGTAACTCATGATTGAAAGAATGAAGTAGAAGTAAAACAAAGAAAACCTCACTACTAAAAAGGGATATTATTAATTTCTTTGTCTTTTTTTGGCAGCTGATGTGCTTATGTTTTGTAAATAATTACATCTGAAACAGCTGAAGCTATAAAATTAATGTAGCAGGTCAGGAAAAACAACCAGAACAGGGTCAGAGAATCTGAACATGTGTCACCAGTTTAGTCAGTCTTATGTCACACCACTTAATCTTCAGTTTGGCATGCTATCTCATCAGTACCACTACTAATAAAATATAACATCATTCTCTACATGCTTTCAGAGGCTTTTTGCTGCAGAAATACAAGAACTGAAAGTTTGGGGAATACAAGGAGTAAGGCGTTTTCTTGAAGTAAGTGTTTTTAGGATGACTTTTAGTAAGAAGATATAATAGAGTCACTACTCAGGTCACAGGGAACAGGAAGAGTAGCTATGAAAAACATACCAGTAATGGAAAGAAAGGAGAAAAAGGACAAGCAGTAGATATTAGTTTAGATATGTGAGGCAAGATCCTTTATTTGAAAATGTGGCAAAGGGCTCGAATTTGCTGCAGCATGAGATACGAAGGCAAAGAAAATAATTGAACAGGAAGAGATAAAGTGTAGGAGAAGAAGGCATTTCATGTATTCAGATTTTAGCTAGAAAGGAAGAAGGGACAAAATTTCCACAAGGATATGAATATAGAGAAGGAAAGGATGGATTTGGAGGATCAAATGGAAAGACAGTTTACTGAGTGATTAGCTGTAAAAAAGAAAAGAAAGAGAGAAGTCAAGAATGACGCTGAGTGGATTAGCCAGAGAGGAAAATGCTGAAGCACATGCATAAAAAATGCTAGTCATTGATATACTCCTATTCTACGCCTTTTGTCATCTTTCACACACAAAATCAGGACTGCGCCTGTGTTACTTACAAACTCAGCAAAAACACTACCTTTGATTTCTTGCATTTGCACCAACATGTATTGAAAAAGGTACTCTCCACACTGTCTTTAAAGCAGTTTAGAAAACAAACAACATTTTCTATAATAGCAACTAAAGACTGATGTTTGCAATAAGATTTTTATGGAATGATCTCCATTTCACTAGCACAAAAAAGTTACTGAATAAAGAAATAAACATATTTCTCCAAACTTACGGAATATGTATCTACAAACCTCAGAGCCATATATAAATACTTCTTCAGCAGTCTTGTCTCGTATCTCTCTCTGTGATGCATTGATTTTGCGTGGTATCTGTTACCCCATCTTAAACCTAATACAGAATGACAGGAAAATGTCATCCCTTCCTAAAGGTCAAATATCTAAACTCAAAGGGAGATTGTTCAAGATGGTGATTAAAACAGACAAAAAAAACATTATTTGTTAATAGCTGGCAGCTAAACTCTGTAAAGAAAACTCGGTCAAATGTAGAAGGAGTTTCAGTAGATACCAAAAAAAAAGAGAAATAATTTCATTAACATAACTACACAAACCAAATTTCTTTTGTACACGAAACTATAAGCCCATTTACTTGTAAAATGATTGACACATTTTGGAGATTTAGGACTGTTTCTGACTAAATGACTCCTTTTTGCTGAGTAGTTTTCACTGTATACTTTTCCAGGTTTTTGTTGTTAAATTATGAAATTCATGTACTTCTTTTTGTAACTAATCATTAAGAAAGACATAAAAGTAGAGAGTGTTCCTAACATCCAATTAATGGAATTTGGTTGGATTAATGTGTCACTAAATGTGCTTTTCCTTCAAGCAAGACAGAAATATTAACACTGTATTTTCCAAACAGTTTTCATTTACATTTCCACTGAAGCACCCCAGTTCTCTCAAGAGATGCATGACTACTCATGACATTAAGTTCTGTACAAGATTCAGCAGAAAATAAATACAACTTTGAACATTCAAGTAAGATTGAAGTGATATATATATATACATCTACAGTGTACTGTATACAGTAATCAGTTCCAGCCCAAGTTTCCCCTTCTGAACTAATATGTTAAGATTACTTCTTCATAAGATGTCTGAAACAGGATTCTCTCATTCACACATGTGGAAACTGATAGTGAACCCCTGCAAAATACAGTCTCTATACACCAACGAATAGAGACTGACCAAAACCCAGCTAGCCTGTTTTACCTTCTTGACTATTTATTCACATTCTGTCAGATCTTCAAACATGCAAACGAAAAAGAGAATGAACACGCTTTCTTGAGAGAGTACAATTTCCACCAGTATATTACACAGCATTTGTGATTTCACTAGTTTTAAAAAATGAGGAGAGAATTAATTCTCATTTTAAATGAACATGAATAAGTACAAGTGAAGCACTACAGATATTCTCTTTGCTTCAGTACTCATGTTTCCGTTCTTCACTGTTCAATATCATTTCGTATTTTCTAGTTTTTGGCTGTCCAAGGAAAGTCCTGAGGACCCTTATAGCACTTTAGAGCATTACTTTAAATAAGCATAGCAAGATCTTTCTCAAAAGGTCTAAGTTTCCCAGTTTTCCAAAACAGTCTGTTCTCTTACGCAGATAATGGGATAATGGGTAAATTTCTACTATTTAGCTTTAGGCAAGTAAGAAAGGAAGCCAGTGAGTTTGCTTGGTATTTCCCTGCAAATACCAAAGGAAGACAGTATTATGAGTAATGCAAAGACTCCAAGCTACTACTTCTAAGGAGCCTGAACTAGTCTCCATGGCTATTTACTGCGCAAAAGAAAAGATTTGTTAAACAGATAATGATACATAGTAGAATTTAACAATGAATAATAAACTTTCCTTGGATTATTTTGAACATTTTATAAAAGAATATAAACACTTATTAAATTTTGGAGATTAAATAAAAAGAAAAACTTATCCTTCTCTATTAAGTTCTAAGAGATTTATTTATCAGGATATGAAAAAATAGCAATAGATTATGAAAGAGTCTTCCAAAAGCACGTTTTGAACCCTTAAAATACAAGTTCTTAAAAACTGGCTTACTGTAGTCATCAAAGTACTATGTATATTCCTAGCTGCATCTTCTTCCTGGAAGCTAAACCTATAAGCATGCCTGATCGTTTACTAGGTATTTCCATAACACTGTGTGGCCTATCAGTTTGTTATATACTTCTTCACCTTTAAATTAAACCAGCTTTATTTGGTGCTATGAAAGCCTCCTAACTTTTTTCAACATGTCTTTGCATGAAAGAATAACGAAGTTAAGAATTTTTCTGTCTGGTTAGTTACAAGCAGCTACTAAATAGTGACAGCTGTCTTCCTGAACTCTGAAATCAAAACCAGAAACATTTGTGTTCATTTTGGTGTATATCCATATATAGAAGTGCAAGCATATAGGCACTGATGTATGTATATATACATACATATCCATATACATGTGCAAACATGCACACACACACACGTCTTCACTCAAAGGATCAGTAGAGAACTTAATTGAACAAATCAAAGTTCCAAATAAATGTATTCAAAAGTTCAGCATTTGCCAGATGGGGCCCCCAACAACCCATCTGGTGAGACAGGTTTAAGGAAAGCTTGACTAGCCAACTGCCCTAACAGTATTACAGAAGCTGCATTGAAGAACTGAAATGATGGACAAGGAGGTTTGGAATAAAAAGAAACAACTACAAAATATCATTTCAGCAGTGCTCTTTCTGACTCTATCCTATACAGAATGAAAAATATCTGTTCTGATAAGAAATTCTGTAAAACATATTTTGTGGCTTCATTACATGCTTTGTTCAAAGCCCATTTACAACCAGTGGTAGGATTTCAGTTCAATTCAGGGGTTTCCAAGCACAATGTATTTGCTGAAAAAGGACAGATACAAAAGCCTAACTGTCATTAAATACCAGAAGTGAGAGTGTGAGTGGCACCTTTGATGCTTCCTAATATTTATTTATTTTAAGGCAATGTTTATCACTATAATTTTGACAAAACAGAAAAACTCAGGCTGAAATGTTCCATGTTAGATGACCTTGATTTATTTTGTCTTGATTTTAGCAAAAACAGCTTAAAGAAAGTGTGTTGTTCCTTAATATTAAAAGAAATTCTTACCAGTTATTAACTGAAAAGCTATAGAAATTCTGTGCTTTCAAGCAGGCAACTAAAATATAGCAAGGAATGTTCTTACAGGAAGCATGTGCTACAGTCCTGCCTGTGGAAGTCTGCCCAAATTATCTGCATTTAAAAATACAGTCATCATATGCTTAGAAAAGACAGCTTTACAGTAAATAATAAATTTCATTTGCACTGACCATACTCCAGATTGAGGCCAGCAAGGATTTTCTTGGCAGCATCTGAGGACCATGCAAGATCCAAGTCTGCTCATTGACACTGATAATAGGAGCCTGGATCCTTCTCAGTCTCAGTTCTTCCTTCTTCCTTCCTGCCCCAACCCCAACTTCCCTAGAATAAACCTGGGGATTACAGCAACAATAGCAAAATAGACTCATAATTAAAGCAGCTGAATGATAGCCCAAAGAACTAAACCATATTCTCTCTTTAGCTATTGAATTTCTATGTACTAATGAGCAAGACATTTAAAACAGACTTTTCATGGATGACCATTAAATAAGAACACAATTAGCGATTGCCTGATTTCTTACCTATGACCCCGATATGCAGACAATACTGAATATTAACATTCACAACAGAAGTCAACAGGAACTTTACTTTAAACTGCTGTACCAGTGGGCTATACATAATGCTAGACAGTCTGGAAAGCAAGTCCTGGGTAGCTCAGATTGTCAACCAACGGTATTTTGACCTTAATGTCCATGTATGTCAGCTCTCTATCCTGATAATGTCACCTCCTCACCTCACAAGGCAATCTGAAAATAAGTATTTGTGAAACAAATAAAGAAGGGATGTTTGACATAGAAAAAAACATGAAAAGACATTAAAAATTCTGGAGTCGGAGGAGAGTTTGAACAGAATGCAGTAAATATGATCAAGATCAGTTCCTGAACAGCTTGAACAGCATTGTTATCTAGACAATGAATACTCTACTGTTCAATAAAGAGTCAGAGGGCCTACAGGTGAGGAGAAAAAAGCAATCATGTAACTAATGGTTCTAATCATAATGCATATGTGCAAGACTAACATTGCAGAGTAACTCTAATTTCTGAATTTTCTGACTTTAGGCTGGTTTTGAAAGTTTAAAAATATTCTTTTACTGTAGATCATGTGTCACCAACTGAAGATACACCATTATGAATGCTCTTAAGAGTAGTTTTAGCTAACAAATATATTACTATTTTACCCAGTACTTTTTCTCCATTATACCCCTTAACACTACTGCTATCTGCTGAAATACTACTATAACATGTTATGTAGAACACTACAACACTGAGCAGTTGTTTGGCCTGTGATGCTAATCTTGTGTGCAGAGTTATGGACTTAAGTATCTTCTTTGCAATTGTCTGAGACTGCAAGGAAATACGCTGGATCAGGTGGTCCTCTCCAGTTGTATGTCCTCTGCCTTTTATTAACTTTACAAGGAATTTGCATTACCTGTGAGAGGGACAGACATTTTTTTATATACATCTTACAGTGTGCTAAAACTTAGCATACAAGGGAGGGTGGCTGGTACTCCAGGCCACATTGGGTTCAACAGCTGAATCCTCATATAACTCAAACACTGATCTTTTATTCTCTTAGTCTCATCTCCATGACTACTTCCAGTGAAATCATCAAGGTTTGTATTTTTTGATGGTACAGAATCTAATTACAGTCACTGGACATGTGCTGGCTTATTAAAAGAGATGATATAATGTACATGGAAAAGTATAAAAAGGCAAAAAGGAATTCCCAGGTTCACCTGTTGAATTCAGCTCCATTATAAACCTTTGAACCTCTTCAGAAAATGCAAAAAAAATACCCTTCTTCTAGAATTTTTCTTCTAGAAGAATTTCATTCTTCTAGTTGCTCTCCAGAGCATAATAGCTGGAAGATCTTTGATCTCTATTTAACTGATGCTTAGTCATCCATATTTTAACAGAGTATAAATGACTGATGCATTAATTAAATATGGGAATTCTATCTGTTAAGCTAATATTGCATATTGTTATGGTTGTTAGAAGTTAAATATTCAACAGATTCAATATGTTACTTAAAATGACATTTTCATTCCTGCAGTAAGGAAAGTGAATTAAATATATTGTGTTCCTCTGTAATAATATTGCTCATCATCTAAATCTCAGCTCAGAGATTTGTGCTTAAAGTTGGTGCATACCTGTCACTACAAATAGCTTTGCTTGTCTTCAAAAGGAAGACAGGTTATCTTAGCTTTATTTCTCATGTTGCTCATAATTGCCATCCTGATACCCAAAGATTCCTTTCTTCAAGGAGGTGGGAAATGCAGACTGCCATTAAACATTATTTCATGATTCAGTATTACTGAGATAGCAATAAAGTTATCTGCTACTCTTTAGCTGGCCACTTTTGGAACTGCAAGAATATGAGTAGATTTTCCTGGAATCATCCCTCCTGTTCACTGCTTTGAACTTAAAGACTCTTCAGATTCAACATGAAGTTTTGTTAACACTGCCAATTTTTGCCCATTCTTGTTACTAAAGTCATTAACTTTTAATTTTCCAGGACTTTTGAGAGAGAAGATGAAATTAAATATAAATCATCAAGGAAACCTCAAATTACTTGAAGTAAATACAATTTTGCATTTCACAGGAAAGTTTAAGAAGCATTCCATTAAGACAGATCATAGCATTTCTGTGATGTGTGCAAACCGCAACTCTTTATTCATACTGTGAACTTGCTTCAAAAACTGATATATAACTTTAAAATACAGAGTTGACAAACCTGCAAGTCAAAATTAATCAGATTATTAGTTCAGAAACCCAAAGGAGAGCTTAATTAGATATGAATTATCTACTAATTACTAGTATCTCTAATGTACATTTGTTTGGACACCTATTACTACGAGTCCTTATCATTGTTCTAACTTTACAGCTAAATTCAGGAACACAAAAAATACATCCCATTTGAGTCTCATGTTGGCTTTCAGCCATTCCCATACTATATTCAACGCTTAGCTGTTAATGTGAATGCCTGCAGAGCTATATTCTTTGTCAACATCAGCTGGCAAACTTACAGCAGTTACAATTCTTGTTTTAAAATACATTTAAGTTGAACAAATTTGACCCTGTGTCTTTAGATGTCCTGTGATCTCAGGTGCTCACTCCTGTACCTGATTATTTTGGCTAATATCACTGCCTTTTCATTCCGGCACCAGACAAAAAGCTTGAATCTTTTTCTGTGTCTAGGCATTATGTTCCCGGGTATGGTGAAGTTTCATCCTCCATTCCGCTTTTCACCAACACTTATCTGTCTGACATAAAATCTAACTTTAAACATAGAAAAATACTGTCAAATTTCAACACAGGGCACATGAATATAAAAATATGGAAGATGCACAGTAGCTTTTGTATAATCAACGAATACATTTCTCCTTGCTGGGCTCTGAGTTTACCTTATCCAGAATCTAAATATCTCAGAAGAAGAAAGAACTCCTAAGTTATTCTTCTAGGAGAAGGAAGTAATACATGTAAGCAAGGTATTCAGATAAAAAATTACATGGTAGTTAGGAATCCACACCTGTGTTTATGGTATATATCTAAATGAATGTCAGATTTTCAGTAGGTAGTGGACTCAGAATTGCTATGTGGGGAGAATATGCTGGTGCTACTTACCATCACATACACTTACACCACATACAGATTTGTGAACTAAACTGAGTGTTTGAACACATTCACCACACTTTTTTTTTTTCCTATAGGTACAAAGAAATAACCTTCAATCTCCTCCACAAAAGAAATATTTAAGAATAAACAAGCATCTGCCAAAGATAGTCTAGATAAATTTGTATTTTGCCACTATAGTAGGTAGGCCTAAAGGACCTTTCAGGGTCTCTAGAAACAATCAATTTTTCTGTTTCTGATTTTACATATACCTTAGACTGAATTCTTAGCGTCTTTTTCGTCTTCAGGACAGTTGCTGTATTGTAATGACGTGATCACCTCAAAAACAATATGTGAATGGAACACATCTTATAGTGCGGGTAGCACCGCGGATAAGCACACCAAAAACACATTTTAGAACTATGACTTATATTCCACTGCATGGAAAATCAAAAGAAAAACTAAGGTTGAAAAGAGAAAAATAGGATAGTTTGCCTTAACCTTAGATGAGATGTTATGGAAAAATAATCAAGCTGGAACTTACTTGAACTTTTCTGTCTAAATCAATACAGGAGTACTCTGCCTTTGCAGTGATAAGACAGGAAGATTCATTCCTTCTGTTGGGCTCAAGGCAGAAGTCACAGGTTGAAATGTAATCAAAAATTATCTCCTAGCTTTTTTTTTCCTCCCTGAGATGAAGCTTCAGTCAATGGTCTCAGAGCTTCAGATTATCTATCAAACTGAGAAAAGCTGTCTCAAGCAGCAAGGACCTGTAATCAAATATTGACAGATGAGATCTTCTGGGTGATAAAAATAGATTTAAAATCCAAAGTGACATTTTTTGATGAGAATCATAGCCTAACTGTTAAAGTCATGATGTAAGATATATGATAGAGTCTAAGACCTGGGATCTATTTATTACCTTTCCTAAATATAATGAATATGAATTTCCTATTTAAAAACAAGGTCAAACCTCCACAAATTAGCCTAACTAGCTTCATATTTTACTCCAGATTGATAAAAAGACATCTGTTCATGACATAAACCACTTCTGCTTGATTTGAAAAAGTTACAAGCTTGAAAAATATATAGAGAGAATTGGAAATACTGATAGAAATGGTCAGATTCTACAACATTCAACTACTATACCTTTCTAAGTGAACCCATAGTAACAGTATAGCATTTAGCAGCTCACTTAAAGATTACTATGACAAGAAAATATCAATCAACTTCAAAACTCCATTAAAACTTCACTTAAATTAATGCAATAAATCCATAGTTCATAGTAGTATTTTAGGTAGCAGAGAAGAAACCACAACTAACCAAACAGAAAAAAACCCCACCATCAATTAACCGCCAAAACTTCAATAAAAATGAAGAGAGTCCTGTTCAGTCAGAAATAAATAGCTTTAATATAAATACAACTTGAAAAGAAGGGCACTCAAGTTAGGGGTCATATCATAAGTTTACTAATGGATGCTATTGGCAGAGGAAAAGAAAGAAGCATGTTTTCAAACAGAACTTCCTGCGTAACTTCTATATTGAGTGCTTTAAATTAATATAAAAATGTTAGCCTTAACTAATGCTGACCTTGATGCTGCTTTGTTTTAACAGTGTTTAAGCCTACATCAACCTGTTACTGCTAATGCATCATTGTCTAATGAGCTTCTTATAATAATGGTTTTCAGAACCAATACATTTTTTCCTACGAATAAGTTAAATAAATGGGACTCAATATTGGTCTCAATGTATATGACTATCTGATAGATAAAGAAAATACCACATATTCCTGTTTTAAACAGAGTTTGTTTTTTCACCTTAAGCCCTGCTAGACCACTGTTTTTTTAAGCATGACTACAGGAAACTGTAAAGAGTAAACAATACATTTTCAGACATATATCAAACACCATTTCTAAAAGTTATGCTATGAAAAGTAAAGGCATTCATAAAAAAAAAAAGACTGTTATTGAAAAACAGACACTACCCACCAAGCACTACCATAAAAAGATACCTAAAGAAAAACACTGATTTTCCTTATAGTATGCGTAAGTAACAAAAATACTCTGTCATGCATTCTGCATTTGCTCTCTAAGAAGTGCTTAGAATGATTATTCACTTCTGAAAGTGAAGAGTTGACACACAGCTAAGCTGACAGGTTTTTTTATTTCTGTGTAGTTACTAAATGAATACTATGGCATAACATTTTTTTCTTCATAATACACCTCCGAGTTACACAGTTCTTTTTTGAGAGTATGTTTAATACAAGACTTTGTTTTTCCTGTATTGCTGTACTGTCATCTACTTCAAAACAGGCATTTTTGTGAAGGAAATTCACTGTAAAGGACATTATGAAGCATACATCTTTCGCATAAAATACTCTGAAAAAAAAATACTGAGAAAAAGTGAGACTACGAGTAAAATAGATTATATGGACCAGTACTAAGGAAATACCAGAAGTAGTGAAGTCATTTTCTTGAAGTATTTAAGAATTTCATACAAAGAGCAGACTGAGTTCTCTAGGTGACTTTCCAGTCATGTTGGAAACCTCTCTTTGTATAACTGCTATGAATCAGGTATCAAAGACAAGGATTTCAAGTCTCCCTAATATCTCTGGTGAGTGTTATAACCAATAGGCTTAGGTGGGAATCTGAGTTAGCTGGCAGAAAGTTAATTTTTTTCTAGATGGAACTGTAGCCTTTTGTGCATGTGATATATGCAGAAATGGCAAAATCACTGGGAAAAGGAGAAATGGCAAATTTAATAAGGTTTTCAAATATAATTACAGTGTCTGTCCTTCTGCCTATTTCTGCCTAGCAACTTTTTTGGCCATGTTTAACCCAACAGAGCAAGAAAAAGCCTAACATTATGAAGCGGCTACTACTTTTGTATAGCATTTTATGAAAACCATTGGCTGGGTAGGAAGAAATTTGCTCTTCACTGTGGGAAAAGACAAACACTCTGCCACTATTATCCTCTGCTGGGCAGACCAGTGATCAGACAGTCAGCAAGTGTACACACAGACTGACTAAAGCAGGTATGTCGGGTCCTAGGAGGAAGAGGAAGCAATGTTGGGCTGTCTTTCTAGAGAAGCAGGCTTCAGGCTTCAGTAGCTTCGATGCTTATTGAATAGTTTGTTAATTTAACTGAACCTGCCAGCTTTTAAGGCCAACTAACATGGTATTTATGACACAAAGCTTCTTCATCATGAAACATATATCCAGTCCTGCACTGGACATTATTAACCTAATTACAATGTAATAAATAGGTGCAACTTTCAAGTATTATTACTAATAGGAACAACACAACCCTTCTCATTAAAACTTTAGTGTAATAAGTGCTTCATGTTCAGTTTGTTACCTGGACAAACTTTTTCTTAACTCATGAATTTTGCATTCAAGTGCTCTTATAGCTGTGACTATTTTATGCAGAATAGCTTACCAACTGTATCAGACTGTATCTTACTAGTGTATCACACTCTGAGAGAGCATCCCCAGCTGGTCAAGGGAGGTGACCGGTGAGGCCACATCTGGAGTGCTGTGTCCAATTCTGTGCCTCGCAGTACAAGAGACACATGGCCATACCAGAGCGAGTCCAGCGAAGGGCCATGAATATGATTAAGAGTTCTGAGCACCTCTTGTACAAGGAAAGGCTGAGAGAAGTGGGACTGTTCAGTCTGGAGAAGAGATGAGAAAGCTCAGGGGGATCTAATCAATGGGCATAAATACCTGATTGGGGAGGGGGGGGTAAAGAAGACTGTACCGGACCCTTCTCAGTGGTGCCCACTGAAAGGCCAAGAGGCAATGGGCGCAAATTGCAATAGAGGAAATTCTGTTAAAACATATGAAAAAAACATTTTCATTGTATGGGAGTTCAAAAACTCAAACAGGTTGCCAACAGAGGTTGTACAGTCTTCACCCTTGGAGGCGGAGCCTCAAAACCTGACTGGACAAGGTCCAAAGTAAAGTGATCTAGCTGACTCTGCTTTGAGCAGACAAGTTGGACTAGATGATCTCCAGAGGTCCACTTCAACCTCAACTGTTCTATGATTTTGTGAACATGTAATAAAGATGTAGTATTAGAGAGTGCACAGCTCTAGGTTTTCAACTATTCATAAAATACAGCCTTGCAGCTTGGAGCAGAAGTTGGAAAAAAACGCAAGACTTGCTGCTATAAATTGCTGCTTCTCTATTAAAATCTATAAATTTATGTTGAATTACACTAGCTGACAAGTTAGCCAGCTTATTTCTGACTCACAAACAACTTCAGCCATGACCCGGAGATGTTTCTGATTTAAAGACAGGAGCCTCCTTTCTTGAATAGCTCACAAAAATATATTAGTGTTTTTAGATTTTGTATGGTTCATGTAGTTTTTGATTGCTACTATGCTGTTCAATATAGCAGGCAAACAGGCAAGTTGAAGTTTATCTTGAACCCTGTGAGATCAAATGGTCATACAGGGAGATCTCAATTCTTCCTCTGGGAAAGGATCTTAGACTGTAACCTTAAACAGAGGGACCTTGTAGTTGGAAAATGAAAAAAAAAAAAAAAATTCAGGCTGAAAAATACAAAAACGCTGAAAAAAATTCCAGGCAGTCAGTCAATAGTGAAAATACACAAAGTCTTTGAATAGATTTCCGTAAGCTGAACAGGGAAACTCTTCATTATGTTAAAAAAATCTTGTATACATTTTTGTCTTGGTATTTGCATATTAGTCAAAGCTCCCAAAAAGAGGATTTTCAGGACTTGAACTCAGTCTTATCTGCATCAGACCAAAGACTAGTGGGAGTCTAGAGCAGGCCCACTAAGATTGGGAGAATTCAGGGATTCAACCCTGAATGCAGTCAGTTATCTCAGTGACTTCAAAAGAACAGAAACCCATGGAATAGCTACCGGCAGCTACCAAGATTCTGATTTTTTATTTTTTTTTTAAACACTGTCCAGGCAAAGAAAGATCATCTAGGACCTGGAGAACATGGATTATTTAACTTCTTAAAAACATAGGATACTTTATGAAAAGGCTAAGAACTATATACTTGTTCCCACATCGGCTTTTGGCCTCCTGAAGACCACAACAGCTATCACAGCTCATAAAACCTGTTGTAGTGTGGGAATCAAAGAGAGAAGGAGAAGAAAGATGCCAAGATATCATTTTTGCACAGTTGCATCACATATCTGAGCAGAGTGTTTCAGCACAGGAAACATCCTCCCCAGCAGGATGATGACAAGCAATCATTGAATAATGTCAGTCAAGGCTAACATGAAGTGGCATGTCAGAAAAACAGTGAGTGCTGAAGAAAGAGGGTAGTTTCTGCCTGGAATGAAGATGTGGTCAACTGAGGGGTGCCAGAGAGCCTGAATAGCGTAATAATTGGAGGATATATGCTAGACATGCAATAACAGCAATCTGCTAGAAGTTATATGATGTAATGTACAGCCCACAATATCTTGCTTGCTATTTGATGTACATCTCAAATACAAGTACCCTGGGGAACTAATTGTTCCACAGACTTTATCAGTACTGCTGGAAGACAAGAGAGTAACAAAATGGAGTTTCAGAGGAAGGTCAACGGAAGAGAAAACTGCACTCTTGAGTTAGTGGGACAAAAGTCAATGCAGATCAGTATTTTGAGATCATACTTATTTAGCTAGTACTGAGGCTAAAATCCAGCTATCTTTCAGTACAACTATTATAAAAGGTTTTGTTCTTATAGGCTGAATGTACTATCAAACATATGTATGAAAACTTCAAGCGGCATTGTATCATGGGTTGATGTGTTTATGTTGAAATATTTTCAAAGCACTGTAGAAATCTATGGTTTCTTTCAGGAGGAAATTTCATTAAAAAGTACAAGGTAGTACTTTTTTTGCTTTGTCCTGTGACAATCTCAAGACTCAACATTGCACCTTAAGTTTTAAAATCCATGAATACAGTAGAGATTTTAATCTGTCAGAACAGGAACATAATGAAAAACAAATCCAATACACATAAGAAAATTCAATAGCAGACTCTTTTTGTCTTTAAAGTTTTAAAACAGCATGTAAAATTAACGCCTACATTTTGATGCAAATACAATGATGTGCTAACTCACACTCAGTATCTGTTCACCTAGGATAGGATAGAATAAATTTGACCTTTTCTGTTATATTAAGAAAAATGTTCTGCACATTGCGCAGGCAATCAACAGTTTACCTTTACGAGCAACTACCACATAGTTAAAAGAAATTATAAATATAAAAATTGTGGTCACAACTATATAAGCACAGTAATTAAAATGTAAGGTTCTTTCACTTACAAAAAAGATCAAAAAAGGATAATGAAAAGCATCTGAGCTAAACTGAAGATAACAACAATACTAAATTAGTATCCTATTATGGGGCAGTATCAGCATTGAATGGTCCTCAGGAAGAATTTATTATCCTCTCCTGCCCTCTTGTATCACCAACAGGAAATATTATCAAGAAGAAGAAAGCTTTCCAACACAGATGCAGAGGATGATTCCCTGTATTTTTACTATTACTCTTCAAGAAGAAATTCTTTTAAGAGTCTCGGAATAATTCTGGCAAGGCATGACTTGCAATTCAGTGCATGCCCAAAATTTAACTAAAGAATTTGGCCCCGATGTCTCCCTTTAAATACTCATCAAGATGTCATCTGCTTTGCCTGTTCATAGGCCTTGCTGCTAGAAGACCACCATGCTCCATATAATGATAAAATACCAATGAATTAAGTCTCACAGCATCCATTTTAAGCAGAAAAAACACATCTAGTGTATAGATGAAGAATTTGATGAGTTCACCAAAGTCAAATCAAGGAAGTCAGCTGTAGAACTGCAATTGAATTCAAGATGAATCTTAAGCAACAATAAAACTCACTTTAAATTGAGATGAACCAAATTTTGCTTCAGTCTCCAGATTCACAATGCTGGGCATTAAATTCTAGCTATAATGTTTTGAACTAAACACTATGTTTTTTACATGGATTGTTGTTTGGCAACTAACTTTATAAAATATTTTCACTGCTCAGCTTGAGAAATAAACCAGCAACTGTACAGGAATTAAGAGAGAAAATTAGCAACACAGGGGTTAAATTAAACCACTCTGATTCCAATCAGAGCAATTCCACAGTGTGGTTGCTCAGACAACTGCATCCATTGCACAGAGATTTATTTCACTATATTTCATCTGCCTCACACCCAGACTTATTCTGTGTTTTTTCCACTGTGTAAGCTAGTTAGAATAAGAGCATGTGAGGCAGAGACCTTTCACTCGGATTAATTTTTTCTATCTGAGGTTCAAAGGACTAATGTTAATGAAACAAATGTTTTAAAAATTTCTGAACTCACTAAATTATGTCTTTTGTAAGTCTTTTTCATCCAGCCAAGAAATGCACTGACTTGCACACTTCTATTATGCATACATTCTGTAAATCTCTCCCTCATTTGCCCTTATATTAGCCAGTCTACAACCAGTAAAGAAATAAAGATCAAGTCAGGATGGAAAGGGGGGGGGGTATTAAATTTCATTTAATTTAAAACACGCACTGTAAACCTACATGTATTTTTTCTTGTATGAACATCCGGATGGATATATAGTGAAAATTGTTCTAATTATTTTAATATATGTATTCTGATAAAGATTCTCTCTAAGCATCCATAGGTTATCTCCTCTTCAATATCTTTTCCAGATGTTTACCACTATGCATACACTTAATGGAAGTGACACAGATAATTGCCTTATTTTCTTTCAAGCTTTCTTTCTTATTCATACCAATTATCCCCAAAGCTTTTGGTTTATCAGTAGATACCTTGTCCTGACTCTCTCTACAACACAATGAACTGTCAAATAAACTGCATATTTACTACTTCATGATCTTACTGCTGTTATTCTGTGGTTTCAGTTTTGTTAGTTCTTTTTTTCAGGCATCATGTTTACATTCTAAGATACAGCATTCATAAAAGGCGACATTATCTAAGCAGGAATGCGTTCCATCTTCACCTGAAAAGTGTATATGTATTTCTGTTATACACAGCCAAAATCTGAAGGCATTTCTATCACTGACTTCAAGTCACTCAAACAGTTTCGATGTTTTACTCAAAAATTGTTTTTATTAGGAGATACTAGCAATCACAGTTCTCAGGTACTATTTTCTGTTTCTTCCCAAGCTATATATGTTATCCATTTATTTATGTACATTTACTAAGGCTTGTATCTCCAGGTAAATACTAACAATGAAAATTCCTCGACTGCACAGAAACTGTTCATACACTGAGTATGAATTAGATTTTACATAGAAGTTTTGTAAAGTTTTAAGTTTGTAAGGAAGTTTGTAAGATTTTTTCACAGTTGTGAAAGCTACTTAGTGATAACCCCACATAGGCAGGCTTATTTAGTTCTAAAAGAGCTTTGTTTTCACTATCTCCCAGCCCCACTTCATTATTAGACCAAGTGGACGAATATGCTCCAATGTTTTGTTATACAGAAACATCTACTTGTGCGATACACATTGGGTTTCCATTGCAGAGCTAATCCGGGTGATTGATAGCCAAGTTTGAGCACCTGTACTCATATCAGATAACTAGCCATTGCTTAATGACATTGTCTGAATCCCACCGGTGGGTTTCACCCTGAAGGCAGTACTTGGACACTCTCCTGTACTCCTCTTTAAATAACTGAGCAAACTAAAACCCAGCACCTTTGGGGGGATGATAAGGTTGGGGTGAGTTATAACTCAAGTAAAGAGCCCAGTTAATTGTGCAGTGAAAACATGCCACTAAGTACTAATATTAATTTCAAAATCACTTCCAAACACTTGCTGAATTTTCCTCACTGCAGCTAAAGAAATTGAAGCTGTTCTAACTTGAGATACTGACAGATGGCAAAGAGTGGAGCATACAAACAGAAGTATGTTTTCGTCTTTCTTTTAAAAACAAATAAAACAACATTTTCACACCTTCATGTCTTAACTTGCATTCAAAAAAATTGATTAATTTGTCATTTTAAATTGACACAGATAAATAGTGCAAAAGATTGCAAGGACATTTATTTAATGAAAAAATAGGCTTATTTCATAAACCAGTCTTCATTCACCTTAAGTCAATTAAGAATAATTTAAATTGGTGCATGTCCTGTATTTATACAAGGCCCTAGATGCTCTTAAGGTATTCCTTAAGGTTCTGAAAAACTCCTTACAACCTCTGAGTGTGACATATTACTGCCATAACTCTTGGCCATATTATCTCAAGAACTGTTAAGCAAAGCACTCCATTTACTTTGAAGAAATGACCTGTTAAGGAAAAATAATGGTGCCATATGACTGATGACCACACTCTTCAAGAGGACTTGAAAATACTTTTTTATTTATTCTTGTTGGACAACACAAACACTTTTAATATCTTTGGTGGTAGTCTAGCAGTTTTTGCTACACAAAGATATTTCTTGCTTCACCTTAGTAGAAAACTCATTTGCGGGCAACAATAAAACCAGTCTTTCTTCTGAACTTCTGAATGGTGAAACAGGCATGTTTTAAACTTTCACAAGTTAACAGAGCTCTGAAGTTACATTTTTCATGTTATAAGCAAAGCTATACAATGGTGCTATACTCTATGAGCAACTTCAATTCTTTTTCTGTACACTATCAACTAAAATTTTTGTGTCTTAGGATCTTTTAAGAATTATTTTAAAATGACAGCAGTCAAAAGTAAGTTTAAGAAAGACAGTAACAAAGCGAAGTTACCCCATAGTTTTTCAATGTTTGGAAATGCCATTTTCACAAAGCATGTGTCCAAACACCAGGGCATCCAGAGCTCTGATTGACTGGCTTATACTGATTTATGATAAGCAATAATTCTGCATTCCTAGCAGTTGCTGGGCAAGGCTGTGCTTGAGGCCTGTGCACATACATACTGGAATTAATGGAGCAGTAGCTCATGCTGCTGGGAACAGCTGGGGGTGCTTAACTCATTTTTCCCCACAGAATTTTTGGATTTGTTTCTGGCAGTTATGGAATGCAATAAAGAGAGAATGGTCAATGAAGAGAAATGGAGCCATGTAAAGCATGAAAAGCTGGAGACAGGTCAACCAAATAATGCTCCTCTGATAATACTTTTTTTTTTTTTATATCTTACTCTGTCTTATCTCTTCTCACCTTTCCCCAAAATGCTTTATTCAAAGTCAGTAAGATTAAAGATAGCTGCAGACATGTCTGCAAAATACACTGGGCAGTGCAGCATGGTACAAATCTTCAACCTCCTGCTGATCAAGTCTGTGTTGAAACTAGAATTAAAAAAAAGACTTTTAGCTGGGACAGTGTGGTGCTAATATGGTCATATTGTTTCTAGACCTGTACTGTTATTACCTCCAGAGCTCTTAAAAAAATGGCACTCCACTAGGCTGTGATGATATGCCACATCCAGTTTACACCTACTCAGGAATCTCTCTCCTCCTGAAATGACTCAAACTGCACTCAGAATAGAAATTTATTTGTGATATTTACATTGCACAGCTATAGAGCTCCAGCATATTTTTAGGGGAGCTAGTATGTTCTCGCTTTTTAAGTCCTTGGCCAAAAAAAGACAAAAAGCTGCAGTAAATGTAAAACATTTTACACTTGAGAATGGACTTTATTAGCACTGCATCAGATTGCTGCAGAACATTCAAACAGTTCTTAGTTGCTATTGTGGAGCATCCATTAGGATTAGAAAGAGGGAGGCAAAGATGGCTGTTTCAGCAGCTGGAAAGAAGCTGAAGGGCAGCTGTGGAAACTGGAATGTATATGATAGTTTCTGCAGAGACTGCAGGTTCTGCAGCTGCTGAATTCCCTATGGATCTTTCCTTTTCTCATGAATATTCTTTTATTCACTGTATCTCCTCCAAAGGGTTTGGCAATGCCACATTGCAGGATCCTGTCTAGTGCTCTTCAGGGTCTAACTTGTTATTGCTTTTTAAGTCAGCTAAAGCACTGAAATGATTGCTTATTGCTAGGGCATGTTTTGATTGCTCTCCTGTCTTCCTTAGGCTATTCAAATGAAGACAGCAGCTGCATTTTGCCTTTCACAGTCATTTATGCGTAAAGGCTCATGTTTCCTGTCAAAACCTGGAACTAGTGATTGTATATGATTTTTGTTCTTTAGTTTAATCGTACATCATCAATATGTTTTCATAGTGTTTTCCATCTAGTAATGAGTTTATTGATCCATTCTTCAGTCTTTCATCTTTTATTGCATCTAAGCACATTGCAACAAATTTCAACTGATCAGTTTATACCTTAAATTCCACATAAATACATACTATAGAGCTATTCAATAATCACTCAGTATCAACAGACTTACTATATAAAAGCCCAAGACAGAACCAGTCATCCTTAACTGTCACTGGAAATAATCACAGCTAAAAAGGAGTAGAACGAGGTTCATACCTTCTGTATGGTCTTTTTCCCACTGCAGAATCAAAATCAAAAGAAAGAAAACAAAAATGAAAACTTAAGAAAATATGAAAAGAAAAAGAAAAATATGATCACCACAGCAAACAGTAAAATCTTCCTTTCCTTTTTCTTAATAAGATTAATGAGCAGTGATTTTAACCTTTAAATCTATTTTTTTCAAAATATATTGACAATTAAAAACTTTATACTTTTACTTTCTATATATACTCATCAAGATAAACTCTAATATCTAAATATACTTACTTTCCTTGGATACACTGTCCTCATTTCTCCAATGCTTTTCCAAAGAACCAAAGATATTTGTGCCAAAATTAAAGCTTCTTCTATCACATCCACACTTTCAGTTTCTATCACATTCTATTACTGCTCAGCCTACTATGCTGAATTTCTAATATTGCTAATATCACTTCCATAGCAACACAGTAAGATATCATAAACTTGGCATTAGTGCTTTATTCCCAGATTAGGTCTAAGGAGGAGCTGATTTCAAAACACAGCTCTTATTAAAACATACATATACATTATAACCAAAAGTAATTACCAGCGGGATAAAGATAATGGCTTTCAAAATATGTTAAATCAGTCTTGCAAAAAAGTTGTCCCTCTTCAAATCTGACTGAGAACAAGTATCTTATTTTGTTACTGGTGTTTAGATTATATTTCCCCAGCCACCCGTAAACAGAATAGCATGTATTACAGATATATATATATTTTTTAAGGAATATAACATTATTCTTGTCTTTCACATGCTGGATTCAGTCTAATAGTTGTTGACTCCAATGCAAAAGGCAGAATTTGGGCCCATCTTCTGAGTTGCAGATATTAAGACTCCACAAAGAATAGAATGAATGAATAAATGAGAAGGAATTCAACTTCAAAAACTGGCACGGTCACTTAATTTTATCAATCATTCTTTTTGCTTTTAAGCACAGAAGTAATACATTAAGTAGAGCACATATCATTTTGGTCAGCATCCTGGCATGTCTTATGATATATAATGACCAGGGACAAATGTCTTCCAGGTGCTACTTCCTGGCTGGAATCCTAAGTAAAATTGTAAGAGGAGGATAGTGCAAGCAACCATATATATACAGGCTCTACTGCCATATGTTTTGCAAATGACTGAATATCTCAGAAATAAATTATGTTATTTTAAGAGTAACTAAATATACATTAATTTTACTATGACTAGTCACTTTTTTTTGGCAGCAGTCGTGATCACAGAAGAAGATATTTTTCTCCTTTACTGGTTTCAACATAGGCACCGGATCAGGCTTTAGTTGGGTTTGGTTAGGAAAACAGTGCTTCCAGATCTCCTAATTATGAAGCAGCATAAGGAAAAGGAAGACCCAACTGTCTATCTGGGAGGTATTCAAGAAGGTTCCTGCCCAGGCTCTAGATTAAGATGGAAGGTTCTTCAAGGATGACTAACTGGCCAAAAAACAGAAAAAAAATCACCAGTGAATTCTTCGGGATCTGTACCAGTACACTGTTCAAGATATTCACAAATTGTCTAGAAAACTGAAGTAAGGAAGTTTCTTGATGATATGAAGTTATTCAGGATAGTAAGGATAGGAGCCAACTGTAAATAATTTGGGAAAGAATTTAAAAGGCTGAGTGATTGTGCAATAAATTAGCAGGCAAAATTACATGTAGAGAGATAGATATAAAGTGATGGACATAAAAAAAGAATGAATTTCATGTACAAAACAATAGACTATGCTTGACTATGCTTTCTCAGGAATGGTATCTTGGGATATTCACTACATCAGTTCAAAACTCAGAAGCAATGAAAAAAGCTAACCAAGTACAAAGAAAAATCAGGAAAAGAACAAAAGAGAAAACATTGTTATGCTGTTATGGAAATGCATGACGCACAGGTGTCTTGAATATTGCATGCACTCTGACTGCATCCCAGAAAGCATACAAAAGAACTCAGAAAATTGCAGAGAAAGGCAATGACTTAAGAACACTGGTATTCTTCAGTTTGGAGAAGAGATAGTTGAGGGGCAAGTAAGATGGGTGTCTATAAATTGTATTAAAAAAAAAACATAGAAGAGGAACAATAATTCAGTCTTTTCCAATAAGTATGGAGGATCAAATTAAACAAGAATTTAGATAAAAAGCAAAAAGGATTTTTTTCTACAGTTTAACTGAACCGTCACGTGTTTAAGCAAGCTACTGAACTTCTTGCTGTAGGATGCTGTGGATCATAAGATTTTAGGTGAGTTCAAGAAGTAATTGAACAATGTAAGAACTTTAAAGGACTTCCTGAGGCACAAATTGTTGCAGGCTGGAATGTGTGTGGTTGTGAAGTCAGGAAAGTCTCCTGCCTTTGCCCAGGCATCCCCCTCTCATTTCTGCCAGAGGTGGGATGCTTGACTAGAGAGTCTATCTTGGGCTGACCTCATACAGCCACTCTTCAGTTCTTAACAAACTGTCTTTTCCCTCAAGCATGCATCACTCATCTTCTGCCACAGCAGAAGGAGTGGAAGTGTTCTGTGTATTTTTGAGAGCACAGAAAGCCCCAAACCTGGCCAAAAAAACTCACCTGCAGAGGCAGAGTAAGTCATTGTCATGCCTCCTACCTGAGCATACTATGATCTAGATCTGTAACTAGTAATATTTTGAGATATACACAATCAGGATACTCATTTGTTTGCTCACGTGTTTTCAGTATATTCTCTATTGTTTTTGATGGGATTTAAATAATTGTACCATTGTTTAACCAGCCATACTGGGCAATTCAGGTGAAGGAAGGGAAGAAGCAGAGCGTGCCCTGTGGGAGGACTGAATGCACTGTTTCACGGAGTGCAAGATTCACTGGTCATAACCACAGTGAAATCTCATATAATGAGCCATGGCTTCTATAAAATGCCTGACTGTCAGTAGTCAATGAGGCTAGGAAATGATCCGAGGGGATCTAACATATTTTCCCATATGTCACTGGATGTCTCTGCAGGCTGCTCTGAAATTTCTAAATACTGTGACTTCACAAATCTCCTGAACCCAGGTTTTTGAGAGGAATCTGCCCCTCCAGAGTGCTGTTGCACCAAGCTCATGCATTCAGAATTCACAAGGGCCAGTGGCCACCAGCCTGTACTGTCTCCTAAGATACAATGCCAAGCCAATACAGGACAGGATAGACACCAGAGTTTGTGCTTCCCATACTGCAGTCCCACAGACTGTAGGTAGCATCATGCCTGTCACTCTGGGTCTGGGATTGCATGGGAGAGGTAAATTTCAGGTTCTGCCTTACTAATTGGAAGCGGGGTAATAATTCAGTTGGCATGACAGAATCAAGTCCCCAGTTCACATTCACCCAAAGCCGACTGTCAGTCTGTAATCTATCTTCCTTCCATTGTGGAACAGGTAGCTCTTTCCTTCTTTCAGGAAAAAGAAACAGTGATTGTTCAGTGTCAGGGACAGCATATGTCATTGGTTAACTATTTATTAAAATGTGACAAATGGCTTTTTAACAATTAGAAAACTTCAGCTTAACATCAGAAGTGCAGAAAATCAATTCTTAAAAGCTCTGTATCTGACAGACTTGTTATTCGAAACTCATTGAAACAAAATATTAACTAGAAAATATCCTGGAAAAGGAAATTTCCATTTACATATATTATTAACCTTAATTGCTTCAGATTGCAGTTACAATTTTTTGTGAGGGAAAAGCATGTTATAATGCGACGAGCCTTCTTTTTGCCAGTGTTCCTTTAAAATAAATATTTTTTGCATGACTTAAAGTGAAAGACAAATTAATGAGCAGGATAAAAACCTTCATGTCTCCAAGCCCCTCATTCTGCATCCTCTAAGTCTGGATAATTTTTCTCTTTAGGAAATTTATTTTTTGCTTTTCTGTGTTTATCATTTAAACATGCCTTTCTTACTACACACACACACACAAATCTTTGAGTGGTATGCCAAAACCGATCTTTCTTTGGATTCCAAATGCTACACGACAAACACTTGATAGTTCATTTCATTATATTTTATACATCTGAAGTATTTCAAATGTGATAAAATAGTCTGAAATTAATGTCATTTCTTGCAGAATATTATCATTGCCTGGGAAAAATACAAGTCCCTTCAGGTGATCTTTTTTCTTTTGTTTTCAAAATGAAATGGTAAAAGAATTTGTCTATCTACAGATTCACAAGCACGTTACATATTAACCTGTTTACCAACACTTCTCCAACTAAAAGTATGAAGGCATTCTGACTAGATGACAAAGAAACGCCTCTGGGACTGAACTTCATTCTTCACTGAGACACTGAGCCTGATCTTGGATGATCAAGTTCCATGGAAGTTCCCCTTTACTTGTTTGGGAGCCAGATTAAGACCTAAACCTGATGTACACTCAGTACACTGATTTGCCCAGATGCTCCAGAATCATTAGGTGCTACCTAATGGCTGGTGCTACCAGCCTAATTTAAGAACAAAATAATGACAAAGTTCCAGAATTAGAGAGAGAATTAAACTGCAAAGACACTCAGCAAGGTGCTGAGCATCCAAAACTGACAGCAAATGCTCAGGGGCTTGTGACTAGTTACTGGGTACAGCAAGCACCTAGTAAAATTACAGTCCTTAGCATTAATTCTGCAGAAGTGAAAAAACACCAGTTATGTAACTTTAGCTTTGTGGTTTATTCACCAGAATGAATGACCTGTAATGGACTGTAGCAATTTTGAAATTGAATTTTGTGACTGTACTTATCCTTCATTTACCATGAGGTCAATGCTATTCTAATATGTGCTTTTTTCTTTTTTCTAAGTGTAAGGGAAGGAAAAAGCCTGCATGCACTTCAACATTTCCTCAGGTCAGTAAAGCTCTTTTCCTGCTTAGGGTGTCAGATACTGGCTCTATTTTGGCACTGCTCCTTAAGCATGTTTTGAGTAGCTTTGTGGACAAGAGAGTTTTGCAGAGAAAAACAAGTTTTTGCTGTATTGTTGAGAGAAATTTTGAAAAAAAAAAGATTTGCTCTAGTGATTTTTTTTGCACAGTTCTCAAGCACACACCTTGAAATTAACAAAAAAAATAAGACTCACCCTCCTGAATTTCACACAATTTTGTCAGCTGTTGACTCACACCCTCTACTAAAAGTTAGTTATTGCAGGATATTAACAGGTTCAAATCCACACAAATCACCACTTCACATTACCATAAAAAACAAAAAAACAAAACAAAACAAAAAAACCCCCTTGTTTTCTGATCAGGAAGAGTTTAAACAATGCAAAGAGTAAGTCAGAGGCAGATTTCTTCTGAGTTTTCTTAAACTGATCTGTATTCTCAGACTGACATTCATACAGCAAACCATCATACAGTCTTTTTCTTTTCCATTAATCTTTATTGTTCATTCTGCAATATCCTAGTGATAAAAGTCTTTTTTTGTTGTTTCTTTCCTACATTAACTTGCATTATTTCACCTAAAATGATCAATACTCTCCTTTGCTTAGCAGTCGGAAAGTCCACTACAGTAACTCATTTATCATGGTATTTGTCACTGATATCAAGACACTGTTGTAAAAGCTGAAGCATTTGTAGCTTTCCTTCTTTTACCTGAAGAGGCTATTTCCCCCCTCAAATAAATCAAGACCTGTTTTTTCCTTTGTTACAAATTTTCTTCTTCCTGGATACCAACAGAGTAAGTCAAGTAGGACACTTATTACTTGGTTGTGGGCCTCAAACTCCAGCTAGTCCGCTGCTGCTCATTAAAATCCACTCAGCATACTTTGGAAGTCTATAACTACTGTATGTAGTGCATTTTTCCTTCTCAGGATCCAATATTAGATTGAAGGAACTATGTGCTATGTAGCCTGTCTAGAGTATTGCAATAACTCTATCCTCAAGTTGCTGGAAAAGCTATAGTAGTCAAATGCTTACAGGCAGAGAACTAGCTGATAATGGCATTTGTTACATGTATTTCTTTCCTTAGTCTTTTCATCCTGTTGCAAAGAGCAAGTGCTTGACTGTTAATTATTAAAAAAACCCCAAACCCTAGAATTACATCGTAACTTAAAAATAGTGAAAATTAGGCTGTCAAATATTCTGCTTGAATATTTGTAATGGAAACTGTTAGGCTTTATTCCAAAATTTTGAGTCACATGTAAAACAGGCCTCTGGGCTACTTTCATGGTTAGCAGTAACATTTAAAGTTTTCGTCTGAATGATCACTTGTGAATGAGAAGGGAAAGTTTCCAATCAGTATGTCTCTGTGAAGCTGAAATTTTGAACTGGCTAATAATTTGCATTCTAGGTGAGAAACATTCTCATCCTTTTATCCCGTAAAAACACAGAAAGACTGTTTTCAAGAATTTGCTGGAGGAGCACTGGCTTTGTTCATCACCTAATTAATCTCTACTAAATTTCACTGGAAGAATTTAAAATCATAAAACCAAACCAAAATCACCACACACATCTACCTCCATCATGTTGTCCAACATACTTTTCGCACTGAAAATACTGAAATTAATTATCTCAGCCCAGACTTTCAGCAAAGGTGGTCAGTAGTTCCTGATAGTTCATTCCTTTCTATTTTGAGTCTCTGACACCACACTGGGAATGTGTTTTCATTCAACGTACAGAAGAACTGCATAGGTAGCTTTATCAACATTAAAGGATGAACAGAAGTAGTCTCAATATTCAATAACAGTCTCAGGTTTTCATAATATTATACTTGAATCCAATATTCTTTGAGATGACAGAATTATTGTTTGAATGTAGAGGGGGATGTTCACTATCATTTCTTCACCATAACATTGCTTGAGCCAATAAAATCAATCAATGAATTGCCAGACTGAAATGTATTACCTCCCCAGCATCTTATAATTAAGCGATGTTTTGATCATGCCAAATGTTGTGTAAATTTTCTTCTCCCTACAGTGAGTTACAGTGCTTCAGTTTCACCAGGGACTAGCTTCAACTCAAAGTTTCTTATCATAATCAGGATAAATATATGGTATACTGAAGAAACAGTGGAAGTCCTGTTATTCATTTCTTTACAACAGGTTCCAAGATGAGTTCACACACAATTCTAGAAAGGCTTTTTTTCTTTTTTTTTCCAATTTAGCTACCTCCACCACAATTTCTAGAAAGTAAACTGTATAATAATTCAGGTTAACTGAAATGCAGCCAACATTTTGAAATAATTGTAAAATTAATCTGTGAATTACGAAGTAAGCATGAAATCAGACTGAAATTCTGTAAAGAGGTAATGCTGGCAGATTTAAACAATTGTCCATTATTTAATAACAACTATTCAAAAATAGTTTTATTAAGCAGTTCTCCTGCTAATTTGTGAAATAAAATATGAGGTGTGCTCAGAACATGAAAATATGCATAATGGACGATTTCTTAAATTAAAACCACGCCAATCATTTTCCAAAACACACTTGTTAAAAATTCAACTTCCAAAATCTTTTCTATTGTTTCTGTATAGCTTTCACTAGCTGTAATGTACATTAATTTGGAAATCCTATGGCTCATATTTACTACTCTTGGATCAGTACTATAGCCACAGAAGAAACACTGGCACTCTGAAAGTCTCTTGCCTATAAATATGGATGGAAGAACTCTGAAATGCACAGAGAGCAGTTCAAGACTGAATCAGTACAGGAACTCTACTTTTTTCCTGGGGACAATTTATGCATGAAAGAAAGGCAGAGAGAATTTGGCCTGGGAAAAAGAAAATTAAAGTACCAACATCTTCCCATTTTTTTTGGTAAGCTGCATAGCTCAGAATATTTGCCTTTGACATTTTTTGTCCATAAACTTCATTTCATCCACATTCTTAATAAATTTTACTGATAAAATGCTCCTTATTGTACATAATAAATATAAGACACCTAAGGGTTTTTCATGATACTGTGCAACAAAAAAAGTTTGACTGTGAGATATCTGTAGTACCATTAGGTAGCCATTGAAAAGGGCTAAGATGACAGGTTAATAGCTAAAATAAAACATCCCGCAAATAAAGAATACTCTGACAGGACAGCTTGTTTAAAAAACACAAGATGATTTCAAAGCGTCGGCTTTAAAAATAGACCCAGATCGGATGAATGAGCTAAATATTTCAACTCACAAAATTTAGATTTAAATATTTTGACATAGTTTTCGGATCAGAATAATTTTTCTCTATTTCTATGATAATGGAAATTGTAATGAAATACTTTATCTACCTGAGTAGGAACACTCATCTTGTCTGACTGGCTGTTGATAAACAGCAGGATCATGGACTAGAAAAAATTGAAATAACTAATGGATAAATTTCAGTATAGATTCAACTCTGTATGAATCTTGGAACCAGAAGCTCTTATTAATATAATTGTCAAAAGATCAGATCATAGATAAACTTACTCCGGTTTACTTTTGCTCAGAACAGTCATTTTTCAATATCTCTCAAGAATTTTTTGGCATGGTTAACATAGTCATCTCACATACACAAATTCCAAGCCCCAGTTCCAATGACAACATTGTCATCTGAATTGACTCTGGACTGAATTGTTCCCTCAGTAGCTGGAAGCATGGGGGATTCATTCCAAAGAGCTATGGCTAAGTAGGTAAAAATTCAAATCTTTAGCCTCATTTTCTAAAATATTTGATACCAACATCTATATACCTTGTCAGAAAGAGAATATAAAATATGGTAAACTTATTTACATTTTTTATTAGGGCAAGTCATAAGTACAAAGTAACAGTGCTCTGTCTCTATACTATTATGTATTATGCCATAACTGTATAATCCAAACATGGTTCTGGTGAGGTTTTCAAAATCATTCTGCACTGATCTGTGCCAGCTTTAGCTTCATTATTGACCTGCATGGAACAGATGTGGCCCAGAGCAGAAAGATTCTGGACAGTCTATCATTTACTGGAAAAAAACAAAAAAGAAGTCTCTCTAATGCAGGTGTTCTTTTTCTAGACCTAAAGATGCATATGTAAAACTGTTCAGTTTTGACACATATTCTATTTTTAATTGTAAACAATACATAGATTGTTCAATTTTCATTAAGAATTCTAATTTTGTCCTCACAAACTAAGTCCAAAGGGAAATTTTGTTGTACATAGGGAAGTTTCCTTGTAACTGAATTTGCAACACGGCTTTTGGAAGAACAGCCAAAAAATCCCACTAACACAATAAAAATAGAAGTAGCTAAATTAAATTGCCAACATTATGTTCATATATAACATAGGTTTTGAAGACTTACTAAAAAGGGCTTTTATTAGTATAAAAATGATATCTATTTTCTAAGTTTTTAATATAGCTACATAAATGAGAGAAACTTACTTAAAATTCACTGCTATATGTGTAATATATGGCACAAGAGTGCATATATATCTTTGACGTGATAATATTAATACCTTTGTTTTCAGCTTTATTCATCAGTGAGATGAAAAATTTTAGATGCTGTAATTTACAACCTGCCAAGAAGAATCGTGGACTAAACTAGATTTGTGGAACTTGTCTGTCTCTTGCCTGTTTAGCATAAGAAATTTACATAAGAAATGAGAAAACCTCATGGCTACTTTACCATTAGTTATAGCTGGTGATCTTCAGCATTCTCTGGACACAGAAAAGACATTATGTTAGAGGCCTATATGTTGGGCATTATGTTGGGCCTATATTCAGAATTCTTTAAATACAACTAATTGAAATAGAAAAGACATATTTAGCTCTGAAATGTCTACTACACTTGTTTTCTATTGCTTGAATGTATTTATCTCTTTAACCTTTTAAAGCCCATGACCTACACAGACTCTCCAGAACTTATAGGAAGAAAAGAGCTCCTATTTCCTACACGATCCAGCACTCCTTTTTGGAAAAAGCCCTTGTGTGGCCTCCATAATTTGTGAATATTTCTATTCATTAGGAACAGTAATGATCATGAAAAAAGGCATAAGAATTAAAAGAGCTAAATTCTCTGCCCTAACATACGGAAACTGATTAACTCTCATAAATGTTTTCACATGTCTTTGAATTGCTTCAGTTAGAAAATCAAGGTATTAAAATACTCAAGAAGAGGCTATACTCACGGTACTTCTCCCTTGGGCAGAAACAATTTGCAATGAACACTCACCAGAACATATATCCTCAGAAAACTTCTTTACCAGTTTGGTAAGGTAGATAAGTTCAGAACAGTAATAGTCAGAGAATCATCAGGGTGTTGGCAGCTTTACATAAAACAAAATGTAAAGGGACTTCGGACATTGTAAAGCATGAGATATGAATCACTGCATGGCCATGATTCAATTCAACAAATACTAAACAAGTACCATGTTTAGAAATGGGAATAGTCACCATCACATTTCCCTAAATGGAATAAAAAAGCTGTATAATCAACATTTCCTACTGAGACTTTGTGCGATACGTGCATGACCATGCAGACAATACCCTAGTAAGAATAGAAAGAGTTTGGCTGTGACACAGAGAATGCATTTTGCTGACAGAAGAGGGAATGTGCCCTACCATAAAGAAAATAAAAGGTCTGGTAAAAATAAAGCCAGTAAATTAACCCTAAAATTTCATACATACAGCCATCTTAGGTTGTTATAATACATCAGAAAGAATCCAAAGTGACAAGAAAATTATTTGTCTTACTGTCCATGTTACTTTGAATCTAAACAAAAATTCTGTGTGCTAAACAACTTTTTAAACAAACAAATGTTTAGAGATGAAGTGTTTCCTTTTGATCTGAAATCTTAGCCAAAAATCCCATATGTTCTAGAGAATATGAAGGTGTAAGTACAGACAAAATTATTTTTTTGAAAATAGTACAGAGTCTTCACTGTTTTCTGTAAGTGATTGCTAAGAATAAAGTACAAAGCTCAGAGATGTAGAAAGAAACATATCTACTTCCTTGATGATGAACTGATTGCTGGTGAGCTTGAAAACTTTCTGATCAGTGATACGGAATCCTAATCATTTTACTCTATAATTCTAAATTTGATCTCTGTAAACTACAATGTACACTGACACTCTCTGGCTATTGGATATTATTTCAAAGTACTAAATAAATCACACTTCAAAGAAGTTTTGTATTCAGTCCACCCAAATTAATTACTGTTAAACTGGATCTGATTCAACTTAATGATCATGGGAATTCTGAAGCAAACTGATGGCAAAAGAGTGATAATATAATGCCTCAATACAGTTTATTTATGTTCACTTGCATATCGATATCCAAAACATAGCTTCTATAAAGTACATAATACTGAAATGTAAAACAAACCCTGTATGTCATAACCATGGAAGGTATTTTAGGCTACTGTAGAATGAGTCATATACCCTGTTTTATCACCTATGATCAACTGTAGGAAAAGTTTTGTGAGGTATCAGATTAAATGTCTGTATAATTTTCATTCTTTTCCTTTTCAAGTCTCTTTTTCATATAGATCACAATACCTGTTTTTCTACCTATTTCTCTTTCAGATATGTCCTTCCTCTGGAAAGAAAGACTTGGCTCTGTTTTATTCTTGAATGACATGTCATCAGAGTTATTTGTATGGTCCTGACTTAATATGTGGGGTCACATCAAGTACATTATATACCCCAGGCAGCTAAAATTTAACAGCTCCATAAATGTGTCAAGATGACAAAAACCTCATAAAGTTGATATAAATTTAATATGAATGACCACTATTCTAGATTTTCCCGCAGGTATCAGTAAAATTACTTTTTTTTCTTTCTTTTTTTATTAACAGCTTCCTGAGTAACCACACAGAAGCACACTTATATTATAGTACAGTGCATTGCAATTTATGTTAGAAAGCATTTTAAATAAATCAATGTCCACATCCTGTAAAACACATTTTTGGAAGCCTTGTTTGTTTTGTTCAATAACTGAGATACAAATAATTATTTAGAATAAATAATCAAAGTAATTTCTGCACAGGATGTGGATACAAAAGGAAGACTAGATAGCTTTGGAAAACAAACAATAAAAAATGTTATGCATTTCCACATCTTCAATATTGCATATTCATACCCACCAAAAAAGAAAAAAAGCCTAAGCCACCTAAGCCTAAGGGAGGAACAGTCATAAAATTAAAGTCAGAACTGAATTCAAGTGGAAATGGTTAACAATTGTGTTATGCAATTGTATAGATTCATAAAAAGTCACAGCAAAGGTTAGCCATCTTCATGTCAAAAGCAAGCTCAATTTTTTTAATATCTTGGATATTCATAAATCAAGAAGTCAAACAGTAATGTCAGGCTTCCATTTCCCAAGTAAACTAGATATGTTCATGTTTAAAATCATTAATGATGTTTCTCCTCAATCTTTCAAATGTCCTCTGTGTTCACAGAAAATGTTTACATGACAAAGACACAAAGTTGGTTACATTCTACATTTCTGTTGAAGTTCTTGCCATGAGTTTTATGTATTACCACTAAAAGGGAAATTGGATGGCCTGAAAATGCTATAAAAAATGAGGTGTCCAGACATACTTATTAAAATCATGAGACAGTACAATATGCAGCACTTTCTTCAGTTACACAGTAATTCATATTCTAAATAAATAAAGTGATAAAATGGTACTCACTTTTACTTTTAGTCTGTAACTTTCTTCCTTGTAGATTATGACCTATGGTATACAGAAATGGGACAGCAGAAAAGAATTTCACTGTTCTCGTTCTCTCAACATTTTGTTCTAAAATCAAGACAATCACACCATATTATTACACAAAACAAGCTATTGTTGGGCTGTGTTCTTGAAACTTAAACCTAATGAACAAGAAATTATATCAACATGTCATTAAGAATCAGTTTTATTTAACTGATTGCTTTTATTCTGTATCTGAAAATACGTAACTGTACAACAGCAATTTTTATCCAAAATCCATGAGCATATTAAATTTACATCCTCCTCAGAAGAGAACTCTAGCATTTGATGAAACCCTGACTCCATGAATTGAAGACCCAGACTCCCATAAATATCAGTGGAACCAGTAGATTTTTACCTGGCTCTCTTAGTAGTCCAAGTTTAATTTTTCTTTGCATGTTATTTAGTTAGTATTTAGATGAATCTGAGCCTAAAACCATTTTTTTAAGAGAGTTTACTTTGCCCCTCTGATCAAAGGGGCAAAACACTGTGACCACATAGCCCACAAAGATTCTAATACTGCTCATTTTATGGATCAATGAAGAATCTTGAATTGAGTCTCTTGAGAAAGAAACTTACATGAGTTATCTATACCATCTATAAATACTTATTTCATATCACAACATTTAAAAACACAAGTTATTTGTAAAAAATTGCCTACAATTGCAGCTGCTATTGAATTCCATTCATTAGATTCTGTATAGCAGTAATTAAAATAATTAATATCCACAAGTACATCGTTTGATAAATATTGTTTTTATTACATTGACCATTTTTTGCTGCTAGACAAAATTCAAAAAAGTCTTAAAGAGTAGAACATTTCCTGTTTATGGCATGAAGACTACCAAGTTTCTCATGTTAAAAAAATGAATATTTCCCAGGGGATTATCTGAGTCTTGACAAAACCTTTGGTAAGAAAGGATTTCAAGCATCTTGTATTGCTTTGAATTAATAGCACCTATCTGAACTGTAAGAGAAGTAGAAGGAAAGTTCCTGACACCCCTGTTTCAAATTAGTTCCTGGATCATCCTCACCTTTGGGGGCTGTATTTTCTTCCCAAGTGAGTGTCTTCCACTGCAGGAGAGCTCTTTGGCTGTCAGCTGTCCATTAACTAGGTTTTACTGAATGGGTTGTATAAGCTAACCCATGTTAATTTGTAATTGCAATGGTTTATCATTACAGAGTTACCAAGTACCTACTGAACAGCAGTTGACTTTGGATTCTAAAGGTAACTTGACTGCTTGCAATCCTGCAAATAAACCTTGATGTGTATACATAAAATTATGCATATGTTCTTTGATTTTTGTGTCAATAACTAAAGTAAGTAAAGTTATTAACTCCATTTAATAAGTGAAATTAACTCAATCCAGCCTATGTTAGCCTAATTATAGTATTTTTTTTTTTTTTGGCAAAGATTCATAATTGCAGGAAAAGTACACAAAGCCATGCTTTGCCCTCAACAAAGCTTAATCTAAAACCCACCAAATTCATTAGGATCCTCCATTAACTCCAAAAAAAGTATTCAGCTTAGCAGAAGATAGCATGGCCATGTAATTCAGTAATGACATAGTTCCTGACATGGAAGATCAGCCTGAATAAGTACTGAGAACTAAAATGTATGCCTAGTCAATACGAACATCCTGTTTAAATCATTGGTGAAAAATGCCTAATACTAAATAATCATTTCATGGTAGTCCTCTAAATAAAAACAGTAAGGGTAAAATTGCAACAGAAAGTTGCCTTCAAGTTTTTATAGTATAATACTAAATTCTACCCACCCCAGCCATGCAGATAACCTAAACTTATATCTAACGATATTTAAAATCACAGAATCACAGAATCACAGAATCGCTGAGGTTGGAAGGGACCTCTGGAGATCATCTAGTCCAACCCCCCTGCTCAAGCAGGGTCACCTAGAGCACATTGCACAGGATCACGTCCAGGCGGGTTTTGAATATCTCCAGAGAAGGAGACTCCACCACCTCTCTGGGCAACCTCTTCCAGTGCTCTGTCACCCTCACAGTGAAAAAGTTTTTCCTCATGTTCAGATGGAAGTGTCTGTGTTTCAGTTTGTGCCCATTTCCTCGCGTCCTGTCGCTCGGCACCACTGAAAAGTCTGGTCCCATCCTCTCGACACCCTCCCTTCAGATACTTGTACATGTTGATAAGATCTCCTCTCAGCCTTCTCTTCTCCAAGCTAAACAGGCCAAGCTCTCTCAGCCTTAAAATCATTTTCAATATAATTTCTTTGCAGGTTTTTTCTTTGCCTGCTCATTTTTAACCTTCAGCCTCCCAGCTTCCTTCCAGAATGTGCTCTCTATGAAATACATAAGCAATCCCTCTTCAATTATAGTAACGCCTTAAAAGAACTGGTAAAATAAAACACTCAGTTTTAGTATCTAAGAGATAACAAAATGTAGGGCTATTACAACATGAGTGACAGAGAGTGAGTTTCCAGAATTGCTTCCAATTATGGAGAAGCTTAGTATCCTACTGCATATGTGAATCTCTTAAGCTACCCACTCTAGTCAGTATATAAACACAATGTTTGAATGCTAAATTGCAGCAATAGAACACCAAAAAGTGCACGTAGTAGTAATGGACACAATCCAAAACAAGTCTAAATGTACAATTCCGTTTTAAAGAGAGGGAAACATTTTTCTTGACTATTCCAGTATGTGGCTAGGATTATTTTTTGCATCTAGTAATACTATTTTCTTGTCAACGATATATGGTAGGCAGTTAATCAGCATATTAACCAAACTGTTCCTCTCTGCCTTTAAACTGGCAAAGCAAATAAATATAAATGGCTCATGCTCAAGCCACATAAAAATCTGCTAGGCCAGCTACTCAGTTTCACCCAGTTACTGTGAGCACCTTCTACCCTAAATCCCTGGAATTCAGATCTCATTATTTCAAAGAACTTCCCAAGCTTTTTATTAAAAGTGTTACTGGTGCTTTAACCTAGAGTAATTTTCTTCATTTTCCTAAAAAACACAGCATGAAGGGCTAACTAAAAAAGACAGAATCAATCTTGCATAGGAGAACTGATGCTGAAATAAGTGCTCATCTGATAAATAAACCTCCTTACAATAAGCATGTGTGCTTATCAGCTCTTCAGAGGGCAACGGCCTATCTCAATTTAAAGAAACCTCTTCCAGTCTGATTCCACTAACCTATTGCAAGGATCCTGAAGCTCAACATAATAATGTAGTCCTGCCAGCTAAGCTAAGCTTAGCTTCCCTAGGGTATATAATAGTTGACTTATTCTCAGAAGATAAAGATGATAAAATGAGACTGTAACAGTCTACTTACAGTAGTGTTTCCTTACTCTGGACTCCAGACTTAAATGCACAAATTTACAGAATTTGACCCGTATGGCCAGTATTCTTAGTCAGTATTCTTTTATTGACATAAGATTGTCCCAGATGCCTGAAACTTCACACCATCAGTACTAAAATAAACAATGAAAATGATTAACTTTTAACTTTTGTTTAGACCAGATGTTTTCCTAAATAATTGTCATTACCCTGATAGGAACATTTAATCACTAAGGGTTGAAGAACCACTGTATCACAGCAAGTGAAATGAAGGAGGGCAAAAATTCTTAAACAATCACAATAGGAACAAAACAATGTAAGGTACAAGCCTGGAGGCACTGCCTAAGAAGCATGTGAGAAACAACTGCAATACTTACAATGTCTGATTTGTAATTCTCCATAGCAGTTTACTAGGCTATACCACCACACAATTTTAACTATTTCATAAAAAGACAAGCCAAAAATAAGGGACACCCATTTTGTAAGCAAAAAAAACCCATACAGATCATCCGAACAACTATGGTTGGCTTTTCATATTTTGCAAGAGGTAAAGAAAGAAGAACAGCAGCTGAAGTGTTTTATATGTTTTGTATGAGCTGAGAATCTGCAAACTTTTTAAATGAAATCTGAAAAACACAGCGATTAACTTTAGCAAGATTAAAGAGTGATCTAACATTGCTGAGATTTGAACAGTAACTACAATAAACACACATTCAGTTTCTACTAAATGCATTCATGAAATATGTTAACTTAGTTTGTAGAACCAAACTTCTCAAGCTGCGTGTCTCCTGACTTTGTTGCATAGACCTAAACTTATTTTTAAATGGGGCTGGAGCCAAAACTCCATTTCTAAGCTGGACCCTCAGTGTATCTTATAACTAACAGGGTTTTTTTTTAGGTTCTCTTCTACCAAAGTATTGTTTGAGTTTTGCAAGTCATGTTAATTTTTGGTAGTGAATTTAATTCCCATTACATTCAATTAAATACTTCAAGATTTACCTGCTCTGTTAAACCTACCAGATGGCCCTCAGCACTAACTTGGCCTGGAATAAATTACAGCCCATGCTGCTTGTAGACCAGCAGGAGCTAGGAGAAATAAGAGAAAGAGAATGGTGCTGTGCAGGGTGAGGGGTAGCTAGAGGTACTGCAGTGGTGATGGAAGGAAAAAGGACACAGAACTGTAGGAAACCAGAACTTATTAGTTTTGCTGCTCAGGGAGCAGCTTTTCAGTTACTGCAGTTTCTAAACTGGTATCCTAATCTTGCCCATAGACTAGGCAGAAGAAGGATTTAAATAAGTAAATAAATAAACCCAGACACTATGCAGATGATACAGAGAAGTATTCACTCCACGTATAGGCATTCACCAGTAACGTTAAATCCTGAAACGACTCACTCTTTTGGAATTCAGTATGCTTAAAACCACTCTACCAAAGCCTCAAAGAAACAAAAGATGAGGCAGAAGGCAAAAACACTACTTCTGAACACCTTCCTTGCCATGGTTAGAAAAGCACTAGCTCTTTTTAATCACTGCATATTGTTAACTAATTTGATTTTCACAGTCCTCCTCATGTTTTTAGTGTTTTAAGTTTGAATGTATTATTTGACTGTAAAGCTTTGTTTGGATCAAGTGATTTGTAATTCCTTGGTTTTGCTCTGGATTGCATATTCAGCATTACAGGCAAGAAATTCACAGAGTGAAGAGGAAAGAATAATTTCTTTTCTAACATGAATGCAGAAGTGTGATATTCAATAAAAAATGGGCAAACTTTCACACGCTGAATTTCCTGCCAGTACCATTCATCAAAGTAACTACATTCTCTTCAGTTTAGTTTTTCCTGGCTTCTACTAATAAAAGAGAGGTGAGGATCATATTTGTAAAATGTACTGTGCAGCTAATTCACATTTTATAAAAAGATGGTAATAATAGCGGTAATTATACTAGACAAAAATGATACTGGATGATAATACTGACATCTTTCAAACACAGACATACAGCAAGAATGAAAATAACAAAAAATGTCAAATCAGTGAGTTTCCATTATAATTTGCACTCAGGGCCAACAAAAGAACTACCAATGATTTTGTTCATATTTTAAGTCATAAAATCATAGTTCAATAATAGCAAAGTAAAATAAAAAGCTGTTTGTCTTCAGATTGTTTTCCTCTGTCCTTGAATATACTATAATAATGTGATTTTACATCATTCCCTCTATCCAGGTGTCTGAAATACCACGGTTGATTTGCACACTACAGCTCAGAATTCAATGAGTGAATACAGATTCTTCTTTCCTGAGCAGCCCCCCAGACACACCAAATATCAGGATGATTGTTAGAATTAGTACTTTTAAACTAATTTATATGCTGCTCTAAGTACAAACACTATGTAATAGCACTTTTGGAAAACTTCTGTGCTCTGAGCTTTTATGCAAGACCTTGATAGGTTGGAACTTTATCTATTGAGGCTATAATGTTGTCAGGTAAAGGCTTGATTTTCCTAAGAGTGAAACTGTATTATTCTCTTTAAAAATATGCTTTGAATTTGCTTGAGTTTTTGAATATATTCTGTGTCAGTAGCAGACAAGCTGGGTAGATATCAAAACCGGTAAACTGATTCCCATTAGAAAGCTGTTTTTACCACAATCAGCTACACAAATTTTCTATAAAGATTCCAACAGACTGACATTACTTTCTTAACCACAATTTTATGTCTGGAATTAATCAACTAGAGACAATATCTAAGAGCATAATACATGAACAGAGCAAAGTCCACACATTCTGTTATTCAGATAATCTACATTTCATCTCACCTACAAATATATCAGTTACTCTACTGTAATCAATACAATTGATTACACTAATGTTAAATTGATGTGAACTGAGTAAAATGAATGTCATGTTTTGTATTAAGGTAAATGGCAGACACAATAAGTTTCAAAAATACTTTAGAGTACATTTGCACAAATACAACATATGCACCAACACTGACATTAAAAAACATTTCTATAGCCTTTTCAACCTTAAGAAAATCACCTATATGTTGTTGTTATTATTATTACAGTGACTGAACTTTTGCTATACTTCCCAGCTGTTGTAAATCTGTTTCTCTGTCAGTGAGTATTTTTCCCCTTTTGGTAAGGAACTAAATAATTACATAACCCAAAGAGACTGACTAATGTTTGTTTTGTACTTTTTGACTTTCTGTATGGTCTAACTCTCACACCACTGAGGCCAAAATACCACGAGACTCCAAATATGAACTATTTTAGGCCAATATTTAATTGACTGGAAGTCAGAAACTAATTAATAGATTTGAAGGAGACTTCACAGAAATTTCAAGCTTTAATGAAAGACTGTTTATTGAAAAAAACGTGGACCATTTTTTGGTCAATGTTCATACAGAGGTCAGTTCTATTCTACAATAATAACTAAATGTAATTGAGCCAAACTATCCAGGCACATACATATTCAATAATCGCAATGAAATAATTATAAATAATTTATGAAACAAGAAATGTGGCATTCTGCATACACAAACTCCATGATCCACAAGATTGCTGTTTTCCATTTTAGTTTCCAGGATCAAGCAAAGTGTTGATTTTCACCTAACAGCTTCAATCTAAAGAAACATAAGCTTTGGATTCTAGCTATTCAGTGTATCTTGGAAGTCAAATGTACATATGTATGATGCATATCTATCTAACTGAAATCAGCAAGGACACCTAGCACAGTCATCTCTCAGGTGTTTTTTTTCAAAATATAGAAAGGCAGGATGTTTCTTGAGAAAGGACTTCTGGAATTTGTTTCCTCTCTGAGCTGACAGAATCTTGATTTGTCGGTCTCCGTCTTCCATAACACAAAATTAGTCTATTAACATTTCTCATGTGTAAGTGATGTGAGTACAAAGTATGAATGCTACGGAAAGTGGAAAGCCTCTGTCCAAAACTCACTCAACCACCATGTGTAAATTTTCCCTTCAGCTATTTCTGAACTTAGAAATAATTGATGGGAGCATATTTAGATGGGTGTGAAACACAGATTATCAGTTACATTGTTAGGTTACTTTAAAAGGTTACCCAAACAAGTAGTAATGTATTCAAAAATTTAGTACTTCTTTAAAGCACTAAAGCAAAAAGGTTGCAAAGAACTTTAAGGCCAACAGGAATGAAAAGCAAAGTAGTAAGAAAATCACTTGTGGAGGAGGAAAGAAGATTTTGGAAATCAATGTTTATTTTACTGCTGCACTCATGTTAAATAAAAAAAAAATACCCGTAGGTTTGGGTATTCCATACTGGAAGAAAAGGAAATAAGATAAGACTAATATGGAAATTAAAAGTGTGGCTGATGGTAACTATTGACTATTCATTAAAAACCTTAATAAAACGCTTTTTCTTTATCAGTGACCCAAGGACTTTATTTGCATGTATTTATTTTTATTAAGTTTGATTGCAATGACGATAGTCCTATAAGAAGAAAAGAATAAGTAGCAAAACAAATGAACAAAACCTTTTTTTCAATTAAAAGATTACTGGTATTAAATTTAATTTGAAAATGCATTGATAGGGAACTGGAATTTAAAATTTAATGACAGTACGTTTAGGATTTCAGATATGATGAACTCACAAATTCTTTCAACTGTCTTACCTCCCAAGTGAAAAAGTAGTGCTACCACTTGGTCTTTGAATGGAACCAAGAGAGAACATTTTTACTGCTGAAAAATATTCCTTTCAGCTAGAACTTTTTACTTGTCCAAATTTATTTCAGTACATTATATTACATTTACATTAAATTACAGTTACATGGAGAAATAAGAACAAAATGCAGCAAGGCAGTAAGCAGAAATGCTATTATAAAGCACTGATTTTGTTCAAAAGGAAGAATTAATACATTTTTTTAAATTAATTTCATTATAAATAAAAACACTACAGACCAGATCACATGTAAAATCTGATTGGATTCTTCAGTCTTTCATTTAAAAAAAAATTGATTTTTTTTGCAGTATTATACATACATAATACTATGCAATAGCATCAAAATAATCAAATTATTTCTCTCCAAGAAATTTTAATGATGTTTAAAAATTCTTTCAATATTGTCATCAGATATTCTGCTTTAAAATAAACTAGAATTTAGCAGATGTGCACTGAGAACCATCACAGCTGACTTTATTTATGAATGTACTGCATTTATGAATAGAGTCATTACTTCCCTCACTGAGTTTTATGTCTGCAGCATTTAATATCTAGGTGATCACAAGAATTTGGCAGGCAGTGATATTGTTTGAATATTCCTAGATATATTCAATGAATCTTATTCTCATTTTCACCAAAGTCCCTTGACACTGTTTTATAAGTGGCTTCAAAAGAACTCATTTCAAGCATCTGTGTAATCTTACCAGGTCATGTCACAAGGCATCAGAGGAGGTGAAGAGACTCTTACCCATGCAGTACAAAAATATTTTCAGTCAAGTGCAAGGAAAAAATCCCCACCAACAACATGAATCATTCCAAGCACTAGATACGCTTTCCATTTGGAAGCAAAAATTTAAGCCCAGAATGTGACTGGCACCTATGACAGGGAATGACACAAGGAAAAAAAAATGCAAGAAGCCTGTCTCCTCTTCCCATTGACTGATTAGAAGCCAGCCACACTTTCTGCAAAGGAGTCATCCTTTTCAGTTAGAGTACTTAATGCAAATGGGTTCTCTTTTCTACTGTAATTGATGGTCAGTTTCTATACTGTAATTTGTTCATATTGTTTAACCTGATACATGATTTAAAGCCATAATTAGACATATACAATGTGGGAAATAAGCCTCTTGTGAAAATCTTCAGAGTGTGCATTTTTTGTTGTACAGCTAACTGTGTTTTAAGAAAAAATACAGAGTAAAAATTCCTAAAACTTTTTGTTCACAAAAAAATGTACAAGAAACAGGAAAATAGTCCATCACAAAGACTGACCAAAAGTTTGTCAATTTTTCTAACTACATTAACTGTCTAGTATGTGATATTTCCTCTTCCTGCGCATCACAGGTCTCTTCTTGCTTTATCAAAATTACAAATCTTCCTCTAGCATTTTTACAATGTTAAGTTCCAAACTTTAATTAAACTTCAGCACAAATAATCCAAGGCAAGCAGGTATTATTCTTATTTTGCAAATGAGAAAGATGGCATACAGAGAAGTGACCTTGGACAAGCTTCTACAGAAAATAATCTGAACAGAAGACAGGTTTACAGCTCTGGAGTTTCTTGTGTAGTCTACTAGTCCAACTTTATCATTTTATCTCTTGCTTATGTTCTTACAAATTCAATAGCTGTTTGTGCTTACCTATTTGCAAAATTCCCATCAACTTCTGGGGGAGCACACACAGACCTTACTACTGTATACGTAGTAAAAGTTCGTCAGCTCGTATTTGGACCTTATCCCTCCAAAGAGGTAAATATCTCTTTTCCTAATAGTTTCTACAGATCCTCTAAGTATGTGTGTTAGCAGGAAGTACAACCTGCTATTTTCCTTAAATGATTAAGAGATTTTGCTGTGCTAAGTGCTTGCTCATGCAACCTGTTTGCGCAGTTTGCTGAGTTCAGGAACTGTTCCAATATGCCTAATATGTTATCTTGCTGACACAAGATCAGTTATGAGTCTTTTAATCCCAAAGTGAAAGCTCCAAAGACATGTCAGTAGGTTTTAAGCTAATTCTGAGGCTACTATACATTTCCCCTTCTAATGTAATTGTCTGTAGGGCACTTACTGTTTCAGCAATCAGTACGCTCCTCAGAATTACATGATCCTTTGTGCCACTCATCCACCTTGCCTTCTGTCTCTCTCTGTTTTCACATATATCCCTCTTTCTGAACAACTGAGATGTAGAAATATCAAATGGCATAACCAGGGAAAATATTATTACTAAGTAAATTTCATCATATCTGAGATATATTTTAGTTACAAAAAATAATCACTGAAAAAACATTAGGACCTTCCTCAAACCCATGAGAAGACTGCTTGGTGAAAGCAAGGTGCCACCATTGCTAGCCTGTTAGGCCAGAGCCAGGGCAGCCTCTTGTCCACAGTGAGTATGTAAATGCAACAAGAAGACAGTTTGAGAGAGTTCTTTCAGAAGAGCTGGGCAGCATTTTAGGAGTTGCAAGGCTAATGTTCGATCTCACTGTTAACAACCCATGAGATAAGATTTGAACCTTGATATCTTACAACCTTTGTTAATTCTTAAGCATAAGGTAGCTGGCATAGGGTATAAGGGAAAAATAAGGTATTAATATCACTTCCTTTCCATGTCCAGTTATCACTTTTATTCAAAAGTGAAGACATTCCAAAAATATATTCTCAATCAAAAAACTTATGTTTTTCAAACACAAAAAAATTTGAAAAATATTCTGAGAAAAACTATATATTACAACCAAATGTGAGAGGAAACATTGGCCACTAAACAAATTATTTATCTAGCCCTACTCTAACACCATCACATATGTCTCCAATGCCCTTGCAGCAATGAGCCTATGGCATAGATATTAGCTTCTAGGCAGAACTAGTCCTAGCAGTGTTTCACCATTACAATACACTGCTGCTGCAGCCAAAAAAGCAACACAAAGAGTGAATTAGTAGCATACAAATATGACAACAACATATGGAAAGTATGCATGTTACAGACTATATGCAGCATTTCTCAACTGCAGCCTGTAGAATACTGGTGATTTGTAGAACAGAGAAGAAGGTATGCAGGATGAGAAAAACTATTTTTATGCATATATGCCCATATGTCCATCCAGTCATACACACGTGTAAACAAGTAAAGAAAATGCTGGATAGTGAATTTAAAAAAAGTCTTTGTATAGCCCTTTTTAAAAAAAATGAATTTTTATTTTTTTTGCAAGTAAAAACTATTGTGATAGCACTCTGCAGAATGATGTGGATTTTTGTTAAAGTCTATGGACTATAATGAATATCACTTTTCTAAGAACTTGAATTCAAAAAAATTGAAATAAAAAGATGAGCGTTATTAACTTGCATTGAAATCAAGAGAAGATAAGGGTATTTACTGGAACATTTCTCATCACAGAAATATATAATGCATAAAAATATATTTATATATAATATATCATATATAATAGCTCCTTAAGGGAGCTATGTCCCTATAAATAATGTCATTCCTGTGATCATGAGGGAAGACCAGAATTTTAAAGGCCTTAGAAAAGTTGTCATGATGTACTGATTTTACTAACAATTTGCAAATGTGTCTGTATTCTTTTGGGACTATTTAACCACTTTTTTATAAACTAAAAACACAAAATAAAGTTCAGAGATCTATAAAAACTGTTGTATTGCATTATGGTTTAATAATAACACCAAGAGCATGCTAATGAAAATAGTAATGCAAAAAATACATTCTAGACAGACAGACAAAGTGAATAAAGAAAATAGCTGCTAAAATCTGAAAGTGTGAGGTTCACTCTTGGCAGAGAACAGGCACATTGTAAAAAACTGAAAAAGAAATGATACTTGCTGCTCTTCTCTGAGCAACAAAACTTTTCTTTCCTTGTTTCTTACCTACAGAACCACTTTCCTATTTCTCCTAATATCCCCCCACTGCACGTAAACCAGGAACAAACAACAATCCTGAAAGAGAGTACCTGTGCTATTGGATCCAATTCCCCAGAACTGCATTAGATTTATAGTTTTGAAAGTGTCAAGTCAACATCTACCCCACAGGAAATAAAATGCATTCCAACATACTAAAAGAGCTCTCTTATACAAAAGACAAAAAGGAAAAAAAAATCCCCTAAATTATAATATGGCAATACTACTGCTGTTAATATAAGGAGGAGTAACTCCATCATACTTCCAGTATTCAACAAATTCTTTCTGTATTAGTGCCCTAAGTGTGGATACTATTGCATTCTCTGCTCTAACAATGTGTTGTTTATCAACAATTGTCACTTGAGCCATTTAGGATCCATTACTGCTGATGAACTGGACCGTCTTCTGCAAGCTCTGGAACTCATGTGGAAATGCATGCAGGTACTTACACAATGCTTTAATTTAAGCCTTTTATAAATCAAGTCATGTTTTTCCTGCCTTTGTAAAAGTCAATTAGTGCTGAATTTCTTGCATTATGTTAGAAAATATTACAGTAAGTCCTCCTTAATAGGCAACTCTTTGTGTACAAGCTAGCTTATGCAATGACAATGTTACTTAGCTGATCTAGGATGGAACATTAATAAGGTCTGTAAAGTGAGAATATTTAGCTAATTTGTTGTCAAGTGAATTGTAATTATTTTCAGCAGTAAGATAAAGGCCAACTGCTATTTAAATTAAAATAACCCATGATTTGATAGTGGGAGCAGTATTAGGCAAATAAAATAAGCATACTTATCTTAGGCCCTCGAATCTCCAAGTTTCTCAAGCACCTTCCAAAATGGGCAGCACAAATAGCTCACTGAAACCATTAGGATCACTCAGATTGGCAAGCATATTTTGTTAAATCACTCCTTAAGATAAAATTCAATAAAACATTTTTCTTACCTATGTCAGAGTATGTCTTAGCAGCAGCTGATACTGCTCAGCTCAAGTCATTCATTTTCTCAAGCGTCTCGATAATTTCTTTCATTCTCAGTATAACAGTTTTCTTAACATTAGTTTAGAACCGAATTATAATTCCAATGTGCCATCAGCAAGACAGGGAAAGTGAAAGCTGGCTGCTGAAGGCTTTAAGCTACCTTTGGCCTACCTGCAAAAGTCATTCTGCCCAGCCCTAAGAACTCACTGGGACATTTATTTGTTGTAATTCAAGGTGAACTCCTTCACTGCACTGTTATTCCCCACTGGTGTAAAAATTAGATGCTCAGTTCCCATCTCCATGTCATAAGTATTGTCTATGAATTCCCTGAGGGGAATTATCGACATTAACATTCTTGTCAATGAGACTATTGGATTTTCAACCTACTAAACGCTGAAAGAAATATCAGACAGATTGGTTTTATCTCAGGTATGTATTTCTGATCATGGAGATCAACCTTTTTTATGCCTCACATTTGATTACTGCAACACATCTTAGAATATACAGCAAAAAGAAAAAAAATAAAGGCTAAAGTTGAAGGAACATCCAGTTACTCATCACGTACTTCTAAATATCACTTTTAGGCATTCAGGATTTGCTTCACATTTTAAGACCTTGAAGCGATCTAAGATGATTTTACTATAGGCAATACTGTAACTGCAATCTTTGTAGACATACACAAGCTAGTCTAAAATTAGCCAGCTCCTGTTCTGCTACCATTGTTGCCATAGCAGCCTAGAGCTCAGTATTTATTATCAATGCCCTGGCAAGGTTTTGCAGCCTACAAAGAGTCTCATGCATGCAAATGTGTGTAAGCCAAGTATTTTAAGGCTAGGTTTGGGGTATGTCACATATTTAAATGCCATGTAAGCATTCCTAAATCATTTAAGATCATTCTATCTGTCTGGATTCAGTTCTTTTCACAGTGGCATGACATCCTGACTAATCTTCATAAAGTAATTCTAAATACTGGAAGATCATCATTTTATCTGGAGTTTTCATACAACATTTTTTTGGACCCCTCTCTGTCACTTGTCTTCACACTACACTGATTCTTACTATAAAATAAGACTTACACATAGTTTGTAACCCCAGCTTTTGTAATCTCCTTAGACTGAAAAAGCTTTACTGATTTAAGCACAAGTAAAAGTAGCAGAACTGACCTGCATTAATTCTAATTATAGATAAATAACTGAGTCTAGCAGTAGTAGACCAAGGGAGTAGAATTATTTAATTTTTATTAGTTACTTATTTCAATCTCCCATTTTCCAAGAGGCATTACTCTTGAGATGACTTAGTTTATTTTGCTAGAATCTCTAAGAACCTTAACAGTAACCAATAATGTACCACAAGAAGTCTCAACTCATTTGCCCATGGTAGAGAGATGGTATTTAACTGTATGGTTTCATTCAATATGAAGAAACTCTGATGCAACCTTGTTGAATGAAGCCATCTGAAATAAAAATATGTAACAGCCCTTTCACATTTTAACTATTTTTATATTCTTAGTAATAAGAAATCAGAAATATGTAAGAAAGACTTAAAATATTTGCTGAGGATGCGAGGAAATATCTAATGCTGCTATTCAAACCTCAAAATATCAGTTTGGGAGAAAATGTTGTGGCTGACTTCCAGTAATAAGAAAGATTAAGATGAATTTCCGATACAGTAATTAAAGGGCTTTGCCCTAAGGTAATAACTGGTGTCTCTTCTGCCCTTGACCCCAAAATTAATGCTATTCCACATTTAACTTGGTAGCAATAAAGCTTAATAAACTTTTGAAGCATATGGCAGGAATAATAAATGTTAAGGAGTAAGAGAACTACCGCATGTCAAAATGCATCTCTGAGTCTAAAATAGTTCTAGCAAAACATCTGGAAAACTGAAATTGTTTGAAAGATTAACAGATTCTTGAAGAATCACTTTGCACATTGTAGATCTCCCCAAGTAAGCACAGAACTTGATCCCATGATTTTCTTTCCAGAACTGTTCCCTCTGAATTTTAATTTGAAATACAGTGATCTCTCCCTGAAAAGAAACAGTATTTTGGTTTCCCCTGTCTAGCAAAAGGCCAAGAGCTCTTCACAGAAAGGCATTACCCTGCATAAGGCAGGTGAACAGCCTAGTAGAGTTGCAGAGACAAAAGCTGCTATGGAGGAGGAAAAGGAAAAAAAGATTGCCCTTGTATTTCAAGAGTTTCCTCCTCTATTATAGAAAAATTTATTTTTAAAGTTTTAAGTTACATTAAATGAGTTTCATCGATGTGATATAAAATATCTTGCTTGCTTTATCATTCCTTCGTTTTCCCCAAGTTAGGGTATCTTCTCTCACACGTTAGTAATAATCATTCATTTCTGTCATACATTCATTCATTCCTTTTGCTTCAGTCTTTTTTTGATCATTTGGCTTCTCTTCCTTTGCTTTGGATTAATAGAGTCCCATTGACAAGGTTTTATTGTGCTGAATTTCACTCACATGTCTCTGGATTAAATGAACATTGTTAAATTTCTCCTAACGAATTCCAGTCTGAGTCAGGTAACACCATTTTGCCTCCGACTTGTATTTATGAAGGATAGCAATTATTCAACCAGGTAAAAATTCTAATGCAAAATAATACAACCAATTTTAAGTTTGTGAATGGATGGCTCCTGTAGACTATCGAACACTTGATTTCTATTTCTTAAAGAAAACATTTATAAAAAGAATACCTTATGCAAATCAGTGTTGTTGAACCAACCAGAAATAGTAATGAAAGATGAGCATGATCATTTTTGCCAGGTTAGGTTTTGGTTAGAGGTCTATTAGTTTTATCTGTTTTGTAATTTTTTCCCATGAAAAAGGATTTTCAGACTTTTAAGTAGCAGAAAATGCATTCTTTTTGTTGTACATAGCACTATCCTTTTTCTTTCTGCCAAACTGCAGCACCAAATCTCCTTAACCTGACAAATGTTTTTCCTTAGAGGAGAAGAAAGGACTAGAATGTATATATGAATTTTTCTATATGGCATCGACATTTTTTGTGGATGTTTTCTTATGATTCATTTTGAATACGGGTATGACGTAAGTTTGCTTCAGAGATCTTTTGGGAATACCACCTAGAGAAAGTAAGTTTCACTATAACATATACAATGGTAGTGGTATAGCAATATAGTATAGCAGACTAGCAGCTACTGTCTGCAGTGGTTTGCCCTTTATATCAGTGCGATTTTGTTTTGCTGAGGATGAAATGGAAGGTGTCACAAAGGCTTAACAAAGATGTTTAACTTTCTGATAGTTAGCTTTTTGAGGAGGTTGACATTCTCCATCTCTCTCTTTTTAAATTGTGCTTACTATTTATAGGATGCCTGCATACTTTGTATGTACTATGATGATAAGTTTTTTTATCATTTCACATTATATATTTTTAAAACATAAACATCAGTAGAGCTGGAAAGCAGAGTTTTGATATACTCACTAGCATTAAGATACTTGGCCTGGCTGCCAAGCATCAACTTTAGGTAATTATAGGGATAGCATTTAGTGTCCTTCATGACCTTTCCTTGTTCCATCTTCCTGATATACGACTACGCCTCCATATGCAGTGACTGGACTTGACGTTTTGAGCTATGAGTCAAAAAGCAGTAAAACAGTGGTTCCAAGAGGAAGAACCAGCCAGGAGCCATAGGGGACCTCACCAGCCAGGCCACAGCCCCATTGTATCTGAACAGAGATGGACTGGTGATAGCAACGGGGTTCTTCCACAGGCCCAGACAAAGTGAGGTGATGAATTAGATGCAGTGTCTATCCAGGGAACTGCAGGAGACAAGGCCAAAAACAGGACTGGAGACAAACCTACCTATGACATAAGTCCATGGTCTATCCAGGAAAACAAGTCAGGAAGCCCGGGCAGCTTTGATATAGCTCGGACAAGGCCTAAGTGCCCAGGAGCTTAAATGGAGCTCCTAGGGAACATGTAAATGGATGCCTCAGGTGAGGCTGCTCAGGGCAGTTAAGATCTATTAGTGCACACAAGGCCTTGACACTACGCCAGCGTCACACGCAGTTGTGGCACTACCATAGCTCGAAGTGTGAAAAGGCTTAATCTGTGTTTGTGTATATTAAATTATGTGATAGCACTAACACTGAAATAGATTCTGGGTGGGGAAAAAAAGTATCTTCATTTCAAGGCTATGTGGATGGCAATACTATGAGTAAAACTGGTGAATAGCTGTTCTTCAAAGAGAATTTTATTTTTCTAGAAACTGGCAGATCTGTAAAACTGGGTCTATAAACAGACTTTTAGGAAGTTCTCCAGATATGGTTCTAAGGCAACTCCTCTAGTGAAGTGGCTAGCCCAGCAATATAGACTTACTGTGTGGCATCTCACTAGACTAATCTCTGTGACATCTAGTCTAATGTAGGATTCTCTCTTCCATGTCAGCTTGCAAACTTGAACACTATATGAGTACGGTAAATATGAAAAGACATCAGGAAGCTGCCCATGCAGCACTTGGGTGACCAGACGTAATGCTTCTTGCAGTGCCATTTTATATATCTTTTTATTTATATGTGCTTAGATAACTTTATGTACACATCAAAAATAGGGCTACCTAACTTTTCTGAAATCTAAGGAAACGATGAGTAGAACACAACTGTAGATGTCCTTTCTGCACCTGAGCAGTAGAGATATTTTGCCACCTAGTCAATCATATTCATATATATAATTCATTTGCAAATTTCTAAAAAATGACTACTGAAAGATTCACTGGGTATTTTTTGGTCTAATAAGCATTTGTGGCCAAGTGGAATAAAACAATATAAGATCTGAGAATGGTAGCTCTGGGGAAACTCAAGGCTAGCCTATTATAGTATCCAATAAGGTAGTTTTCAGGAAGTTTCATCTTGATTATACAAAGAGACATGAAAATTGCTGCTTTGAGTGGCAGATGACATCAAAAGAAGGTATCCTGTCAACTTATGATCCTGCCTTGGTCTCAGAAAGGAACTGACTATCAAAAACTCTCTGTGAAGTGGGCAATATTTTTCATCTGCAGTTCTATGTGCTTTCCTGGTAAAGATTAGTGACAGTACTTGTGTAGGTGAAGTAACACATCAAATAATATTTGCAATGATTACTCACGTCTCCCAGCTGCAGATTTTGTAGTCCTCTTTACCTTCTTTCACACATACTAAGGATGCAGGCAAGAACCCCAAGATAGTGAATATTAAGATTGCTTTCAAATGATTTCAGATGTTGTTGAGCAATATTCATCTAAGTGAAAGATACTGTTCAGCTCCCTTTCAATTGAAAACACACACAGTATTCTGCACTGCTAGTTTCCAGGTCCAGCTACTTGCTTTTCTGCCTTAACACAGAAAATACCTCTAGCTGATTAAGGAAATATATGTCCATATTAAACATTTGGGACAAACATTAGGATCCCCTGAGAGTTGTACTGGAGACTGAAAGGAAGGCAGAATATTCTGTTTAGAGCAAGAACATGTAGTTATTCTTCTGCCTCATGAGCTCAGGCCTGTTTATATGCAGGCATAAATGCAGTAAAAGCAAAAGGTGAAGTCACTTGCTTCATTTGAACTTTTTCGCAGGCAATCTTCTTCTCTAAGGAAAGATATATCAAACAAAATATATAAAGACTTAATTTGCATTAGGGTCAGACTAGAGAGAGAGGGAGAGAGAAGAAAACATCACAATAAGAGATTTTGCTGCCTGACAAAATGGACTTGTATCTGCAGAATAAAAACATGCTGACTACTGTGCTCAGATATGCCAGTTCAGTCAGCAAGATGCACCCTAAGCAAGTCAGCTAAACAGCAGGGGAATTTCCACTTCCTTCCCAAAGTGCCCAGCTCAGCTGGACTATTAAATATATTTCAGCTCTAACCTCACTGTTAACTGTCCACTCACTAACCACCACCCACAGGTTCACACATGAGATGCACGAGCTGAACCTAACATTGCACTTCACAAGCAGAAATGATTCTGTCAGCTTGCACTTCCAGCACAGACATTTCCCAGTGTTGTTGCATGTGGGCCTAATTCTCAACACCTGCTAGCATAAAATGAGTATATGGTGAGAGTATAATAAAGCTCTAAATATTCAATAAATCTTTAAATCCCATAGCAGCACAAGGCTCTAACTTATCCTGAGAATATCATGTCGTCATTATTTAAACACTTTAAAAGTAGTCACCTGGCTAGCACTCCAATGTAAATGTCTAAATACCTGTATTCTCAAAATACTGTTTATATTTTCTGGGCTTAAATCTGGATCTCATGGCAGCGTATCTCAGGAGCACTTTCTCACAAATCTCCTGGAATTAATAAATAATGGTGTCAGTGAGATCTTATCTAAGCTATACTGTGCTCTTGGAGAAGCAAAATATAATCTTTTTTAGGCAGACAAACAAAACCCCCCAAACCCTCAGATCCATCTATTCACCTACCTGGCCATCTGGGAGAGATTGGAACAGAAACATTGAAAATGACACACGCACATACACAAATTAAAGTAAACATTATGGAGGTTGCAAAACCAAGTATCCAAATCAGAGATTAAGACTGCCTCTCCCTCCATCAAACTCACTAGTTTCCAATCCCTTGTCTAGCTAGTTCTACTTTTTCTGCATTTTCCCATTCTCCATTCCCTTTTTCCTCCTCCAAGTTTTTATTTCCTTCTGATTCAGCTTTATTCTCCCCAGGCTTCCAAAGCCACAATCTACTCCTTTTTCTTTAACTGAAAGTCATTTGAGGTCTATGATTTTCTGCTGCCTTAGTTATTAGCATAGAAGAAAGAGACTTCTGTCCTCCTTCCAGCCAGGCTCATGTCTGGCTTCTCTGTGGTAACAGAGCATTGTCTTGCCTGCAGTGGCAGCTGCAAGAAAACCAAGAGTAGTTACTCCCTACCAATAATAGAGTTGCTCAAAGCTTTTAGCTACTAGTTTAAAAACATAGGCTTTTTCAAAACTTTTTAGCTTAGACACATTTGAATAGATTCCTCACAAGTCAAAACAAGCTTGCTCACAGAAATCACTTCTCTGTCGAGTTTGAAAATCTTGCTACGGAATATCGATGCTAGAATTATACTGTATATAACAGTATGAACTGATGTGGTAATAAAAATATATATTGTATATAAAATATAAAATAATAAACAGAGCTTCAGGGTTTGTTTCCTTACTACAAGACAAGATGTTTGCAACCTGGTCTTGTTCTCATACATAGGTCAACCATATGGGGTTAAATGCTTCTATAATAATTCAACCTTAGGGCAGGTGCACATGACACTAAAAACATCAGCCCATATGTTTAGCCATTGGCAAAGTTACAAGCAACTAAAAATGCAGCCTTATTACAGGAAGTTAATACTAATAGTGAGCTGTACAGCCCACCCGGCCAGTAACACTGAGGTGGCTCTTATTCCTTGTAATCATTCCTAATTTATTTTAAAGGTTTGGGAAATATTTATATGAGATTTTCTGTCATGTTGGCTGCTACTCACCAGTCATGTCAAAAGATCACCTAGAGGTTCTATTTGTAACTATGCTTTCCCCATCATAATGTGAAACTACTCAGTAGGTGGGGGCCCTCATTCTCAGGAGCTGTATATATAAGAGTATTCTTAAATCAATTATAATAATTAATGAATAAATTACTATAAAGGATATATATATTTTTAGAATGATATTAAGTTCTATTATCTGACCAAATTTATTTGCAGCATATGATAAGCAACATACAGAATAATGAGGAAAGGGATGCAATAAATATATAGCCCACTCACAAAGCGTCAACACTGTTTAAATATAAGCTGATTTCCTGTATGACATGAGCAACAGCATTCCAAAAGTGTTACTTAATGTTCTTTTCTATAAGTGAATGTAACAAATCATCTATAATTAAGTCACTAATTATTTGTAAGCATCATATAAGAAATCAGTCTCACAGTGTGATTCAATAAAGGGGTAGAGATCCTTTCAGAAGGCTATCTCCTCATCCCCACCTCAAATGTCCCCAAGGACATGGAGAAAGGTGAGAAGATGATGAAGAAACAGCAAGAAAATATCACAAGACAGGCAGGTTGAAAGAATAAGGGAACACAGTGAGGAATAGGAGATGAGAAGTTAAAGAGATACATTAGGAGATAAATATTTTTTCTGCCAACATCCACTGTAGGGGAAATACCTAGAATAAACCAAGGAAGAGGAGAAATACAAATGCTGAAGGTTCTGGAAATTAATAAAGGGCCTCACAATGCATTAGCCTATTCTCTTTTGTGACAAGTATTTCAAATGGAAAACTGAATTTGTATGTTATGGCATTCTTCACAAAATAATTGAAAAAAACAAGGGCTGCAGTGAGATGTGGCCCAGAAAAATCAAAACAAAACAGCTCTGGTGAGACCTACAAACTTTGCAGCAGAATAATAACTATTTAAGCATGATAGTATAGTAGCAAACAAAAGGGTGTAATTTAAAATTTCCACATTTAAGGGGAAATGTTCTTGTTTCTGGTGAAGTAACCAAGTATTGTTTAAATACTTTTAAAAGGATGCCTAAAACCTGAATCATACTCTTGTTTCTACCAGTTAATTCCAAACAGAAGAATTATACAGAGAGATTACAATATATTAATTTGCATGAATTAATGCTACTTCACAAGAAGTCAGGTTATTTTGAAGCATTAAGGTCCACAGCAGCAATCCTTTATTTCCTGCAATTACGTGTTTTCTAACCAATTCATTATGCCTATTACTATTTCTTTAAAATTCCCCTTTTCCCTAATGTCTTGCATACCAACACTATTTTTGCATACTGTCAGGGCCCAGAGAGCACTCCTGCCCCCAAGGAGTTTAGCTGTCCATGCTCAAGGCGAGCTCTCATGTGGCAGCTGCTGTAATTCACACCACTGTGAAGGCAGAGCTGTTCAATAAAGAGCTGTCCGGCCTCGAGAAGGCTTGGCAGGGACCTGCCCCTGCTTCGCTCTAGAGCTGCTTCTAAGCTCAGGCCTCACTCTTGGTCCTTGCTACTGCTACCCCGTAGCTGTGCCTGTGCCTGGCCACATCCCTCCCTGATCCAGACCCTGCCCAGCAATCACTGGGCTGTGTTTGACCCTGGTCACCATCACCGGACCTGCAACACAGATACAACCAAGAAATCAGTCACAATGCATGAACTGCCTACAAATTAAATAAACAGTTACTGCACATCTCTAAATGTTATCTCTAGTACCTTATCTGTAAATTAAATGTAAGCTTTTCTGTATCCCTTTTCTCTGATGCCCCGTTCCTTGCACCATTTTTACCTGCCTGCTCTCTTCAAATAAAAGCTGCTACAAGGACTAGGCCAATGGCCAATTCCCCCTTCCTTCTTTCCTGACAAATAACAACACTCTTCCCCATCAGCACCTCAAAACACCTCAGGGCAAACTGAAGCTTTTCTATGAAATCTAGGTATTTACCAGAGCTGGAAATAACAGACTGACAAAAGTCTAAAAGGATATGCCTTATTATTCCTGTTTATTTTGATACTAGGAACCCCATACTCAGCATATGAGTGAGAGTGTCATACTGCATGTTGGACCACAAAAAGCCAACAGACATGAGATTTTAAAGGCAATATTAGAGCTAGAATTTTTGTACATTCTCACAGTAAAAATGGTGCCTTTTATTCCTTTCCTTCTGAATCAGTGATTATCAATATTCAAGACAATGCTTCCTGAGGCAACTGGAGTTGAAGATGATGAGTTGAGTTGATGCTGGAGCAGTAGCAAATTATAACATGATAGAAAAACTGGTAGTAATACTCTGATGAAAATAAAGCTCTACTCTTCCATTTGTCACATGGAATTGAAGTAAATTTTTAAAAGAGATTGCATATTTAGAAGCTACCCAGAAGACTAAATAGCAAAGGATAATCTGAGAATAGCAAAACTGTAAATAAGGAAAGATCTCAAGGGTAAGAGCTCATTAGATACAAGTTAATGGAGATGAATCAATGCTGTTGATATTTGCTCCACAACAACTATTTTTTCCAAATGTTCCCAGTACAATCGCCAACAACCAGCTATGTACAAACAGTAATCTCTGCACACTGAATAACAAACAGCTACATCTAAACTTTACACAATACAATTCAATACAAGTTTAAATACAAATATGCTTGTCTAACCTTTTTTTTTTTTTTGTCTATCCATAAGAATTCAAAATACTGAGCGGGAATAAAAGAACCTTCCGTGATAGGATTAAAAGACTAATGCATAACCCCATGTACTGTCAGCAAGAGACACACATTTATGACATCTTTCAAAAAACTGTCCTGTCAAGTTTCATACACTGGGAAAAAGAAAGAAAATAAATAAATAAATAAAAAGACTCACATAGCAGACTCTCATCTAAAACCCCTTTACAGGCAGACTTCTCTTTCTTTCAGGATCACTCCTTGTCTTTTGTGCTGCTCTGGCCCCCTTCCAGGTGAAACATAGCTTCCCAGCTCTGTGATATCCTGATCCATTGCATCTTTCATGGAGCAGTGGAGACATGACAACGCTGCACTGCAATGGGCAGAATATGCTCTGGTTGGAGCTCTAGAGTCACAGGAATGGCTAGATTTGATTGTACCTATGATCCATCTAGTCCAGTACCCTATCTTCAACAGTGGCCATAAGTATCCATGATGGAAGTGTGAAAAAGAGGGCATGCCTATCACAGAATCACACAGAATGGTTGAGGTTGGAAGGGACCTCTGGAGATCATCTAGTCCAACCCCCCTGCTCAAGCAGGGTCACCTAGAGCACATTGCACAGGACCGCGTCCAGGTGGGTTTTGAAAATCGCCAGAGAAGGAAACTCCACAACCTCTCTGGGCAACCTGTGCCAGTGCTCTGTCACCCTCACAGTGTCTATCTGATACTTCCTCTTAGTAGCCTCCTAGGCTCCAACCAGTACAGGGACTTCCTGCACCAGATGCATCCTTTACTGTATGTAACAACCATCTGTGGATTACTCTTCCACAAACGTATCCAGTTTTCCCTTGAGCCCATGTGAGCCTTTGGCATCCTCAGCAAAATAAGGCAAGGAGCTTTACAGGCCTTCTGTGTGAAGAACAACCTCACTTTGGGAAGCCTTATGATAATACACACTTCTCAAATCCACACCCCTTCTCCAAGGAAAACGGTGTCAAAACACAAAAACTGAAAACTTTGGTTGAATAAAAACTTAATATTCAGGAAAGAGGATAAAAGTATATTTGTGAACGCTTAACCTTTTCTTAAGGAGGGTACAAATGTTCTTTGAATATTTTGTTCTCCAAGTGTTGTACCCACCACTGTGATGATACTATTTTATTATTATTGGTATTACTTAGTAAGTCTTAACTTCTTAGTCAAAGACATGGGACCTATTGGATTTAGTACTGCAAACAATTTAAACATAGATTTTTCTGTTTTCTCCCTGTATAAGAAAATAATATAAACCACTATCTAAAATGTAAGAATTTTCAGTAGATCTTGCATAAGGCTAGCAGAATCATTCTCTCCTTTATAAGTGAACCAGAAAAACCATGTACAAGAAGCTCTAGAAAGTTTAACATAGTGGAAGTTAGAGACCAATCACACTTCTGCTTTACAACCAAGACTTTTACTGTGTCTTTCCTAATTACAAGGTCTTCTACCTTGTTGCAGAAAAAATTTAGGTTGGTATCACATGATTTGCTCTCAATGAATCCATGTTAGACTTGGGTTGTCTCCTTATCTTTCAGGTATAAGGATAGTTTGACAGTTGATTATTGTTCCAGTACTTTTCTAAGAAGGTAAACTGGCTGTCATCCTTGTCATCTTTGTTTATCTTTTTAAGGACAGTCCTTTTTCATTTTTCTAAAATCTTCTCATTTTTTATATTCTCAGAAATAACTCAAGATTCTGAGGTTGTTTGAGCCAGTCCTTTGAGAGCCAAAGAGTAATTTTGAAAATATTCTGTAAGTGAAATTCCTCTTCTTAGTACTAAGAGAAAGACTAAGAAAAAAGTTGATTTATCAATCAATAGGCGGGAAAACCTGCTGAAAAAATTACAGCTGTCGCTGACTTAAAAGTTTTTGTGGTGACTGCTCCACTAAAATTCTTTTTTGCCTTCATAAACTTTTGCCAGAAGTATCTCATTTTCTACTTTGGCATTTCTGATTTTTTTTGCCTAGGTTTTTATGCTATTTTTATGCCTTTGATAGTTTGATATATTTTCAACATTCTGTACATTCCCTCCTGTTTGAGATCATTGAAGATTTCATTACTTAACCAAATTCGTCCATACTTAGAGTTTCTAGGCTTTCTCTATCCTAGGATAATTGCATGCATGTCTTTAACTTAGCCTGTTTAAGGAGATGAAACTGCCATGAACTCCTTTTATACTTGGACTTGCTTCCCATCACATTCTCCTACCAATTCTCTGAACCTGTTTAAGCCTCTCTCTTTAGCTATGTTTCTTTATATTGTAGTTCTTTTATAAGGATTGAAGAATTTCTCTTCTCATTATCACTCTCAACAAGCCTTTTTCCTACTTTCACATCTTCAGCCACTCCTTCCTGATGTTTAGAATTACATATCTAATGCTCTTTCTAGTTTGCCTTCTTCTTCCATTTGCTGTATAAAAGATATGATGAGCCTTACTGTGTTGTTTTTCTAATAAATTTTTACAACCATTGTCCGTAAACTTGAAAATTTTGCTTTTTTTCTCTTCCAGAAAAAGTCTTGTCTCTCCCCAAAATCCTGCTCTTAATTGGTTATTATCCTTATCCTTATCCAGAAAATTCAAATCTCTCTTTTGGACCTACTTGCCATGCAAAGCAATGCAGTCTCTCATTTTCCCCCTTGCAGATGTTTCTGGAGCAAATTACATGCACTAATATTCCAATCATGTGAATTATCCCACTGAGTCTCTCATATGCCAATTGAGTAACTGTTGTGATCATTAATTAAGACTTCAGCTCTTCCTGTTTATTTCCCATACTTCTCAAATTAGTACAGAAACAATTTAAGTATTCTGCAGATTGACATACTACCATTCTACTCGTCCTTCTTATGACATTCTTAAAATTAGCCCTAAACTGAACAGTTTTTAGGTCCTTTTCCTAGTCATTATTGTTCACTATCTGTGAACATTTGTCATCAGATTCTTTTGATCCTAGTTTAAAGATTTTATCACTAGTGAGCAACCAAGCCTGTCTGCCAAAATGTTGTTCAGTCTCGTTGAGGCACAGACTGTCTTTCTTCTCAGTTGTTCTTGGAATACCATGGTCAAAGAAACCAAAAGCTTCCTGGCAACAGCCTGCATTCAGCCACATCCAGGATGTTTCTGTCCTTCCATAGGCCTTTTTCCCAAACTGAATGGACTGATAAAATCTGACTTTCCTCTACTCCCTTCTAACTTGGTGGTGGAAGAGAATTTCATAGTCTTTGGACTATGTGGACATTCCTCAGTCATCACTGTAATTGGTTTGTAATTCGTTACTGAAGCATAGCATACTGAAGTATGCTTTTGATTGTTAGCCTTACAGGACAGTCAGCACCTCCAGAGACGACCAGAAACAAGTTTAATCCCTGTGGGGAAGTTAATTCATAAATATTACTTTGAGTTCTTGATTGTAGTCACTGATAGGTGAACACTCTGTATTTACTCTGTGGTGGATGAATGGCACGGACTCAGGAGGGTTTGCGTCCTGAGACATTTATTGCTTATTTCTGAGCATATTTAAAAAGTTAGCTGCTTCAGTGGTTTCACAGACACACTTTGCTAGGCCAATCACCATGCAGATTATGTCACAGGGAGCCAATCATTGCACCGATCACGCACGCAGCGGTCACGCCTTGTACTCTGCTACTTGTTTGGAAAGGCTGTCTTGCCCTTAACCTTGGTTCCCACTGGCTTCTGCTAGTTTATCCGTACTTTCTCAGGATGTATCATTCCCACCTGCACTGGTGTCCTTGGGTATGTTTGTCTGAGGCTCTTGTTGCTTGCTACTTGCAACTTTCCACCAGTTTAACCCTGTCATGACCCTCCACATACTCTATCGGTGTATCAGAAATAGGAAGGTAATAACATCATCACTGCTATCGCATTGCTCCTTGCTTCTAAGGAATCCTGTGCTTCATGACCATAAAATACTTGATATTAGAAGGTTTAAATAACTACAAAGATTCAGAATTTTTATTTATCATAAATTTATCATAAATAGTACCAATTACTATTACAATAGTAATAAAAGTGCTACTGTAAAGACCATCATTTGGATTCACTGTATGTTTTATAAAATGTATTTGGAAACATTCAAATGCAATCACACAAATAGAACAGGAAAAGGCAAGGAGATACATCTTTGTCTCATTATATTTTATATTTTTTCTATTAAAAGGTATTTCAATGTTATTGGAGCTTAATAACATATATATATAATCCTACTAACTTTTGTTATTCTTTTAAGGAGAATCTGTGGCATTCTAGCATAAGATACAATCACAACAATTAATGAAAACATTTAGATGATCATATTTCAGAGAACGTCTGCTACAAAATGAGGAATCTGCTCTTCTTACTACTGAACAAAATGTAGCAAGCTGGGTTAACAGAACAACATATGGTAGTAAATTAAGTATTTGGTGTCCTGAGTAGCTTTGAATAGTCACAGAAGAAAAATCAGTTAACAAAATCATATTCTAAGTATTGAAGTTTATAAAGATATTATTGTATGCCACATATGTCACTATTCCACTGCTCAAAGTAAATAAAAGGTCAAGCAATTGGACTGTTTCCTCCTCTCTCTAACCCATGCACATGTAAGTACACACACGGAACTTCCAGTTCAAAAAAACCCACAAAAAACAACAAAAATTTCCTCCCACATTTCCTTTCACATATAATCACTCACATCCACAAAGAGCTCAATACAAAACTATGAATAAATTAGAGATGCTAGAAGCTTTCATTTATAAACACCACTTAACTCCTTTTAAGAGAAGAAATGCAGATCAGAATCATGTATGCAAGAGCAATAGGAAGAGCATAATGCCTTGACTGGATTAACTAGCAGACAATCCTATGTCATTCCACACCATTTTTTCCTGTTGAAAAACAAAGAACCCAGCCAAGCCAATGAACATGCTTATGTTCCTCTACCAGCAAGTCAACAAGAATCACAGAGACCTTTCCAACACCTATCTAGTCTACTACTAACTTTTTTTCATACTATTGAGTAGGAGGACGTTCTCATTGTGGACTCACAACCCTATGAACAGTTAGTTATCACTGAACATGTCAGCTCAGACTGAATTTAACTTAATTATGTTACTGTGCATGTTATCAGTTCTTGAGTATATATCTGACAGTTTTTTAAGTGGCAGGTCACTACTCGTGAAGCTAAGAACTTGTAAACATGCTCACTCAAGAGGAAAGCAAGAAAATTCACAGCAAAAGCAGCCTGAAAAGACCTGCAAACAAGCATACTTAAAATAGACATGCTGGAACCAGCCCAATTCAAGTACACTGCATACAGAGTCAATGTAGGACTAGGCCTCATTCTGTGTAGTAGCACTGGCAAAGGTCCTGGCTAAAGGAGAGATTTCAGTAATGTGAAAAAGGCAGATAAAGGTTTAAATCTAAGGTCCTGTTTGGAGCTTAAATTGCTATATAAACATGCCCAAAGAACCCAAGAAAAATGCAGAATACTGGAGTGACAAATAGTAATAAACTCTACTGAAAGAACTGCCATTTGTCAGGACTTATTATTAGACTAATACACTGTGTTTCATTAGCACTTTCACAGCAATGTTAACAATAAACTGTAATTTCACATAGGCTTTTGGGTAAAAACTATTTCTTAGCTTCTTCTTCTTCTTATATACCTCCAAACATCAAATGTTAGGTGGCAGTTAGTCATTTCATTCAATTTGTTCCAAAAAAGCAAAGTTTTAATGATATTAGATGGAAGCAATCATTAAGTACACCAATTACTCATTCACAACCTTTGGCAATACTTCTGTAATTTTAAGGACTTATGACCAGAATAATGGAAGGCAACTGTATCAGAATTTGTTCTTCAGGTTTCATGTATTAAGTCGTTTCAGCCATCTCTGAGGTGAACAGAGTTGACTTTAATTCAAACAATTGTTGGAAAAATTTCCTCTCTCTGTTTTATGTGCTACAATGGTCCCTTCATATACTTCTGAAATTTAAGACAAGCCATTGCAGCTCTCTATGAAACAGAATCAAAGAATTCTATTCACAAATTCCAGGAGTATCTGATGGTTAGAAAGTCTTCAGTGCTCCATACCTACATTCAGCGTGAAACAAAGTGGCTATAAAAATGAATCTGCATGTATTTGCTGTGAATCCTATAATGCCTATAGCTGCCTACCACAGAAAAAGTGATCTTCTAAAGCAAAAGGAAAATATTCTAAATAGCATCCATCTTTATTTTTACAGCATATTATGCAGTAAAATGCTATGCTTTGTTTAACACCAGTAATTTTAGTTGCAAGAATTAAAACATAATTACTTAGCTTTCCATTATTGTAGTTTTAAAAAATTGAATATTGGCTTAAGTAAGAGAGGTGTTATCTGACTTATTAATCAGCACTGAAAACAAATCAATGTTGTACTTTTGTAAAGTCACCAGAGCCCATGTATTGAAAACTAAGCATAGGGTGGGGGGAGAACTGTTATTCCACATAGAACACTCTGGGACAAAAGATACTGTTTCAGTATATACATTTCTGTCACAATTTACCATAAAGTCTCCGCTCCCACAGCAAGATCGATGTTTAAGAATTTCCAGATTTCACTTCTGCTTTAATTGCACTGTTTGAGATAGACTGTAATTTATAATCTAACATCAGGGCTCAGAATTTCCAGTCTATCTTAAAATCGACAGGAATTATTTGTAGAAATGTCCAAAAATGTGATCCTCAGTATTTAAAAAATAATCAGAAGGCAAATTTTTAAAATGTGACTAACGATAACAACACCTCTTTTATTATAACTTGAAGTGTCAGTGATTTCTTTAGTACTTGTTCATCATCATTACCTATTCTGTATATTTGATCTGAATTCAGCTAGAGACTAAATTCTGCAAGGTGTTGAACTCCTTGCAAAAAATGCTGGGAATCCTCAGATCCTATTAGTGATCCAGGGAACTGAATGTCCTTAATGAACTGAACAATTATGCCCAAATTCACACCTGATTTCATTATCAACATCACAGCTCCTGGGCCTGCTTACACCTTGCCTTTTTATTCTACTGTAATGGCTACTACGCTAGTCAAGCCTCTGCGTTTCCCAAAGTGTTTTCAAAAATTGGAGATGGAGGAAAGGAGATGACAGCATTTTGGAGAGAGGGAGCAACCTGCAGTGAAGATGCAAAGAAGCCCCTTTACCCTCTAGTAATAAACACACATTTTTTGCTTACTGAGCTTGTGCCTGGTATCATCAATCCAGAGACTGCATCTGTGCTAATCCACACAGAAGATGCACAGAAGGTCACACAACAATACCATTTTCTTCTGTGGAGAGCTGCTATCATTCTCAATGTTCTCAGCACTGCCAAGTGCTCGATCTATAAACTTATATTTATGGCAACAGTTCACACTTCTATGAAAATCTGAAAACCATTTTACCCTGCAGTCTCCAGCCCATCAATTTGCAACATAGTTGTTAGAGCATGAAGTAAACAAGGTGGTCATCCAGTTTCCTTCAAAGTTTGCTTCACAGAAGATGAGCATGCTGTTTGCATTATCTTTGAAAGCTTGTATAAATGTGTATTTTATATGGTTATGACATCTTACCATGTTCCCAGAATTAAAAATAAAAAGAGGGGGGAAAGAAACAGCAATGCCAATTGTTTTCTGTCACTATCTGCAGAGTCGTCCAGCAGAAGAGTAGTGTTTTCTTCCTCCTTAATAGTGGCCATTTTCCACATTCTATTCCATGCACATTTTTTGACCGTAACAATAACAACTCTGAAAACAAGTTACAACTAAATGAAATATTAAACAAGCCAAAAATGAATAGCACGCGCCTCTTTGAACAATTCTGCAAAATCAGTGCAAAGTGTTTAAAGGGAATTTTTTGAGGAATATTTTTCAAGGAGTACTTTCCACTAGAATGAAACTTAGTTTAGGATATGGAATAGGTAAATATTTCTTGAAACAACCTGTTTGGAACCCCTACCTTCCTCTGCTTCCATCTTTCTCTAATGTTTGTGTAGGTACTCTGTGGAATCAAAATAAAATAAGGATGAGAATAAAAAAACAAGAAAGGATTGACAGTATCTACAATGGAGTATAAGTACTACAGAAGTAAACAGAGGGTCTGCCAGAGCTTGTGGCCTGGTCAGACCGCACCATCCTAGTGGGTTGGTAGTCTAGTCTTACAGAAGTTATCCCACACTGGCAATTCTGAGGAGAGAAGAGAAAATATATCACATAGAAGTGGCCAAAAGGAGAGCCCAAGGCAAAAAAAGCAAATTGACAGAGAGATAAGGAGAATGCGGAGAAACAAGATGAGCCAGTAGGAACACTATTCGCTCAGGAGAATAGGAAAGTGCTGGCAGGCTGAAGGTTAGCAGCAGGTCTGTGAATAGAAGCCAAAAGAAGGAAAGTTGTTAGGAAAGCTACCAGACTTATGTGAATAGAATGAATCTACAGGAAAGGAAAGAAGTTGTTATAGTCAGCCCCAAATTAGTGAACAAGCCTGACAGGACCCCAGAAAACTTAGAGAATTTGGGCAGCAGACCAAAGAGATGAAGGAATCTTAAAAATGTTCCCATATGTGAAACAAAAACCTCCCGAGTAGAATTCAAAATGAAGGAATAAACTGAGAGATAAGAAAGGGTCATGTCCTGGTTACTGAGGAATGCAAGTGGCATGATACAAAGCCTTGAAAGCATTAGAAGACCCCTGAGTCATGAAACTGAAAAGAGTAAACTGTTACTTCCGGTATGATTTGTCGGGAGTCCCACAGCATGCCAGTAGAAAAAGAATCACAAAAAAGATGGATCTCTGTAAGGGCAGATGGATAACAGGCAGAGATCACCAGCTCAGGAAGCCCTGCTAAACTGTGTTTTGCCATTAGACAGTGAATGCATTGACAGTTCTCCTACAAGGCTTAAACTGGAGTCTCTTTCAAATGTAATTGATTTAGTGCTTTCTTAGCCATAATCACAGATACAGGAATTCGCATCAAACCACACGCAGGTATATTTCTGGGAAAACCAAAACCCTCTAGTGCCTTTCATTCTTCTGAGTAATAAAACAAACAGTAATTTACATGGAAGTGTTCATTATAACCTTGATTTTTAGTCCTCAGATAGTAAGCTGTAGAGTACTAATTTCAGAGGTAGGATATGGCAAGGGGATAAGATTTAAATAATTTGAAAAATACTGCAGTCAAATTATACTTTTGTTCTTTCCTAGTGAATTTCTCACACCTTGGCATGCTTGACAAATACGCACTAGTTGAAAATTCCAATTTGTAAAACTGGCAGGTTGAAAAAATTCTAAAACATGCTTGTTTTCTTGGTATGAAACCTTCAACAATCTTCCGTACTCACAGCAGAAATGACTTTGGGATGAAGCCTGAACTCTGCCCTTGTCATATAATCTCTCCTGAAATCAGTGAGATGTGCCTTTACTAATAAGTATAGAAATCATTTCAGACATAGAATTCTTATCAGATATTGGTATTAAAATAGCGGCATCAAGTCTTATGTATCCACTCCATTTTTATCTCTGTCTTATGGGATCCTTGATACTTCTGAAGCTCATTCCAGCTGAGATCACTGAATCTAAATGATTTTTTTTTCCTTTGAAAAATGTGTGTCCCATTATAGAGCCTTTTCTAATCATAAGGGCTAGGGAAAATAGTACTAGATTTCCATTGTTGCTGAAGCGGTAGAAAATATAACAATCGAAGAAGGATAAACATAGGCTATGTCTGCTTTAGTAAGTAGCGTGGCACAAGAGAAGTGAATCTGTAGAATGAATCATTCGGTGCAGAGATATGCATGATACATACATATATCTGAGAGGAAAGGTTACACCTGACTAGCTCCAGTTCTGTTCTGTGAACTAAATGCCCCTTAGTAGTTAGAGCTCGTTAGTTGCACTCCTGCAGCACATCAGCTCTTTCCAGTTCAGTTTCATCTGAAAGGAATTGAGTTTGAGCACTCTGACAATATCGAGGTGAACCAAAGCACAGCTCTGAAAAAACTCTGGATCTCACGTAAAGCACTAATGTAGACACACTTATAGCTGTCCTAATTATTCTTGCTTAAGATTCTCCAGAAAAATTATATGCTATTCCTGAAATTCACAACAGTAGCACACGATAGCAGGAGAACCTTAAGGCAACTGGGCAAGAGAAAAGCAGTAGGACCAAATGAGAATCCACTGATGTGGCAGCCTCATTGCTGAAAGAAATTACAATATTTGCGGTTGCACATTTCGTAGAGAATTTCCTAGAACATTAGTCTAAAACCTCCAAATGTTGAGACTATTCAAAACAACTACAGTACAAAGCTATGGTTTAGGCAACTTTAACTACAAGTAACTTTCTCCTTCCTTTTCTTTATAAAAGGAAATGGCATAAATGCAAACTATTTATGAATACTGAATATGAGTACTTTTTATTTTAGATATTTGAATGGCACGCAGCACAAGGAGGCCTTATTCTGAGTGGAGTCCGGGATATAGTATTCTGCTCATCTTGCTTCAGAAATTCTTGCCTTTCATCATTCCCGTGAGCTTTTAATGTGTCGCACACCCTGTTTGGGGGGGTCTTTTTTCCCATTTGTGAAATTTGGGCTTTACTATATGCTATACTTGCCAATTGAATTAGGAAAGAGAAAGTTGTTTGACTTTCCACTACATTACATACGAGTTTAAAAACCTGTTGGGCTTTATGACTATTTAAGAAGTCAGTTGTTAGTAAAATGACAGAAACCTTGACTGGAAAAACTACTGACAAATTTGAGTTATAAAAGCCATGTTAATTCTACCTGGTAAAAGTATAACTTTATTATTTGCACTAGCTTTATTTGATGCATCTAACTTTTCCCTCCTCACAGAGATAAGAATAAGCTCCCCTGAAGAATCAATAATCAAAACAAATGAATCAATATTTATTTTCATTCAAGTCACCTGGGAAAACCAGAAACAATTATGAATAATTTTGTTATACGCACCAGGCCTCCTCCCACCCTACTACACACTTCACTTATGCTGCTTCTGGGAGGCTGAAAATATCCCAGCTTATTGATCACAAAAATGGCCAAAAAGTTTGGAGTTAGTCATCAGGAAAAAAGAAAATGTTTTGCAATTAAAATAGTAACTGAATAGAATCACTGGCAAAAAACAAAAAATATTTTGACAGCTCATCAATAATGACTAATAATAATTTTAATTAAAATGACTAGATGGCTTTCCATGTTATTGATGTTTACCTCTGTGTTAACAGTATGAAGCATAGAAAAACATTTCTTTTGTTGTTTTGATGTTGATGAAGTTTCTGGATGGTTCCTGAATCATCAGCAGGCAAAAGTTATTTCCAAATAAGCCAACTTATGAACAAACAGACTGTGTCTACATTAGGAAATAGCGTGGTAACGTGAAGGTAGTATGGACATTAGAAGGCAGTGTGGAATGAATTTGTAGAACAGAACACCTGAGGCCAAGGACCTGACATCTACATTATAAACATTTTAGAGTCTAGTCTCTTTAGTCTAGTCTCACAGTCTGAAAACCCATTAGTGTTTGGATCACATTAGGCATGCTCCTGCAGTATGATTTCTGTTTTATTTTCATTTAAAAGGAATCCAGTTTGTGTGCTGTAAGATCATTATGCAATATAGTTGACAAGCAAATAGGGCTGATGAGAAGATTCACTTTAAAAGCACACTCCTGATCTGAGCTATACTATTAATGTAGATAAACCTGTAAATTGGAGGAAGTGGAGTAAGTTGTTTTATACACATGCCATTGGCTGACGGACTGGGTATGTTAATTCAGTGGTACAAAAATACCACTTGATTTTGTTCAGGTAGACCATATTTGAACTGAGCAAGGTCAGATCAATCTGCAGTTTCACTTGTCCTTATTATGGTTTAAAAGTGTCTGCACTGGATACTAGGAAGTAACTTTCTAATTGTGCACTGATTATCTGCCACAGAACTCTGGGCACCCCTGGTCACTTCTGAGGAGAAGTAGAAAAAAGGTGGGACTATAGGAAACTCAAGTTTCAAAACTCTGCCCTGGAATGGACAATTCTGTCCCGAAGCAGGCAGAATAAGGCTCTTGAACCAGGCTCTTTCATATTCCAGAACAGTGATGCAACTTAAGGCATAGAATAATCACTCCAAAGCTCAGACATGGATCTAATGGAAACATTCAAAGATTGCATTTCTTCCTCCAGATGAAACAAATGTGAGTCTGAATCTTAAGAAATTCATAGCATTATCATACTCCAGATTAAACCAAATCCAGAATGTTCAAATTACATGAAAAAGCAAAAGGGGGTGGGAGAGGCAGAGACATGCTGTTTTAACAATATTGAATAATCTTTCAGCACCAGCTCTTAGGAGACTTCTGATCAAATGCTGCAGACTTAGTTGCTTAGCATAAGACACAGGTAACAATCAGGGTTCCGAGATCTATTCTGAGATACTCTCACTTAACCGGTTACACTAAGAAAAATGAGACATGCCTAAAAATATTAAAGCATTAAAGGCACTGACTGTTACAAGCTGTCATAAGATCTGGTGCATTTTTATTTCATATTTTAGAGCTATATTCTCCAGGTTAAATACATAAACCTGAAAATGAAACGGAAAGGCAAAACTCCTGGAAGAACCTATTTTAAAATTTTACTATTCAATAAATGAACTGTTATTTTTTTGGAGTGAAATAATATCACTTCTGACTAAGCAAATTCAGTAGGACAGAAAATGCTTTATAGAAAGCAGAATTTTTCATTACCTGTGGCTATAGACATGTTACTAGCCTCTATCTCCCTTCATATGAAGCCCATCCTCCTCTCTCTCTCCCCCCTCCCCTTCTCTCTCTCCCCCTCTCCCTTTGTCCATACCTATTTATTCAGTGCTGAAAAGGCTGTAAAAGCTGGGATATTTTTCAGATAGGAAAAAAAAAAAAATCTTCACTTTGCAGAGTCAACTCAGCCAGCCCATATGTTATGTGCACTAGACAAGGTTAGCAGCTAGCACAGTTCCGAGCAGCCCTGAAGCTGCTGTGATTTACATTTTAGGTAGAAAAGATCCCTGCCAGGCCCAACATCTGTTTAGTATAAGTTGTACGGAGACACTTCCTTTGGGTTGAATGAAGTTCATTCACACCTTAAAGTTCCTGGCTGTTCATCACAAAACAGTTGCACATTTTAAGATGATCATCTTTGACAGAAATCAGCATTCCACCAGGAATCCCACAGGATGTTTCCATGCAACCACCTTTCTTTTCCCAGTTGAAACCTACTGTCCCAGCACCTCTTGCTTTACCTACCACATCCCAGCGTGGAGAGATAGGCATGCTAATGCCAGTGTTTTGGGGGGAAAAGGGCAAAGGGACTAATCTGTGTACACCAGTGGCTTTTTGATGAAGGAGGTAACTTGCATATGGGGAACATTAATAGGAGACAGCCTGGGACTGACAGGCTGCTGCTACTTAGGGAGGGAAGATGAATATCTCCATTTGGGAAGGAAGGCGCTTGCTTAAGGAGACGGGGACTGCTGCTGCTGGGGGCAGGGGATGTATAAAGGGGGGAGAATACAAATGTTCTATGGGACATCCCAAAACCTAGAATCACTTTCCATGGCTGCTGAGGTTAAACCACCCTGAAAAATGCAGTTCTTTTTTCTCAGTAATAACACTAACCATTCTGCTAATATATCCAACCATCTGCCAAATAAAGATTTCTGTTATGCTCTGAGACTCTGAACAGGATGTTTTGCCCCATAAATTAATGCCTGAGTTCCCTCAAGTACGGCTGCACCATAATCAATAATGAGTGCAGCGATTATTTTAGATGATTCAAAGTGACATCCTCAAGGAAGAGCTGCTCCAAAGGAGGAGAATCCTATAGACAATATGTTTTTGCTAAATGCAGCAAGTATAATCAAAGGGATGCTCCTTGCCCTTCTCCTCCAATGGCTCACACTGCTGTCTTCTGGGAGCAATTAGAGTAAGATTCCTCTCCCCAGGAAAGAAGAACTGAAAGTTACTAAGGGTTAAGAAAGAAATGCAGTGTCCTAAAGCTAGTCTAAGTGTCCAAAGCACTGAGTTTCTTTAACAATAGGGTTGAAAACAGAATTCTAAAAATGTGCAGTGGCTTGTTAGACCACGTGTAGAATATCCATACAATTTTGATCCCCTCAGTACCAGAAAGACATGACGTCCATGGGTATAAGTCACAACAAGAGAGGTTTGAACTGGATATAAGGAAAAACTTTACCATGAAGACAGTCAAGCAATGGAACAGGTTGACCAAAGAGGTCACGCAGTCTCTATGCTTGAAGACCTGACTGGATAAGCCCTGAGCAACCTTATCTGACCTCACAGACACTGCTTTCAGCAGAAGCTTGGTATAGACCTCCAGAGGTCCCTTCCAATATGAATTGTCCCATGATGCTACTAGACAATTTACTTTCACTAAAAGATTTGAGATGGACAGCACCTGAAATCAAATGTCTTGAAAGCCTTTACAAGTAGTTCTATAATGTCATTTACTACGTAGTTTTAAGGGAAAGCATTTCCTGGGTTCATGTAAGCACACTGAACTGCTCTGCACTGTATACACCTTAGTTTGTTTTTATTCTGTTTCTTTTCTCCCTTTGGTTTAAAAAAAAAAAAAAAAAGAAAAAGGCAATACAATTGCCTTTGGAATAAACATTTCAACAGCATCTGAGCAGAAGCTGTACTCATAACAGAATGATTCAATTTCTAATTCCACAAATTCTTATTTTGTACAGTGAGACTGGCACAAAGGTGCTAATCAGTGAATATATGTTGCTGACATCTGTGATGCTGACACAAGTCAACAAGATATTGACTATCAACACATTTCAGAAGTGACCTCCAAACCACTGTCAGAGAGTCTGCATTACCGTTACTGTGGAACTTGGCCAGGATCAAGCAGGAATTTACTAACTCTTTTCTACTGTCAGATTTCCAGGAATGAAACTGTAACCAGTGATTTTCTCCACTATCAAATCAAGGTAAGCTTTCTATAGATAAAAAAGCTGGACAAGAAAAATGAGAGGAAAATACACTCATGTGTAGATGATCCCATGAGTTTCCAAAGCAAATCTCAGATAGCCAACTGGATTTTTTTCACATTAATCCTCACAGTAAAATCTGTCAAATTCCTCAAAGTTATTGCAAGATAACAGAATTAGTGCAATTGTAATTAAATTTCCTATTACTAACATATGCACAAATAGAATCCATGGGTCAGAATACAGAAATTTACAAAGGCATTATTGGATGCATTAGAAATATGGATAAAATATAACAAATCATTATTAAACTGAGAAAATGTGGAAACTGATAAAGATATGAAAGAATCTTGAATACAATTTTTATAGAAGAGCAGAAACTATAACAGCAGACATGCTATGTTGACAATGAAGGGAAAATCAGATGCAGATTGACAGAGTAGGTACAGAAACAAAGAAAGATGATTAGAGCAGATCTGCAGTGTTATCCAACAAGCACATAATGCCTGCACCATATGACACTGGTGAAACTGCACTAGGAAATGCTTTTCCTTTTCAATTCCTTGCCAGAAAATAAATGGGAGCATGTTGAAAATATAAAATAACTGTTGTAGGAGATCAAGAAGGGCTTTTTATAAGGAAAAAAATACAGTATAAAACATAAGAGCAAATTTATTTCCACTTTATACTTGGAGAGGAGAATGATACATCGGATGAAATAAAAGCGATGACTTGTAGTATCTCAGAAGCTTTTAGCTAGTAAAATTTTTTAGACCGAGAAACTATCCTGCAGAAGTCATCAAATTACTTGGGACAGATGAAAGGAATACAGACACAAAAATTAAGTATACACAAGGGATAAATTCTGCATTGACAAGACAACAGACTAAATAAAAGTTGGAGAAAATTTTTTTTCAGTGAGTTAAAACTGAGTATGACCCAGCGCTTTTGGCTCCTTCAGTTCTCAAACAAGCATTTATCTATACAGCATCTGGGAAAAATAACTTCTTCTTGTATACCTTGTTTGGGCCCATATAACCAAAATCCAGATGAAGCAGTTAACAGTGTTGGCATGTAAGTAATTAGAACAGGAATTCAAATCAAATTAAATAGCTCAGAAAAATTAGTGTGGGAAGATCATCCATGTGGCTGTGTGGTCTGGCAGCTCATTCATTACTAGATCATACTTTATGTGGTATATCCAATTTCTGCAAAGAGAAAAGCCTCTAATCATACAACAATACAAATGGTGGAAAATCTTGCAAAACTGGCAAAGCCTTGGGTTTGCTGTGCTTATAGAGCTCTTCTCCCCAGCTGATAAGTGAAGAGACTTCCAATCAAGTACCATGTAGTATACATAGCTCTAATTGACATTTTCTCTGATAACATGTCTAGTCTTATCTGCCACCCACATTTCATTATTATTTGAGAAATGCTTATTTTTGAAAAAAAAAAAAAAGACAAGATTTCAGTGGATGGCATTTATTCATTGAACATCATTCCATAGCACGTCGTGTCTCAGAACGAAGGAATTAAAAAAAGAAAACAAAAAACCCCACAGATTTTTCATTTTGCACTCATACATAAATGAAGATTTCTTTCCTCTATGCATTCCTGAGTGTTTCTAAACAGATTTTTTTTTTAATTTGGACAAGAAAGGTACATGCTGTCATTAATCATTTGATTTTATTTTTCTTTGCCATGTACAATCCTGAGAAGCCTGAAGAAGTTATGTCTGAAAAAATAATCACTGAAAGATGCTTAGTCCTCATCATTTGCAAAGTTCACTAAAATGTCCTTTTAAATCATCTGTTTAAAGGGCTCAGACTTTCTGCAGTCATGTTTTATTACTTCCTGTACAGTACATGGCATCAGTTTGATACTTCAAAGATTTTATGACTCTGTATTATGGTAGATATAATTTTAAAAGAATTTCTTCAATTTTACTCTAAAGACTATGTCCTCAGATATCTAACGTACTTTGATAGAAAAGTGGATATTTTTACATGAGTCCAAATCACACCTTATTAAAATTCAATAGTAGCAATTACAATGAATTAAAACAAAAAAAGCCACTCTCTTATTTGACCATAGGAATTACAGAGCCAAGAAAAGGCAGAATTCAGGTAGTCCTCCTTACGCATACAATAGGTAGTACAAACCTTAGTGATGTTAACCGATAGTATTTTCTCCACAGGATCCTAAAGCGTAAATGAACTGCTGTTCACCAGATCCTGAGGTCTCACCTTAACTCCTGCCCCCTTCCAACTCCTGGCCCTGCCAATCCTATATCCCCTAATCACACACGCAAGTCTCCTCAAACCTTATGGCACTTTCCCCCGTCTCCTACCGTTTCCTCCTGCCTCTGTTGAATACAGCTCTCGTGTCCTTACATATCACAGCTGCCTGTGAGAGCTGTAGCATGAAAATCTGGAATAACGCCTATTAGAGATTTCTCCCAGCTCCTCCCCTACCCATCAGTCCTCACTTCAAACAGGCAGCTCTTTCATACACTTATAAAGTGCATAATCCAATCAGCCAAATTAACTGGCATTCTAAAACCAATGTCTGTTTCCATTCTTTGGATGGTCTTTAAGCATTAAGATATCTACATCATTACTCTTCCTATCATCGCACTCATTTTTAGTTGTGCTTGGCACAGCAAAAAGCAGAAGGCTGCTCAAACTGCTAAAGAAATGAGCATTAGCCACATTCAGCTCCTGTACACAAATGAGTTTGAGCCTTGTGCTCTGGGTTTGCTGCTCATCTTTCAGCAGTGTTCAAGTGTGAGCAAACCTTTTCTATGGCATCAACAAATAATGGATATGCATTCCCTCTTCATTTACTATCTTAGCAGAATATCTGTTCATTTCTTCTCTTCGAATAAGTCTTCTTTTACTTTCTTGTATTTTGGAAAGCACGTGGGTCTCTCAAATGATCTTTTCTCCAACTCCTTGATGACAAAGCCTTCTGAACAGTAATGCATTCTGTTACTAAACGCACTAATTTAACTCATTCTACTTTGATTAGCTGCCAAAATTTGGTGGGAAGAGAACCAGACCCAGTGGTTAAAGTGGGAGATTAAAACAAAAAAAAACAAAAAAAGAGAGTCCATAGCTCAATTCTCTTACATGATTATGGTCCATTCTGGTGCCCTTAGTAGTATTAAAAAAAAATAATAATTAGAAAAATTACTTTCATTGAAATGTATTTCACAGTGGATTTCAGACAATGCTCCAATGTACTGATTTAAGTCTAAATTAAATCTAAATTAAACACTATTGAAGATAAGAAATATTTACATGCAAGAAAGAACACTTGCTTGGGGAAAAAATGTTACGCTAATTGTTATATCACCCTGGTTGTTTCAAATCTAGCTCAACACTTACTTTTCTATAAGTTATATTAAGATTTTCCTGCATGGATGGGTAATTCAATGACTTCGTTGATAGTAATTCTGGAATCAGGCTCTTTATATTTTTCATTGTACTATATATACTGCAGTGTGTTTTTTATCTGAGCCCATATGCAGAGCACTAAGCAACATTCAAAACTAAGAATAAAACCTTACATCTCAAAGATTCATTTTTGTTTTTATAGTTAGCAACTTTTTGTGGGAGAAGGATACAGACATTTGATAGAAGCATGGAAGTCACACCTCTAACCACATTCCTGACAGGTCATTGAGAAGGTGCTTCATGTGTCTACTTATAATAATATTTGAATATTACTCAAACAGTATTGCATAGTATGTGAGCCCACTTCTGACTACAGCAAAAAGGCTGGTCAAGCCATCTCCGCTCAGTCTACCTCAATTTTCTTCTTCAGTACTGAGTGTGTTCTCTATTCTAGCCTTCTTTCAGCCTTCCCTCTAGTCCTGACTTGCTTTAGATTTTCCACTCTCTTGGGTCAAGCTAACGTCCCACCCATCTTAATGGAATAACGACGTGAACTGTCTTTCATTTTTTTGGAGTGATGTTCTACTTATTTATCTACTGTGGAGAAAAAATGCTAGCAGAGTGGATTCAACTCCACACCTGCCATGACACTAAAATGTCCCACCAAATTACTTCAGACCTCAAATACACGCCTATTTCTTTTCTGGATAAAACTAAAAGGACTGAGAGTGCAGGAGCAGAAAAGCTCATCTGTGAGAGGACACAGAAGCACTGGAGAGGATGTACAGGTAGGAAGGCTAACAGAGCAACCATCACAGCTTTGCTAATCCTAAATATACACCTTGACAATAAGGGCACAGAGCCAGCAAAGGAGGAGACTGGAAAAATAAATTGTAGGGCCAGATTCTGCGGTGCATATACAACACAAGTACGCATTTCCCACAAAAACATATTTCAAGTTGGAGTAAAGAAGAATGATTTCCAATTATTGCAGGAATAAAACTGCTCAGAATTCAGATGCCCCCTACCCCCCCCCTTTTTTTTTTAAATCAGCAGCTCCCTTTGTTTACCTGAATTAAATACTAATATGTAATATGGAGTGGGACTATGTTTATTTAGTCTATCCTAAATACTACATAAATGCATAATACTACACTGCTGTCATCTACACAGCTGTCCAATACATTCCGATAATTGTGATCAAGAGAGTTCTCTTTCTTCTATTTCAATTTACAGAGACAGGAGCCTTTTTTTTTTTTTTTAGTGCAGCCCCCGTTATGATCAGCCACACCTTTGTCTTCTTGACAGCAGCTATAATGTATGCTATCCAAAGCTACACATTGAAGCCACTTGGAAGTGGAAGCTAATAAAAAATATAGCTGCCTAAACAAATCACAATATCTACAAAATCTGTCAATCTTGGAGCTCATCCTGCTCCATCCAGCCATGGTAGGATCATAAAGAACTTAAAAAAGAAGCTGGTTAAATCTGGGACTAGCTGTGCATGTGACTGCTGAGTATGGGAGTGAAAGAATTATAAATTATAAAACATAAAAAATATTATAAAAAGGTGTAGAAATAAATATAAATTTAGTGTTTGCTCTTCGGCTCTTGGTAGCTTTTTTAATTATTCTCAGTGGCTTTGTTGCATATATGATACAAAAGAAAACACAAAAATACTGATTAAAACAGTCAAAGACGTTATGTGCATTTTCTAGACCAAAATCTAGTTCTCAGTTTTTGTTCCTTTGGAGGCAGAAGGAAGAGAGGAGGAAGATCTTCAAATTTGTTGTTGTAAAAAGGGTCTACCACAGTATATAAAATATTCTATCAAGTGGTACTTAAAGCTTTCTTTCCCTTCATTTACTGTAATAGAAAAGAATAAAGTTATATACTAATTATATACTCTCAAACTTAGCTACACGAGTATGGCTTCGGCTGGAGTCAGTGAGAGCCACAAGGGCAAGAATTGATTTATCAGAATAGAAATAATCCTTCATGTAGGAAAGAATCAATAGATTCTTTTTGGAGTCCTACACAGACCAGTAATATTTTTTTTAATCAATAAAAATTCAGCAGTGGATTAGCATTCCGTTCAGCCAGTTGTTCTTCTGCATCATGGGACAGTGCTCATTTAACATACTGAACAACTAATATTTTGCTTGTTCCATTTGGAACAGGCTTTGTGAAAAACTTAAGAACTAAAATTTCTTTTGGAATGCTTCTCTGAAAAGTCCTGTTAACCATAATTTCCATTTTTTGACTAAGAACCTTCCTTTTAATTCTAAGCATTAATACAAATAACAAAAACAAGTTGTACATAAGTTGGCACTACACCTGGCAAACTTCCACTTCTTTTTCATGGTTATGACAGATGAGAAACACACAGCCAAAATGTCTTAAATTTCCCTTGGGCCAGGCAGTGATTTTAAGCACAGTACAGAATAACTCTTATTTGAGTAATTTGATAATAACGAGAGAAAACACACAGAAAACGTAAGAGAAAGGCATGACACGCTTACATATCAGCCAGTGCGCTCAGGTCTATTTCTCTTCCAAAACTATTATTGGTTCTCCTATTTTCTGGGCAAATGGTCTACACAATAGATTATTTCACAAAACATTTCATGGCAGAGCATCCCCTGAAAGAAAATGGCCAGAGGTATATTTTGTGAGGAGCAAGACCTTGTCTACATTTATAAGGTATAATAGTTGGGCCTGCAGAGAATTCAGGAGATTCATCTGGTTGCTGGATTCTGTTAGAGCCTAAGCAAATGCTGGAACAATTTTCAATACAGCCAGAGAGAGATCTTTAAACAGCAAGGCAGCTGAACACTTTAAAATTCTCCTGAGCCCAGGCAGCTATGAGTTTGGGATTTCTGAATAACAGTTTTGGACTCAAATGCCTAAAACAGACCTTAAGAATAACTAAAGCACCTAAATTCTTTACTAGATCTACCTTTCAGTCTCATCTGTTGCCAATGAAATTTAGATTAAGTCAGTCAAACTTTGCAGAGCTGAAAAAATACTTTTAAGAATAAGAAACTATGCAGCTTTTTAATAAGCAATAAATATGCAGTAGAGATGGTACATATACAGTGCTCCTTTTCTAATATGAAATATATTGTCATTCTCTCACCTTTTCACTAGCTTCAGTGCTCTGTCTGGGTCTGACCAGTTTTAAGTGGCAAGCTTTATTTCAATCACTCATCCTTTTATCAACACGGTTTTATTTAAAAAAACATAACCAAAACCAGAAAAATCCATTCATGAAATTCTATGAAAAAATTCCATCCATGTATCATTTCAATCACATCTTCCCTTTGCATGATAACATGCATGGGAAAGTATTTACTTCCATGGTAAATATATGGCATACATAGTCCAAAATGGCATGGCCAGGCCCTTCACACACGGCATTGCACTAGAAGCATGCTAGAAACTTCCCCAAAAGGAAGTTCCAGTGTTTGGATGCGATGCCTGTCACAGTTAATGTATGTCATCATTATCCCTCCTAAGTAGTCTCTGCAGATTTAGTAGGGACAATGATGTGTATCTTCTGTCATTGTTCCTTCCCCATTTACAGAGTAGTTTTGACAGACTTTACAAGAAAGGTCAAATTATGTCCCCAAATGGAGTCCATGGAGTTTTCATTATCTCTCATCATATACAAAGTGGAAAAGATTTAGGACTCAACTATTTTTTCCCTTGATGACAGTATAGTAGCAATAGTAATGGAAAAGATATGAGCAGCAGTACTCAAGGGAAGATAATTATTCCAGAATCTGTCTCAGGTTCATAAGCTGGATCATTTTCCTTTTGATTCTCATCACATTTTATTTCATCTTCTTCCTCCTGATGAATTTAGCAGGAACAAAGTAAAACCAGCCCAATAGCCCCACACACTGCACTCTGATTCCCTTATATTCAAGAGTGTTACCAAAGAGAACCTAATGCTCCATCTCGGAAATAGTGTTCACATCTGATGTTCATTTGCTGAACATCATCTCTTTTACATCTTCATAATTCAGTTTCAAAATGCTACATCAAAAAAATAATTTTTTCTCAGATTCTCCATGAATTGCTCATGTTATAGAATGGTGCTGCTGACTTTAATTTAATTAAAGCAAAATTAAATTAATAAAGCAAAAGTTGAATTTATTGAAACTCAAACACAAAAAATGACATAAAGAAAAGTTCCTCAAGCTTCACATGAATATAGTTTTTCAACTAATTTTAAGTTACAGCTTAGCAAATTTAGCAGGGGAGCAAACAGACCTTGGAATGACATGATATTAATTGGTAAGATGGACCAGATCCTGTAAAAAAATCTAACGAGACTGCAAAGAAACAAACTGGTAAAATATGGGGTCACACTTCTCATGACTTCTAAGGGTCCATGGCAAAGTAGTACTCTGATATTAATAAACTGATTTCAGAGTAAGATATTCTCAAATTTTACCTGTGCATTTTTGACGAAAATATTAGTTTCAGTTCATTTTCTAAGAATGCACAAACCATACCCAAACATGAAAATTTAGGATGACTGTTGAGGGAAAAACATATTCCTGATAGTTAAGGTCTAGGCTTCCAAGAAAACTTGAAGAAACTCTATTTTATTCTCCTGTTTAAAACTGGCCTAATAAAGCAATAGTAAATATTCTCCAGGAAACAAACTTGCAGTTACACGTGACCTAATGCAACATTTTCATCAAATAAAAAAGTTGTTTGCACTTGCAATTACTGTCTGTATTAACAAATGCTATACTTCCCTTGCATAGCTCAATAGAGTGACTGAAACAACCATCAAAAAATGATTTAAATAAGGCATTGTCATCAATCACTATGCAAAGTAAATGAGAACAATTTATCTATCTTTCATAAAAGGAACAGAAAAAAGGCAGTGAAAATGAAGGCAGACAACAACAGCAGTTAACACTGTGGAACAATAAATCAAAAGGAAGTTTGTTAAAGCAAAACACTAAGATATAAGAGTCCTTAGCTTGACAGTGATGGTTAATTTTATTTTAATACCATCTTCAAGGTGTCTTCTGAGGAGAACAAGCTTTCAAAAAATTTTAAGCTTCCCAATCCATGCACTGTTTTCAACTTCTAGTCCTTTACTGTGTTTACCGTGGCCGTTCTTTTTTAAGTTCAGTTCTCTCATATTTCACCTTTAGTTAATCCACCAATAATCTCTGGATTGACTAAGGCTTCAAGTAAGACTACACAACAGTTTCAAACCACAAAGGACCACAGTCAAAGGGATAAACGTTAGGAAGAAAGTGCCACAATAGATTCTAGTCTTCCCTCTCCACCCTTACCATTCACAGGCTGCCATCCAGGAGACTCAGAAGAGTTTAACAAAAGATCTCATTTATGAGTCTTATCACAAAATACAGTCTTTAACAGAAGCAGCCCAAAGCTGTGCTGTCCCGAATGAAAATAACAGGAGACACTAAAGTAATCACTAATGCCCTGCTAATGCAAAAGCTATGAATTTGTTCAGTGGTTTGTCTGGTGACCATAGGAAATGGAACTTGACCCCAAATCATGGAAACAGACACATTAAGACTTTGTTCTGACTTCAGAATATGAAAATTTTAGTAACTCTTAATAATGACCATTAATTTTTCTCTCACTGCACTAACATCTGAGATTTCTTTTACTCTCTTTTTCGCAATTTTGTCAAATAACCACATGCTTTCTCCTCTCGTTCATAACTTTAGACATTTTGCACGGTGGTGTTGTAGCTGTCTGACCTGGGGAGTTAGGATGAAGGATGACAAAAAACTAGCACTGCCTGGGGACCTGCCTCTTTGTGACAAGGACATTATGCATCACAGCACGGAGAACAGTGACCCCAGGACAGTGTATGCCTCCAATTTCCATCAGCTCCCAGAGAGTGCAGCACGTAACAGCTTTGGACCTAAAATGCTTTCAATCCTGTCTCAGCATACCTTACATTAACAAGTCTTACCAGACACAGAGAAATTGGAATATCAGCCTTACAGGAGAAAAATGCTACACAAAGTTCCATTTTATAAAATCTTATCTTTTTAATCAAAGCACAGTCCATAACTGAGAGCTTTATAAAATGTTATCATGTCTCATTTTTATAGTTTTTATGAAATACACATTTATTTTAATGGCTGAACCTTTCAGTTACCTTCATATGCTGTGTTAGGTAATGTAAGTTTGCATCAATCTCATAGACACTTCTTCATCTCTTTTTTTAGAGACTACACAGAACTCCCTGTGAAGGAAAAAAAGTCATCACAACCGCTAGAAAGTCATATTCCTCTCTACTTTTGCAAGATGACTTCAATAAGGAAAACGCTTTGCAACCATGTTGCCATCTTAATTAAGGCTATATTTTCATTTGTTTGCCTTTCACTTAAGTAACTATTCAGTGCTAAAAATCTTTACAAATTGAAGTATTTTAAACACATGCACTCCCTCTCACTTTTCCTGAAAGTTAGAATGTCAGTAAAGATGAATGACAGCAGTCAATATTTCAGTCATGAGCAATGGATAAAGTAGATTGCAATGTTTACTTATTCTTCAGACAAAAAAACCCACAATAAATATAATTTCCCTAATTATACCTGCAGTATAGTCAAATATTTATTTCCAGTGTTTTGGTTACCTGAGCTTTACAGAAGGATATTATACGACTGATGCAAATGGTTTAAATAACCTTTGGTTTTTCAATTCCATAAAAACTCATTCTGTCTCTACATATATAAATTCTACAAATTTATGATGAATCCATGGGACAACAATCTTTTCAGGTCACTCCACTCATAATTACAACTAATTAAAATGTGCCAAAGAAAGGATAGAAATTTATCACTGCTCATTAAACCTGTAAAGACTGTGTTAATTAGATGTCAGACTCAGTAATTCACATAAATGTTTGCTGCCAGTCTAAATTTAGTGAAAAAGTAAATGCAGTTATAGATACTGCTGCAAGAAAGCAGATAAGTACTACTGAACTGGAAGGGTTAAAACATTCTATACTACAAATTTCATTATTTACCTATGTCCTTTCTACCAATTGCATGCATGAGCTGTCAATGGCTATCTTCTCCTAAACCTAAATACCCCTTTGACAAAATGAAAAGGTAATGCCACACCATAACTTGCATTGCATTATATTTTCAGGTGTTGTCTACATGCATTATCACACATTAATTTACAAGAGTTAATTAAAAACCAGTATTTACCAAGTTATCACGCTATAGAATCATTTATGCTGTTACTAAAGAACATTATATTTATACTGTTTTATCACCCACAACAACCAGGAAAAGGTTCCACTGTGTTCACCAAAATTTATAGCCAAACCCTCTAATGCTTCAGCTGAGTCTGCTCACAGGACATCTCAGAGAGGTCAAATAACTTTAGTATGAGGCATTATATATATTAATTTGAAAGCAAGTCTTCGATTCAAAAGATAACTGTAACATAAATTGCATCCTTTATAGATTAGCTGTATGTACAGGTTATAATTACAACTTCACTAGACTCTTCCTAGAGCCTTTCATCATGGAGAAGATGAATTTATGGTGATACTGAGAATTTTCACCTGTGTGTTTGTAGAAGCAATTAGGGGGGGAAAAAAAAAGGGCTGAGGTGCCCAGAATTCTAACACTATGAATAATTAAACATGTTATATTTCAAATAGTGAGTAATATATAAATCATTGTATACCTTCCCTGTTGTCTTGTGTGAAGTTTTACAGAGAATTAGTTGAAGAATACAAATTTGACTTGTAACAATAATAAGAAATACTGTTCATTCTTTATACAGATCCAGCTTACATTTGCTCCCAATTCTACCTATTGTGTATTTACAAAGGAGACATGAGAGACCTTTTTATCCAGTGCAAACGCTGTGATTGTGACAATTCAATATATGACTGGGGAAGAGACTAAAGACTGATTTTATTTAAACCTGTATAAAAACTCTGTGTGAAATCTGAAGAGACAAACCCTGAAGCACACATACTTGAGTTGCTGTCTTCTTGCTAATCTGACAAAATAGACAATGGGTTCTCTTGCTTATGGATGTATTTATTTGCCCCCTTCAGTTCTTCCAGCTTTAGCCAGAACTATCTAGTAGAACAAAGACTGCCCAAGATCAAATGTATAAATGTTACTTGATTGATAAATGTAGAAAGCAACATCCTGCTTTGAAACCATTAGGTAAAGATGTCCATTTAGAGGGTTAAGAGAAACAATATAACGCCATTCTGGCTAGTTTTACTGGCCTTGGCTATGGTAGTGCCTTCCATGATTTTTTTAGTGTGTTACTTGGTGTTTCTTTCTACTCATTTTCTTCTGGCTAAGGGTCTGACTAATACTCCCAAAACATTGTTCCCATCCTAACAGCAACTGATTTATCACCTCCCCCTTCCCAATCCCCCCCCCCGCCCCCATTCAAACAAAAAATCCCACAACATTGTAGATTACTTGGAATGACAAATAATCTCCATTTTTATATTTGTTAATGCAATGACTTCATAGTTTTATCAGGTTTAAATAACACATCTATCCCCCCACCCACACTCCTTTTCTCACTCATTTAAACAAACCCATGACCCACAACTCCTCTACTAAATCTGTGCTGTGACAGTGACGGATGCTTTTATGAGTTGATTTTTAGTTGATTTTTATGAGTTGATTGGTTCTGAGAGGCAATTGCAAAGCACCCACAGATGTCAGCTGCTGTTCTATTAGACTTGCTGAGACAATCAGATAAATTTCGAACAGACAGTGAAAATTACTCTGAGCATAAGCTTAGAACAAGGCTAGAAATAGTACAAAACATGTATTTTAGACATGAATGTCTGTCACAACAGTGACAAACTCACAGCACCAGTGAGCCAGCCAGAAAAACTGGACAATGCAAATATTGAACGTGAGAGATTAAAATGACAAGGGCACAGACTACTAGAGATTTTTCTTGACTGTGAACTAGAATAACCTGACTGCTACTGAACTCCCCTTTTCACAGGAGGAATGGTAGCAGACATTTGAAATTCTTAAAGCAACTGACTCAAACCTCAAAGAAGGCTACCTGGGTGCATGGCTTTGTCTACAGCTGCATATTTCTCATGCTACCTAAATTGAAGGGTACTTGATTTTAAGCCTTCTGCAAACTCTGCATGTTACATACTTCAGATACTGTGTGTCGCTGAAAGGATGATCTGTAAAGCAAAGTACTTGTACCCAGAGGTCTGGGAAAAAGCTTATGCATATGCAGCATATAAATTCTTATGTGAATGCATGTATTAAGAAGTCATCACTGATAGCTTAGAACAACTGGATTGTTAAACCTCATGTCCATGAAACAGCAGCAAACAGGAAAGTCAAATGTCTAGATGTATGCCAGAAGAGTGAAGGATAAAAACAGATTGGCAATTAAAAAAAAAGGAAGGTCTAGAGGTACTTGAAAATTTTCCTTAAATACTCAGCATTTGATGACATTTTCCAAATTTTTGCTAGTCTTTCCCTTTTCTTTCCTTTTTTCCCCATTTTTCCCTTTTCCTTCAAATCATCCAGATTAGTGAAACTCAAGAAAAATATTAGATTCTTAGGCTTTTTGTCTTTTTTAGTCAACTGTCTCAAAGTAGTGAAAAATATTTTTACAACCTTTCACTTTACACAAAATATTTTCTTTCAGGAAAATCCTGATACTTCTTGTTTGCATCTGTGCAGGGTCTTGGATTTTTAATTTAGTGCTTTTTGCACAGGCAAGCAAGGACCTCTAGAATCATCTTGCTTGGCCTTGTAAATTGCAAAACCCCAGCCATGTTTTCCTTATCAGCATCTTTCATATTACACTTTTTGTAACACTGCTTCTGTATGTAAATACACAGCCTGCACCTTGTGAAGACTTTTTTTTTTTTTTTTTTTTTTTTTTTTAAATCAAAGTAAAAATTTCCAGCCAGTCCTCTGCACAGCATGTCCTCCCATTACCAAGAAGAATGGGAGGAAAGCATTAACCAGCTGGGATATGAAAACAGTGAATAAATAAATATGACTAGAAATAAGCTCTGGTCTTGGAAAACTAGAGACATGCAGCTGTTGCTTCAAACCCTAAAACATTTTATACTATTATATTTCTTTTCTTTTTCTAAAACTGAGCCAGTAAATCAGGTTGTTTTCAGTAATATGTGTATAATCCTTTGTTCTGCTTAATAAGAAACAATAAATTTTCATTATCTCATGAGAATACTTGAAGTTTATAAAATGATTTTTCATTATTACGTTACTGAGATGAAATATTTAAGTACAAAGCCATTTTCAGTAAATATTTCCTTTTACTCATATGCCTCACCCAATAGATTAGATATTAGACTATATTTAAAAAAAAAAGAAAAGAAAGAATGTCAGTGTTGTGCAGACAGACTGACTGTGCGTAAAACATATATTATGTACCCAGGCATGATGCTATATATTGTTCTGTGACTAACAGAATGGGAAGCTCCAGCAGAATTTCAGGAATCAGCACGTGCCTGTATGAAGTGTTGTTAGCCCAAGGCTCAGTTCAGACGCCCACACATAAACCTAGCATCATCTGAGATGTCCAAGGGTGTCCTGTCTGTTTTCTCACTGCCCTCTCAAGACAGTCATGGGTCACCCATAACTGCAGCATCATATATTCCAGCCCCAAACGGATGTTTCAGATAACTAGGGCATTCCAAAAGGTATCAGATGCCTATGTATGGGCAACCAAGCTTAGCCCTAGAAATCTAGGAAAGCCCCAAGTGCTCAGTCTTGCCCCAGTCCTCCACCAAAACAGTTCACCTAAAAGGGAACAAGAAGTAAATAACAAAGAGCTATAGCCTTGACCCTTCTTCCCATTCATCTCTGAAATAGCTTTGGTGCGATACAAAGCTAGAAGCAGTCTTAGTGAACCTGTTACGTACCAATTCCCTTAACACTCCCTATGAAAGAATGCCTTAACACTACTACTCTTAAAACATGTCTCTGAGGACACATATGTACAGAAATCTCAACCTTCATTCAGTAATCATTCAGGAAGAGTTTTGGGTAGAATACATACCGTGAGTTCTATGTGTCAAAATACAATCTTCATTTGTATTTAAATAGTGTTTTGTAGAACCTGTTCATCTCTACATTTATAGCAGTAGAAATCATGATTGGTTTCAGTAGACCTACAAAAGTGCAGGGGAATCAAGACCGTAATTTTTTTGTACTTGTAGCACAATATAAATACAGCTATATAATTTGGGATAAAAGAGGGAAATACCCATACAAGATTGCTATGCTATTAGTTATGTTAGTCCAAGATACTAAGTAGACTGTAACCTACGTTTGGCTGATTATTGTATATCGAAAAATACGTATCACATACACTGAGCAGAAGCTATGAAGATTAGCTCCAACCAAATTTCCGTCTGAAAATTATGTGCCCACGGTGTCTATAGCGTATGCAGTATTGAAAGGGAAACACAGTGTTTTGCATGTGCTGGATGGTTGCTCTGCATATGCAGTAAACCTGACACTATTAGCATATATCAAACTTCATGGGTTCAAATTTTGCATACATAGCTTAAGTATATGCACAGATAGCTCATCTGATGCTTTTAAAAATAATACATTTTATTGAACATGGCTTTACTGTACATGGCCATAATCTAGCTTTTCCTGATAAGCAGTTGCATGGCTGGTGACATCAAGTCTATTAAGGCTACCAGATCTACAGAAATCCCATATAAATGAAAATTCTCTAAGTACTTTAGGACATTTCTAGATGGAAGAAGAGAAAACATCGAAGAAATTGTATAAGATATCATGCATGCATGAGGGGTCAGAGAAACTGAGTGGGAAACAAGCCATTTTTTCTGAGGTCCCAATAGAGCTAGAAAATGCAGTTGTTCTGAACCTTCTTTCTAAACTACATCTCTTCCAGAAATAGATTCTTTACTAGGAAGAGATTTAACTTTACCTCACTGAAATAGCAACGCTTGTGCTTAAGGCTACAATCAAATATCAAATGCTCCTCTGCACTAAAGATTAGAAAGCCCTTGCAAGCAAGATGAAGGCTGCAGACATTTACTAGAGGTCAAGAAGCAGAAAGAGGTTTTCACATATTTTTGAAAATACAGGATGTCTTGCCTCTGAGATCTGATTCTCCATCTCACACAGCCCTACACCTTCACAAAATGTTCTGCACTTAGAATAGAATATATTTCGTTGTTTAGGAAATAGATATAAACAGGAGACCTAAAAATCATACAAAAAACGACTAGACGCTTTACTACTACCCTACCTGGCTTACACTACATAAACTGTAACTAGTTTTCCTGTCTTTCACTTAAACTAGAGAAAAATAATGCCCAGTCCTACAAATTTCTAAATCTGTTCTCTTTGTCATTTATCACAAACTAAGTCCAATAAATATTTATACATATTGGGAAGTTATTTAGTTTTGTGAGCCTTTTGCAGCACCAACTCATTTTGCTACTGAATCACGGATTGTAAATATTTAACAAATATTCCAAATGAATTTAGTAGTCTGGGAAAATATTGTTTACATTTTCTAAAAAAAAAAAAAAAGAGGTCAAATTTACGTTTTTTTCTATGTTCAACTTTCATAAACGCTTTCCACTTTTCTACTAGTACTTCAAAGCAACAATGTTTCTGATTTTTCAAGTTATATGCTTTCTTTCCCTTACTCTTCTCTCCGGATACCAAAATTACTTTCAGCAAAACAATAACTACTAGTAGGTGGCAAATAATGAAAGCCAATCATGAATTATACAGTTGTGCAATTTCATAAAATATGCAGTTTACTAAAATTCTGGCCTTTGTTCAGCTTTTTGTTTAAACCATCAGTGTATAATATTCTTTCAAAATCAACAGTGAACTGAAAATTTTTTATTATTATTATAAATTGTTGTTTGACTATTTTTTCTGCAAAATGCTTCAAAAACTATTGAGAGTATTCTACAGGAGTTAGGTAACATCATTAGTAATTGCTCTATTAACTCAAACCTGTGGCACGAAAACATCCTTTGAAAAGCCTACCTAGCCAAGGTTATACATAAGATAAATTATAGAACTGAGGAGCTTGTTGTCCTTTCAATACACATTAAGAGAAGTTGAAGAAAATACGCCATTCTTAAATCCAAAGCAAGAGTAGAACTGTATTATTTCTTCACTCCTAATAAATTCTTTGTATGAGTACTCATCTAAGGCATAAACTACCATTAAAATTTAATACTACGAGTACAATAACAAGCTTTTAGATTTGTGAAAACCTCATGTATCACTGAATGATCTAAATTAAGCTAGCACAGAGAAGAAGGGAATCATGTATGTACAGTAGTAGGAAATATGTCTTTCTGAGGTGGTGTTTTATTTTCAACACTTGATAGTCTACTTTGGTTTTCTGACTAAAGAAGTGTGACGTCCCACCTACGGGAGCGGGAGAGTGACTCAGATTCGCAAATCCCCTCAGTGTGGACTAAGGTGAGATAACACTGAAGGTCCTTACATAAGCATCAACTTTAATGGAACAAATATCCTACCAACGTTGACCCTCTCACAATTATATCTAAACCAAAGTAGGCTTTGCATTACTTAACAACTTTAAGAGAAGAGAAAGAGAGAGAAAAAGAGAAAGAGATAGGTAGATCACCAGTCCTGGATCCAGTGTCGGATCTGCCAACATTCAGTGTAGAGCGTCCACCCTGGGCTCGTACACGCCCCTATTTATTGTCCCAGTTCCTGGACTTCCAGAACCTTCTCTCGCCCCAGTTCCAGGAGTGGTTGAGACACCAGTCAGTCAAGGGAAGTGACACCAGGCCCCTCCCTGTGACTTTCCAGGACTTTCCCCCGTTTCAGGAACCTTCTTTCGGGGCGTTGTTCGGGCTCACAGTACAGTTATTTGGGTCTCGTCCCTTATATGAAGCATGTATACACAAGTCCAGAGTTGTCATAACCTGCCTTTGAACAGATAATCTATCTTTGAACAGACAATAAACCAGACCTGAGATTAGTTTGGATCATGCTGTGTTTTTACAGGACATTTACTAATATCTCTGATTTATTAACAGTAATCTTGAAGCTGAAGTGTGAGATCCTCAGAAGCCTGTACACAATTTTCTTTAAGACAACTCTAAGTGCTGTGTCTACGTATATGTTTTAGAATGTAAGATAATTGCCTACAGGAGGGAAAATGAACTTTCTTTGTAAGGATGTCGCTGTAAGCCAGTAGTAGGAGAAAAGGTATTTGTACATTCAGTGATGCTGCTGTATTCCAATACAAGCATTCATATCTATATGGATAAGCACAAATTCATGGTATTAGCCAAAATGCATAGGTAACCTGAACACCATTCCCATGAAAGTGCAGAAAAGCTAGGAAAGTGGCATCTTCATATTATTTCCTCTATTATGGTATTAAATCTTATTTTCCATTACTCATTTGAAGTTAGGTTTTCACATAAACATCCTTGAAAAAGTCTGAGGGATTAAGCTGGTGGAAAGAGGGAATTCAGGTGAACAATCCAGGCACTAGAAAAGGGGGGGACTTCCTCCATGACCCTGGTGACTCTAAGAGTTACCATTTGGGGTAAAGATTTAATTTAATACAGGCATAAGTCTGCTATGGCACATTTGGGTTATATACGTCATCTTTTGCTTGATTTCTTTAAGCAGAACTTCAAGAATGCTTTGTTTAAAAAAAAAAATAAATAAATAACAGAGTCGTATTTTAAATTACTCCCAGAAGGAAAATGGGCTATTCAGTTTAAACCTTATGTTAAGGAACTGGCTATTTTCCAATGTCCAAGTTTCTCATTGCACAAGATTCAAACCTATCTCTGAATGTACAGATAAAATGGTATTTTTATGGATTGTTACTCAAGCTGATGTGCTCAGTACTGGTAATAAAGATGAAATGTCAAACCTAAATAATGCATACATTCAGCAGACTTCTCTAGTGAACAATTTATTTTGATTTCTCAATTAACTATCTCCCCAAAGAAATCAAAAAGCACCACCCCCAAACTGTTTTATGAATTAAGAAATGAAGACTATTTGCATCAGTAGCAATTAAGGCTAATCTTGATTAAATAATATTATCCCTGGAATAGGTTCTGCTGACTTGCATCCTTACATGATACTGGGAAGATAGCACAACTCCATTATAGAGAAAAATTGGTATAATAAACCTGCTCACCATTGCTATCTAACAGGTGTACACTCTTCAGGACAGGTAGGCCACAATCCTGCACAAATCTAATTTGTGCTTGCACTATGAAAATGAAAAATTTTCATTACTTCTAGCATTAGTCTGAAGATGCAACTCTCACCATGACAAACAGCTGACTAAGCAGCCATCATTTTCTTAATTAAAGTTCATCTTAATCAAGGTACTGTCTGTCAGATATAATGTTACTTAAAACTAAGGTTTTTTGCATAGTTGTATGGTTCACAGAGGGAACACCCATCAAGAATGGATCTATAGCTGCAACTTAGTCCTGTTAAAAAGGGGAAGAAACAAAACAAAACAAAGCAACTATTACTGAAAGCAAATATAGCTACAGTCTCTTATCTGTTGCTCAAATCATTCAGAGACAAATCACAATAGATTGCAAAGTCACTTTTGTCCTCAGTAATATACAAAGTCTATATTTCCCTCAAAACCAAAAGCCTTTCCCAAATATGTATTATCAATGAGCTGAATTCAAGACAAAGATCAGAATCTGGCCCATCCTAAAACTATTTTGGTAAAACAAACACTTTTGTGAATTTCTTCTACATTCCTATAGGCCCATTTTCTGGAGTACAGTGCTCCCTATCTTGAAATATGTAGGAAGTGAGGTCATATTGGAAGAGACCACATTTCATTTCTTCTTAAGTTCTCTCTTTCATCTGCTCCATTTTGAATTTATAAATGACCTGTCTCTAACTTTAGGATCTGTGAGTCCTGTACTGAGAAAAGAGTTTTTAGATAATCAGTTGATAGAACCTTTTTCAGAACAATGAAAAACAATAGCTTTCTGTATACACAAACGTTTTCAGAACATCAGCTACATATTAAATAGGCAAGGGAAAATTATTATTTTCTTTTCTAATTATTAAATGATATTTTTGCCTTCATTCCAGAAACCAGTTTATGAACTCAGAGGACTACATAGATCAGGATAAATGTCTATATTGTACTTACTTGTGATCATGGCTTTTTTTCCATGGTCATACATAATGGGTGGGGGAGGCATTTTTTAATATACATAAAAATCCTCAGTACTGACAGAAATCACATTGCTACTAACTGGAAGACAATTAGTTAATGAAAGTGGTGAAAAGAGGTCATATTTTGTTACTTATTTACAAGGCAAACTTCGAATTCACAGAATTATGTGTTATAGCATGAAAATCATGTGAGCAAAAATAATAAAATTGTATCAGGGCAAAGTCCTCATAAAGTCTTCTGAATTAACTGCACCAAGGAAGCTACACAGACATTTTCCTGCCCTTCATTATGTATTTAAATAAATTGCCATTTTTGGTGTGCTTATTTGATTCATGTATTAAAACACACATCCCCATCATTCTATTATGAATTCTTAAAGATTATTGTGTCAAATGAAAATCCTCATTCAGAATTTAACTAAATGTAGTAGTAGTAAATTAAAATCAACTATCTTCTCCAAACTTCAAAAAAATTAATTACTTGAAGCCAGCCAAGTAGTTTAATTTTATCTCATCACACTAGATTGGGGAGTTGAGGCTGTAGATATAACTCAACTTCCTAGGACTTTAGGAAGTTGGCAGAACCTGGATTTGTCATGGGAGAGGCATACTTGGTGTTCAGTTATGTGACATGAGTTTAATTTCTATAGTAGATAAATACCACGATTGCTATGGGAAAGGGTAATTAAAGAGTTTACAAGTTTTGTGCTTTATAATTATTCTGCAGTCTCCACAAACTTTGAAATATAGCCACATTTTAGCTTGTTTCAATGTTGGAGGTGTTATAGACTAAGATGTTAGTCCATAATGAGATATACCTCATCAGTGTTACTGAACCCGTACATGTGGTCTATTGCCTGGGCAGGTCCTGATGAAGAACCTAAAGAGGTAAAAACTAAGCAATTTTCATGTGAAATAAAGAGACCATTATGCAATAATAGTCAATAGCAATACAAATCACTATATCTAAAAATAAGAGTTTATCAGACATATTCATCAAGTCCTCACCTCCTTTAGATATACTTTACCCTGCAGCTAAATTTGCACCCATTGAATTACTGGCTAGTCCATTATCCTTAGTAGTAACACGTGAGATAATAATCGGGATAAATGAATCAAATTTCTCTCCTGTCTCCGAGTACTCTGTAGTGTTCTGCTAACATAAAGCAATTCTAAAGCAAGAACACCTAAACTCTGCTTTACAAAGTAGAGACTGGTAAGTGTCAATATATGACCCACTCTCAGTGATGCAACTCCACTTTTTGTGACCGGTAGAACATTTATAGCTGGAGATGAAACAGAACTGCTGGATTAGAAGAGTAGTGGAAAGATCTGGAGCCCTAGCAATTCCTAGAGGCTTCTGCAATCTCTTCGCTGAACAGAGAACAAAAGTGGCCTAATACCTTTAATGCATGTCTGTCCATGGACATATCTGTTTATGTGTCTGTGCATATGGAAACATATAAACACAAAAGAACAGTGATCAGAGGCTAGAAGTGAAAAAATCTAGCTTTTCAATATTAAAATTTCAAAACTTAAAGTTCATCACCAATATGTGCAATATCCACTAACTTTATAATCCTGTTAAAAGAGAAAGCAATCAGGCTTGCACATCACGTTCCTTCTGAATAAAACTGTAGCTTGCATTTTCATTTCCTTCTTGAGTTTCCTTTACCTCTCTAACTCCACCTCAGTCTTTTTTCCTGCATTTTTTCAGAAGCAGAAGTGAGCCATATGGAGCAGTAAATTCTAACCTTGTCTCTAGCTCTGCCTCTTATTCACCAGGCTTCAACAAATCCATTAATCCTTCCCCACACTGTTCTTACATCAAAAGTAACGCTGGAGTTGCTCACAATGCTTACCACAGAAAGGCTCTAATTAGACATCCTCTGTAAGTGCTGAAATCAATTGTTTATTGTGTAGGAAAGATAACACAGCATCCAGTGATTGAAATTTAAAATAACTGTGCTCAGGTCAATGCCCAAGCTTCAGTTCAAGCAATACAAAAGTGTTGTACAGATGCCCTGGTGGGGCTTCACAGGCACTTACTTTCCTGTAAAAAGTAAATACTCAGTGGTCTGCAGCTGGTCCCAACGGCTAAAAATCATGACTCTGCTCCTACAAAATTGAACGAGTAAACAGATTAAAGCAAATTAACTGCCTTTTTAACTGCTGGATTTTGAGCTTCTGAAAGCTATTTGTGCTACAGCTTAGCCTGTTCTTGAACACCAAAAAATGTCCTTACTGCCTTTAGTCCAGTGTTCATTCACACCTTTTATCTGCAACATGTCAGGGATAAGGGCTCATTTAATATATAACTGAATGCTAAGCTTTTGGTACAGAACCATTCAGTACCTGTAATATAGCAACTTTTAGCAAGACTATCGCTGAATTTTACCAGACTCGCACTAGCTGGCATCGCTGCTAGCCCAAGTGAATCTATGCTAGTTCTCAACACTTTACCTAGGAAGTGTTTCAGAAATAACTGCAATACCACAATCCCCTGGGGGTACATGGCAAATGCAGATTAAGGCAGTTATAGGGGATAGATCTGGGCATGGAGACCAGGAAGTATAGTATAGCAACCAGCAGCTCTGACTGAACTCCAGCTACATAGTGGCGCTATGGCATTTTTACCAGACACAAAGATCTGGGCACTATGGCGGAGTTCCTTAGGATCTTCCACTTGCCTGAGTGCTTCCCATAATTCATATTAATGATCAAGAGATAAAAAGGCAGCAATAACTCTGATTAAAGAAAACTGGGAACTTATGTGGATGATTTGATATGCAATTCTGCAAAAACTGGAATCAAGTTTAAAAAAATTATATAAAAATCTATCTTGAAAACAAAGCAAAAATCTATTATATAAATAATTATTACAGTAACAGACCCTAGAAGTATCTAATTGAAGCAATAGATAAACATTATTGTGAAAGGTAATATATTAACAAAGAAGCAATAAAATATCAGCAGACAATAAAAATGCAATCATAGTCAATTTTTTTGAGAAAGATTGTTTAATGTTATGAAGGGGCATGATAGTATTTTTATGCTTTTGTACACATTTTGGGAACCTTTTACGTTTTCTTTCAAAATGAACAATGAACTAGCTAATCCTTGTTATTAAAATATATCTGAAAAAAAATATTTATCAGATTATTTTCGAAATATTGGTTTTGTGGGGTAACGAACTTTTGACCTCTAAAGACTAACACATACTGAACAATTTTAGTATATTCTGCTTTTTGTCTATTCATTTCACTGTATGTTGTGTTTCCCCCAAGAAGAACATTAGGATGGGCCTGGCTTGCTTTCCTAATTAAACCTGTTACTTGGATGAGCCCTTGCCAGGCAATGCTAGGTAACTCCCAGTGGAAGAGCAAGAGGAGAACTAGGGCTAAAAGTCTGACTGCCAAACCTTACAGCTCATATTCCCTCCTCAAGTCAAGCCTGAAGACTGTGAACTCTTCACAGTCTGTGAATCTACAGGAACAGAAGCAAGAGGATATGGACATCTGGAGAGATTTTTTTCTTCCAAACCGGTCTACAAAATGAAAGAGATGGAGAAAGACACGCTACACACGCTACTTACACTCTTCGACCCTCAGTTTCTCTGTCTTTATAAGCAGGTAACAATACTTTCCACAACTGAAGCTTCAGGTTTTTAAGTTTTCTATACTTTGAGCTTTTACTTTTTTGTAAATACTATTCTAGATAGAACACTAGGTTCCTTTCCACAGACGGGCAACTGAAGGTGCTGAATGAGTGGAACTTGGGGAAGACAGTGTGGCCCAGACTCATAGCTGCTAACCTTCCATTTTAATTGTGGCCAAACTTATCAAAACCTGAATTACTATTTAGAATACTGTATTTTGCAAGCAGGGAAACCTGCCTGTTCTAAAGTAGTTTAAAAAGGTTAAAGAAGAAATTTTAATTTAAAGAAAAAATATGTGCAATTTTTTTAAATTAAGATTAATTTAGCTTCAAAATTGGGAAAATTATATTTCAGTCTGATTATAGTTTACTAATTACCCATAACTGTTCTCTTGCATGACTTATATTAATAAGTATGCCCTAAGAAATGCTTGCAACATTATCTTGTTACAGTATGTATACAATGGGAGTCTTTTTCAGTCATTTATAATAAAGGGTTTAATAAGTATATCAAAGCACTGAACAGTATACCTAGTTCTTCCAAAATAAAATTGTATAGACCAGAAAAAACATACTATAATCAGTGGTATAACTAGACTATGAAATCAAACAGCTAACAGGCAGGTAGTAAAAAATGTCATTTGTTCCAGATATTGATCCATTATACACATATCAGCTCTGCTCTGATGTTACTACTTTTTCAGTAGAAGGACAGAACAGGAGAAGATAAAGCTGCTGAAAAATTTCCACTTTTGGAAGTTGAAAAGGACAGCAGAAGTACCATGTCAATCCACATCACGTGGCAGATAGAGCAAAGTGAGCAAACAGTTTATAAAAGGCTTGCGGCCAGGGGAGACGAGAGACTTGGGGAACCCTAACCAGTCTCTTATTAACCCCATATCTCTGCTGAGTCTATCATAAACCAGATGAACAATAAAATACAGCCCATGATGCTCTACACATAATTTTCCAATCTAATCAGCTTGCTTTATTTTGTCTTTTAGGCAAGTATATATTTTAAATTGGAACGTAGATAGTTGATGCAAATCTGGTAATCTAACCAGTTTGAAAGTTAAAGGTGGTTTTATGGGAAGGAGAAAGAAGAGAAGAAGAAAGAAGAAAGGACTCATAATTTCAAAATATATTCTTAACTCCACACCAGTGGATAGACTTCAACCATATTGACTCTGCTTGGTGGACTGTGCCTGGAACATAAAAATGACAAGCGAATATTTATAGACTAATTTCACAGAATCACAGAATCGCTGAGGTTGGAAGGGACCTCTGGAGATCATCTAGTCCAACCCCCCTGCTCAAGCAGGGTCACCTAGAGCACCTTGCACAGGATCGCGTCCAGGCGGGTTTTGAATATCTCCAGAGAAGGAGACTCCACAACCTCTCTGGGCAACCTCTTCCAGTGCTCTGTCACCCTCACAGTGAAAAAGTATTTCCTCATGTTCAGATGGAAGCGTCTGTGTTTCAGTTTGTGCCCGTTGCCTCGCGTCCTGTTTCTGGGCACCACTGAAAAGAGTCTGGTCCCATCCTCTCGACACCCTCCCTTCAGATACTTGTACACGTTAATAAGATCTCCTCTCAGCCTTCTCTTCTCCAGGCTAAACAGGCCCAGCTCTCTCAGTCTTTCCTCATAAGAGAGATGCTCCAGTCCCCTAATCATCTTTGTAGCCCTTCGCTGGACTTGCTCCAGTAGTGCCACATCCCTCCTGTACTGGGGAGCCCAGAACTGGACGCAGTACTCCAGATGTGGCCTCCCCAGGGCTGAGTAGAGGGGGAGAATCACCTCCCTCGACCTGCTGGCAACACTCTTCCTGATGCACCCCAGGATACCATTGGCCTTCTTGGCCACAAGGGCACATTGCTGCCTCATGCTTAACTTGGTGTCCACCAGCACTCCCAGGTCCTTCTCAGCAGAGCTGCTTTCCAGCAGGTCAACCCCCAACCTGTACTGGTGCATGGGGTTATTCCTCCCCAGGTGCAGGACCCTGCACTTGCCTTTGTTGAACTTCATGAGGTTCCTCTCTGCTCAGCTCTCCAGCCTGTCCAGGTCTCTCTGAATGGCAGCACAGCCCTCTGGCATATCCGCCACTCCTCCCAGTTTTGTATCATCAGCAAACTTGCTGAGGGTGCACTCTGTCCCTTCATCCAGGTCATTGATGAAGAAGTTGAACAAGACTGGACCCAGTACTGACCCCTGGGGGACACCGCTAGCTACAGGCCTCCAACTAGACTCTGCGCTGCTGATCACAACCCTCTGAGCTCTGCCATTCAGCCACTTCTCAATCCACCTCACTGTCCACTCATCTAGCCCACACTTCCTGAGCTTGTCTATGAGGATGTCATGGGAGACAGTGTCAAAAGCCTTGCTGAAGTCAAGGTAGACAACATCCACTGCTCTCCCCTCATCTACCCAGCCAGTCATTCCATCATAGAAGGCTATCAGATTGGTTAAGCATGATTTCCCCTTGGTGAAGCCATGCTGACTACCCCGATCACTTTCTTGTCCTCCACATGCTTGGAGATGGCTTCCAGGATGAGCTGCTCCATCACCTTTCCAGGGATGCAGGTGAGGCTGACTGGCCTGTAGTTCCCTGGGTCCTCCTTCTTGCTCTTTTTGAAGACTGCGGTGACATTGGCTTTCTTCCAGTCCTCAGGCACCTCTCCTGTTCTCCATGACCTTTCAAAGATGATGGAGAGTGGCTTAACAATAACATCCGCCAGCTCCCTCAGCACTCGTGGGTGCATCCCATCAGGGCCCATGGATTTGTGGGTGTCAAGTTTGCTTAAATGATCTCTAACCCACTCCTCCTCCACCAAGGGAAAGTCTTCCTTTCTCCAGACTTTCTCTCTTGCCTCCAGGGTCTGGGGTTCCTGAGGGCTGGCCTGAGCAGAAAAGACTGAAGCAAAGAAGGCATTCAGGAACTCTGCCTTCTCTGCATCCTTTGTCACCAGGGCACCCACCCCATTCAGCAAAGGGCCCACATTTTCCCTAGTCTTCCTCCTGCTCCTGATGTATTTGAAGAAGCCCTTCTTGCTGTCTTTGACATCTCTTGCCAGATTTAATTCCAAACGGGCCTTAGCCTTCCTCGTCGCATCCCTGCATACTCTGACAACGTTGCTATATTCCTCCCAAGTGGCCTGTCCCCCTTTCCACTTTCTGTATACTTCCTTCTTCTGGTTGAGTTTTGCCAGGAGCTCCTTGCTCATCCATGCAGGTCTCCTGCCTCCTTTGCTTGACTTCCTACTCATAGGGATGCACTGCTCTTGAGCCTGGAGGAAGTGATGTTTGAATATTAACCAGCTCTCTTGAACGCCCCTTCCTTCTAGGGCCCTCACCCATGGGATTCCTCCAAGTAGGTCCCTGAAGAGGCCAAAGTTTGCTCTCCTGAAGTCCAGGGTTGCGATCCTACTCAGTGCCCTGCCTCCTCCTCACGGGATCCTGAACTCTGCCATCTCATGGTCACTGCAGCCAAGGCTGTCCCCGACCTTCACATTTTCCACCAGTCCTTCTTTGTTTGTTAGTACGAGGTCCAGCAGCACACCTCTCCTTGTTGGCTCCTCCACCACCTGTGTCAAGAAATTGTCACCAGTGCTCTGCAGGAACCTCTGGGACTGTTCATGCCTAGCTGTGTTGTCTTTCCAGCAGATATCAGGGTGGTTGAAGTCCCCCATGAGAACCAGGGCCTGGGATCGTGAGGCTACTTTCAGCTGTCTGTAGAAGGCCTCATCGACTTCCTCTTCCTGATCAGGTGGCTTGTAGTAAACACCCACAACAGTGTCACCCCTGCTAGCCTGCCCTTTAATCCTTACCCATAAGCTCTCAACTCGCTCTTCATCCACCCCTAGGCACAGCTCAATACATTCCAGTTGCTCTCTCACATAAAGAGCGACTCCACCACCTCGCTTTCCTGGCCTGTCTTTCCTAAAAAGCACGTAGCCATCCATGACAGCACTCCAGTCATGCGAGCTATCCCACCATGTCTCTGTAATGGCAATGAGATCATGGCCCTGCGACCGCACACAGATCTCTAGTTCTTCCTGTTTGTTCCCCATGTTGCATGCATTGGTGTACAGGCATTTCAGAGAGGTGATGAGTATGCAGGTTTCCCAGGAGGGGTGAAAGAGGGTCCTCCATAGCCACATCCCATGCGCACTTCCCTGGCTGCATTCACCTGCTGGAGGCATCCTGACTTGAGCTGTCTTTTGCCAACTACCCTGGCACTATAACTCTCCCCTTCCTCCATCTTTCCTAGTTTAAAGCCCTCCTTACCAGGTTGGCCAACCTGTTGGCAAAGACCCGCGTGCCCCACCTCGTGAGGTGGATCCCATCTCTCCCCAGCAGTTGTCGATCTTCAAACAGGGTTCCATGGTCGTAGAAACCAAAACCCTGTTGCCAACACCAGCGGCACAGCCAGTCGTTAACTTGGAAAGTCTGTCTCCTCCTCCTCTCATCCATCCCCCTCACTGGCAGGATTGAGGAGAAGATGACCTGGGCTCCCAGACCCTTGACCACCATCCCCAGAGCTCTGAAATCCTGCTTGATGGTCTCCAGTTTGCCCTTGGTGTCATTAGCACCCACATGGAAGAGCAGCAGTGGGTAACAGTCCGAAGCGTGGACAAGCCTTGGCAGTCTTTCCATGACATCTCTCACACAAGCCCCTGGCAGGCCACAGACCTCTCTAGACATGAGGTCAGGTCGGCAGATAGATGCCTCTGTCCCCTGCAGCAGGGAGTCCCCCACAACAATCACCTGCTGCTTCTTCCAGGCGTTCCGGCAGGGCACAGGGTCTGTTGTCCCAGGTACTTCCCTTGCAGCCATGCCCATCTCCTCCTCATCCTGGAGGACATTAAACCTGTTCTTCAGCTTCAGGTCTTCAGGAAGAGTAGGAGCCTTTCTCCTCCCACGAGCAGTGACCAGTTTCCAGCCTTCTTCTACGGTGTTATGATGTACCGTTTCACATGGCACAGAGCCCTCTGGCAACTCCACTGCTGTGGGGGGTTGGGACTCCCAAAGCTGCACAGTCTCCGAGAATACCCTGTCTATCTCTTGCTCATCTTCTCGGATGCTGCACAGCCTACTGACCTCCTCCCATAACTCCCTTACCTGATGACACAGCTCATCAACAGCAGCACACCTCCTGCAGGAGAGCTGACTGCCAGCCCAGGCCTCCTGGAGAGGCCCCAAGCACTCCCTGCAGCCTGAGACCTGTAGAGCTGCATCCACTGTCAGAGGGTCAGTCTGGGTCCAAGCCTCTGACACAGCAACTCCAACAGCCACTGGGGAATGTGTTCTGCAGTGTGTCACAACCATACTTGAGGAAGCGTACACCACAGGGAGCAGAAATGAAGGTACCTTAGTGTGCCCTTCTGCGCGAACTGCTGTGCAAACTGCTGCGTCTGTTTGCTGCCTCTCTTAGCTGCGCATTCTTAATGAAAGAAATAGCATCCAGCTTTCAGACTCAAACTATCTAAACCTTCAGACTGTTTATGGGACTGTTTCTGTCTGTCCATCCATTCCCTAGCCTTCCCAGTCATAATTTGTGATTTTGGGACAATTTCAATCAGTTTGGGTGGGGGAAGACTTTTAAAAAAAAACCACAAATGGCTTACATATTTGATCATAGGGTAGAGGAGGCCTAATTTTGTGTTCCCCAGAAGTATAGAGCATGATATAAGCTCAACATTATCTATTCCACTGACCTTTTGGTTAGCCAGTCATAAAATACGTAATTAGTATATACGTATTTTGAAACTAGACACAGCACTCAATGCCATTTACCTTGACAGTACTTAAAGGACATGAGAAGGAATTGAGAGCATTACAACAATATTTAAGGAACCTGAAAGGAGCAAGAAAAGTTATGCTATGGAACAAGCAGAGAAGGCTTGTGAGAGGTGGAGTTTGCTGCAGTAAGAGTACACAGAGACAAAGAACAAACTGTTAAAAGCCTGGTTTAAATAGAATACTGTACAGACCAATGTCAATGATACATTATTTATACCAGCTTCCCTTCAGAATCTTTCCAGCACACCTTAATGTAGAAGGATTTATAGCTTCAACAAAAAATAGGAGAACCATTAGTTTCCTCTCGAATCTATCATAAATTCTGCTGGTCTTAGAAAACTCATCCTGCCAAATGGTCATTCCACGCCTCCGATTTTCTTCAGGCTTGACATTCCTCTTCCACACCCAGACACACAAGGCTAGAAATAAGCTTTTAGTACATTTATCAAGAGAGCAAGTTTGCTCTGAAGCTCCCATCTTCCTCTTTCTGCTGCTGGAGTGGCACATCTGCCATTTTATGGTATTATTTCCTTCCATCTGTGCCATGATGGATTTAGGTTAAAATTCAACCAAGTGCAATCATCAGGACTTGTCCTCAAGAGATGAATGCTTAATACAGCTGATTTCCAAACAGATAAGACTGATAGAAAGAAATACATTTTTCCGATGAAAACAAAATGAATTTGAAGGTCTCCAGCAATAACCATCACTCACCTAACCTAATAAAATATTAATTAAAGAAAATAAATTCCTGCAACATGATGCATAGAATGAATACAAGAAGCTTTATGTATATTGGTTTCCTCCCTTTTCTGCTGTACATGTGATACAGATTGCAAAGATACTCTTATACTAATATGTTTTCTCCACACTACTAAACTCGCTTATACTCTAAGAGGAAGTGACTCCTCTAAGAGGAGGTGACAACATCCAAAGTGCTTTTTGGAAGGGGTCCCTGACCATACCAGCACCCAAATGGCACCTGTGAATTGTCTGAAAAAGTCGGTCGATCAAAATGAAGCAAAATTGTTCCACCAATTTATCAACACACTGATCACTTTCCAGTGCCCAGAACATTTGCACTGTTTAAGTTCCTCTTGTTGATGTAGCCTACATTTTAAAGAGCCTGCATCAGACCCGCATTCTCCTAAGAAGACTCATTTAATTGCCAAGATGCTATGTTTAACAATTAAACAAATACCTTGAGATACCTTAAATAAACAAACTTGATGGCAGAAATGTCACAAATACATTTTCAGTAAAAATCAGTATAGGAAGAAGAAATCTTTCATGTTGTCCTTTCATCATCTTGGATTGCCTTAAACCAGTGTTCTATAATTTCATGAATATGAACTTCTGTAACTGACTCCCTACACTGTAGGCCTCACCCTACAGATGGTATTATGCTCTAAATACTTCACAGAGCACCACAGGACAAATAACTGCCATGGTATGGGAGGCAACAGCAGTCTTTCATACTTCACGGCACTGTGTCACAATGAAGAACTGCAGTGTAGCAGGTTATACTGCCAGTGGCTTAGATGGAAAATGCATAATTATTTTACACAGTAATAATATGGAAGGACAACTGTATTTTTAATATAGGAAAATATACAGCACTGTTCATAGCAAAATTAGGGGGTTTTTTTTAGAAATATGAATTCTGAAAAAAGCTACAGGGAAAAGAGGTTGTAAGACATTACCTTCACTGTAGAAGCTTATTCATAAATAGCCACTCTTGAATATACTGTTATATGAAAGTTACAAAATAATTTAAAAGATGATCAGATGCTGTATTGGCAAGTGCCAATATAACTTTTATAATCCAACAGACAAAGTTTTTTAGGAAATGAATAACAAGCTTTACCAAACCTAATCTTCATACAGTTGCTTCACTAACTAGATTTAGAACGTCTGAGGATCAAAGAGGCAGTAAGACTTAAAAATTGTGCAGGGCTTCAACCAGACCTTTTAATCATTAAGAAACTGATTTCCCATTGAATAGAAAAAAAAGGAAGACTAATCATTAAGGGTTGTTCCCATTGTGATCGGGGGGGGGGGGGGGGAAAATCAAACTAAAAATGTTAATGAATTGCAATTCTATATAGTAGCAGTATTTGTGGATTTAAGAAATTTTATATTTCAAGTCATTGTAATGTAAAATAAAGAGTCATTTTATACTGAAAAAATAAAAGATTCATTTTCCAAAAAAGAAAACTGTCAACATCTTAGAGGAAAATTCTGCTTCAATAATTTTGTATTTTTCAGTAAAAACTGCTTTATCAAAAAATTCTACAATATAGCTTTTAAGTTATCAATATTATTAACGTAACAGAAGTTAATGTATCAATAGAGCAGTAACATTTATTTTTATCTATATGAAGAGATTTGAAAAATCTCTCTTATCATTTCACAGAATTTAATACATGGCATAAAAAGATGAACTATCTGATTACATCCATGAGTGCAAACTGCATAGGAATAAAATATGCAACAAAAATGTGCAGTCCTTACAAACATGCAATTTATGTCTCCTGTACATACTGAGAGTCTACCACAAAAGTGATATTCTACAAACGACGCTACTCAAAACTTTCTAGATAATGACGTAGGAAACTAATCTAATTAGGAGACTGTGTATTCCACCAGGAATCTTCAAATGGTAGTTAATCTCATCACAATCCCCAAATCCCCAAACATGCAACCTTTTATATCTTTATTGCTAATGCTATCTGCTTACCTGTATACAAATCCATTACACAAACTCTTTTTTTTTCTAGGAAATCGATATTACCTCATTAAGCCCCAAAACTATTCATTCTTACTCAAGATACGGAACAATTCTTAACTGGAATCAATCAAATTCATTCAGTGTGTAAAGTGGCATGACCTGCTTTTTCATGATTTTAGTAAACTAAATCAATCTTTTTGGCTCAACCAAACTTGTCACTGCTTTAAGATAAGATTTTCCAGGGCATCTTATATCTGCATCTTCTCTATGCTTCCTAAACTTTAGAAATAATATTTTCCTTTCTGTTATGTACAGTGCAGGGCATATAGCAGGAGACAGTTTGTTTAATTTATGCTGACTGCTTATACATTTAAGTTGATATTTCTGAATTTGTTTTCCTGATAAACGAATCAACCATGCAACATTACATTCTTTTAGAGCAAGCCACAATGTCATATGTCATAACATACTTTAACACATATCATATTAAATACCAGGCAATACATAAGGAATACACACTAAGTGTGAGTACCAATAGTTTCTTTGGTGTAGGGGTCTCATATACTACATAAGGATAAAACATGTAACAGTTTATGTTACCTAGGGAAAATCAAAATTAGCTTTAAAATCTGCAGATGAGCCTACACCTTCACATCTGCAAATGCAGTGCCATGGACCATAAAGTCATGATCTGATATTCATAACATTATAAACAAATTCCTACATTGTGACCACTGAATTTGTGTTGTCTACTTTATGCTATCTAATGAATAAAAAAATTAATGCAAAAGGAGAAGTCTTAAAGAATACAACATCTTGATTTCATTTACATAGGTTAGGGCAAGAAGAACTAAAATTTATTTTAAATGCACTTAATAGCTAAAAAAATCATTTTATCATAACTATAAAAAGTACATTATAGAACCAGTCTCCTGGACTTAAAAAAAAAAAAAAAAAGTCTACAATTGGGGTCAAATTCAATGCTTTTAAAGTATTAAGGCAATAAAAAAAAGGATTTTTCATGTATGTAATTTCAAAATTTGCTTTCACTTCACTTCAGGACAAAACCCAGGATTTTAAGACTGTTTTGAGAAATGGAACTGTGTCAAAGCATGCACTCTGTATCAAAAAACTTTGCATTTGAGCTTACCATACTCCTTTTCTTTAATTCCTGACTATGGTGTCCACAATGGATTTTGCAAACATTCTTGTAGAGAAGTATTGAAATCATATGTTCACAATACATTTCCACCTTACCAAAAATTATACCTTCATGGTAAAACACTTTATCAAATATGTTTCAGCTGGGTTACAGTGATTTTCAAATGTTCATAGAATGGCATCTTGATATGCTGTGTCTGTATTCCATGCAATTTGGAGGTGTATCTGCTTCCCTTACTGACAGAAAATTAGCTATAACTACTGTTAGCAATGCAGAGTCTTTTCTCCCTACCATATCATCAACAGAATTGTCAAGCAAGTTCTGATTGCAGAACCTTTTATCCCCAGCAATGACGACAGATGCAATTATGTTGCAGCATTAGCCTCAGATCCTTGCTGAATTGGAAAAGATTATTGAGAAAAATCCTACAGATCTGAAATCTGAAGAAAAAAAAAAAAAACTGTAACAGCATCATTCAGTTTTCCCACATACCCCTGAAAAAGAAACTCTTCACAGAGGAAAATCATAAAACGATGCTAATGCAAGTCAGCACAGAATTCAAGACAAGTCCACAGATGACATGAAAGATAGTAAAATTAATTTAGAGCTTATTTTTACTGAGTCGGATTTCACATATGTGATTTCTCTGCTAATATGTAAGCAAATTTATACCATAGATTTTACACACTAACAAAGTATAATAAGGTGCATAAAGTATAAGTTAATGCAAATCCTTCAGACTTCATTATTTTTTCCAGAGATCTCACTTGTTGTGAAGCCTCTTTTACGCCAGCTCAGATTTCCTTCCCACATCAAGAAGTATAAAAACCAGAAGCCTGAATTTACTGTGTCCACTGGACACAATCTGACATGTTGCCATTGATTTTGAAATGGTCATATCAATGCCACCTTCTCCAGTTTAACACAAGATTCAAAGCAGGTAGAGTTCTGCAACATGAGTTCTGCCATTAAACCAAAAGGTACTAAGGCACACAACACTGAGAAGGAGTATCATCTGGGAATGTCTTAAAACCCTAACAGGAGTTTGATGTCAAAAGGTGGCAGTTATACCATCCAAAAGTCATGAACATGTCCACGCTCCCAAAACAGCAGTCAGAGTCCCAGGTTACTGTTGTATGATGGATACTGTTATATGATGCACTAGAAATGCAATTATGAAGAAGCATCAATGTTATACTTAGCAGAACGGATTATAAACTTGGGTTCAGAAATGCACTAATATGACTGTAGTACTTTCAGGATCCAGGCTGATATTTCTCTGTTGTACTGCGCTGGGGATAACAGCATACTAGAACTAGCTCTCTACATTATGCCCACTGCAGAATAGTACAAATTCTCTATGGACCACAAGTTGCACTGACTTTATCAACTACACTTACGATCCTAAATGCTTATGTTGCTGTGCAAAATGAAACATGGGCACTTTTGAAATTTTCCTCCATTTGGAACCGTGATTTATTTAAGAATGGCTCAGAATCAGACATAATATCAGTAAGTAACACTTGATCTAGTTCCCAGATATTGAGGATGTTTGTAAGAAGAGCACCAGCGAGTAAATGGTAACTATGAAATCAAAGTTTAATTACAATGATGTGATGCCTATCCACTATAAAAATATTAGCCACTTTTAGAAGCATTCTAGAAGTCTATTTTTCATTTTTGCTTATATTTTGGAGTGATCAGAAATAGACTCCTGGCTTTGTTTTTGACTCATAACTGTATCTTCTTGTTTGTATTGTGACTCAAGGCATTCTCCTTGTTCATTGTTATGTTTTTTGGCTGTTCCTAACAAACATATGGTCTTTCTCTGGAGTAGTAAGTTAATCATAATCACTCTCTAGCTACCCAAGGTAACCTGGAATTGACTTTTGCCCCAGCTTTCAGGATCTGATTAATCCTTTGCTTCCCTTTTATACTTCAGGGTTCCTATTTCACAAAGGCAACATCTACCATTTCTTTATTATTGTACGGACAGAAAGACTCAGAGAAAAGATGTCAGTTTAACCTGTTCCTGTAAATGTATCATCACTGAAAGAACCCCAGAAAATTGAGAGAAATCCTATCAGATATATTTAAAAAACAAACAAAAAAAACACAAGGAAATCAGTAGTGCATATCAGGTGTATATTAATCAAAGAAGGATGAGCCTTCTTCATGCACTGTCTTTTACTCTTACTTGGATATTTTGCTATCAAGAGAGGAGACAAAAGAATTGTACAGGGCCTTTCCCATGTGTATTAGTTCTGCAAAGGATGGAGACAAACATCATTCTGACAACGAAGCAAACATTTCAAAATATGCCTTGTAAGCAGCATGTAGTGAAGTAACCATAACCACATAGACAAATGTATTGAACCATGTGGTTACATAACAACAATTAGTCTTGCAGCAGCTATGAGATAATCAAAATTGGCTTTTTTTCCACAGCAGAATGGAACTATATTCCCTATACACACACACGTATTCCACACTATTCGTCCACATTTATATCCAAAAACTGTCTCCCAATGAGCCTTTCTCTTGCTTGCTTCGAGAGTCCAGCATGGGCCTCAAAAGACCTCTTGATGGGAACTTTGTCAAAACTGAAATGTTAGTATTTCAGCTTTGATAAAACAGAAGTTTTTCCCTAAAAGGTGTTGCCAAAAATGTTTGTGTGGTTGTGCTCAAAATGTTCCTGCCAGTTAAGCAAGAAAGTTCAAAGATATTTATCCAGGGAAGTGTAGAATCGTTAGTAGCACCACAGTTGCTGCACTTACAGTAAATTGGAAAGAACATGTGCGTAAATGACGAGTTTCACTAACAAATGGGTGTGCTGCCTTGCAAGTCGGCAGCGGTTTCAAGAAACTTAAGAAGTTTCTCACATGACTCCACATATGCTTAAGCTTAGTACCTAACATTCACTGTCTATATTTACAGCCTCAAACCCAGGATATTACAGCTGCTAAAAATTTACAGGGGTTCAAAAAGCAATTGGACAGACAGATGAAAGAATCTCTTGAAAACAAACACACTACCTTTGGTTCAGGCAATAGTTGAGCTACAAATAACTAGCTGTTGAGAGAGTACTCTAGGGCAGTATGTTCATTTACTTGTTCTGATCTTATGCATTTTCCTAGGCATCTGCTTTTAGCCAAAGGACTGGTTAGAGAATGATTGGTCTGACTTGGAACAGTTGATCTTATGTTCTCATTTTCTAAAACCTGAAGTTTGCTTCCTGAAAGCTCAGCCATAAACCAGCTCCTCAGACATTCTGTATGATGTTCTATGAATAGGAACTATTCCAGAAAGTCTAGTCTGAAAGACAGAAATTCACAGAAATTTCCATGTTTTCAGAATTTAAAGCATTACATGGCTCTCCACAGCATGTGTTCAGTATGGAACTCTTTTTGAATCCATAGGTATTAATACTAAAGTTTAAAGAGTGTTTTATTTTAAGATTGGAAATGCTATACAGGCCCAGGCCATAGTCATGGCTATGCTAGGAAGATGTGCAAAATATTCAGTGACTGAGTGGAAAGGTTGCTTGGTTATAACTACAGAAAAGGAAAGCATTCCTTATTCTCTGTTCTATGTAAATGATTTTGAGAGGAGTCATGTAAATCCCCAGGCTCCTCTCAGTACCTTGGAGAGGTATTTGAGGGACTCCAGCTAGATACTCAAAGCTTGGAACAATCAGCTGTAAGGAACAACTAGGAGAATATACTGAAGGAATCACTAGAGCGTAGAGAGATGGTAGAAAACCACTGGCTTTGTCTTCAGCAAAGGTATGTTCCATATGCTGGAATCACAGGTAGACAGGAAGAAGCTGGATCACCATTTAGATCTCACAAACAAAAAACAACCCCCACTCTGTTGCAGAGGAGTGATGCACTTCACTCGTAAGAGGGAAGCAGCACTATGTTTATTGCCGTAAGATAGCAACTTAACAAAGCTCAATCGTAAATAAGAATGATTTAACAAGGTTCGATTGGCAAGGTTCACTCAGTTATTTACTGCATGACGGACAGGGTCAGATGCACGTGCAACGGAGACCCTCCCGTTGAGTCACGAGGTTCAGACTGGACACCCTTGCTTTCTAAACTCCTTCAGAGGGGAGCCTAGGTGTGGCTGGATCCAATCCTAGTCCCAGACTTGGTCAATGGTTTATGCCTAAAGGAGCGTGTGTGAAGGAGATCCTCCCATTGAGTCACAAGGTTCAGAAAGGACCCCCTTGCTTTCTAAACTCCTTTGGAGAGGAGCCTAGGTCCAGCTGGATCTGATCCTAGTCTCAGACTTGGTCAACAGTTTACATCTAAGGGATTATGTACACAACTAACCAGAGCTATAACTTAGCAAAGTTTTGCGAAGTTTGCAAAAGTTCAGCATGCTATTAATCACTTACCGAGGATCTGTCGTGGGTAAGGAATCTCTCAACCTCGAGGAGTAACCTTGAGAGGCATCCCTGCTCAAGGGGAGGTTCTGCAGTGCAGCCCACTGCCATGCAGGAGAGCTCAATGGGCTCTGAGCTGCCCCCTGTTTATGGGGGGGATGTGATTGACTCAGCCATATTTGCATGCTAGACGAGTCTTAGTTGGCGCATACTCAATTAGCCCCTGTCTACATGCTGTTTACAGGGAGGTCAGGTTGAGGGGGAGAGAGCGCACATCAGTGGGGAAAGGAGCACAGCTTCACACACCCCACTCCAACCCTAACAAAATATAAAAAGATTATGTATTTGAGGTTAGAAACAGTATACTAAATACCTGTCTATAGTCAGAAGATGACAAGTCCCCAGTGATGATGGGATATTGATAGTGTGGTAAAGGCAGTCAGGAAAAGGCATTAACAAAACAGAGAAAAAGAATCATTTCCCCACATATACAGAAGTCTTTCATGATATCTGATGGAACTAAGCACTCAGTTCCAAAGGGTTTAAGTTTAATAAAAAGGAAAAACAAACAAACAAAAAACCAAACAAGTGTTCACCTCCTATTCTGACATTAAAGCTCTGTTGATTAACGTTGTGTATTAATATTCTCAGAGACTGAGCAGAGGAACATGCTGTGTTTCACAGTTTTCCATCACCTCCTTTCAGTATCTATTTTTTGATGACACTAAAATCTTTTTTTCCTTCCTTTTTCCCCATGCAAAGCTACATAAGCACATTTCACTGGAATTGACAAAAATCCCATGAGGGAGCAAGTGACATTCTCTGTCAGTTTTTGAATACTGCAAGAAATTAAATATCATTAGCAAGACTGTAGAAGAAAAGGCTGCGCACAGTAAAAGTATTTTTTAGAGAATGCACAATTTAGCAATGTTCTGCTAAAGCATTAGAACAGAAACTCCACAATTTCAGTTAGTCCTCAGATTCTCTGACACGTTTAACAGTTTCACAGTGTTCCCTCCACTAATGCCTCAATAGCAGATTTTGACTGTTTTGCCTAGCATTTTGAATAAACTTTCTTCTGAAGTGCTTCTTCTTAAAAAGAGAGGAAGGCAAACTTCTTGATGTAATTTTAAATGCCACAGAGGTATATAACTGGCTGCATGTGGTTGCTCTAGACCAGACACTTCCTATACATCTACAAAACCGACACTCTTGCTCAGGTCCAGCAACAGTCAGTATTGCTATACAGTAGCACTGGGCAGCTCTTACCTATAGCAGGGGCACTGCATATGATTGCAGCATGTAGATCTGTTTAGTGGCAGCATGACAGCCAGTTGGAACATCATACTTTTTGGACAAACACAAAGGTGTTTGAATACGGAGCGTTAAAAGGAACCAGCAATTTGAAGACAAGCATTTACAGCAAAACTGTAGCATAATATCATGCTACAGAAGCAATACGTTTGGAAACTGTGACAGAAACACAACAGGAGTGAGTTTTAGGCAGAACACAACAGCAGTGAAAACTGAGGAAACACACTCAACCAGCAGTGTGCCATATTTCTGATCTCAGTTGAACCAAATTAAATATGGAATAACTGCTGCTTTAGTCAATTTTCTCTAGACTTACACACAAAACTATCACATCTTGGTCACTCTGCATTACATTCATTCAGTTGTTCCATGTGCTATTCTCACTTGTAGCCCTACCTATATGGAGCCTCTCTCTGCTTCATAATCCTGCATACTAAACATATACAGACAGTCTGTTCTTTGTTTTCCAGATCAGTTGTTCCTGAGGCGTAGGACTGAAAAATCTCCGAAGTGAGCTGCATCGAAACAGCCCTGCACTAAGGTATATGTAGCTTTTTGTGTTATGACTTTCCCATCACATAATTCAAATTCAGGAATGCATCTGCCTCATGACCCTATCATGTGACTTAAACTTTATCTGTTCTTCCCCCTCATCACATGCCATCACAGTGGGCCTACACATTGTTCAAAAAATCCTCAGAACAATGTTGAGTCTTGATATGTCAGCGTAGCTAAGAGTTACATTTGCCTGATTATAGCTGCAGTAAGGTCAGATTTTTTAAGTGTCTGAGTCGGCTACTTTTTAAAACTTTTCTGAAATTGACAACACAAGATAATGAATATTTTAGTTGAATTATGGTGATTCCTGCATAATGTATCTTTATGTATCTTAACCCAAAGGGTAAAGGAATATGAATTGCTTTACAGAAAATGATGTCTAGATACTGCTTAGGTACTGTGCTGTAATCTATTAGTACAACTCATGTAGAACTGGAGAGAAAACCTGAAAAGCAAATGGCTCAGAGCTGTTTTAGGGAGGCATGAAGTTATGAAACTACCTACCACTCTATGCTTGGAAGAAACAACTCTTCATAAAGGTAGCAAGACCTCAATACATAGTTCAATATGTGTTCTTCAGCATATTCTTCAATACATACCTCAGAACAGTGTCTCCAGGTACATTCCTGACAATCAGTAAGTTTCTTTTTCCTCCCCAATGAAGAAGCCATATAACTAAATGCTATATATGTATGATGATGCACAGCTTAATGGACTGAAATTCTAGAGAAAAAATAATGATTGTTCCATGTTATTAAAGCCTCCTTTTATCATTTGCTTTAACAAAATGTAAAGGAACATGCTCAGGCAGAATTCTGACTGGGCATGTAAAAGGTCTACAAGTTACATTTATCTTTGAGTGGTGCGAGTATATGCATTTTCTGATGCAATTGTGCCCTGCTGCCATTCCAAGTTTTACCTTTTATTACCATCTTATGGTTTAAAGCATTTAGACTACTGAAAACAGCCAACAGTCATGACACTCAACTATTTTCACGTTTTGGAATTCAGTCTTCTACCGAGATTTAAAACAGCACAAACAAGCAATATGAAAATATTCTGACTCTGCAAAATAGCACATGGTTTTGTAATGCTTTTGAATAAATTACACATAGTAATATATTTTTCATAGCAATGAGGGGGATAAACACAATTTACAAAAAACTTTTAAGTGGTGTAATACCACCCTACATACTTATAATACTTTTACAGCAACAGAAATAATCCACATCAATAAAAATTCATGAAAATGATTAATAAAAATGGAGAAACATTCTCCAGATTTCATACAATATCTCCTCCTTCATGTATTTGTCTTTTACAATCACTTGCTAGGAGGTTAGCATAAAAGTATATGCTTAGCTTTGGAGGCCTTCCCTTCACACTATTTATCTTGAGTCTTTCCGTGACTCTTCTGCTCATTCTTCCCTGATGCTTCTTCCTTGAAGACATAGACAAAGAAATAAAGACCTTGACCAGACAATCCCCAACCTCTTTCCTTTGATATATCCGTCACCAGGAAGTTGTTTTACATGTGTCACATAACTCTTTTTCATCTTTGCATGTTGGGGAGGTGCATTAGGTACTGATCTACAGTTTGATCTGTTAAACACAAGAGCATTTAACATTTCAGCATGAAAAACTAGCTACACCGCCCTCTTGTTTCAGCAAATTTAACATTAAGCTATAATAATAATTTTTCTAACAAAGACTTCAGAATGGAATGAGGATTGAGGTGGGGAGAGTGGATTTTTACAGGATAAAATTATCTAAACAAAATTCAGCTAGGCCACAAATGCTATTATTCCTCTTTCAAAAAAGCTTAGTATCTAAGCACATCAGTTCATTCATGCTTAGGATGAAACATATAATATACTGGACTATACACTACCATTCTGACATCAATTTTCCTTTGGATAGCTCTCTTCCAAGTGCCAACTATGGCCAGTCTGACTGGATGAGAGCATTCAGCAGAGTGCTATTGCTGAAGGCATTTAGCAACTTTCTCTTTTTATCTATATTTTACTTTGAAACAGGAAACAAAACAGATTATATAATTAAAGAAATAGAAAGGCAACCTTCCTATACTGAGTCAGAAGGTCTCTGACAAAACCTAGTGGAACTCATTTGTGCTTTCAATTTCACTGTAATGCAATGTAAACAACCATAGGAACCACACAGCTATCTTTTAAATTAAATCCTACAATGAATAATTTATATTTTCAAACAAGGATTAGAAGTCCCATTCAATTGCAGTGTTTCAGAGGTGCCTTTAATAATTTACATGTTTTCCAAAGGTGAATAAAATGCCCTCCTGAACAAATATCAAAACAATCCAAATATTTTCTTTGTTAAAACCACACTGTGATTGACAAAGGAAAGGGCCACTGCTGTAACACTGAATGCATATGCTGTGGGAGATAGCCAGGGCGGGGGACTCACTAATTTTCAAAGTAGAAGTTTCTGCGTACAATTTCTACCATGTACTAAAAGGAATAAGCAAAAATAAAAGACATTATCAACAACCAAATCTGCACATGATATCATTTTTTCCCCTTGTACTGAAAGTCTCAGAATTCTACTCCACCTCTGTGTGGGAGACCACACCATTCTCTCCCAGCAATTTGGAAAGAATTCCAGACCAAATGTTCTCGGTATTACCAGGGCTACTTTACATGAGATAAACACCCTGCGAAGCACTACAGCCTGGCTACAGGAATGACACACTGACTGTAGGTGACCTACTTAAACTATGGCTGCTTCACAGGAGTCCTTGTAAATAAACCACCTCCCTTTGCAAAAATCCACAGCCTCTATTCTTCACAACTCTAATAAATATTGTTTCAGTGTCTTCATCCTGAACACGCATATCCTCTGAAAAAGGACAAGGAATATTCTGTCTGATGATATAGAGTCCATTGCTCTGGAAAACTCAGTGCAATCAGATGGCAAAAGATCTACATCTTAAACACTCAGGCAACATTAAGGTAAAATTTAACACAAGAAAAATGTCCTGTGCTGCAGACATAGTTCATAAATTAATTACACAACCTTCATTGATTTTCTCTCCCTTAAGAAGAAATAGTTCGGAAGATGGCTGCTTCCTTCACAGACAAACTAACATAGTCATTCAGATCATTCACAAAGGAATATTCTGTACCAGACAATAGCTTGTAATTTGGGTAACCTCTGTGACACATTTAAGAATGGTCAACATTCTTAATCTTCGCTCGCTATAGTATTGATGGTAGTTAAATTTTACATATGTTATCTGAAGTACTATTTGGTTGGAAAATGTTTTGCTTTTACATAAGATCACTCATCATATACCTTTGCAACAGGGAAAAATAATGCAAACATCACTGCAAAGGAAAAAAATATCAGATGACAGTAAACAAATCAAAAGACCTCAAACCAAAGGGAGATGACTGGCAAAAAATTTAAGGTCAGATTGTGATGGTCATCTCCAACTTGACTCTCACTAGACAAGAAGGCTGAAGAGTAATTTTACAAATCTGAAAATGAAACATGGAAAAACTAAGTGAGTTACCCTGGACAGCACCAGCAGTACACACAGACCTACTGAGTTCTTCATAAATAAGACCATCTACCCTGACCTAAGTGACCCTGCTACAAATTAGGAATGGGTCCACTCACATCAAGTCCAACAGAAGAGATGTATCCATGTATTTTAAAGAGCATGTTTTATCTTTCTAGACTTCCAATCTATCAGTATACCCACTGATAATTTACATGGGAGGGTTTGCAGTTTTAGGATTGGGGGCGGTGCTATATGGGCAGAACATAACACCAGCACCAGCTCCTCCAATCACGGTAATTTCTCTTGGAAGAATCTTACTGTTGTCTTAGAAATGATAAAAAGGGAGGGAGATAAAGTTCAAAAGCTTCCACCCAGTCCAAAATTCTTCTGAAAAACTTAATTAAAAATATTCTACCAGACTACAATTAATTTGAGCAGTCAATCTACAGCTGGGTTGTTTCCAGCTTAATATACTAGACATCTACTTAAGTAAAAACCTCTCATTTCTCAAAGGAAAATATTTCTGTTTGAAGTTACATGACTTTTTATTATTATTTTTAATAGAGTATCTCCAGTCAGGTTTTTCAAAGTTTTATTAATATAGATAGGCTGTTAGAGCAAAATGGAGAGGGAAATCTATCCCTACAAAGATCATTCACCCAGGGAAAGCTACAGAGAGAATCGCAGAAGGTAGAATATCCTTCCAAGAATATTCTCAACAGGGGTTTCTCCAGCTTCTCCCTCAGCTTTGAGCTGTGGCCAGGCACAGGTGAGGCTGCAGTGGCACAAGTTATACATTCTCTCTGTCCCAGGTTACCAGCTGTGGCAGAAGCTGTGCAAAGCAAATTCACCACCTTTATCAAATGGTGACATTAAAAAGAGAATTTCAAATTTATATAAGCTTGTATTTGTAATGCCATTTGTATTTCTAAAATATTATCTTCCACCAATCAGAAAAAAGATATATAATAGGATGCATCTGTCAGATTTTAACTAATGGATACACATAAAAAAAACTGCTCACAGACAAGTTACAAACAATAAATCATACAAAATTGTAAATGAATCATTTTGAGTTACAAGTAACTGCTACATCATCCAAACTGTTGAAGATTATTACATATAAATCCTTATGCCCACAAGGACAGGGAAGGCATTTGTTCGGGGACTGGGCAAGCGTCAATCGCATGCCCCTGAGAATTCGTGACAAAGAGGAAATAGCACTCAGCGCTTCCCCATTCATGCAGAACTGTCAACAAATAAGAAAGCAAATGGTAACCAGGGGAGATGCATTCAATTTCAAGTTTATCAAGGAAGAAGTGAGGCTGCAGCAATCTACTATTACTGAAGCCATCCATTTCCTTTCTTGTTGGATTTCTGTTGCCTTAATTTTGTCAGGAGGAGATTAATGGATCTTAGGCTAAATACTGCCATAGGATGCATGGATGTGCAAGGAAAGATTGTACATCATGTTACAAAACAGCATACAAAGGAAGGTACTTCGAGTAAATACTGCTCTGTAATACCAGGGCATGCTGGCAGTTGTAACTAAGTTCCAAAACATGCCTTTGCAGGCATCCTCACCATTGCACAGTCAGTTATCCTTAAGATATGGTAAAGAACTGTCATTGCTAGCCAGCAAAGGATCATTGATCTAAAGCTGGATAGCTGACAGTCATCAATTATTTACCATAGCCAGAACATTCAGATGAGTGGAGAGATCCTCAGAAGCTATAAAATAGCTTTTTTCCCAAAGTGCACAAATTGGTGCCAGTTTATTCAAGTAGAGTTTTGTTGAATGATTTCTGCCTATAAGTGCCTGCTTCTGAAGCTCACCTCATCTTTTCCTGATGATTTCTGATGTAAATAATTTTGCCTGTATTTTTCTTAACGCAGTTTTTCAAAGAGAACAAAAAGAATACTTAGGACATTTTCCATCTTGAGTTCCTGTCAAAGCTATATAAAAGAAGAACTGAAATAAGAACTAAACCTAAGCACCTCAAGCACTAGAGTGGGAGGGATCTCAGTGCATCTTGCATGCACCACCCACTAGCATCAGCTTCAAGAGCACAAGCAATCAACATACCTAGTTATGCTGCAGTTGTGTTTCATTCTCATTCACCATCAGCAGGCTCAGTTTTTAAATGCTGGTGCTTATGTATGGTAAAGAGCCTGGATGCTGGAAGCCAACATTTGGAACTATAAAGCAACTTTATGTGCCCCAGTTGAGTTAAGAATTTGAAGGCATTTTTCAGTTTGATGTGAAAAATATAGATGGGAATTTGGAAAGCAGAAAATTTATAACAATTTCCTCAATATTTACTGAACCAAGTATTTATTTTTACTAAGTGGTATTTTGAGAACCATAATGGTGTTCAGATTTTTCCATAAAACATTAAGGAAACACATTTGTTTCCGGAATTTGTTAAAGGCCAGATTCCACAAACCATGTACTGCTACTTATATCAATTATTCATCATTATAATAAATAAGCAAGATGATTTAGTAAAGATGACAAAACCCAGCCCTTGTAATTTAGTGGTAAGTGCATTTTTTTTTAATCTTAAGCTAGTTTACATGACAACAATTTGCAAACAAATATACTACACATATCATCAAGTATTCAGCAATCTAATGCAGACAGAGATCCCACTTAAGGGCTACCATCATTACAAGCTGAGGCTGCTCCCCTGCAAAAATAGTTTGGCAACATCCTAACAACATGGGAAACCTCTGCTTGGTTATCTTTCCTACTACAACAAGAACACTTAACAGAGATACCTTAGGCTTCTCATGAAAACAGAAAAAGCAGAACTAATTTTCCTCTGAGATATACTTTGGAAGACAAAAACAGGAAAAAAGATTGCCAAAGAACTACCACAGCTTGATTCATGATAACATATATGAACAACAGAATCAAAGTTATTTTTCATTACATTGATAGGAGCCACCAGATCCCCTTTACATTGTTGCACAGAAGGAACCAGAGCTATTCACAAATGCTGGAGATATGGCCATCAGTTTAGTTCTTTGTACCCACTATATATGAAATTCAATAATGTAGATGAAAAAGGACTCTCAAAGTGCTTGCTAGGTGGTACATTTTCAAGGGTAATACATATAGACTAAAGTTGCTCACTTATCCAGAAGTTCATGTGAAAAAAGCCCTCTGGAGCATTGCTTTACTCTTAATGCTTCACTGAGGTGAAACGAAAGAGAAATCTTCTTTGTAAATTGTAATCCATGACAAGTTGTCTGCAATCTCTGATCTTCTGGTAACCCCAGTCTCTCTTAGGCTCTCATCTTACTCTAACCTCATCAGCCTTTATATGTTTCAAATACCATAACTTTCAGAAACCCTAGGACTAGATTTTGGATAAGAAGCTTCCAATAAAGTGTTTCAGTTGTCAGAAAATGGGATATTAAAAGTTCCTGCTGAAGAATAAATATAAGGATCACTGTGTCCACTTACTGCATTACCCCAAAGACCCCAGAAGCTCCACATCACTTGAAGCAAAAAAGCATGCTAAATTTCCAGTTCGCTAACTCTTATGATTTCCCAGGGAGGGGGCAAGTCACAGATTTTAGGCTGTTTATCTATTAAACTGTATGTTGCTGACTTGCTTATTACCTGAACATTTTCTCCCCCAAGTCAATCACTCTGAAAGTATTTATTTCTCTTGACAGTGGCTTTGGAAGGGCATTAGACATCAACATGCAACTGAAATCCTCTAGGCAAAAGCTAATGTAATAAGTAAAATTCATGGATCAAGGAAGGAAACATTCTCCAACTATGCTGTACAGTAGTCGTTCTAGAGATCAAATCTCTGATATTAAACTGGCATAATGGAAATATAACTCATTGAAGCTACATATGATTTAAACCAGAGCACAAGAGTCCCAAATGGAAAGAAAAAATAAGAAATAGTTCCAGTTAATTAAAAATATATTTTCTCCCTGACAAATTCTTTTTTTAATTTCTTATCACGAACAACCAACTCAGAACTGTGCTTTCTTACACCAAAGGCTACTATTAATATAAGCAGTTGGCTAGAGCTGGTGTTTCTGATTTTGGATTCTTTATTACTCTTCAAAATTATGAGCCAAAGCCTGTAGCACTGAGGCAATACAAACTCAGTTCTTTATCTGGCTTTTTGAAAATCACTTGAGTTTACCTGAATAAAGTTCAAGAATGGACTTCAGTATTGTACTTATTGAATGTGTTTTGCTTTTTTAAAAAATGAAAAGCATAAATAAATTTCAGCGCAAATATGGCTATGGAAAATGCTGCTCAGAAAGCCATCTTAAAAATTCTTTTCCAACCCTAAGAGTTTATATATTTTTAAAAAGCAAATTGAAGTTTAGGAGGCAATCACTATGACAGACTCAAGACAACTGCTAGATTTAATATAGCTTTATTTGTACAATTGGTTTTGACTTCTATAACAATACTGCATTGTCCTGCCAGTCCCTATTATATCCCATAATTGCAGAACTCTGCCTCTTTACCATAATACTGTGCCACTGACATTTCATCCTTGGATAGAGCAACTGTAATAAAAGCAGCTAAGTAAGAGCACTGAGCTCTCCTGGCCAGAAAGTCTGCCTGAGCAGAGAGCTAAGTGCTGGCATGCTAAACGCTGACCCACAAAACCATATATATTTCCCCTGCTTAAAACTTCTGCTTGTCCTGGACACAGAAGCGCTGCTCAGCCCATAACAGCATGCCAGCAACTTACTGTCTTTGTTCCAAAATGTTCCAGTTAATCACTATATGAATCAAATCAAATTCTCTGAAACCAATAGCCATATGACAGCAGTAAACTAAAAGAAACAGTAGAAATGAAAATACCTAAGTCAACTCAACAGATGGGCTGTCAAGGCTGACCCATGCACATGCCATTCCTTAGTCCTACCTTAGCATAAAATGTATTTATATAACTAAAGCAGGTGTTCCTACGTAAAATCAGAGCACACTGATAGCTCTATCTGGCTTCCAAAAACACTGTCTCAGGCACCCTAGTCCAAGCTCAACTTGCAATGGGTTGTCCTCAGATCTGGTATTGCAATATTATTGCTAGCTGGCAACAGTTTCAGAATTTAAGGGAGCAACCTTTGAAATGCATTGTTTTCCTGACAATTGCCGCTACAGACTTCAAAGTTATTTCTCTAAGCAATAATGAATGCCAAAGACCCAGTTTTAGCAGTATCTCTGTAGTAACATGCCTGCAGTCTGGTGCAATATGCAAAAACAGCTGTGATATAGCATATTTTGCTTTCAAATTTCCATACTCCTACTGTAAGGTTTGATACGAAACAGGTAGTATCCACAGTTATGCTCTGAATAATTGATTATGCTTTTGTCAATGTTATTTTAAGAAAACCTAAGCATTTTGACATCACATTCAAACCTACCTGAGCTGTCCCCTCAAGCTCTGAGAAACAGATGCCTGTCCAAAGGGTACTGGACAAAATGCAGTAGAGCAGCACTACACAGTTGAATTCTTCATAACCAAACTATTGCCATATTATACTTTTAGATTTTTTTATTTTTCACTCTCAAGGCTGGTATACATTTGCTTAGCTGACACATTGGTGATTCTGTATTGTACAATGTGTTTATGTTCAAAAAATTTAAAAGATAAACGTCTGGTGAGATGAGAGTTTCTTATCATAGATGGACTGCATAGATAGATTTCAAGAGAAGCAGAGCCTAGAAATATTTTACTAGTTTGGGTTTAGTGTTGTCTGTCTTTCCATTCCTATGCGTGCTGTGGAAAAAGGAAGCTACAGCAGCTCAGGCGTGGAGCAATCTCCAGACTCCACATTACCTTAAAGAACTTACAAATAGAAGGGAAGGCAGCACTGTGTTGACACATTTCATCTAGACTCCAGCGCACTGTCAGAAATATGTTTTCTGATGCACAGCTAGGTCTCCCAAGAAGAAAATCATTGATGCAAAGAAATGATAACATATACAAGGATGAAAATGCTAAACTGGTGTTAAGAACTGTGGAGCCTATAGACTAGGGAGTTCACAAAGGAATAGCAATTGCTCTCTGAACTCCACCTAGAGAAATACAACCTCACACTTTTTTCAAAACAGAGCATTAGTGAGATGCCACTAGATGAGGGTTCAATATGAGCATTTAATGAAGCAATCTGGGAAAATGGCTAACTAGTGAGTTGGAGTATGGAGATGATATTGTAGCTGCATACTACAGTGGTGGGATGAACACTCGCAGACAGTATAAAATTACAGTCAACACTTGTGTACAAGGATATGAAAAAAGTGGAGTATACAAAAGATAGCTACAAACTGTTTTCTGTTGTATTTAAATGAACTTGTTTAACTCTCAGGAAGATGACTGAGAGATGACTTTGGTTACATTATTTATAAATCCTCACAGGGAAGAAAATTAGTGAAGAATCAAGAATTCTTACAAAAAAAAAAGTGTAGTTAACAACAGGAACCAATGACTGGATGTTAAAACCAGGAAAATCTAAACTGAAATTAGGCAGATATCAAGCAAGGATGATTATCTTCTGGAATGTAACATTGTGGGCAGTGGTGTTTCAGTCCTCTCTTTATGTCCCCTGATTTAGATCAGACATGTCTGTAGAGAAGTTCTGAATCACATAGAATCAGTGAGCAAAAGAGGAGATACAAAATGTCAGCATGAAGACAGATTAAGTTATGCAGTGATTTTGCTGGCTTTAAAAGATCTGTATTTAAAACAAATATTTGACTGACAGCAACATAATTTATATATACACTCACAGCTCAGCTACTGAAAATTTTTTTAAAAAATTTCTTTTCTCAGTTTATATGCAACACAACTTCTCTTTTTTATTACTTTCTGTATCTTGGCTAAATCAGCAGAAAATTCTTCATGTGTTCTGTACCGTCTTGGTTTTGAAAGGGTTCAAAATAGCAAGAAAGACAAGAGTACTTTACAGTGATAATGTTCTAAAGGAAATTAATTCTTTCAGCCCACATTACCAAGCACAAAGTTAGTGTTTATCAATTTTACATGATTGCTATCAGTTGGTTATACAAATGAAAAACATACAAAGGAAATCAGGCAGCTCAACAGAAATTTGTATTACTCTTTATTTACATAAAATCAAGAGTATGGTCATTTTTCCAATAGCTCTCAGCATATGAAAGCAGAACAACCATTTATGCCTCAAGGGAACAGTTTATGGTTAAAAATCACCACAACCAAAGGTTGATTTGTCTTGTTTAAGTTAATCCATTTCTCAAAAATGTTCAATTCTTTCAAAGCCTGGTAGGGGAATGCTGCCAATCCTTCTCATTCTTGTCCTATAGCTCAGGGGTTCAAACACCCAGAGTGTGGTTTAATTCCTTCTTCCTCCATACTGATTTCCACAGCTCCTCACTCCTGGAAGGTTCCTTAACTACACTAATTACTACTATCTGCAGTCAGTAACACGTTCAGTCCTTTCTGCTGACATTGTTCAGGTCTCCATGGAAGACCTGAGAATTATCTGAATCAAAGCAAGTAAGAAAGACTACAAAAATCTGATCATCTTTCCTGTTGGTTCATCAGACATACATGAGAGGACAAGAGGTCTGATGTATCTGTGTCAGAGAAAGTTTGCTTATTAAGCCCAGTGAGTACTTAATGTACAGTTCAGATAAAGAATTCCTGAAGAATGCCCTCTTCCCCAAGAGAGTGTGCTAACTACCAGAAAGTTTGCTATAACAGCTTTTCTCAAATTTCTTTCAAAAAATTTTTCGTACATTCCACCTAAGGTGTAGAATGCTACTGTTTTTATTAAGAGGTCTGTATGTAAGGAGGTAGCCTACCTCCCCTACTCAGTAGATATCTAGCATTATTTCATAAGGTCATTGTTTTTGCACTTTTAGACTCATCAAGGCTAACAGAGAACTGAATTGTGGAACCATTTTCCCCAGGCTAAAAAAGGTTCCCTAGCAAATCAGCACACTATTAGGGCTTACATATGCACATATGAATACAAGGTGGAAACTATGCAGTAGGTCAGAAAATGCAACAGTTCATTAATGATGTGACTCTTCAATATGAGGCTGTAAGACAATTCCCATCTGATGAAGGAAGAAAGGCATAAAGGAGGAATGCTGACTGTTGGGGGAAATAGAAAGTCATTTCTCCTCTGTATATGTCCTCCCCACTCTTTTCCCCCCCTAGTTATAATAGCAAGTAAAGGAACAGTCAGCTGGAAGGTTTAATTTGGCATCAATACAGTTCCTATGATCTATCCACATGGGTAGACTCACCTTCCTTTACTCACAACAAAGACTGTAATAAAAACACCAGGGTTCACTATTACTGTTTTTAAAGCTGGTTATCTTAAAAGAATTAGGTCTAACTCTGACTTTTTACATTTCTCTGGCTAATAATTATTCTGTATTTGTGCCTGTATATAATGGAATCAGAGTTTTGCCTGAGGTACAATATGTGACATTGATTTCAACTTGAAAGACCTACTTTTCTCTCATCTGAAATGAGAATTCTAAAAATGTATTTTTGAAGGTATAAATCTTCCCCTCCCCCCCCCCAATTGAATAGCAATCTATACTGATTAGCATTTATTCTGTGGTGGAATCTTTAGAATGCCAGGTCCCTATTATTTTTTCACACACAAAATTATACTTTTCAGCACTATTGTTCTTCTTGTAAAGTTCTGTATTTTTCATACTTATTTTCTAAAGAAAATATCAATGCTTTCCAATATGTTTCTCAGAATATCAGTGAAGAGTATTAAAAACATAGAGAAGAGAATATATTTTAAAAAATTTTCAGCTTTTTTGGTGTTGAAGTTGGTGCTGCTGTTTTGAATTTAGAATGGTTAATATTCATGCTGCACTCTCCACTTAGATAATTAGTGTCCATTTTTAATAGACCTTAGGAAACTGGTCTCCAGATTTGGCATAATTCTTCTACAGTGCTTAAGTTTAAGTAAAAAAAAAAAACAACAAAAAAAACTATGTAAGCCAGAGTTGCCCCCAGCCTGCTCATCTAAACTTTCTTTCCCTCTTAGTCTTTTTTGTATCATTTTCTCTAAAGGTGTACTAGTATGTATTCCCCCCCAAAATTGATTATTAACTGATTTTTAACATTTCACTAGTGAATTTCATGCCAGATGTCTGGCTGCATACAACATGAAGAAATACCATCTATCATCATATTAATCATTCCAGCTTAATGCATCTCAGTCTTTTCAGTGACTGTCCAAACATTATGTATTTGCACATAATTACTTTTACATATGCTGGATTATTTTTATTGCAAACTATCTCTAAGGAAGAAGATCAGTATCTAACACTAAATTATCAAGATATTCTCCAGTGATCACCACTGAACTAATGACTGACAGTTCAGTCTGAGCAACACAGAAGCTGTCCAATACTAGTCAGGTCACAATTGATTATCTCACTAGGGAAGGACACACAGTTCTATGTAAACTTTATATTCTAAACTATTGTTCCTTAACATTAGTGCTTCTTTTCTGAGGTTCACAGATTTCTCTTAATAACTTTTTAATTCTCCGTAACACTTTTACCATTATCCATTAAATACAAACAAGTACGTCTTTCAGACTAGTATGACCATCACACACTTCTTCACTGAGCACGTGAATTTATCAGAACATGACCATGAAATTTCATAATATTCAGTGATTTGAAGAGTATATCTAGTTTCTTTCATCTTCCAGTACTTGAATGTTCTTACTCAAACCTGGTGCTATCCTGCTATTGCTTGATTAGCCATTGTGAATATCACCTTTTACCTTTCTAATAACAGAGGAAAAGATGACAGCGTAGAAAAGTTCATATAAACAATGGATAAGTTTGAAAACTGATATTAGCGTTACAGTCATTTTACGTATATTTTTCTTTGCATGTATTTCATTTGTATTCTTCTCCTTCAAAAAGACACTGAGGAGAATTTTTTTTTTTTTTTTACCATTCGATAGAATATTAACATAGATGTTGACAGACATTTTAAAGTATTCAGACAGCATTAACAACCTGTAATATCTGCTGACCTAAAGAGCTTTAAAGGCAGTGTTCCCTTTTCTCAGCAAGGGAAGAAAAAAAAGACATCTTAAATAAAATTTCAAAACCCTTTTTAACCTTACAAATCATTTATCTGAGAACTGGTCCGTGACCTCTTTTCTTAAATGAGAACCGAGAAGCATGTAGCCTGTAACAACCCTTCTAGAAGAAAACTTTCACATTTAAACAACCAATTTTCAAGAGAGAAGTAGACACAGTATTTTTCACACTATAAAGAAAAATATGTAGATGCTCTCTTTTTGACCTTGCCTAAGGTTTGACATTATAAAATAGAAGAAGGAAATCTGTTATCTCCTCATATCCTAAACATTCTCATATCCTAAATAAGCATATTTAGGAATGGCTGGAACTACAATTTTTTGAAATACCAGAAACCTGACTAGCTTGTGCAAATGCCTGCTGAACTCATTAATACCATGCACATGGTGAGTTCTGAAGGCAACCAGCCAGTCAGCCAAGTGAGTAACAAGACACTTTTCTTCACGTATTGTCTCTTACTGCTTTAGAGCAAGTAAGCTTTTCAGGCAGGAAGAAACTCTACACCTGTATTTGAAACAGTACCTGCCATGCAAGAACCACAGCAGCATCTGAAAAGACGTAGGCATTACATAACTAAAATACACTAGCAAAAAAGGCAGCCTGCATGAGAGAAAACTGACTGGGGTGAAGCAGAGGGATTAAGAAAAGGCACAAAAACAAGAGAATGCAAGATGTGAAACTGCCAGGCTCTATAGGCATTGCTAAGTGTATGATGAAAGGGAAGGGGAGAGGAGCAGACTAATAGAGGGGAAAGTATGTATTTTTCACATATATTAGTTCCTTGGGTTATTTCCTTGCTTTTGACATGTTCTTCAGCTGCCTGTTTTATAAAGGGTGTATAGTGGTTTGTATACCTTTGTTTCTATTAAAAAGATAACATCTTTCATACACAAGAGAAGAGAAATATCAGGAGTATAGCAAAGTAGGATGCTCAGCAAAAAAGTAATGTTAACAAAGCCTTTCAGAAACTGACTTAGGTACAAAGAATTTCATGCTTTGTTGACCAAATTATCTTCCACCTGTCACTTCTCTATTTGTTTCCATTTCTAAACAATCATGATACTCAAATTCAATCACAAAAATACCATGAGGCATATAGCATGTGTCCATATACATCCTTGACAATTTGGCATATATTTTACCTACAGTGTATTTAGAGTGACCTAATAAAAGGAAGACAAAATGAGATAACAAGATCTGTACACAACGCAGTTACTTAAGTCAGGCTCAGCTAAGAAGGATTTTGAGAAATAATAGATCTATACATACTGTCAGCTTCAAAAATGAACAGAAGCAACTTAGATACAAGTGTTACTGTAAATAGCTCATGAAAAGTCACTTCAGCACACAACAGTCAGAAAGCAAAGGTGTCAGGCTGTGTAAAAGATGAGAATAATACTAAACACATTAAAAAGCCATTATATAAATTAATGAAATTGAAACTCTGAAAATTCTGTTCAGCTTGGTCACCCGACCTCTAAATGTTAGAAGCAGAAATAGAAGAGTTTCAAAAAGGTCAATGAGTCTGATTAGAGCATGGACAAATTTTCATATGAAGAGAAATGTAAAAGATGACAATTATTTAGTTATAAGACAAGATTAATAAGAGGTGACTACATAGAAGTATAAGAAATTTTAAAAAAAGAGTAGAAAAGATGTCAGTCAATAGCAGTTATTACCATAAGAGAAGAGTAAGGGAACATCCAAGGGGAAAAAAAAAAAATCAAAACATGAAACTGATAAAAGGAAATACTTGGTTATATACTGCATAATTAATCCATGGAGCTTAAATACATGAATTTTATTGCTAAAGCCAAGGGCTTAGTAGTATGCCAAAAGGACTTCATTATACAGAGAAGACCGGTATAGCTATAATTATATTACGAGCAGAAAAAAAGCCTATGGGGTATTAATCCTCAGCTCAATAGAATCTCCGTCTTCAACCAGGAGCAGGACCTCACATTGTTTTCTTCAAACATCTACTATCAATCACTGTCGAAGGGAGAAAGCGCAAGTATCAAAAATTCCAATACAGTTTACAGGCCAATGTCACAATGAATTTATTTATGTTCTTACTGCCCTTTTTCCAAAAGCATAAGCTTCTCAGGCCAAGCTTACGTTAGGTGAAACCCACTGGGAGCAGCTCTGTAGAGCAAAAGGGCTGGTGTAGAGAATACAACCTCCACACTCTATGCTTTCCAGAAACGTTTACCTCAGGCCACCTCCAGCCTGTGCCTGCGGACTGAATTATTGTTTGCAGCTGGCACATACTGGGCAAACTCCTGCAGCGAGTTTCATCTAGTTTCATCCCAAGTCTAGCTTGTGCTCTGTGAGGCTGCTCTGCTACACAGGCTAAAGACTGGTAAATGAGGAGAATTAGAAGGACTGTTTCAAAGTGCATTCCTAATTCAAAATAAAATGTTAATGTAACATTTTATTAAATGTTACATCTGCCTATATCTAAAGCCACAATGCAAAGAAAACCTCAACAAAATCCTAAGCCAGAGGGTATCTATTAAGCACCCTGCTAGGTTTGCACAAAATACATTGTCAGCTGCCTTCCTTTTAAATCACTGCTGTAGCTGCTGCTGTATGTACTATTTACTCTTCATCTAGCTCTGCTGGTGAGTGTACTAGCTCAGGGAGCTAATCCAAAAGGTTGAGGGCCCCTGCTGAGACACCTGGTGACCCACCAACCAGGAAAAAGCTGCTGTTCTAAATATGATACCAAATAAAAACCAACACTAGCATGCACCAATACTGCTGCCCACCAAACAAGTCTTGCACCCTTCCTTCACCCCCCTCTCTCCAGGCATCATCTGGCAACATTGTATCTAGGGAAAAAACTCCACGACTGTAAGAGAGGGGGTCCAGCAGCAAGCCCCAGATTGTGAGACTTACTAGAAAAAGTTTCCCCAGCAAGATCGAGGCAGTCCAAGAGCGGGGAATTAGTAAGGGGACGGAGGAACGTGTCCACAGCACAATACCGCTGAAAATCTTACAGTTCCTCATCGAAAACATTTTATAGCACCTAATAACACTGGTGGTGATAGGTGACTCTGAAGTGATACTGAAAATACCCTTCCAGATGATTTTATCACAGAATAGTTACATGGTATAGCTGTATGAGAGTCTCACTTTATCTCCCACTTCTGAGGAGACCATCGTAAAGCACAAGGCCACACTGCACGGAAAGGGAGGCCTGAGGCAGCGAGGGGCACCGGTAAGAGTCGAAGAGGTGGGAAGACAGCACAGAGACAGCAGCCCTCGGCCCCTGCCACGCGCTACCTCCCGTTACGACACTCACTTTCGCGAGCCGGTCCCAGCGGCGGGCGGCCGTTGGCGCGGCCGTTGGCGTCGGCGCGCGGCGGTTGGGTGGGGGTTTCGCTCCGTCCGCCCGGGAGCGGCGCGGGCGGCGGCTGCTGCGGGGGAAGGCGGCCGCCGGCGGGGGAGGGTCGGGCGCGCAGGGAGCGGCGCTTGAGACGCGGCCGCTGTCTGGGGCTGCCCGGGGGCTGCGCGGGGCGGGCTCGGCACGGCGCAGGGCGCGCCCCGCCGCACCTGCGGGGGCCTGGCCCGAGGGCGCTGCGCGGAGGTGCCGCCGCGCCGTGCGCGGCTGTGGGGCGGCTCCGGCGGGACGGGACGGGGCTACAAGGAGAGGGGAGCGGGGTGCGAACCGTCGGGGAGGACACTGGCGAGCCGTGCGAAGCCAGCAAGGAGCAACAGCTGGAGGCCGGGGTCACGCAGGTAGCGGAGGGCGGCTGTCGAGGTAAGGAAGGCTGGAAGCTTGCGATGTCCGGCAGCAGGATGAGGGCTCCTGCCCCCCCCCCCCCAACAGATCTAGTTCAGGTATAGAGTGCCCGGGGGTCCACTGCTGGGGACAAGCAAGACCTGTCAGGATTCATCAGGGCCAGCTGAGCCCGGGTCTTGTGTCCGCATGAGAAGGTGATTGGTAATTACAGAGGATTCTTGTGGCAGGGGATGGAGGCACCACTCCGCTGACCCAACCTGATGTCTCAGGAGGTTTGTTGCTTGCCAGGGGCCAGGACCTGGGATGTCACAAAGGGACTGTCAGTGCTTGTGTGGCCCTTGGACCTCTTGCTGCTGTTCCATATGGGCATCAGTGATACTGCCAGAAGTAATCTGGAGTCTATCAAGAGTAAATGCAGATCTCTGGAAAAGAGGGTCTCTATCTTCTGTGAAGGCCACAGCAATCAGGCATGACATTTCCATTGCATCAGTTCCTGATGACTGGAAAAAGGCAGACATCACATCCATCTTCATGCAGGGCAAGAAGGAGGATCCACAGTCCTACAGTCTGGTCAGCCACACCTCATGTCACCTGGTGGACAACAATCTGAACATGAGTCAGCAGTGTGCCTTTGCAGGAAGGAAAGCCTACTGCATCCTGCTTTGTGTTAGTAAGAGTGTAGCCAGCAGGGGCCCAGGAAAAGTGATCCTTCCCTTCTATTCATCACTTGTAGGATTGCATCTGGAATACTGTGTCCAGTTTTGGGCTTCCCAGGACAAAAAAGATACTGACATACCAGAGTGACCACCAAGATGGTCAGGGAATGAGCCCTGGAGGTTCCTTCCAACCTAAATTATGATTTTATACCATCCACAAAGGGTTGCAATCATTGACCTACTAATAGTGAGACCGGATTCCAGAGGGTAATGAGCCCTACCTTCCCTTTCTCAGTCTTTAAATATAATAGATATGCAAAGGAAATCTAGCAAATTGCCAAACTATATTGTGCATACACAGCAGTTCCCATTTTGCCCCATCATTTCATAGGTCTTGAGGAAAGAAGGCAGCCAGAAGTAAATTAGAGACCAAAGCAGAATTTCTGTTTCACTTTGGCTTCCAACTTTGGTCTTCTGATTGCATCTCATTATAAGACTAAAGATTATAAGTACTCCTACATATGTTCTGTAGCTTATCTGTTTCTTACAGATGGAGCTGTACTTATTCCCTGCCTTTGCCTGACAATGAAGTAAATACACTTCAATATACTTCTGAAGTTTTTTTTTTTCTTTTTTGTCTTAACCCCATCAACTCTCTACATACACCTGGGTCACTTACATATCACAAGTGTGTTACAGCACACAGCAAGCTGCCAGCTGCCAGAATTCCTAAGTAGAGCTTTCATTTTCATTACCAGTAAGTGAACTATTCCGTGGGTCTTTTATTAAGGTCAGTCTGATTCAATAACCTACAACTTCCTTAGAGAAAATAACTTCTGTATTGCTTTTAATTGGATATGTACCAAAAGAAAAATCAAGGTGACTGTACTTGATTACATTTTAGGAACCAAATAACCAATAGCAGAAATATTATTATGTATATCTTTGTTAAACTGATATTAAGACTTCTGTTGCTCGTTGGTCTTCTCACAAGCATTATTTAACTTGAATTAGTGATTCACCTAGATTCACCTAGTCTGCTTAGACAGAAGATCAGAAGCTGAATGTCTTAACCTTTATGAACCCCTTGGTTTTGCAAAACTGGGTAAGAATGTTAAAAGCTTTCCCTTCCCTCCAAAAAGCATAGTCATAGATGTGCATGTAAGCACGCAGATCCCACTGAAAAAAATTCTGTAGTCGGAAGAATTCAGTGTCCAAACAGCCTTCCCTTTAATTTCACAGAGTCACAGAATGGTTGAGGTTGGAAGGGACCTCTGGAGATCGTCTAAGTCTAACCCCCCACTCAAGCAGGGTCACCTAGAACACGTTGCACAGGATCGCGTCCAGGCGGGTTTTGAATATCTCCAGAGAAGGAGACTCCACAGCCTCTCTGGGCAACCTGTTCCAGTGCTCTGTCACCCTCACAGGAAAGAAGTTTTTCCTCATGTTCGGAGGGGACTTCCTGTGTTTCAGTTTGTGCCCGTTGTCTCTTGTTCTGTCGCTGGGCACCACTGAAAATAGCCTGGCCCCAACCTCTTGACACCCTCCCCCCAGATATTTGTATACGTTGATAAGATCTCCTCTCTGTCTTCTCTTCTCCAGGCTAAACAGGCCCAGCTCTCTCAGCCTTTCCTCATAAGAGAAATGCTCTTATTTGTCAGCACTGACAGTACCAACTGAGATTGAAAAGTGCAAAGACTCTGAACAACAAAAAATAAGGGAGTGATGATCATCAGAACTTCTGAATCTCAAAAATGGTTTTCCTCAATGCTTCCTATTGTGAACACAGTGCTATCTAAAACATACATAAAACTAGCTTAGATTATATATATTCATTTGTAACAGTTAAAAAAATAATAATTAACAGCCTTTGCTGCATAAAGCCCTCTGGATTTTCTATCTCATTCTACAGAGCTGGGAGTTGTTCCACCCAACATTCCACCCTCAACTTCAATTCTGACAGGAATCATTTGGAAATTATTTCTCCATTTGGCCCCTATTATCAAAATCCATCCAATTAGAGTTAAATAAGGTAGCACTGTATATGATGACTAATTTTTTGAGGTGTGACTGAAATTATTGTATTAATTTAATACAGCACAATGAATACAGTTTAGATCACCACCACCTGTAGATAGATTTTTAATACATTAATTTACTTGTGACACAATTCTTACTCCATTACAGTTCACCAGAACCATTCTTCTTGAGGCCACAGATCTGGGCTAGAACGACAGATTTGCTCTGGCAACAAATTGATGCTGAGGAATCAAGCAAAAGCTAAGTGGAGCTGCTCTGTGCTCAGGCAGTTCTGAGCTGGTCCAGGGAAAGGATTCTGTTCTTTCCTTTTCCCCAGCAAACATGGCAAGTACTAACTACACCTCCTTGCTTAAAGATGAAATCCCATTCCCATTCCTCCTTCTTCCAATATTTTGTTTCCTCAATTTTTCATGCTGAGATTTGGGAGAAATGAGATCCTCTGATGTCTACTGAAGCTGCTTAAGCTGCTTAAGAAATTACTAACTTCAAACACTTTTTTATACACAGCTCTATGAACATCATGTACTGAAGAGCAGAACTGTGCTAGAAACAATTCAGTTCAGCAAAATGACTTTTAAAAGTATCTCCAGCAATCACTGAAGCATCTGCTGCTACCTTTTTCTCTGTACCACCTAATAACCGCTCAGAGAACAGCTTCTCTCCATCCCATCATCTGCTGAGGCTCTGACCAGGTAGACCCCAGTTCCTTGTATGAAAGTAAAAACTGTCTACTGGCTCCTGTTTCCTGTACTCCTGGACTGCAGCTTCAAATCTAGTCAATATTTGTTTGGAAGTCTATCTGCTCTAGAGGTTTATGTTTCACAGGGAAGTCAGAAATGAAACAACACAGCACTATGCTTCTTATGGACTCCCAGATTCTCTTTCATCACTGCAGAAATGTTCCTTAGAGCATGCATGTGCTTGCTCTTACTCAAAGCCAGCCCTGTTTCTAATCAGGGGAGTCTCAGCATAGTTTGCCATCTTCAAATACAGAACCTTCAGATTAGCAGCTGCTCACACCTCACCAGTTTTGAGGGTGTATGAGAAAAGAATGGATTTTTGAAAAAAGAATTTTCTGACACACCTTGTGCAAGGCAAAGATCAGAAGGTCACATCTTTCATTCGGTGGGAGATGTTCGATCTTTGAAGTTATGAGGTAAATGAAATGAATTGGACTGGATTCTCTACTATAAGTATATCTGATATTCAGATAAACAAGGGTCACAGGCATTTCACATATGATTATCCATACTGGTGTACATGTGAGCATCCCCTAAACTGAGGTTAGCATCTGATTTCATGACCTGATGTTTTTATCTCTTAATATTTTATGGAGCTAATATACGAAAACTACCTGAAAACATTCAAAATGTTCCCAGGAACAGCGATGGGGTAAACAATGCCATTGTATTCTTAAATGAATTATATAACATTTAACATAATACACAATTCACACAGAGCTGTACTTTAGATAGTATTTCATACACAGAACAACAACTTATTACTGAGCTTCTCAGTTGTCATATCCTTTTGCTCCTGCTGTTAGGTCATCTTGTGTCAAGTGGCAAAACATGAAACCCCTTTGCTGTACAAAGGACAGTCATCCAAAAAATTCAGTACAACATCAGTGCAAGAAAAAAAAAGAACAGTCCAGCTTCAGAGAGGAAAAAGCTGACAAATATTGAGTAATAGTATAAGCACAAAAAAGTTCTTCAAATAATTACTTGTAGCAAATGTAGCAATAAACAAGTACAAAAATCAAGGGAATACTAAATTAGTTTGTGTTTTATTGCTGAAGACAATGAATATTTTTTGTACTAAGAAAATCCCTTAGTCCTTTTTTAAATTAAATTTGTACATGTATGAAAAATATAATCTGAGATAATTTTTTATAGTATTACACATGGCAAATCCATCATGGAATTAAGTATTACTACTGTTCTAAAACAGTATTTCAAATACCTTTGCTTTCTTTACTGACTAGCAGGCCTACAGGCGCTTTCCAGTTGAGCAAATTATAGCAGAAATGAAAAAAAATACCCATTTCACAGTGTGTTTTCTTAGATCATTGCTTCTACTTAATTACCAGAACCTTGACAAGAGGAATGATCCATGAATAATTAGTAAGTTCCTTTAAAGCATCAACATTTTTACCATGTTATTCATTTAAGAGCATTTTGATTCCTGAAAAGGGGATAGGAAAAAAAGAACAAGTCAACATTACGTTTACTATGATATACGAGCATACCACTCTGGTTTAATTTTTCATCCTAACAGCATACCAATTTCAGTTTTATGCTTCTATTTCTTCCCTGATACTAATTTCATGCCTAAGTTCCTAAAGGTCCTTAAATTCATCAGTCTTTTAAAATCAGTAGCTGGAAAAAGACATTTAGCAGTAGGAGTAAAACAACAAGCAAGATTCACATATCCACATATATGTTTGAAACTTAGCTATCCTTTCAGATGTTGGCATCTGACAGTCCAAGTTAAGTCTAAATATCAATTAGTGTTAGGTTGCATTTAGAGGGGATGCAATTTCAAAGTTCCTTTTTTATATTTCCTATGATAGTGCCATTATACCTTAACCAAACCCAGCTTCATTAAGGGCATTGCACTTGATTTCATGCTTTTAAGTTCATGACAGTTGATCATCAAAATTTCCCTCCAACTTAAATGGACTTTCTCAGCAGGACATCCTATCCAAATCATAGTTTGCTAGTGTCTGAGCAATCACTGTGTCTCTAAAATCACTCAATAAAATTAAACTGGGAATAATTTGACCTGTTCCATATATTTAGAGGAAAGAGCATTGCAGTGCTAAAAATGCCCAAAGTCACCAAAACCACCCTCTATCTTATTCATGGCTCATTTATTGTCCAACATAGACATATCTTGAGTGCTTAAAAAAAACAACAACAAACTTCTTTGTTTTTCTTTTACAGATGGGAATGAAGCCCTTCCTACTTCATTTAATGTTCTTTGGCTTCACATGGAAGTCATCCAATAAAAAAGGCAGGTCAGCATATTTCTTAATTTGATATGACGGGATAACGGTATATTAGAGACATCTAATGGCGGTTTTCTTAGAAGGAGTCTGAATGAAAGAAAAAGTAGGAATCAAAGTGGCAAGATGAAAGCTGAAAAGATAAGAGCACACAGCAGTATATCCATGACGAATAACTTTAATATGAAGGACTATTCTAAATAGAATCAAAATCAAGTTAATATTTTTGCAAAGCAATATAATTTATATTGTTACTGATTTCTTGTACTAACAGGGAAAAATCTTCATAAAATACTCAAGTGGAAGATCAAGTCAATTTTTTTTTTATAAATTGCAATTCCTTTCATAATTTTTCTGATGTTTCAAGAAAATAGCAGTGATTTCTTCCTCTGGAAATTCTAACAATCCAAATGGCTCCATTTGCATTGAGCTTGGTGATGGTCAGCCTATATACTACTAAATCTTAATTTTGCCCCAGTCAAAGAGTGTTTCTTTACAACACAAGGAAAACAGATACAAGGAAGCAGGATAGCCAGTGTAATTAGTAATAATGTTATTGAGTGTAAAGCAAACCAACATACTACATAAAGTCCATTGTTCCATGAAATATTATGTGACTATACTCAGGAGAAATGGTCCAGAGATATGTCACACTTGAACAATATCATGTTTATGTGGCACATGAAGCGGGAATTTCCTCACCTCTGACTAATGCATAGAAGGAAAAGTTCATTTCAATTTCAAATACCTTTACTCTCTGGAAATTTTAATTTCCATTTGGCCATCTTTCAGATAAGTCATATATAAGATATGAGAATTTGGGGGAGTGAGGGAGAAGGAAGTAGAGAGTACTAGCGACAGTAAACAGGGCCAACAGACATTTTTCTTTTATATTTGTGATCATTCAATCCCAGCTTGCTTATTTCTCTGTTCTTGTTCATAATTCTCACATCATAGCTCTCTGGGTTGTCTTTTCAAGTCATCACCTACCTGTTAGTATTATTTATCTGTGCAGTGTTCAGTATCCTTTGTGTTATTTACTACATTACTACTCTCATCCTGTACATTATTTTCCAGACTCTTAAGCATACTTTTAGCTGTTCCAAGGACTTCTTAATTTCACCCTCCCTCACTTCTAGATCTGCTTGAATGATTTAATGTGTTTGTCATGTCATCATTTTTATGTTCTTGTTTTCTGTGCTTTTCTTACTGTACTAGATTTTTAGTTATGGAGAGTATTTGAAATAAAGTTTATAGAATGCGTAAAGTAATGAAATCTGCTTTGTACTATAATTTTAATCTAGTTCAGTATAAAATTACATCTAAAGGAATGCCAAAGGGGGGAAATGAAGATACTGGGTTTCAGAATAACAGGGTTTAGGAAAAAAAAAAAAATCAACAGGTTGAGTGCAATCAGGTGTAATAAAATAGCAGAGAGGAAACAGCAGAGAGAAACTGAAACGTATATAATGAGATAAAAGTGTGCCCAAAGGATATGGAATGCATAACGTACAGCAATAAAATGAGGAGTTTAAAAAGCAAATATGGTCAAGGGAGGAAAGGAAAGGGAAAAAAAAACAAGAAAGTAAGAAAGAGCACAACAGCTGGAGCTTCTCTGAAATTAGGTATCAAAAAGATTTGTTTGGTCATCTTCCACATACCTCAGGTTTTGATAATATTTAAAACACCAAGAAAAGAAAAGTATTTGAAAGATCATAAAGAAAAGCTGTGAATATTAAAAACTAATCAAGAAACAAAGCTGCACTGTAAAAGACAGCTGCACAGAAAATAAGGAAAACATTTCAAGGGACTAAGGTGCATGAAATTGGAAGGACTGTTATTTTCCCTGCCTGCACATATTCTTATTGCCCTTTAAACAACAGGAGCTGAGAAATTACAGTGATCTTCAGGCCAAAAGCATACATCATAGGTGACCTTAGGCCTTGGTTTTGGATTAGAGCTGAGAAAAATTTGGATTTTGTGAACCACTGTAATTTCTGACATTTTAAAAACACCTTTTCTTAATTCTGATTTGGAGTGATGTGTATAAGAACAAATTTTGAGGGTTTTGGGTTTTTTCTTTTTTTTTTTTTTTTACAAGAGGGAAAATCCCAGTTAAGATATTTCATTTTAACTTTGAGGATTTCAGAATGTGGGAATATTCAAATATTTCATCCTGTGAACATCACTTTCTCCATAGTAACTCATTGCTTTGTGAAGAAAGTTATGGATCTCCTCTCTGTTATCCAGCAGGCCACTTCTCTTGTGGTTATTAAAAGGACCAAGGAAGTTGCTCAGAGAAAAGCAATTGCTTTCTTTTAAGGGAGTTACGGGCCTCAGGAAAACCAGCAAATATCGTTGCAAATATCGTCTCCATCAACTCTTACAGAGACTGACAGTTCAAGTAAGTTTTAAAACCACATTTCCCCAATTAAAATAAGACCTCACAAATATGTCTATCTAATGAAGTATTTTTATTTGGGCCAAAACTGGCACAAATCAAAACAATTCATTTTGATTTCAGTTACAGACAGTCAAAGATTTTTTTGGAAAAAAAAAAGAGAGTTTTAAACTTTGTTATAAATCAGTTCCCAAACATACCAACTTACTATCATAAATTTAATTCTTTATCTGTGGTTTCCAACTGAAAACTACAAAAAAAAAATCCTACTACACTGTCCATCATTACTTTCCTCTCCATTATTGTCATTTTTTACTCTGGCTGGAATTAAATCCAAGTCCTTCTGCTGCATGGGTGACTCACACAAGTACCCTCACCACTCCATTGAAAGGCATATCTTTGCTACCACTTCAGCCAGCTGCCTTTGTAACTAAAAAGAGAGATGGGTTCCCCCAAAAGGTAGTTCAGAAAATGTAAGTTGCAGTCCTTCTGTGATTGACCTTCTGAGAACCTTCCTGGTTTTGCATCCAGAAGAAGCCTAAACAGACTAGCTGAGTAAGCTGAATTCATGGAGTTGACCAAATTAACACCATTTTAGTTTCCTTATGTAGCCACCTCTCAAAATAGCCACTTTTCAGTAACTTCCAGGCACAAATATTCTACATTAGAAGAGATATACTGAGTCACCTATTTAGCTGCAAGTTCTGCATAAAAACAGGTTTAGACATGACTTAGTATCTTGTTTTAAATAATAACATTTCAAACAGTATTGTAACAATCAAGCACTAAATCAACCAATTGGTATTAAAAACAGCTTTTTTCTGAACAGGATCCTGATTCATACATGATTTCCTGACTCTGACCATTGACAGAATGAAACTACTGAGATATTGACCTAGTAGGGAAATTAGGAAGAAAAAAATCGTAAAGAAAGAATTCAACCAAAGCACAAGAAAAAATACACGAGTAGTTTGAGAGTGTTATATTTCATGCATCATTGAGATGTAAAGGTCTGCCTCTGGAGATATTTTATCAATGTTGCAACCAACAAGAAACTTCACTAGTAGATCTATACCCTTCTCAAGTCATAAAACTGCACTGTTGAGGTTCTCGTGCAATAAAGCAGTGAAGAGAATTACATTCTTTATCACTTGGGCAGACACGTAGTTCCTGTCTCTGCTTTTTGGCACTGTAGCACAGCTGGATAGAATGGCAACTGGCCCTCAGCTACCCAGAACTATTCTCCATAATACCTCAGTTGCTGACTTCAGGATTGCCAGACTTGGTTCAACAAAATAAATCATGAAAAATTCCCCAATGGGAAAATTAGGGATTTACTGCAATTTAAAAAAACGTTCTTAGAAATATGATTTTAGATGTTTGGGGCTGGGGTGGGGGGAGTGGTTGACATAGAGAAAACAAACCAAACTAAATTTTTAAACCCCAGAGTCAAAATAACTTTATTGCAGGCATACTACTAATCCTCAAATTTACGCCCATTTCTCATCATTACTCAAATGAAAATATTTTAAAGGTTCTTCTGTGCATATTGTGTCCTGTTGCACTTGTTTAATGTTTAATATATCTTTATCCAAGTGCTGGGTACTGAGAAAATAACTTAGTTAACTAATAGACAGCGTTAAAGAAAGTCCTGATACTGCACAAACTCCCTCGCACTGAGGAGCTGTAGTCAAAACAGCTTCGCCTCAGCGCAAACTCCCTTGCACTGAGGTGCTGTAATCAAAACAGCTTGGCCTCAGCACAAACACAGGACAAACATGGCATAGCTGTCCTCTTGTTGTCTGCAGACTCATGGCATTTTATAAGTTACACTTTTCATCTTCATTAACTGGAGGATGTATATATATAAACCCTAGAATGTTTGCATCATGACTAGTATATCCCTTGGTGTCATGTCTTCTTGGAAAAGTCAGCCATCGTAACCTAAAGGCTTCCTATACTTTTCCATCTGGATATTTTAAGAACATCTTAAGCATTTTATACTTTGGTTCCAGTAAAAAAAGTTCCCTTAGTACTGGACGGATATGCTGTATCTTTCATTCCAGAAACCCAGTCCTTTAAACTCACCTTCTTATTCCAGTTCTGGCTTGTGCATCCATCCTTACATACTTCTCAGAATACCTCCCCAAGGAACATGCTTTCAGCTGGAGTATTTAAATTATTCTTTAAGCATTAAACCCAAAATCTATATTTATTGGCCTCTGAAAGAGTTGTAAACTAAAGTTTTCCAAAATATCATGTTTTCTTTTTACAGCAAAATGAATTTACACTATAAATGTAAAACTTTGCCTATAAACAAATATCCAAGCACATGCTGAAGAAATTAGCAAGAGAAAAATGGATCTCTATAGTATATGAGGGTTTTTTTTGTTTTTGTTTTTGTTTTTTTTTTGGAAATCAGAGGAAGAGATGCACCTTTTCTCCTTAGTGTAAAAAATGAGGTCCAATTCTTTCTCAGTACACAAATACAAAATCATATGCAATTCCACAAAAATGAGTGTCTGTGGATCAGGACTCTTGAATCCTTAACTATTTTACCTAAGAGAAATTAACATTATCTCTCTCTACAATATGTTTGACGGTGGTTGTTTAATATGCTTATTCAAGTTAATATTCAATCAAGTCAAAAATTTTTTTTCATGCCCTCAAATATTGAGCTGAAAATATCCATGTATTCATATTTCAGTTCCCACTACACTTCGTTTTATTCAGTGAAGTTCATTGAACAGACTTCTGAGCCATTGTCTTTTATCTTCTAATAATAAAATGCATTCTGTTTTTATGTAGGGTCCATAATGTACACTACAACAAAAACCATTTTATAAAGAGAGTGTTATAGAGCAAAGAGAGAGGGGGGAAAAAACTTTTAAGAGGCATATATAGTCTTCAAGATACTGCACAATGCCTCTCAAGGTTTGGGTGTCATTATAGTCAATGAGCCAAAGTCAGAATGCTAGCTATTGGTACCACTTCAGTTAACAAATTGTAGTTATTCTTTCTGAAGATATTTGTTTTTGCAGGCTTGATGCATATATATAGACAGAGAGAATAACATTCACTGACAGGCAGCTTAGTAGTCAGAATTATTTTTTTTATTCGGACACTCTTCCATCTAATGACATGCATAAATGGTTATAATGCAAATGTATGTTTCATATACTAAGAATCATTTTTGACCAGTACATAAGGATTAAAGTTTGTGTTCATTGTTTAACCAAGAAGCACATGAAAACCATTTAAACATATTAGAAGGTACTGTTAGTGAAGTAGCTATATATTTCAAACAGCACAATCCTCCTCTCCTTATCCTACCTGCTGTGTTCTTAATGATCTTGCATACTATCATCATCAGGTTTTGGTTGATAGAAAATTCCAATTTGCACATGCTTGTACACTTTAATCAGTTATGAATGCATATGAACTCCTTGATTTGACAGTAACAGACAAGGCTGGATTCCAGGAACTTTAAAACAGTTTTGATTGTTGAACAACAAATAATTGTCTAAATTCCTTTCCCTTTGTCCAGATAGAAAAAAGAAAAAAGAAGAAAAAACAAAATGAAAATTATCCTTGAACCCAGCCTAGGAAGTTCAGATCACACAGGTCATCTTCAGACTCTAACTGAATATGCAGTGCAGTCTGGGATAGATGGTTTTTGGATGATGGAGGCTGGCTGGAGTCCATTTCCCCCTGTGGTGCAGAAAAGCTGACAAGCGGTGTCAATTAAATTGTTGCACAATTAAGGACAGCACCCCAAACTAGCCAGACATTTGAGGTGCATCTGCCAAGACATTTTCATTATAGTAAGCACCCTAAATAGACCAGTAAAGTTCTTAAACTAGAAAATATTTCAACTTGTTATTCTACAAAATCACAATACCTCACATCTTATATAGAAAAAAAACCCTGAAAATATAACTAGGAAAGACAGCATAGAAAAAAACAGGTCTTCATAACAAGTGTCTCTCTCTTTCCAACAACTTCTCCTGTATCTCTGCAGGTCAGGGCCCTGAGAGGACTGCTATGCCTTAGCAGCCCTGACCAGCCTCACCTGGGACTCCTACCAATTCCCCCCTGCCTGGGTCCAGGACCCCATTTCAGTTTGGCCTGGGGCCGTCAGTCCCTACCTCAGGAACACCCTAGCAGTGCCAGTCTCCAGCTCTGCCACAGCCCTGCCCCTTCCCCTGCCCAGCTGTAGACCTTATGGATCCAGACACTGACCTGTGGATTGGCTTCCTGGCTTGACCACAAACCTGCCTCATCACCACAAATTTGCCTGATGATCTAGACCCTTAATTGAGCCTGGCTACCATTCCTTATTATCACACTTGGCTCCCTGTCTCTTAAGCAGCAGCTGGCCCATGCTGCTCCCTGACATTTGGGTCCCTGCTTCTAGGCTATGCAGTGGCTTGCTGAGTTGCAGCAAATTGAGCAATATCCTCTGGTCTGGTTTCCTTCTGCATCATGAATTCATGGCTATGGGTCTGTGCAGCCATGCTGTTCTCATGAGATGCAGACTTCCAGCTCTTTGCTATAACTTTCCCAATCTCAGTGATGTTCTCTCTCTTCTTCTCCCAACCCATGCAGCAACCTGAGAACCTCTCAGTCCTTCAGCATGCTCATTTGCTTAAGGGCATCAAACTGCCCTTCGATTAAATATAACTGATTCAGACATTCTATTTTTGAAAATGAAAAGATTAACAGAGGTTGATATCCATCACATGCAAATTTGCACAATTTCTGAAGGAGATATATTAAAAACAAACAAAAAACCCTCCCCAAAGTTATCAATAGCTGCAATTCCTTTCACATGTTTAGCATTCTCAGCTTTCCCTTGCCTGTGAAAATACTAATCCTGAAAATCCTGAAAGAGCATATTACAGAATCACAGAATGGTTGAGGTTGAAAGGGACCTCTGGAGATCATCTAGTCCAACCCCCCTGCTCAAGCAGGGTCATATTACTTACTCAAATATTACTTTGTCAACTTTGGGTCTGAACTGGGCCTGAATTCTAACTCTCTGATATGCTGAGTAAAGTAAATTGCTGAGCCCAAGGCAGAGCACAAGGGTCTTCAGCTGTGATTAGGACAGATTTATCCACTGTTTTACATATTCTCCGGTAATCAAAAACTATAAATGTCTTCTTCCTCATAAGTTGATGTGAGAAGATCAGTTTCCTCATAGTGATTTTTCACTAGCTTCAAGAAGAATTTCTATAAAAGGGAATTTTGTCATATAGCTTATGTCTGTTACCTGGGTTCCTCCCCAACCTCCTCATTTCTCAGCTAACCCTCCTTTTGGATGCAGATTTCTGAGATGGAGCATAACTGAAAGTGAGTTTCAAGGAAATGATCACATGCCTTGTTTTCCTCCCTTTATGCTGTCAAGTATGTCATCAGCTGGTAGACCAGCAAGCTGATTGGTATATTTTTCTTACCTCCCAGAGACCATGATGTTTTTTTCTTTATTTAGCTCTTCAGTTATTTGATCATCTGGGATTTGGGTTCATAAAGGAGCATAGAGAGCCAGTCTGAGCTGAGAATCGTTCATTTTAAAGTGAGGGGAAGCTGGGTAGCAAGGCATTAAATACATGCTTTACCTATTGCACACTGGCAGATAGTATTCAGACTGCAGTTTATCATACACAAAAGACAGTAAGGAATAAAGCAAAGATTCAAAAGTCAGTCTCTTACATTAGATGCCCATACTAACCCAAGCACACATGTCAAATGTTATTGTAGGAAATAAAACAGAGTTTGGTAAATCAAACAGATGCAAAATAATAAGAGTGAGCAGATATACACATTGCCTCTTTCAAGTAAGTAACATCAGCAATTAAATTATCCTTCAGTCCGTATCTTTCTACAAGTGTGCCTATCACTGACAGAAGTACAGACACTTTTTAACACTGAGGATCCAACTTTGGATCTGACTCAGTGACTTGCCTTTCATTTATTGCCTCAGGATAGAGTGTGAACCTTTTGCTCTCTTGGAAGCAGTTATAGTCTGCAGGTATATTTTGCCTTTAAAGCCCATAGGCTATTTTGATACATCTAGAAACTTCTTCACTAAACTTGCTGAGGTATTTCCAATGGTATTAAGTTTGTGGACCTTCACCTCCCTACAAGTGTTCGGCAACATTTAGAACTGGAAAAAAACTTTTTAGGATTGGGAGTGCTCACCAAAACATTCATGAGTTCCTGTCCTCAGGTGACACAAGATGCCTATTTGAATATTCTGAAGTTATAATAATTATATGTCTTCCATGGATTTTTGGGAGTACCTTTACTAACTTCTCCCTCACATTAGGTTTCAGATACACAATGCTTCCTATAGAGAACCTTTTAATGCAGGTACATCATGCAAGTAAGAGCAGCAGTAGCAGATTTACAAGCAAAATTGATGCTGTAACTCCTAATTTTTGTTTTGATGGACCTAAGAAAAGGCACTTGCATGGAAAGTTGAGCATCTATAAGACTATTTAACCATTAAAAATGTACACCTGACCTAAACTTTGCCAAATCATAAAGCATTAGTTAACAGTTTGGCTCATAAACTATACACTAGGAAAAGCGAGTCATCTGAAGTGCCTGTACACAGAGGCATTTAGATTGGGAAACAAACGAGAGGGACAGGAAGTCTGTGAACAGTCACAGAGCTATGATATCTTTGGAATTACAGAGATGTACAATAGCACTGTGTTAGACGGATGCACCTTTTAAGGAAAAACAAGAAGAGAAAACAAAAAGGCAACATATTAGGGGTACTAGCAATCAAGGAGATTTCAGGGTTGTTTTGGAGATGACTTTTGACACAGGTCTGAGCTGGATAGGCCAAGCAGGAGAGGCACTCTGCTAGATCTGCTGTTCAAGAAAAAGGAAAAACTTGTTGAGGATTTTGTAGTCCATGGCAGCCTTGGGAGCAGCAACCATGAAATGGTAGAGTTTAAGATCCTATGGGAAGTAAGGAAGGCAAGCAGCAGACAGAGGACTCTGGGCTTCAGAAGAACATACTGGTTTGTTCAGTGAACTGGTAGGATCCCTGAAGATCAAAGGAGTCCAGGAACATGATCTCCACCGGTCCCTGCAAACAAGTGCAGGCAGAGTAACAGCTCCTCTGTGGACCCTGCCAATACTGAGGAATACAGTTATTCACTACAGACAAGTCTCAAATCAATTCTGTTCACACTCAGCAGCATAGCAAGTAAATTAGCTAGTGTACAGGGACTCGGGGTAACAAAGTCCAGAACACAGGGGTTGCTTAGGTGCACCTCAGTCTGAAGCATTCAGAGTGACAGCTGGAGACTTAAGCCTTCTCTTGTGCCAAACATTTCTGTGAAAATCAGTATTCTTAAAGCATGGAGGAAAATGTCAGATAGTTGGTTTTGAAGGTTTCTCCAGAAGGTCTTTGAAAAGAAGAATAAAACAAAAAAATAGATGAAAATCCCTGGAGAAGTTTTCTGTGGAGGTTTGAATTTTATTTTGTTATTAGCACAGGATAAGATTGTTTCAAGGTCAAACATATCTCTAGTCTGTGACTCGCCTGGGGTCTGGGAGCTGTCAGAAATGCAAGGGTGTTTACTCTGATTGAGATCCTAGACTTACTGAAGGCAATAGGAGAAATATGCCCAGAGCACAGACTTGATTGTTCAGTCTTATTATTCTCTTACTACTGAGTCTTTCATTAGCTCAGTGATACTCTGGTACAGAATGAAATGTACTCAGAAGTCACTCTTGGTATTTTGAAAGCTTAAAAGGCATGATTATTTCTGTGACCCTTTCCACCCACGTAGGGCTAGGGTGTTCTGCTCTCACAATCTCACAATTTCTTTATGGAAACCAGTACTTATCAAAAAATAAGTGACATTCCAAACATTTCTTCTTAACAAAGAAACGGATGATGTAAACAAAAGTTGATGCCACAGTGACTGAGTAACCTTTAGCATTTTTAGTCCTGTCAAGTCACATGTTCTTTTCCATTTCACCCGATTCTGTTTCTATCTGGGTTGACAGAGCTCCACTTCTCCATCTGCCAGAGGTATTGCTATTGTAAGCTCATCTGGAAGGTACTATGCCATATTTTAGTTGCCTGTCTTACACAGTGAATCCACGTTGCCATAAGCGGAACATAAAGCTGATCACAGAATGGAAAAAAAAATTACTTGGATCATCAGTTAGTAGTGTAACCTCAACTTTCAGCTCAGTGTTCTCTTACTTAGAGATCAAACCACACTGGTGTTCATACACCTGTATAACAGCCTGCACAAGGATCTCAAAGTATTGAAATAAACAAGACAAAGCCTGTGAGATGGGGAATTCTATTGTCTCCATGTTATCCATGAGCAAGAGATCCATCAGAGAAGTTTTATGACATTTGACTTAGGTGTGATAGCAGGTGTGAGGCAAAGCTGGAAATAGGAGTCAAAAGTACAAAATGATGCATTTTGCAATCATCATTTTGTTGTAGCTTAATTTATTGCCTGAAAATGTTTATGGTACAGAGAAGCATGAACTAAAACCTAGGTTCACACCCTCTTAAAGAACTCATAGGAGAATTTCCTAGGACTTTGTCATCATTACTTAATTATATTACTTATCCTCAGTGGGAATGTGACAATTATATCCCACTTTAGGTCCAGTTTATTTCATTTTTTTTTAAATAAGTTTTCTTCAGAAAACAAATCAAACCACAGGGAATGGCATATATTTGATTGTTATTTATTGCTCACTGATTCATAGCACAGTCAATTCTATGTTCAGTTATCTCCTCCTCTTTCCCTCTGACTCTAGAGACAGCCTGCTCCATTCTATTTTGATGATGGCGTGTGACTTCTTACCCATCATGTACACTGGGACATTAAAAAAAAAGCAACAATGTTTGATGGCAAGACATCAACCCAAGCACACATCCGCTGCCTCTTAAACAGCTGACAAGGGAATAGAACTTCCAAGTCTTTGCAAAAATCTAATTAAAATATTTATTTTTTAATTACAAAGGAATAGAAAAGTAGAACAAAGAACAAGAAAAGCAGCCCATTGCGGTTGAAATGGCTTTTTTTTTCCATATCCATAATTAAGAAATCAATGAAAGAAAGATGAAATAGGGTGTATGAAGGAGAAAATAAGAAATCTGGGGGAAGACAGGATACAGAAGGGGAAAATTAAGGATATTTCATACTGGTATCAAGGAGGATGTTGTTCAAAGGGTAAAGTTCTCTGGTTTACTCCATGCATATGTATTATAGATTTAAGTCACCCTTAATCAGGTCATTTGAGAGTTAATTGCAGTAACCTCTTTTAGTTTAATCAAAGTGTACTTTTATGTCTCTCTGACCTAAGAGCAGGTCCTAGAAAAAGCTTTTTCTAAATCCATAAACTTGCTGAATTACTTGAATTCCTCTAGCTAACTCTCTGGAAAGAAAATGTCATATTTTCTCAAGAGTAATCCCATTTGATTTACATAGACTTTTTATCACTTACCCAGTTATTCATAAGCAAAAATAAGCTTCAGAAATGTAATGATTTTAAATCGTAGGAAAAATCTTGTTTTGTTTACAACAAAGAGCTGTGAAGATGAAAAGCATGACCAATTTTCAGACTCAAATTGTGAGCACTTCCTGCCAAGGCTACCTAACCCTGAATGTTTACCATGTCTGTTGTATCAGACAACTTTATTTTCTGAGAGCCAGCCATAACAATTGTGTATTTTTTTAATTGACTTATACCTTGACTCATACAATTTCCTAGATCCTTCTGGTGAAAGCTGAGGACCTAAGCAAAAACACTTAAATTGCAAGAACCTACACAGGATTTCATGGAGGTTCAGCCAGCCCTCATGTCTGGGGAAGATTGCTGAATTTGTCCAGAACTGGTCTGGACAAAACAGCCAACCAACACCATACTGATACTAAACAAGATGAAGAAGGACATTTTAAACTGATTTTTAAATTGCAGTACTGTTGTTATTCATTTTGAATTGAATGAGTAAACAGTCTATGTTTTCCTTATGTAAATCAGCCTGCCAATCTGTTTCTAGCTTGCCGAAATTGTCATATCACAACAACCCAGCAATATCTAAAAAAAATAATAATAATAATAATAATTAACCTACATGATTGCTTGGGGAGTACCCCTTGTAAAGTGCGAAGATTGACTGTGGAGAAGAAGACATGGTGGTCAGGATGCTTCTGTCCTTCATCTGCTGGTTCAGTAGGGTATAGTTCTCCAGTGGGTGCTGCGCCACATCTCCCAGCCTCACATGTGCCATTCAGATATCCCCAGGGTGTTCAAATGGCATTTGATGCTTTTCTTTAGGCAGCTGAATTGGGCCATGTGCTCTCTTCTACAAGACGACCAAAAAATTTAGGTGTCTAGATGTAGTTTGTTGCTCCTGACTTTGATGTCTAACCTCCCCTTATAGTCAAGGGAGGTCTGGTCAATAGAGTCATTGGAGCTGACAGGGAGATTCATTTGACCAATCACGAGATGTTTGCTTTAAAGTGAATTGTTTTGCTCTCTCAGCTCCAGTGAATGCACTGACAAGATATTCAGCTGCCTAGATATAGTTGTCTAGTAGTAGTTGAAATGCTGTGTGTATCTGAGACATCTGCATGTAGCTGGAAGGTACAACACATGGTCTACAGAAAACTCATGTCACTCTGAAGTAGTAGTAGCGGGAAGCCAGGTCATTTCATACAGCTAGACAGCTATGTTTATGCAAGTTAATCAAGTCCTAGATTTCTAGCGACTATAATGGGAGTTTAGGCACTTAGCTCACATCAAAGTGTACTAGGTGCCTATAAGCAGAGAGCTAATTTTTGGTGTCTTAATTCCAAACTCCCACCCAATAGGCAGCCAACAGACTTATGAGAGAAATCAATTAATAAAAAAGAAAGGACTTCAACAGCTGAGTCCAGAACAATCATTTGTAAATTCAAGAGGGAAGTGTTTGATTTTAGAAATACAGCTTGGCCTTGCAGTTCAGAAGAAAGCCCTCATGACCTGTGAAGCCTTCCAAAGGTAGCTGGAACAAGATTGCTGGTATCACTGAAGGCAGGCTGCAGAGAAGAAATGGACAGCATGCACAGCAAGATCATTACCAAAAAATAAATTAGAAAAGGAAGACACACATGCAGTCTTTGGGACTTGTTGCAAATTCACAACAAATACTTCAATAATAGAAAGATTGAAAGGTGTGAGAAGGTGGAATCCTGTTGGAGCATCGGCAAAACTCTGGGAACAAGCATGGAATGTGTTAAATTAGTACAGACATGCTTTCCTATTTCTGAGGGAAAAGGGGCTGTGGCACTCTTTTAAGACTAGTTGTTCAAAACCCCTTAAGAGGTAAGTTTTGTATAACTTGTCAGCAGAATGACAGGTGAAGCATTTGCTTTAAACATGTACAAGGCAATGTACTTTGGAAGGAACAATTTAACCAACTGGTACACAGATAGGTTACTAACTAATTCAGAGCCTTTTCACAAGAGAGATTGAAATGTCCACGTGGACCCCACAAAGTGGCTGCTTAGCCTGAATAGACTGAAATAAGTGTTGAGAATAACACAAAGTTATCAACAACACCTGAAAGAGATAGGCTAACTAAAGCCAGCCCACAAACTTACTTTCTTGTTACCTGCCTAAGTCCAACCTAGTTCATATCCCAAAGAAAAAAAACCTTGCTCCCACACTCCACTCAATGCTGCAACTGCACAGTGCTATACATACACATATATTGGAAAATAGATTTGCCACTGTAGTCACGCAACTTGCTTTCTGTTCATCTGACAGGAAGGAAAGGATTGTCTACCCAAACCATAATTCTGCATCACATCTTTATGGACTGTTTTTGTTTGTTTTCTTCTGACTTTTTGTGTGACAGCATAGCACAAAACTAAACAGCATTACCTGTACAGTAGAGTTTGTGGCAATGTGATTTTTTTTTTTTTTTTTTTTTTTTTTTTTTTTTTACAGGCCTCAAATGTGTGAGTAACATTGTGAGAAACAAGATTTGGAAGGAATCCCTGGAATGATTTCTCTTTTATGTTCTATGATTTTATGGTGAAAACTATATTGTCCTGTTACTAGGAATTACACAACTGGGAATTTGCTAGGCATACATCAATTTAATTTACATAATTTTGTTTAGTTTAAAATTGCTATCTTGAGCTAAACCAGGAGTGGTGAGTTCTGGATCTGAAGAAAGACAAGGCGGAAGGAGAGGTATGGTATTTTCATTTGCTTGGAGCCATGTAATCATGTTCAGTTATAAATCTGTTGTCAGTTCCACTAATCAATAACTATTAGCAATAAACACCACTAGTCATCAGCTTGACATTGATGAATGGAATAACCAAGAATGGGGAAATCTCCTGATAATAGCACACAGACTCAAAAAGGCATCCATCCTCTCCCTTCCTCCTCCCAACCCTTATCTCAAGCAGTTATTGCTCTAAGTAAGTACCAATCCCTTCTTTCTAGATTTAGGCAAACATCTCAAATTCTGTTTAGTACTAACTTTGCCTTAGTGCGGAGTCCTATATGCATCTTCCTATGCAAACCATCTTCTCGCAATGATTCCTAAAATGTAAGCAACAGCATTAAGCATATACGTACTTCTGCTTTCCTGCAATGAATGTCAGAAGCTAGAAACAAGAATAGAAACCTTCATCATACAGAAGGAGTAAGCTCTCCATGGACAAACAAGCCAAGCAATCTTTAGACTAGCAGCTGAGAAACTTGTATCTATTAATTCCTGGGAGAAGAGTCTTAGATTTATATATACATTTGCATATGTACATATTTTTTTTGTACAAGTCCAAGTAGCACTGACTTCAGCAATTATGTTACCAATTCCACTCAGCAACATTATTCTCTGCTAACAGCATTAACTTCTGACAGTATGCACTGAGAGAAGAGAGTTAGGCCTGCACATTCAAATATTCAATAATTATAGTATCTATTTATCTACCACATTGTAGAATACTTTTGTTGAATTGCTCTTCAGTTTCAAAGCTAATGCACTTATTCTTAGCCCTCATCCCTCTGGGTTTTATGAAGTTGCTTCACAGAAAGAAATGAAACACCCTGAGAGTGAAAAATATTAATTCTGTACAAATTCATCTAGAACAAAACTTAAATTCTGCTTACATTTATTCAAATGGTTGTAAGCCGTGAGTTGAACAATACAGAATACAGAATTTTCATGAGATTAGCAGAATTTGATGCTAATCTCTGGCTTTGTTTGAATGCAGGCATACTTTTATATCCAAATGTAATTTTTGCAAACAAATGCCTTTTGTAGCTTAAAGATTCAAGTCAGATCTCTATAAAGCTGAAGGTTCTAGCTATAAAAAGACTTATATGGAACACACTATTTTGCTACCACTACAGCTTTTTTTACTTATCTGATCTCAATAGCATTCTTTTTAAAGAATGTAAAATTTTTAAAAAATATTTTTAATACAGTTAGTTAAAAAGAAAAAAGCACAAAAGACATTAAAGTGCAAACACAGAATTTTCTTCAGCTCCAGTGATGCTAAGAATGGGGAAAGGGTTAAACGCACCATATAGGACAAGTCATGTCACACTGTCCTATGGTTATGGCTCACTGACACCTGCATGAATGCTGCTTAGAGAAAGGTCACAATCTATCAAAGCATCCCATCAGATTTACCAATGCACTGTCATGTCCTGGATAAGCTCGCTTCATTTTAATGGAGCAGCACACATCTTAGTGTCCTTAGAAAATACACCAAGCAAATCTGAAAGTCTTCAGCCATCAGATGAAGCTTTCAGGTGCAGAGGATTATAGAGCAAATCTGCATTTTCTATTGAATTTCTCTGCAGTGCGTCCCAGTGTTCCTACCACTCCTGTGTGTAGCGCGTCCGCACTGTGCCCTGGGCGGGTGCGTGCTTGCTGTACGGGGTTCCCTCTGAGGTCAAAGCACTGGCTCCACAGCGACGAGCCGCACTGCACGTTAGCCACACAATTTTTGTTCTAACTGTGTGCTGTACGTCTGCAGCAGCACTTATTCCTTTCTTCTGTTGTGTGCTGCTGCGAGGAAAGCAGCTTTTTTGGCAGCCTACAGCATTTTTAAGAGGAAAGGAAGCATCACAGCAGAAGGCTCTTGTGCTGAAAACAGTCTAAATAAAATACTCGAAAAGTACACTTCGCAGTTCTCTGCTTTTATCTTAACTATAAATAAAAACACAATACTCATGCTATCTAGTAACAGTAACATTAGGCACTTTCATATTGCTTCTTTTCATGTGATAAATAACTTTGCCGGTCAAACATCATAGTAAGTGCGGAGATTTAGACGATAAGGTTTTGTCAGCCATTCATGGTATGGTTCTACAACAGGACCCAAACTGAATTCCCTTTTTATTATTCATTTCTCCTTTTAGAAAGGGCAGCAACTAACTACCCAATAGGCCTGATCCATTTTTTACTGCACAGGCATAAAAATATGACAGAACTTAACATGAAATATGCCCTGTATTGCTTTCACTGGAATAAAGAGGTGTTTTCTTTGCATAGCATTCTCATACTCAGAAAACCACTTCTAATTCACTTTTCAAAAATCAACTTTTTGATCTATCTAGGCTGAAACAGGGTTGTTTGGGAACACTGTCTTTTTGCTAAGAAGTTACATTATTTTATCTGCCATTTCCTTACATTAATATTTCCATCTTAAATTCCCAGATAGTTAGTTGCATACCTATATAAGTGGCACATACAAGTGACTTTTTTCCACCTAAAATGAGATGAAAACACTCTTTTTCCATAATACTTACACCACTGAAATGGCGTGGCTCTTTCAACTCTTTTTCAGTTTAGGTTAGAATGGTATTGAACAAAAAGTTTAAATTATCTCATACTAAGTTTGTACTGTAATCTTTGCAAGATTATGCAGAACATGTATTGCCTGCAGACTTAATGTTATGACTGTGCCTTAAAATCCTACCATTATCAATCTGTAAGACAGTGAAGTTTTTTTATTTTTATTACTCCTTGATTAGGTCCATTTGCACTTTTACTATTTTGCAAAAATCTCCTATGTATTTGTACAAACATTGCGCTTAGAAAACAGTTCATATATAATTTACTTGTTTTATATTATTTTTACATAAAGTGTCTATTGCTCTATGCAGTTTTTATTTAGTAAGTCTGAGTGTCCTGAGGCTTGGAAGCCCCTAAGGCTAGCCCGGGAACAGAATCCTGTGCTAGACACAACATTACTTCTGAAGAGGTCCTGAAGAGGGCCAAAGGCTGTGCAATAAAGAGGGCACATAAGTTATAGGTGTCACTAAGCAGAGCTCCACACAGTTGCCTGGAAACAAAGGGTTCAACTCTGTTGAACTTTGCAAGATTATGAATGAATTTTATAACTGGAGACTCTTATCAAAAGAATTCATGGTGAATACAGTATGAAGTCCCATTACTTAGTATGGTGGTCTCCGGCTTTTAGATCAAAATAATCTTAGTTCCCATCTTCAGCTGTTGTAGAGCTCTGCAGAGCTTCACTGACTTATCTAAGCTGAGAACCAAAACACAAAGTGACATAAAAAACAAATGCAGCACAAAAACATTTTAAAGAGGATTTACATATAATTTTTCCAACACTATCTGAAAAACCATGTCCTCGATTCATCTCCAATTGGACTAAACAAATTTCTTGCTGACCTAGACACAACTGACACTTCAAAGCCTTTTAGGGAGTGTAGCACAAGATCCCTAAATTGGGTATACAGGCAGTAATACAGATAAGTAACCTACTAAGCTTAACCATGGAAAGGCTGCCACTTCTCAGCCAACCTGTCTTTAAGAGGTTTGGGGAAAGGGGGATGGAAAAATTTAGCTCAGAATTCAGCAAGAAACTGAAAATACAGACTATTTTTAGTTGTTCAGCACCTTAAGCCAAGGTACTGCAGAATTCCTTACAGATAAATAAAGTGGCACAGATCTGTAAACCTCCTCAAAATATTTTAAATATAAAATTATTGTACGTCTTTATACAAATTGATTAAAAACAGATTTTTTTTGTTGTTAAGAGTACTTCTCATTTCAGTAAACAAAGTCAATAATTAGATTATAGAAAAGCTGCAAGGGTCAATTTCTCCTCTTTTTCTTTTGTATTTAATTTGAAACCAAAGCAAGTATTTTTCAGATTTACCTCTCTCTTTCCAGAAAAGATTACAGAAGAGTGGGACAAAGAATTGTAAACATTACATGAAAAATATTTTCCAGATAATAAAATAATGGCAAAATGATAATGCAGGAAGGTGGAAGTAGGTTTTATATTCATCATCACTGCAGTAATACCAAGAATCAGATGACTGCAACATCACATCACCAACATACTGAGGGCACAGGGCAGATTCTTAGGGCTGAGTCACAGCAAAGACCAACAAAAAAAAACTGATCTGACTTCTGTTTTTATGACCAGTGATTAGCAATAGGCTCTTTCCCCTCCCCATCTCAAGCACTTCTTATATCTGCTTGCATTACTGCCTTCGCTTTTAACTTGTTTATTCAATCTAAGGATAGTTTACAGCAAGGATGCAAATCACTAGCTAATAACACACTTACTAGTGGCTTTTGTCATATATGTTCAGTTTAGTAATCTTTTATGAATCAGTCACCTGCAGAACATGTACTGACTGCAGACTTAATATAGCTGAGGCAACGAGCTGGATGGACTAATGAGTAAATCCTTGTGAGAAGAGACAAGCTAATAACATTTCTGCAGCCCGACAAAGAAGAACCAAGTCAGAAGTGTTTCAAAGTTGTTACCATCTGAGGGTCTATGTGAAACACATAAAACCTCTGCCAGGTTGCCCACGCACTGGTGTCCACACATCCACCGCCTGGAACAGCCTCACATCATCTAGCACAGAACCAGGTACTTAACTGGTGTCTTTAGCAGAAGCCAAGAGGGACACAACAGGGCTCTGCGAGTATCCCAAGACAACTCCTCCCTGGGAGTGATTAACTAAGCACTCGCATCGCACGTAGTGTTAAGTAATGTCTCATTGCTCATATCCATTCACTTCAGTGGACTCCAAGAGTTACCTCTTTATGACGCTCCTTCTTCCTTCCCGCTCCAATTTACCACAAGAAGCTTTAGCTCAGGTCACTAGCAAGGAGCTACTATGCTCTGCTGCCAGCAGGCAAGCAGTATGTGTAGCTTTCATTTCCAAGGATGCAGTTTCTACTTTTGCTGAGAATCTGGAAGGACCCCAACCCTACCATACACTTGCTCCTATTTCTTCACTTCAGTCTTGTAACTGGATTTTCATTTATCCTTAATTGTATACAGTTCAGACCCTACCTGTCACTTCAGTTCTCTTTAACTTTCAAGATCAAGTGGAAAAAACATGCATGTTATCTCATAGGAATTTATATTTCACACTAAAGAATTATTTCCTTTTAGCTGTGGGGTCACATCTGCCTGCCTCTCTTTTCCACTATACTAGCTAACCACAAAGATTAGACCCCTCAGGGCAACCACCTGCACATTCGCTTCTTTAAGAAAAAACAAATGAAAATCATCCTGTCCTTTTGGAGAACAGCATGTTTATCTGTCAGATATTTAGGAAAAAAGACAATGATTCAAGGGCATGTCACCTTAAAGTGCTTTTTAAGAAGAAATGTATACACTTTACAAGAAAATACGCATACTTTTTTTCTTAGTTTTACTGCAGCATTTTAAAGTAAGCATAGCTAGAGTCCTCAGACACTCTGTTGACAGTGCTTGTTTTAAACTAAGAAGAGAGAAAAAGAATACAGGATGAATGAAATAAGAAAAAAAGAGTTACAATGAATAAAGTAAAAATTATCTTGAACCTGACCTGAAACATAGAACATTTTATTTTTACAGTGATACAGTTTCTCCCTTCATCTTCTCTCTTTTCAGCCAGGAGTGAAATCAAAAGTCCCAGAATACTATGAGACAAACTCTGTTGCTCAGAAAGTGACATGTCTAGTTTTTAAAGGCTCCATAGATCAGCTCTGCCATGTCTTAGCAGTTTTACTGTCGTGGGTAGATTTAGGAATATTCCCTTTTTCATTTGAGCAATTTGGATAGTGATTAAGCTCTCTTTCAACTTCCCTTCAAAGTCAGCAATGTAATTTTACTGAGCCATTATTTCTCCCCATTCAGAGAGAAATTGTATAAGGAATCACACAGACACACAAACACATGTATGCCATGTTGCTACAATACTTGAAATATAGTTATTGTAAAAAGATGTTTTAGATACACACATATTTTACATGAAGTGAAAGAAAACAGTAATAACACAGAATATCTTCCTATTTATGAAGAAGAAAATTACTGGCCAGGTCAAACCCTGTGGGTTCCTTTTAAAATTTGAGATGGAATATTCTACTGGAAAAAAAGAAAAAGAAGTCCACATTGCATAGATTTCCTAACACTACTATGTAGTGGACACTACCAGTGTAATATAGAAATAGAACTACCATAAAGCTAAGTTCTTCCCTTGATCTTTCAGCCAGCAATACAACACCAGTTCTCAAGAGAATAAAGGGGAAGAGCCCCCCCAAAAAATACTTTTAACTGTTTTTCCAGAGTCAGAAAACAGTTTTATTTTTCCTTTCCAGGAAGGAGAAAGACATCACCAAAAAAGACATCACTTCTACCATTAGACTAGTAAAATAAATAAATAAATAAATAAATAAGCAGGGACATTTAGAAAGCAACATACAGATCATGTCCAGATGCCTCTGAGGTAATTGATTAGTAGGGAGGAATTCAGACAAAACTCAGTCTTAATAAAATAATGTTGTGAAGGTCACATATTTCTACATCTGGCATAAGCAAAGATCCATATTGTTATGTTTTTCTACATCAATATGTCTAAAAGCTCCTTCTTGTCTTTCCAGACCCATTTGGGATTTCCTTCTTATTTCATATACCATGGCACAACAGAAACGTGATCTTTGAAAAGTGAAGTGATCACCAACACTGGCACTTGCACAGGATCAGAAAGAAATCTTAAGCACAAAGCCAAAAAACAGAGCTAGCCCAGCATTCCTTGCAAATAGTCTAGCAATATGGATTTCTAGCTTGACTGACAGCTTAAGCCAGCTACATAATGTTTTCAATATCTGTTTTGGCCTGAGGATATTTTTAAATATTAAAAGCAACTAATTGGGTTTTATTAATTATATAATGTTATGGAGAATTACAATAATGGACTACTTACAGTATAGAGAAACAGCAGAAAAATATTTTAGTTACGCATTAAAAAATGAAAATTCAGAGAAAGCATTAGAATATGTATTAAAGTGTCATTTTAGCAATATTCTTTCTTCTGGCTTAAGGATTCCTCTGAAGAGAGGAAGCCTATGCTTGACAGTTTACATATATTAGAAGTGCTTTCAAAATAAGTCAGTCATAGGAAATCAGTTGTTTTTGAAAACTTGCAGTGTAAATCGTAACAGAAGCAGAAGAATAAAATTCATATTTATCAGTTAAAAAGTAAATTAAATGCACAGAACACATTAAGTTCATGACATCTAACTGCCTTGGGTCTTGGGAAACTTTCACTAAGATCAGACTGTGGAATCATTTTAAATTGCCTTTCTGGACATTGGCTGACAAGAGTAAATTTATAATAGCAGGAAAAGCCAAAATCATTAAATAGATGGCAAAAAAGATAGACAGAAAGCAGGTAGGCCAAATAAGGGCACAGAAAAAGATTTACAAATAGAGATTTTAACTTTTTCCTATGCAAGTCAAAGCAGTATCTGATTCAGTGTTGCAAGATCAATCCCTAGTTAGAGAACGGTCGTAGTAGTAGCAAGAAGTGTTCTTCAGGACTTTGGCTGATACAGCAGAAAGTTTTAGCTCCCACCATCTTTCAGGTCGATAATTCTTGTAAGATGAAGAGAAATGTAGATGGTAGAACCTGTAGTCTCACAGAAAAAAAAAACATTCTTCTGTATTACTTGTTTTGCCTTATTCCTTCAGCAAGCATTCCATGAATAATTCCTGACAGCTGCTCCTTCCTTTATTCACTATTGATTTTTGAAAGAAAAGTTTATTAATTTCTGTTGGATATACTTAAGCCAGAACATACAGATCCCATAGTTCCACAGACATTTCTGCAGAGGGAGGAACAGTACTGACTGAAATCAGGTCCATGACATTTCAGAAAACACTAATGAGCTCATCCCACTTCAAAGCTCCTGACCAAAGTACAGAATAGCATTAGAAAAGGTTCAGAGATGGACTGTAACAATGATCACAGGGATAGACAACTAAATAAGCTAGGACTCCTTAGACTGGAGACAGCTAAGGAAATATTTGGAAGAGGTCTATAAACACTTGACTGGCATGGGGCGGCAATTGGATAGGAATCACTTGTTCACTGTTTTTTCCCAGGACAAGAACTAGGAGGCCACCAACTGAAAGTAGGAGATTACAAGTTTCAAACAAACAAAAGCAAGCAGTTCTTCATGCAACAGAGAGTAAACTAGTAGGACTTCCTGCCAGAGGAGACTGTGGCTATTACATGTCTACATAGGTAGAAGGGGACACTGCACAAATACTTGGATGAGAAATCCACTAAGGGTTATCAAATACACAAATACAAAATGTCTCCGGAAGTCCCCCAAGCTGAAAATTCTGGAGACTGGGAAATTATTGAATAGAATTATCACATGCTTGCTCTTTGCTCACTCTTACTGACATTGCCTTATGCCTGCTGGTAGATGCAGCATATGGCAAAAGGCCGGTCATTCATTCTGGCATGGACAGCCATCCTTTGATGGCTGTAATCAAACTCATCATTCTGGGGGAAGGCAATAGGAGCTCTGTGTTCTGAACCATAAATCCTTTAGGGAGTGTTAACAGGTATGGATGGAAAACCAAGGTATTTCCATCCCTAGGTCTGCAGCTTCCCAGAGTACGCTGTAGTTCTGAACATTATCAGTCCCCAAAAGATCCAGACTGCCCAGAAGCCTTCTAGACAAGATTTTAAATATTCTAAAACCCTGCCGTAGTAGTATATGCACCATAAACAAACAGGCAGAGGAAACAGTGTTGTTGTTTTTTTTTAATTCCATCTCCTTCTGTTCTGCTTGCTTTGCGCACTTTTTTTCAATCATATCTCCACTTTCTTCCATTTCCCATGTGTTATCCTTTTTTTCTTCTATCTTCTCATCTTAGCTGTATTAAAAAGTTCCTAAGCTCTTCCCCTATCTGCAGGGAGCAAGAAAGGTTTCCAATAAGACAGCTAGTGATAGAATAGGAACACGGGTCCTGGGTGGATTTTTACTCTTCAGACAGTGTTTAACAGTTTATTACATCTGCAGAAAATGATTTGGACAGAAAAGCTGAAAATCTACTAGAACAGCAATGCAATAGTAAATAGATTGAACTGAGAAACATACACTTACCTGGCATAATTTAATTTTTAAAAATAAATCAAATAAACCTATTCTTAGAAGGTAAATACCTGAGGCAACTAGATCAGCCTCACCACCTGTTATTATCTAATGAAATTGAGGCAGCATACTGGATTTTATGAGTGGAAACACTGAACTAGAGATTGCCCATACTTACATTCTCTTTTGCCTTACTATATTCACTGAAGATATGCAAAGGGAAAAGGAGGACAAAAATTGCTCTTTAGACTATGGAATAATGCTGCATCTTTTACAACTAAGCATCTTAGAGCATTAAACTAATTTGGAGCTTTCTGTTTTCAAGCAGTAAGTCTGCAAAAAACATATCACAATTGAGTAGTCTTTTTGTAACTTATTTCAGGTTTATGCTCTAACCCACAACACATTTTTTTGGTATTAATATTCATAGATTTTTGTAGCTAGGCACTCTCACATTGGACAAATAAGACAATAAAGGTTTGAAGTAACACCATTGCAAAGAGTTTCTAAGAATTAACAAGAACTGAAACTAGTGTAAGTTTGGCTTAAAATATCTATAACATGATAAACTAAGAATGTGAGGTGAATTTTTTTAAAACTACTTGAACAATAGTCATTTTTGGTCATGCTGATATAACTCTTCTCCCAGGACTTGATTGGCAGCTGAGAACAAACCGAGTTGCAAAAGGCTAAGTTCAAGTTCTAAAGATCACTAATAAACAGCTCAAGCTTTTGAGTGAAACCTTATTTTTAGGTTTTGCTCAGAAGCCCAGAAAAATTGAAGTAAAGTCTTTTGTCACTTCGTGTCACAGTTCCACTGCCAAGCGCAGACAGGAGAACCCCTGGCTCCGCTTCTGGTAATCTCTTAGCACCTAAACTCTTTAGCGAGGCATCACATTTCCACTAATTCACCATTTATCTACTCAACCACAAGACTAATTTTCTTCAGAATTTTTAATATTGGAGGATTAAAACTACATTTAGTCTGTAGGCACATGCACAAAGCTTTTAGTACTTAGCGCAGAGAGTAATTCGACAAAGTAAGAAATAATATTTACTACTAGCCAAAATACAATCAGGATGCCATTGCAAAGTACCAACTGAAAGTTCCTCTGTTATTAGCCAAACAAACAATGCTGTACAGTCAAAAAATCAACCTTTACTCAGCATTCCCAAGCGTCTAAAACCACAGGACCTAGACATCAGCCACTTAATTATCTATGCAGGCAACTAAACCCAATCATGGTCCATAACATCAGTCTGCTCTGAAATTGTTGGCTGCATTTGAATCACATTTCTAAATGGAGAGAACCAAAGTAAAAATAAGATTGTCAAGACAGTGGGTATGGCTCTGATCCATGTAATGGTAGGAAAAAATCTCGTCTTTTAAAACTGGAGCTGTTGAATGTGCACATAAGCCTCACTACCAATAGTCACGATGGCAATGAAAAGTGCAAAAAAGACAGTGAATAAGTAAAAAATAAATAAATAAATAAATAAATTGCATATTGGCTTTGTTTTATTTTGACCTCTTCCCTACCGTAAGTTTTATATGAGAATTTTAAAGTACTAAATATCAAATCTATCAGCCTCCTTCATTCCCACTGGCAAAAGTGAACTAATTTCTTAGCAGCAAACTTCTCAGTAATCATGGTACTTGCTCAAAATTATGTTTTCTAAATCCATTTTTAAACCATGTCACGCTTCCCTACCTTCCGCTAGTCTTTTATGCGGTGTTCTGGTGCATTAACATTTATTTCTCTAGCTTTCTCATCTATATTCTCAATGTCTCAGAAGGGAAATACACATATTCCCAGGACATTCAGACAGGGAATAAAACATTGGAAAATGCAACAATTTTGTGTGCATTTTCTTGCTCTAACACTCAGATGATATGTGCACCTTGATATAGGGTCAAACATACTCTACCTATAGGAAGACTTGAAGAGAGCAATTTTGGTGCACCATTTAATATAATTTTTAGAAGTGAGATGATTAATCACAAGGAAAGAAGGCATGTTATTTATCATGCAAATGGATGCATCAGTCATATCTCAATTACTATAAAAAGATGAGGAAAAATACTGTTACACCCAATTTATTGTCATTTAAGAAACATCCTTATTCCGTACTCTTTGTAACCATGACATTAAATCCACCAGGAGTTTGTCAAGACAATTTATAGACAGGCCATATTGAAAAGATTAATTTTTAGTAGATCTTGCTGAGCCAAACACAAACTTTCTCGGTACCTCTAAGCTTCTACAATGTGAATATTTTGGCTTTTCCACTTTCTCAGCCATACTTTTGTTATAACTGTATTAAAATACACAATGTTTAGAATCTAATTCTCGTATTTTATAAAATTATACTAAAATAAAGTAGTGTATCCACCAGGCTGGCAATATCTATCTGTAAACTTATGGTGAATGGTGATTGTTGACCTTTGGCAGTAAGGAGGAGACATATCTAGGCAAACTCGCTTTCAAACATTGGGTCAGATTAGCAATATATGCTTTAAATATATCACTAATAAGACCTGAGCTTAAAACAGTGTGACTACAGGCTTTGGAGGTCAAAATATATTTTCAAACAGCTACTTAGTTAAAGCAGGTATAAGCATGGGGAAAGTCCAGACTCATCACTCCAAAGATAGATCAGGCTATTTCAGGCCTTAGCATCCTAGCAAATGCAAGTATTTCCTTCCAAACATAAAAGTACACACAGTCTGTCACTCAAGCATCCTGCTCAAAATAGGTAATCTCCACATACTGGATTCCACAACTTGGTTCCCCAAACCACATACTTTTTTATAGACAAAAAAAAAAAAAAAAAAAAAAACCCTCACAAGTGTTCAGTACTATACTTGGAAAAAAAAATATGAGTTTCTAAAAATAACATTTGAGTTTAATACCCTATCAACTTTAAGCGTTTCATGCCTGAGGCCAAATATAATTTCTGCAATATAATTTTCTTATTAAATAAACTTTTTTTTTTTTTTTTAAAGAAACAAGTCTGTCTATGTTTATAATCATGTATCTCTTTCTCCTATTGGAATCAAAACCTTGGGCTTGCTAGATATTAATGTCTTCAAATTCATGCTATTTTTTTCCCTTTATCTCTCATCTCTTCTTTGGTCTTTCACGAAATGTTAAGGAAGCATTTTAATGGAGTTCAAGAGCTCAAGCTAATGAGCAGTTATAAACAATTCATAACAACTCTTCCTGAAGACAAACCATAAAAGAAGTTTTTCCATCAGATTTTCTGCTTTGCAAGTGCCTGAGGATAGCAAAGGACAGTGAAGACAGCTATAAAGGAAATTAAACTCATTCACTAGTATTTTAGTGTTTCTATCTGCTGATTCTTTTCTTCCAAGGGGTAAAGATCTTCCAAAACCATTGCATTTTAAATTATCTGCCATACACTTGTGTAAGCAAGATGCACTGTGGAAGCACAAATTCTTTCTCATGCATCCCTACATACTTACTATGGCTTTTATTGTCTATCTCAAAAATATCTGGGCTTGAAGAGCTAATACAGCCTTTAGAAAAAGATTACGAAGATTAAGAAGTCAGGAGCCAGCTTTTTATACAACTCACTCACAAAATGGAGCAGTGGTCCCTTAAAGTTTCTATCCTACACTATTTTCATTTTTAGAAAAAAAATCAAAGACTTATGAAAATCCTTTTAAAAAGGCTCAAGTTTTATATTCTCTGGGTTGTTTTGGTTTTGATGTATTCACAATTGCTGACAGCATTTGAAAAAGTAATCTTCAAAAAAGTCATTTCATCTATATTAAAAAGATGATATAGGCTAGTTATCTGTGTCAGATAACGGTCCAAGGAGGTGCAGTTCCTACTTTATGTTGCTAGCAGAATGAATCGAATGCTCTTGGATCTTAGATTAATACAGGTAAATCTAGTCAGGGAAGAATTCCTGTTAAATGAATAGAATTTAGCCTTGAACAAAAGGGTCATACTGTCTCCTTAATTAGCCATTTCTTGAGAGCAGTAAGTATAGATAGCATTCAATAAGCCTGATGTCTCCAAAAAGTGATTAAAACTGCAATTATGCTACAGAACAAAAGCATTTTATTAAATACAAATCAGTTGAATTTTATCAATAATGAGGCTTCCACCTTCATTAAGCTCTTAATGCTATCACAAACACAGGTGTAAGTACTTTCCCATTCATTTTGCCTTTCATTAACTATATTACATTTTTCATTATATGAAGCATCAAGGGAAAGGAGAAAAAATCAGTCACCATCTTTTCATTCAATTAAAGTGATGAGGAAGGACAGTCTATTTATCTTAATTAATGTTCCTCTGAATCAAGATACTGGCTCCCAAAAGTAATACCAAGGTTTTCCAACTTGAAGAAATAATTCCTTGTTTTGTTAAATAATATAAGCATGTGATAGGAGACAATTATATATACTTTTACCCATCTGATCTCTGGCACACAGTTCTTAGACTCAGCTAAGACTGGAAAGGAAAAAAAATCTTGCAAAAGTTTTGGAAATAACCCCAAAATGAGAGATTATAGAAGACAGGTAAAGCAAAACACAAGCTGATATACTGCTTTCAAAACAGCAACTGAAGCAACTGCATTTAGCAATGAGAACCCAAGATCTTGATTTAGTGGATACTTTATAAGGTATCTAGCCCAAAGCAATCCTTACTTCTTAGCACAGAATCTCTCACAAACATAAAATAAACATGCACATATGGTGGGGTGAGGTGGGGAGGAGAAGGCTTAGGCCTCAGACTTGGTTAGTCCTGTGGCCACCTCCTAACTGACGACCAAGCTGAAGTTGAAAAGCATCTGTGTCTGAGAGCTGTCCAGAGGATGAAGACTCTTTCTTGAGAATCCCAAGGTTTTTGAAATGAAAGACACTAGAGCAGTTTTGATTTTCCTTCCTCCTTAAGATCCAAGTTATTTCCAGTGTTGTGTTTGCAATCAAGAAATCAGAGGTTTTCTTCAAATTCTTCTCTCCTGGCTATTTCTGATAAGGAGGGGGTCGGGGGAGTACCTCAATTTGCCTTACTGAAGTCTGATGATTTTAGTACTGTCCTAGCATACAAAAGAGAAGTCAGTGTTCTGCATCCCTGACAATGACTGAAGCAGGGAACTCCTGACCTTCCCCACATCTCATGCCTTTTGTATCAGCTAAAAAACATTCTCACCCCAAAAACCTCTAAGTACTTCTCTTTTTCACTAGAAGTGAAGAAGTACCTAAAAACCCTCCTCTACAGTTAACAATACTTTGATTTAAAAAAAGCAAAACATCTGGCTAGGCGAGTCTTGTTGAACCATAGTATCTTCAGCTATCTTTCTTAGCACCTATTGGGACAAACTGGAATCTGGCCATTTTATTTTACAACATCATAAAATATTTTTTCTGTGATATTCAATCTAGCCGCAGAGGATTAGACTTCGTGAGTGAGTTCAACCCTTCAGCTGCCCTTTGGCCACTACAAAGCAGTAGGCTTAAGGAACACAATATTAAAAGGTCATTTCAAGTATTGTTATCACTGAAGAGGAACAAGGAAGCATGTTCTTTAGTGTGTTTCTCTTTTCTGTAAAGGGGTAGGAAACAAGCAGAAACAGGCTCAGGATATTTCATACAATCTATAGCATTTGTTTAAACACATATTGGTTTAAGCTCAAGTTGCTGCTCTTACTGCTGCCTCAGTAGTTGCATGTGTTTTCACCACACACATTCGAGCTGTACTAGTACCAATACCTATGTAGCCTTCTATAAGCTAAGAGAATACATATTCTCTTATAGCCTTTAAGCTCTGGAAGTTGGCTGTTTTGCTCAGGCTCATGCTTTTAAGGTAGCAGTTTCCTTTCAGACCCCAGAGTTAGCAGTCTGAAATACTGTTATACATTTATCATTGTGATTATTGGCCTTCTGTTACAATATCAACCATACAGAGATCAAAATGACCCTGATAAAATTAGGTGTTCAAAACACTGGCTGAAACGACATCCAAAATCCCAGGTACAACACAGATCTAAAAGGTGAAATGATCCCTTTGCCATCCGTTGCCTTCTTGCTCCTCTACCAGCAAACACAGTAAAAGGAACAGCACATCGTCTCATCAGGCATGCCAGTTTCTCACATCACAGCAAGCCTGATACTGAAATAAGTATTGTACACCAAATATTTATCTATGATATTTCAGTAAGTAAACTTAAGTAATTCTATATTACTTGCTCAGATAGTACTATGAAGCAGCAGCTGAGCTTGCTGGCAAACCCTGGAAAGGCAAAACACCGTATTTTATGAATCATACTGTGAACTTTAGTAAAGTAGATCAGGTTTTCTTTAGGATAATCTGAAAAAAAAAAAAAGAAATGAGCAGTTCAAATCTACTCTTCTGCTTGGCTATCTGAACATAGGGTATTTAAGTAGGATCTCTTAATATGGTAAATATTTTCCATTAGTTTACCTATGAGATTCTACTTTTCTGTCCAGGATCAAAATAAAAATAAAAAGAAATCAATATGAAAACTAACAACCCATGCAAGAATGCAAAGATATCCAAAGAAAATAGGGGGGGAGGAGTCAGCATCTACCCCCAAATGATTTCAGAGTGAGAGGACAGGTTGGAACCACAGGTCCAAGGAACACAAACATTTCACAAAAAGGAAATAGATGTTTTTCATTATGAAGTTTCTCATGTACCACATACAGAGTGCTTAAAATTCAAAGTAGTTCAGACTATATTCCATCCAATGTACTTGTCAGTTGTTTTTCTTGGGTATGTAATTTACTTGACAGGCACAGTTTAAATGCTTTAAAATAAACCATTGTACCAAGAACAGACGCAGTCTAGTAACACAGCTCTAAGTTTTATTAGGCTTTTAAATGCAACCAATTTGTTAGGGTGAAATCTTTAGAAATGACCCCTAAAACCTGTCAGTGGAAGAATCCATTTGGATTGCCTTTTTTCCCCTCATTGAACCACTCAAACCTTTTGCATTATTCATATGCAGAACCTCCTGTAATATATTATCCATATTGTAGAAGACTTGCCCTGCTGCTGTGACTGTGGCTCCTATAGCTAATGTAACTCATGAATGAGCACTGCTGAAAACGAGAGTCGGCGAAAGATTCTGCTAAATACTTCAAAAGTCAAAAGGGATTAAGGCATTACACTGCCTTTCCATACCTGCCTTTTCCATCCTCTGTGTCTTCTTGAACATTAGATAATCTTTCTTTTTTAAAATTACTTTATATCTAACACTCTACCTTCAAAATATAGTAATGAAGGTTGCCTGACTAATAAGACTGTATATACACACACTCTTCTAAAAGAAGTAGTTGGCAAGTTTTAAGAAAGGTGGTGGAAGTTATATGGCGTTATGTAGTCAAACAGGAACTTGATTCTTCCAGGTACTAATTCAGCTATATGTCCTTCACTTTTATTCCAAATGCATTATCAGTCTACTAATCTCACATTGAAAAGGGCAAGTCCCATTTCACAATTAAAATAGTGCAATAGGATGAGTTTAACGATGTGGCTGTTGATTGAAATAAGCAAATGTATGCTTATGAATGTATTGTAATACATTCATTCTGAAACTGCACATGCCAAACAGGGAAAACAGTCATGCACTGAAATGGAAATTTTCCATAGCAATTTCATTACCTCATTACAGAGACACACAAGCAATAGGATAGATGTTGTGGTTAAACTTTGTCCTCGTTTAAAAAAAATAAATAAATAAACTTTGGATACCTGCTGGACAAAAAGATAAGAGTATTGATTAAGTTTTAGGTTTCTCAAACATGTACCCGTGCTCTAAAATGTAAATTTGTTTCCTTTTCTTTCCAGACTTGCTGAGAATGGTTTTGCAATTCCTTTCTGTTTGCATTTCAGTTGAGCTGACTTACATTAATCCTCAAGGTTACCTATTCCTCTTCCATTGATTAAGAACAAACCACTCAATTTTATTGAGAGGTGAAGTATTTTTCACATTAGAACATTGATACTTACAGACAACCATTCCTGAAAGCCTATGGGAGGCCTAAAAGCCTAAACTAAACAGAAATAACTTGAAACAAATCAACATGATGAAGTAACAAGGAAGGAATAAATTCTGAGAGAAAGCATAGCTACTAAGTTGTAACACAAACATACATAAGCAATATGGAAATGAACACGCAAACCTGATTGTTTGCAAAACTTACTGGTTTCTAGTGGGCCAATCCCTAAGCTAAAATAGAAGACACCAGATCTAGACCTTGAGTGGAGAAGATGAACACATCAGCCATTTCCCAGCTGTCCTTTGAATGAGACTTGGGTGCTCTGCATACTCTCCTTGCATTGTATGGAAGCACTAGTGTAGGACTATAACATTAGCACTCACTGCGTGAGAAGTGCACAACTTTAAGAATATGTTGCGAATACTGGGCAGGAACAAATCATTAAACAGAAAGAATGAGATGATGGTCTTGTAAACCAATTAAAGCTTAATGCAAAGTCGTGATCTTAGTATTGAAATGTTTAAATGTAAGTGTAATTTGTTATGCTAAAAATTATCAAATCTATTACAATTTCTTGTTCCAAGGCTCAAGAGTTAAGCACTTTTGCAAAATGAATCAACCCTTTAGCCCACAAGCTGCATAAATCCTCTGGAAATGAATAAAAAAGTGCAGTCTTGTCTGGCAGACATCTACAGTTTAACTGCAGACACTTAAACTGAGTTTTACCTTAAGTCTCTCTGTCCTTGCCTCCAGAAGTTGGCCACAGCAACACAGAACTGACTACTAGATCTACTTAGACCTAAGAATGGCAACTTCAATACAGATGTGTATGTTAGGCATGCAAGGCAAAAAAAAAAAAAACAAGAAAGATGAAGTCGAAAATTCTGCCAGCAAGCAAAACTGCATGCAAGTGGGGAGTTTTAGTATTCAAAATTATAACAGTTACATTTGCCAAGCAAGACAGAGCATGTAAGGCCAAAGACAATAATTAGGAAGAACTGAGCGTAGGCCATGCCTTCATGTACAGCAAGGAGTGACCATGTTGAATTGAAAAGTAAATCCAAAGGATTTACCAAAACTATTTCCATTGGCTTCCACAGACTTTAGATCAGGTCCACAAGAAGAAATATGAAGACCTTCTGGGAGAGAAAGCAAAAACTACAGTTAGTTTAATGGAGTTATCTTTGGAAAGTAGGTCTGGATTAATTGCTATTGACAGTAATTTTGACTAATTTTTTGATTTAAAAGTGATTTTCAAATGAATCTTTCATTATTCAGCAAGCTCTAGTGTAAGTATTAATCTGTAGAATTTAAAACAAGAATTGACCTTTTATTCTACTAAACCACTCTGTTGTACTGAATGTGGCATTTTAATTAACAAAAAGACAACAGTTTCCCTGCTTTACACTCTCAGAGTTATCAGACTGTACAGTCACATCACAGGTACTTGATTTTCATAATTTCATATAATATTGTACTAATACATAGTCTGAGGTAATAACATGTAGTTTAAAAACTGCAGAATTTAAACTTAAAGCATGTATTGATATCTATATATCTATATTAGATATTGATATGTTATCTGTCTTTAGGTACAGGTATCTATTAATTTCCATCAGAGGCTTGAAGTTAAATGAACCAAAGCTGAAGTCAAAATCACATGGACGAAGAAAGTTAACTCAGAATTTTGGTAGATTCTGAACTCCACTGCTCTGCATTTAGTTATTTGTACAAACTACAGAATTTTCTATTTTGAGAGAGAGCATCTCCTGGTTCACTCCTTCAGTGTTGCAAGTTTCAAAAACAGTACCTGTAATCTCAAGGGAACAAGACATTTAGGACATCAAGACCAATTTCAGATCCAATCAAGTATAAACTTTATTCTAACAGTCTTTTATAACATGACATAATCTAAGTCTAACAGGGTATAAGTTTGTGTATTTCAACTTTTTTTTTCTTCTTCATTTCGGCAGAAAAAGGCATTGGTTCTTGGCATATCAGCTGGACAGGAACAGAGTGCTGCTTTTACAAAATGCTCTAAACATCTTCAGATAAATTTAAAAATCCTGTAGTATGTTTTTGTTTCCTTCTCATCTCTTCCTCTCAAGGATTGAGTTCAATCAAAAAGACAATTCAAAACATGAATTAGAGGGGCTGCTCTCTTGCTGTTCATCAAACCAATCAAGTAGTACTGAAAATTATGTACCTATGATTGATAATAAGTTTTTAACAAGCAGGGGAATGAATAATTCATTTTCAATGTGATCTCTGGACTGGAATCCCCAGGTTCTTCTCAAATTCACTACTTCAGAAGAATTACTCTGAAGAGATTTCACATGACACAAAGATTCCTTTGTACTTGTCAGAGTCAAGGTGGCCTCTCATCAACAATATGGCTCCAGGTTTCCCTTCTCCTCCTCAGAGCCCATTCCCTTCCTCTGAATACTGATTAGTACCGATATCTGCTTTGTTCCTTTCTATGACTTTCAGTCTCTCAATTTTAACACAGTCAAACAAATTCAACTTTGTGAAGATGGCAATTGGAAATGGGTTGAGGCAGGAGCATGTAAGATCTGTAAGATTAAAGGGATTGTCTATTCCCCAATGCATCCTTACTGCACCCTTCCTTGAAACTGGTGTGAATAATATGCATTTCTTTACTCCTCTGGAACACCCTCTATATGCTGTCACAGTTGACAAGAACAACCTGATATTGGCTTTTCTTACTGTAAATCTCTTCTGTCATCACTGCAATAGAAGTGAAAAGCATCAAAATAATATACGGTAGAAGGTAAATTACAGACATAAATTTCAATTCTCTGAAAAGTGGAGCTCTTGGCCATCAAGAGATACTAATATTATCCCAAAACATGCGCATACCATGTCACTAAATTGATCCTGTGTGATCACTGCTAATTTTTCTTTTTAAGAAGTCAACCTTGGCCAGTATTAGTTCTGCTCATTACAAATAAATAAATAAATAAATAAATAATAACAAAATTTCCGCTACTGACCCCATACCTCATTTTCTGAGCACTAACTAGGTTTTCTCAGCTGCCAGGATTATTTGTTTTCCTATTAACTGCATAGTGTTTAGTGCTCATCAGTATTAGAATGATAACTCTTACAAGGGGAGAAGCTGTATTATCTGGATTTTAAATTTGGGACAAGAAACAAGGAGACTGGAGGTTATACACTAGACACACCAAGGACTTTGTTAATAGGAATAAAGACAACCATGTAGCACTTCATACACTCAAAACAGTTCCCACTGACCTCAGCTGACCCCCGAGCACTCAGCACATCTGTTAGTACATGCAAGGTTGGGTACCTAGAAAAAGATAGCTGTATAATTAGTGGTCTTCTTTAGGAAACACAGTTTAAGCAGGTGTTGATTTATGTGGATGGCTGAAGAGTTACAAGGACTTTGGCCCTCATCTTCTCAATCCTTTGCCATGGAGTTGAGAATTGTCATATTCCCAGCTAATACCCTATCATATTTTGGGATCCTGAAAACAAGCTGCTGTGCCCTAAAGGAGCTGGGAATAACCCAACACAGAGAAGGAGAAAAGGGAAGCAAAAGAGGAAAAGCAGGTTTGTTTATATCACACCATTAAACTCAGAGTAGGGGAGAGAGGTGTGCAAGGTCTCCATCCCAGCCTCCATTTTGGCCCAGCCCAAAGAGGGAAGGAGCATAGTCGTCTTTCCCTTGGGCACTGGTTTAAGGGACTTGCCCAGGATCTCATAGAAAATCTGTGACAGAATAGATTTAGCTGAGAAAGCACCCTCCTCATCCTGAAATGAGCCTTCAAAAAAACAGTCTTTCCTAGCTCCCCTCTCAGACATGGATGAACCATTTTTTTGCTGAAATTTTTGAATGATATCTGAAAACACAGGACTGTTTTCGAACAGTCTAGTTATGTGACACACAGGACTAGACTGAAAGAGTGAAAACTTGACAAGACTAGAAATAACTGGAAAGAAGTATTTATGAGGAGGTGTCAGGCAATCCTAATGCTACCATTTTTCTGTCATTATTTAAGATTAACAAAAACTAACATGAAGAAAACTTAACAGACCTACCTTAACTGGTATTCTTACATATTAAACAGGATTTCAAGATAATTTCTGATGATAAGAGCCAACACTAAAAGCAAGACAGAACCCAGGGTAGTTGACCCTTTTAAGAACAGTTGAGAAGAAACAACAGTAACAACAAAAATACCATTCCTCCTACATCCTATTGGTACAAGGCCTTAGAATAAGAGTAGTTAGAGACCATAAAAGGAGGTATTCTCCATGCTGTAGATCAATCTATATAAATAACACATCTTCATATGAAGCTGAATGTTGCAAGATGAGATCCTCTCTATAATAACAAACTAAGCATAAATATTTTCCAGAAGTTTTCAATCCTCTCAACAGAAAAGAAACTCCAATTTTGATACAGTTAAATTACTGCAAGTTATCTGACTAAAGAGCAATTCATACAGGCAATCACTTCTATCTCAAATCCTAATATTATTTAAGATTAGCGATATGATACCTGAATCCAGAATATCCTCTCCTCTGATAACTACCATCCATTTTTAGATTTCTATGGGGAAGAAAGAGAAAGAGGAAGATGAAATGGACGATTAATCCCTTCAAACATAATGAGACAGCATAAGGGAAATATCTGACTGAGTAGGTTCAGAAAAGCCTGACTGTGCCAGGAATCCAGGTCTCCCAAGGCCAACAAAACCAGTAATTCTGCTATTTTCTTGTTCTTCCCTGCACAAAATGAACACCTTCCTCTCCCCTTCCTCCATCCCTACCCCCCCACAAAAAAGACAATTCTGTAGTGGTGGCAGTGAAGTGACAAGTAGGATCTGCAAGTGCTCTTTCAGTTACTCTGTGCATGTTTTTTTCATCATATAGTAGATTTTCTTAATTTTTTTTTTTTTTAAAAAGCCTACCATGTTGCATGAGGATTAACATAAAAATCCACACAAACTTTCAGAATAACTCTTATGTAAATGATATTCAATTTTTAAAGTTTACTTATATGAAATACTGTGTAGCAACCTGAATATATGGACATCTATTTCTCCCACAGCACCTTTTGGGATGGTGATCTCAACAAATTGATCTAGATTTGTAATTGTCACAGAAGCCTTCCAAATAACAGTAAAAAATAAACTGTCAAATATCTTCTACACATCTTCAACTGGCACATCTCTTATCTGAGCAGGAACACATATCAACTTCTCAAATAGAATTGCTCAGACAGTCTAGGTTCCTTTAGCCCCTAAAGGGCTACAGACCTGTTTCTGCATCAGTAAATTCAGTGGGAGCTTTCTTGCTGACAGCAGAAAACTCAAGTCAGGACACCAGAAGGCACACTATAGGCTACAGTGTGACTCTAGACACAGTTAGGATAAAGATAGTACATTAGCTACCTCTATTATTATCTAAGAGACATTAATACCAGCAGTCACCATAGCCTAGAAAGACATTTCAATCATATCTTCCCCCCTTCCTTCTTGTTCCGAGGGTACATTTGTTTGTTTTGGAAAGGACCCTTTGTAATTTACCATTCACTCCACTCTACCTCAAGCCAGTCTGGCTAGTAAGCAGAACTGGAAGCATAGCGAAGATCTCATTCATTCTTGATCAGTTCCCAGCTGTGAGAAAAAGGTATTTTGATACGCCTGGACATTTGATCTGCATGGCTTGTCTTGGACAGCAAGATAGGACACCAGGGAAAAGAGTCTTCCCCTCTTCCCCCAGACCTATTTACAGAATCACAGAATAGCTGAGGCTGTAAGGGACTTCTGGAGATCGTCTAGTCCATCTCCATGCTCAGAGCAGGGTCAGCCAAAGCAAGTTGCTCAGGGCTGTGTCCAGCTGGGTTTTGAATATCTCCAAGGATGGAGACTCCATAACCTCTCTGGACAACCTGTTCAGTGTCTGACCACCCTCACAGTTTGAATCAAGCTTCCTGTATTTCAGTTTTCACCCATTGCCTCTTGTCCCTTCACCGGGCACCAGTGAAAAGAGCCTGGGTTAATCTTCTTCATCCCCCCTACGCCAGGCCCCACGTGCCCCCATCAGATATTTATACAATTTGAGCACATACCCCTGAGCCTTCTCTTCTCCAGGCTAAACAGTTCCAGCTCTCTGAACCCCTCCTCATGTGACAGATGCTCCAACCCCTACCATCTTCACAGCCCTTTCCTGAACTTGCTCCAGTATGGCCATGTCTTCCCTGTATTGGGGAGCCCAGCACTGGACACAGTACTCCAAATGTGGTCTCACTAAGGCTGAATAGAGGGGAAGGATCACCTTCCTCGACCTGCTGGCAATGCCCTTGCTAATGTGGCCCAGGATGTCATTGGCCTTCTTTGCTGCAAGGACACAGTGCTGGCTCATGTTCAGCAAGATGTCCAACAGGATCCCCAGGTACTTCTCCTCAAAGCTGCTCTCCAGAAGATCAACCCCCAGCATGTACTGATGCATGGGGTTATTCCTCCCTCGGTGCAGGACGTGGCATTTCCCTTCATTAAACTTCATGAGGTTCCTCTCTGCCCATTTCTCCAGCCTATTGAGGTCCCTCTGGCTAGCAGCCCAACCATCTTGTCTGTCAACCACTCCTCCCAGTTTCGTATCATCTGCAGACTTGCTGAGGGTGCACTCTGTCCCATCATTTAGGTCATTAATGAAGATGATAAACTCTGCTTGCCCCACTGTCAAACCCTAGGTACACCACTAGTGACTAGCCTCCAGCTGGACTTTGTGCTGCTCTTCACAGCATGGCATGCTTTTGAGCATGGCATGACAGCCAGCTTTTAATCCACTTCACTGTCCATGTATCTAATCCATCCTTCATCAGTTTGTCAATGAGGATGTTGCAGGAAACAGTGCTGAATGCTGTGCTAAAGTCGAGATAACCTCTCTCCTTGACCACTGAGCTAGTCATTTCATGATAGAAGGCTATCAGAATGGTCAGGCATGATCTCCTCTTCGCAAATCCATGCTAACTGTTCCCAGTCACCTTCTTCTCCTTAATACGTTTGGAAATGGTTTCCAGGATTATTTGCTCCATCACCTTCCCAGGGATCGAGGTGAGGCCAACCAGTCTGTAGTTGCCCAGATCCTCATTCTTGCTCTTCTTGAAGATCGGAAGAAAGCAAATGTCACCCCTGTCATCAGGAACATCTCCTGATTGCCATGACCTTTCAAAGATTATTGAGAGTGGCCTCAGAGTGACATTGCCCAGCCCCCTCAGCACACATAGCTGCATCCCATCACATCCCATGGACTTGTGTATGTTCAGTTTGCTTACATGTTCCCTAGCCTGTTCCTCTTCCACCAGACTTCATTGCTCCAAACTTTCCTACTGGTCTCAGGGACCTGGGATTCCTGAAGGCTGGTCTTACCAGTAAAGACCAAAGCAAAGGCGGCACTGAATACCTTGGCCTTTTCCATGCCCTTTATCACCAGGTCCCCTGCCCCATTCAACAGAGGACTCACTTTTTCCCTAGCCTTCCTTTTGCTGTGGATACACCTGTAGAAGCTCTTCTTCTTGCCCTTCATGCCCTGAATCAGTTTCAACTCTAGGTGACACCTGACTTTCCTAGCGCCATCCCTGCACATTCAGACACAGTCTCTATATTCCTCCCAAGTCACATGTCCCTGCTTCCACCTCCTGTATACTTCCTTTTTAGTGTCCGAGATTTGTCAGTTAATAAAGCAGCTCTTGCTGATTTTTTATCTGAATACAGCTAGATAATTTTGCACTTTATGATAGACCTAGCTCTGCTGTAGGATCTTCCTCTGCAGTACATTTGGCCACAGTATACATGGATTTCTGAACTTCTCTGTGTATGCCATACTACAGTTTTGGTCAGAAAGGATGAAGTAGACTTGAGAAGGACTTGGTTTGAATAAGTGGAAAAACAAATTGAAAAGTAAATGCACTCATAATGCTCCCTGTGCACATTTTTTTCCTCCTCTTGTATTAATATGTTTAAATTATTTTATATTAAAAGTTATCACCATAATAAAGCTACACATACATATTTATCTGTACTTATTATGCTTCTTAGCTCCTTGCATCTGCTCTCTCAGCACTGATGTAGCAGTAAACTATTTTTCATTTAAAAAAGCTTAAAAACTGAAGTGTAAGAATGTAAGAAATGTAAATGAACAGTATCATGCAGGTGTTACTAGGAATCCTATTAATAGACAGCTAAAGTCACTAGAAAAATTCACCTGAATACATATATATTTCATATAATCTTATGAGCATTTAAACAGTACTCTAAATATCTATTAAGAGAAACATTCTAAAATACTAGAATAGAATTTTAACAGCTTAGAGATTCCAATTTATATGGGTTACTGTACAATTTAATTTTTCTGATAGTTGTTCTTCCACAAAATAGGATACTACAGTACAATGATTAGATTCAGGAGAATCCATTTTTTCCTCCAGCTATATTACTCTTATTCAGAACACCACAAGTACTCTCTAGGTGCTTCTGCTTGCAGGATGTGTTTGTGTCACTGTCACTGCTCTCCATTCAGCAGTGCGTGGCCATTCCCACTTTGTCTATTTCTCTTCTTTTTTATCGAATGGCTACCGCATTTTCACTCTGGACTGTATGTATGTATGTATGCATGCATGTTCCCCCCAGCCTGTGCAGGATATTTGCTTTCTTACCTTTGAAAATCTGTCATCAGAGAGCCAGGGAAGAACGCTGAATAGAATTAATGAAAGCAACCATGAGATTTCCCTCCAAGGACTTTCAAAGTAGAGAAGAGATTTGAACTACAGCCAGGAAAATGGATGGGGAAATAGAGGACAGCTTTCCTTCTGAGTATACCATGAGAAAGGCATCAGCACAACGGATGCCACCAAGGGCAGAACATCCCTTCTGGAAGAGAAGGAAGCAGTCAGGGAGGGAATAGAGACACTGATGGAAAAACTACAGCAAGATACAATTGAGGTGGTGGCATCCCAGTTCTTTCCCTCTCCCAAATCAGAAAGAGGAAAACGCACAGAGACTAGTTTTGTAAAGAAAAAAAAAAATTTACAATACAACATACACAAGGTGGTATTAGCAGTTTTAATTGGTAAAGAGTTTGAGTCTATACACAAAGATAATTTTAGTTTTGAAGGGAAGAAAAAAATACTAGAAAGATATATATTTTCTTTAATCCAGATGGTCTGAGAAAACAGTTATTGCTCTCCCTTAATTGAACAATTAACTAAAACCACTTCTGAACTAGAACAAAGGAAAGCATATGAAGACCAACTGACTGTCTTGATATGTCTTCAGCCAGTTCAGCTTTAATATCAGATGATCTAATTCATATCAAGCCTGACTTGTTTGCAATTCATGAAATATTAACGCCAGAAGAGAACTTGTTTCAGAACAAGGTAAGCAGTACCTCTGAAAATGTAATATTCAGAAGAACAAAAACAAAGAGTTCACTGCTTTGATTTCAGGAGTAGCTGGTGTTGGGGGGGGGGGACGGGACATAAACCCATGAAGAAAGCAGAGACAGGTTTAACAAAACAACAGCAGCTGAGAGCATGTCTCCACTGTCTTGCACCTTGTGTAATCAGGGATTTTCACTAAAATAGAGCAGAGACTTTCTCCTCTCTCCCATCCACTACCCCATCTCACACTTTGCACAGGTATAAATTACTAAAGCAGACACAAAGTGCTGGTAAATCAAGTTCAGCAGAATTCCTGACATATTTGCATCTGAATGGACTTATTACAGCTTCACTTTGCAATCAGTTTCAAAAGAATATCATTTCTGAAGAAAAAGCACTCAATCATTGAGGTATATCAGAACTCTGCTACTTCCTCAGTGTCACCAGGACAGCATGAATTTCAAAGTTATTTTGAGAAGCCAGTGAGAGTTCTACTTGAATATGGCCTTCAAGATCAAACCCAGGACTCACTTTTTAACACTTAGTTTTTGCACCTATCAAATAGCATGGATGCAAATACCTATTGCACCGCACTGAACATGTACTTTTTCTTCAGAGTACCTTACTGGTCAAAAAAAACCAAAAACCAAAAACCAACAACAACCACCACCACAAACCTCAAAACTATGCATAACGATTTTTACCACTTCTTTTCTGAGTCACCTTTTAGAGCTTCCAGGGTAGCTGATGGTGTCTCATGACCTTTGCACAATGCTCTTTCCCTCATTATTTGAGGGAGCAGATGGGTAGTCACTGAATAATCAAACCTTCGAGAAGAATAATACTAGTATTAACAGCATGTGTTAGGGAAATACTTCCACCAGAATTCTCCAATATCTGTTTTCTGATTCATAGGCGATAGGATACACACTGCTTGCAGTTGGACCATGGTAAATCAGGAGGAACTCCATTGCAATGCATAGAGCAACTTTGGATTCATATTAGTATAATTAATTTTATTTTAGTCATATAAGATTCATTCCTATTTATATTTTTCAAAAGATGGGAACTGGCATCTTTTCCTGGCAAAAGTAAACAAATGTAAACAATGTCCATGTTCAAGCATTATTCTTAAATATACATTTTTAATTCCCCAAATAGTTTTCATATCACTGTTTAATTGTACAAAAGCGTTATCCTGACATAAAAAGACCTTATTTAAAAATATCATACTATACGATCCTATTTGATACAAGAATAATATGTATGGACTAAAAGGATTAGCTTGCTGTGAATGTAATTTATTGCCTCAGTACAGAAAAATGTCCTAAAGCACTGTGTATGGAGAAGTCATCAGAAAGACTTAATACTGATTTGTTTTCATTCTAGATACTTTGAATTAGCTACATTTACATCCTCTTTTCTGATTATTTAATTATTTAATTATTTAATCACTTAATTTAAATGTTTTGTATTTATTGCATTAACCTTTAACGTCAGTAGAAAAATTTCTGAGGCCCTTAAAGTACAAGTTATTACGCTATTAGAAATAAATTGGAGATAAAAAAAATAATGAAATATGAGGACAAGGATTCTAAGTAAAATGCAACTTGAGCCTAAGTAAACCAGGAACTGCAAAAACAGAAACATGACTGATTCTCAGGTAAGCATGGGAAGCATCCACTCAGTGCCACTGAAAAGCTGATGTAAAATGCTCAAATTACTTCTCTGCAAACTCCAGTTAACCTGTGAGACACTACTACTGAATACAAACAGATAAGTTCCCCCAAAGCAGTAACACTCAGAAAAGGATTAGAGATTTTTATGGACACTGCAAACATCTATAGCTGTGAGTGAAGATATAAACACTACTCATAATAGAAATGTTATGGAAAGGGAACCTTCCCTGCAGGGGACAAAGAGCAAGCATATCCCTGAGCAGGTCATTCTGTAACTTTCCAGCACCAAATCGATTCATTTTCTCTGAAACACTGTTACCAGGCTCTACAACTATTCTGAGCAAAGATAGATAGTCCTACACTCATAGTGCTTTATGCTCCTAATTGGTGGGATTCATCTGAATTTACTGCTTTATGAGGGAGACAGATAGCTTTTTGCCCAGTGCAGAGGACAGAACTCTACCCAGGGAATTACTATTTTAATGCAACTGAAAAGGCTTATCAGTGTCAATATAACACAGTTTTAGCAGCAGCAGCAGTTTCCCTTCTAGTATGACTACTCCAAATTAGCATGGAAAAATGTCATATATTAGGGGAAAAGTAAATTTGCGAAGTTCTTGTTCACAGTAACAGTTAACACTAGTTTGTTTACATTTACACTTAAAGAGGCCCAATCTGAAGTCTTAAGCTTAAGTATCCAAAAGTTAGAAGCCTACATATAACAGTCTTACATTTACCTCTCCCAGTAGTACAGAAAATAAATCATGGGTAAGTACAGTACTTCGGTTTAACATTTATTTCTTAGTTTCCCATTTTCTTTTCAAATGGGATCAACCACAATAGCTGGAACTTACCTGAATGTATTTCATTAAAGGGAATCCAGCCAACTACATTTGTCTTTACCAATATCAACACACTTCATAGAAGGTAACTAATATGAACAGTTATTACAGGACACTAGTTATTACAGATTGGACTTGCTGGTCAGTTCTAAAGAAGAGTCCTGCACAGAAAAAAATCTAAGCTTTTCAACTGGAAAGTATTTGAGCAATTCTGATTCACAAAAACATTCAAAAGGTTTATTTTCATTCCACAGTGGAATTAAAAACAGTGTCTTGACTGTTACTGTGAATTCTCTTATTGTCCCCAGACAGGTGCAAAAAACCCGAAGCCTGGAGAAGTTTGATCTTTTCCCTCCCGCATCCTGTTCCATCTACAGTTCTAAAGGGGAGCGTGGACCTCCACACAAGAAAACACTGTAATATTTTCATCTCTTTTTTGGAAAGTGTTTCAAAAAAATGCCCTGCAAATTTGTTAATCTAAGTTCACAAATGAAGAACAAAGTATTTATAAACATAGCAAATAAAAAAAGAAAGATGATTACAGCTCATCAGAGTAAATGTATTTATGTAGCTTCTGTAGGCATATACGATCAACTTTATCTAATAGTACAGAATCATTAATAAAATGAGATTTTTTGCTGTAAATAACCAGCAGCATTCCCACAGCTGACAGAAGAATTGAGCATGAATTATTTATACTGTCTGGAAGAGATTTAGATTCTTTCAGACATTCTGTGAGTTTTGCAGTCAAGATGCAATCTTTCAATAATTCAGATGTCATCAGAAAAGAATGAGAAGTCTTGTTTTCAAACATCATAGTGAACCAATTTAAAATGCTGGAAATATACAATGCAAAAACAAAATGAAGTTACTGTTTAGTTGACATTTGAATTAAATTGTCTATATTATTAGGCTTACTATAAGCTACAAAATAAAGGGTTTTAAAAACATGTTTTCCTATGTAGAAGTAGGATGAACTAGAATCATTTATGTTTATATGTGGCATATAGAGGAGATGCTTTGCAGCTAAATGTTAATACTGAAAGAAAGAGCAAGCATAAAACTAAGGAACTTCACTGCATTTATGCATATCACAGTTTAGATTTTAATTCTGACCAAATCAGGAGACTTTTCTTTGTTTGAATTCAACACTGTTTTTAAAGCTCAGGTAGGTTAAATATTAAGTGGTAACTGTAAGGCCTGGGTATATAAAATTCATTACAGATTTTACCCATTAAATAGTAATAATAGCTCTAAACAGAGAAAAACAGAACTCATTGATGAGGCAGATAAAAATTTCCTCTGTGTCCACTTATATTCTTTCACAGAACCTTTCATCCAGTTTTATTTTTTAGTATGTGAATTTTAGTGGCTTTTATGCCACTAAACTCCTAATTTAGAGGAACTCCTCCAAACCCTTTGAATCCTTAGAAAAGTTTCATTGCTTCTGCTCTGCTGCAGCATGGCTTTGATCTGCCCAGAAGCCTGCTGCTGTGCCTGCACTGCTGCTGCAGGCTCCCTGCTTGCTCTGCCCCCCTCTGCCTGCCCAAACCCACCCTCTGGGACTTTCTCCCACCTGAGGACTCTCTGCTGCTCTCAGATGAGGGCCTCCTCTCCATCATCTCCTCCTTCCAACAAACTCAGAGTGAAACCAGGAAAATGCCAGAAAAGAAGCATTCCATCTGACTGTACGGTCTTACTTTTAAAGTTAAAAAACCCCCCAAAAAACAGTGTATACACAGCAACCTGTGAAAAAGCAAGCTAGTCATTCCATTTGCCACACAGACATGGTTTTATTATCACATTTAAGGATGGCTGGACTCTGCATTCCTGTAGTCCTTATTATTTAAAAGCCAGGGTCTTAGCCTTGTGTGTAGCAACAGAAACTTGGGCGAGGAGCAAGGTGTGGTGCACCATAGGAGGAGGAAGGAGAGTCCAACCACATCTTTCTCTGTCTTCCCTCTGCCAGTCATTAGGGCTGGAGACTTTGTGACAGACCCACTGCACAGACAGACCGTTGCTGAAGGGGACCGAGCTCCTCCCATACAGACAAGATGGTATCTTCCCTCCCCAGTACAGAGGACAGAAGAGGCAAATTTGCCTTGCGTTTTCATTGCATTTAGTTAACCCAAATGAGATGTCTCCCCCATTCTTGAACTTCATTTAGGTGACTGATGCTGTACAAGGCTCTCTTCTTGGTGGTAACAGAGCACCTTCCAAGTGAGGGAGACAGTGGGCACATTGCAGTGGCTGTTTTTACCTATGCTTAAGGCAACATTAACAGGATTGGACATCTGCTGGGTTCCAGAAATAATCATTTTTAAAAGTCCCTGTCTCTCCTCAGATCCCAAAACGTCTAACAGTTTTTTGGCGAGTTTCAGCTGACAGCACCAGTCACAGCAGAGTGCTTTATCCTATCAGATACCCTTGATTTTTGTTCTGCTATACTAGCAAGAGGTGGGAGGAGGATCAGATTCAAAATTAGCCTGCAAACATAGAGCTGGTGAAACTTTGCCTCCGAGCAGTGATTTGCTTTCCCACTTGTTCACAAATAAAGGATAGAAAATATGGCCAGTTCCCCGCCTACAACTGTAGTCCTACCTGCTTACCTCAGCTGAGGAGGTGTTCCAGCAGGTCCAGAGCAAAACACTGCTGCGTGCAACACAGAGCTGAATGACAGGCAAATACAGCACGGAAAAGCAGACCCCACTGGTGTGAGGTGGGTTTGCTGCAGGTTAGCTTTCTGTCCCTGCACACCATGATCTTAACGCATGGATTTAAATCTATTTTCTTTCCTAGAATAATTTGCTTTACACTGATGTAACTATGATTAAAGTGATACCTACACAATATGCAGTAATTTCACCCAACAGGTCTTTTTTGATTTACTGAAAAAAGGGAATTAAAATATGGCATAATAAATGACCACATAGTCCTCAGATATATGGAGTGCTAAATGGGAACATTAACTGAATACTGACAGCTTGAGCAAATATTCATTATACAGTGTTACAACAGTTTATCTACAGCACAGTAGTGGAGAGATACATGCTAATAATATCTTAAGACACATCTAAACTCCTGCTGATGTGGCAAATTTGATGACCAGATTGGGAGAGCAGTTATTAGGAGCCTATGCTTTAAGGTGGAAATCACAGCAAAGGACTTGCACTTTTCTCCAGAATAATCTGGGTTAAAACTCTGGAGAAAACAAAAATTTTAAAGAGAGGACATCCACATAGGTACTCTGAGGTGGAGGGGTCTCTCAGATTTTTCCAGAGACAGCAGTTTCTTTCAAAACCAAAGGTTTTTTGAGAAAATTTATTGATCTCTGAACAACAGATGCAGTGATTCTGCGCTTGTCTGTCTGCTCTCATTTACAATAATGCATACTACTCCTCTAACTGCATACTCTTCGACACAGTCAAATATCTAAAGGCACTGTCCTGCCTGAGGAAGCCAGCTGGATTTTGCTTAAAATATAGGGCTCAGAAGTGTGTACTATATTCTATTCAGCTGGTTTTTTGGGTTTTTTTTTTGAGGGGGGGGTGGGAGGGAGGGGTCTCTTTGGAAAAGTCTGAAGTGCCTAAGCCTTATCTCCTTCTCTGGCTGAGAATAATTCTATGTTGTTTCTGCTGTTATGAATGAAATGCATGCTTTTCCCTAACCTTCAGGGTTTTTTTAACTTCAGTTTACCTTAAAGTTATTTTTCCCTCAACCAGACAGGTTTAGAACAATAGAAAATAAAAACAACAATGATCTCAGACTACTTTCCGATTCAGACACCTCCCCCCCCCCCCGAATATAAACTTTGAAGATGATGAAGTATTCAGCATTTGACATCTGTACTTCCTAAAAAATGTTGGCAGCCATTCTATTTTAGTCTTCGCTGTTGTCTGGTCCTTTTGTTTGTGACTTTGCTTTCAACATTTCTGTGCACGCATGACGTTTACAGAAATGTGCAGCTCAACCCATGTTGATCTCTTAAAAATAATTCTGATAACTGTTAAGTGGGTAAATGAGTTTCAGAAGCATGTTTGCTTTAGCATTAGCTATGCTTTTATCCCCTGCAACAAATTAATGCTGGTTACTTACAGGTCCAATTTCATAAAAGGATATGCACCATTTCAATCGCTTTCACTTCCCCTAAAGGATGAGGGCAGGAAGGAAGTAGGGGAAAGAGAAAGACATGTAACAGAAGTTAATAACGAAGACCAAGACTTACATCTTGGGCTGTGTCAGTAATTTACTGACTAATTAAAAAATCTAATTAAATAGAACAAGTTTTCAGGCTCTGGTATACCCCCAAGTGTGTCATTTCATTGAAAAACACTGAACTTCAAGGTAAGGCCTATTAGATTTGTGGAAGCAGAGTATTTGAAGGGTTCTTCAAAACGTTGAAACGTACAGTAAATAACTAAACATTGCAAGTGCAAACATAAGCATTTCTGTAGCACACTGGCTGTAAATACATACCTACATGCTGATCAAGAATATGAATCCTTTTGTCAAAAAAATCTTACTGAGGCTTTGTACACGGATATTTCATCTAGGACAAAATTTGCTATGAGAAGTATTTTTTTAGTTCTTTTCCTTATTTCTGTTACTTTGGATATTTGCATAGGAACAAGCTCTTTTCCTTAGAAGCCTATTCTTTACCTGGAGCCACAATATTTCCACTGAAAAATTAATGTGATGTCACAGAGGCAAATCAAAAGAGGATATTCTGCTTAGAAACTGTTGATGCTTGAGGCACTATTTTAATAATGAGGGATTGCAGGTGTCCTGAAGATTAGTTCAGAATGGAGCTTCTTGTGCGCCAGCAGGCTTTAAAATAAGCAACAGCTTGGAAAAAGGTCCGAATCCTCCCCTTTGATTTAAACCTATTTCCCTTCTCTCTCTGGGTTTAATGGACAACTCCCACCAACAGCTTTCCTTCCCATTTATATGGTGCACCAAAAAACCACCCTCAGTTTCAGTCTACATTAGCCTTAATTGTAGGAGGCAATATTAATCACTAGGAAACATAATTCTTCACTGAATGTTGTTCTAGTTGCAATTAAGGACTCTATCCCATTTCTTCCTTCTAAAACATATCATTTGTTGTCACTGCAATGTTAGAAGTTTCTTTCCCTCTGCACCTCACAATATATACACCTTACCTACAGTGCTAGCCACTGCATGGCCTCTGTAATTCCTACCTGTTTGTCAGGCAGTGAGGTATATCAGCTCCCCTTTAATTACCGTCCTGTAGGTACCCTTCCCAAATAGGACTTCAACATCCTTCTGTAAAGAGTGTAGACTGCCACAGCTATTGACCATTTCTTCAAGATTAATCAAGGGAATTGCCAACCGAGCAGTGAGCAAAAGGACAACATATCTATCACTGCCACACAAATTAGGCCAAAGACTAAACAGTAATATTCATGGAAAATAGTAACAAGGCAGATCATATAGTGTCAAGGACAACATAATAATATTGTCAGACTTTAAAAAAAAAAAAAAAAAAAAAAGCAATTGCCTGAAAATTATTTTGTTTTATAAGCCCAGGATTATGAAAGAACCATTAGAATCAGGGGGAATTTGCTATTAAAGCCAGATGGTTTCATAACTGTTTTTCAGACTCCCCAAAGTAGCAGAGAACAGTTTCAATAGCTACGTTTAAGAGGGTTCAGCAAAGAACTAGTAGATAAAGGAGAGAAAGAACTGATGAAAACTGTTACACGAATAAGATTGTAATGACATACATTTAGAAGAAACACGGCTGAAAGAACCATACCTTACAATCTCCCTAGTGCAACAGTTTTTGTCTCGGTCAGCAGAAGAAAGCAAACTTCAGGACTTAAATAGGCACTGTAGAATCACTCAAGTTTGAGTTATAATCTGAACCTTTGTTCAAGAAAAGTAGCATAGTGAGGTTCTGAACAAGTACTCCATTTCTGAGAAAAATCTAGATATCAAGTCATATTCTTTCAAACAGTACACCACTACTGTCACAAGACAAGGCTAATAAAGGCACTTTGCTAGTAGTAGACAGCACAGTTTGGTAAACATGGCAATAATTTAGATTTAAGCTTATTTCAGATTCTACTGATTTGTTTTAATCAAAGAGTTATCTCAGTATAGTAATAACCACAGAACAGAATTATATCCATAGGATACCAGAAGATTCAAGTGAGGCTATTCCTACAGCAGTCTGGAAATAAGCAGAATAGATAGGATCTTAGCAGGATTAGCTAGTGGAAGAATATATAATTCCTTCTGAAAATGAGTATTAGCTTTTTCAGTGTTTTTCAAGATCATGCTATTTTTTTTCCTCCATGTTCTTACGGAAAGCCAATAGGCAATACAGATTTTTTTTTTTTTTTAAATCAAGATTTGGAAGTGAACCTCTTCTGACCCTCAAACCCAGTGTATTTGAAAATGTAATGGTTTACTATTGTCGTGAATCAATCTCAAGAAACAAAAACAGCCAACAAAAGAATTAAAGCATCGGATACCTCTGAGCATCTTCTCCAGTAAAAGAAAGCTATATCCAGCCTTCTTCCATGACTGGTAACAGTCCCTGTACCATCTAGAAGTGTTTCTCACTTTTCTTTTGCCTTTTTAAAAGAAAGACAAACGATCCTGTATCTTTATGGGGGGGGGGGGGGGGAAAAACAACCCTAAGCAGCTTAATAAGAGAAGGTGGTGAAAATGTCACCTTAGTGTTTCTGATTGTATTGCAAGTAGTGAGAGGTGGATAAGCAAGAGCTAAATGGGATCCAAGTGCCATTTTCTACACTGCAGAAAAGTTTGCAGACAGCATAAGATAAATTGCTCTAGTCATAGGTCATCTTTAATGTTTATAGAGCACTTTCCTTGTGAATGATCCCAGAGTGAGCCATGAACGTTATAAACAAGTTATGCTAACATTATATAGTGGTTTGTACTTGCCAAAAATACCAATAAAAAGGAATTCAGTATGCAAATGATACACACTGCAGTTGCTTGGCTAAATAAGAATTCTGCTTTCAGAGACTGAAAAATTACTTGGCAAAAATATAACTGACCTAAATTTAATCTTTTCCTACCATATCTCAAATAGGAGTTATATTAGTCCAAAGAAATGAACCTTATCCCTGGCTCCTGGCCAAGATCGATTCTTTCCTCCCTTTTATCCTTCAGTAGAGAATGCTGGGTGGTTTAGTCACGAGATGCAAACCTTGATTTACTAGTGTTCATTTAACACCGTTGTTAGTCACATTTGACTTGTTGGTCAGTTGCTATTGGCAAGTTATTCACAGAGTTCTCATTCTGTGGCTTTATTATTCAGACTTCGTTATGCAACCTGAAGAACTGACCACTTAAGCTGTATGAACTACCGTATAGGACTGTGAGATGGAGGCACTGAAAAATATTAACTCTGAAAAAAATGAGGAGCACTTCACAAAAAAAAAAGTCAAAACAAGGAGATCTACATAATACAACCCTTTTCTATTCTCTTCTATCTCTACTTCTCCTCCCCTCAGAAAAGAATATTCTACAGCAGGCTAAGAATCAGACTAACTTCATTCCTACAATGAATATGGAAAAAGTTATAGTATAGGTTTAGTGTGTACTCCTGTAAATTGTCTTCTCTTTAGCATGCTTAGAAACCCAGCTATGAAAACTGAAGCCATGTCCTTTCTGACTCACCCAATTTCCTGATGGGCAAGTGTTTCAACGAGTCATTCTGTATTTTCACACACACAACAGCAAACCTGGCAAGTGATGACGAAAGCAATTTTTTTTATATTTATGCAGCAATCACATGCACGCGATGCCTTTATGTCTGACGACATCTGCTGTCTTTTTCACACCCCCAGTATAGCTCTGACCCAAGGGCCTTTGCAGAACATCATCCCAGGACGTGACTTCACACAAACCTGACTCCTATCTCAGTTTTTTTTCCCATCCGTTATTTGCTCTGGCTCTATTCGCTGGAGACACTGTTAATCAGAAACAAGCTTTGTGAGCGGATTGGTGGGACGTAATCCAGCTATCAGGCTATAAATCTAACCTGTGAGTGTCTGGGAGGGAGGGGAGTCCGTTTTTGTTCTTACAAGAGTTCCTTGGAGCAAGCCCCTAGATCAGCTTGAACCACTCTAGAAAGCTTCTTGCAGGAGCTAGAGAATTTTCAGCTATTTCTAGGAAAAAGGCTGAAGGTTCTTTGGCAGTTTTTCTAGTACTTACTGCTCATATTAAAACTATTCATTTTGTTCGGAAGAGCAACAAATGAACAAAACCCCACTTTCTTCTCTGCTCTCTTGCTGCTTCAAGCATCTTTGCTTTTCAAACGTACAAAAATAAAGATCACTTGACTGTTATTTACAGACAGCTTAACTACTATAAAATCACAGAATTGTGCACAGTGCAAACAATATTAGGTCACTTCAGGTTGTGGATAAATGAACACAGTTAAGTTGTTGAGTCATTTTACCTCTTTCCTTATAGAAGTTTTGGGTTCTCATATACTATGAAGAAAGCATCTGGCATATAGCATGTCCACGTTCCTGGCTATTCAGAGTTCAGTCATATTCTGGAAACATGATTCAGTGATTTTATTTATAGATTTATTTTCGCAGCATTTCTGTTTCACAACAGAAGAGTTGTGAAACAGAACAGAACAGTTCCTTTAAAAAATTTTGATTTCAGCCTAAACAAATCATAAGGAACCATAGAGACACAGGGAAGAAACATAATACAAAACTCTGCATCTGTAATTTCTCAGCCTGCATTGCACTCTCCAATAAAGTTAAATCCATATGAATAAGGAAACTAAACACTTTTCAACATGATTGAATAGAAAGCATAACTAGTGAGTGCACATGCGATATTTTCAATTATTATTGATTACTTTAAAATATTATTCACCTATAGAAAATCAGAGTACTCTGACCAGCAAAAAACAGCCCCCCCAAAAGAGAGCCTCTGTACTCTCAATATTATGTAGTATTCAAAGTCCAACCACTGTTTAAAATTTCCATTGCAAATAAGTTTGTTAAACATTTACTATCATATTTTTATCATAATATTTCAGTGAAATCCAGAAACTACCATCTGCTATGGAACAGAGTCTCCTCCAAGCACAGCAGTGTTTTTATCATCTTCTCACTAGAGATATATGCACATTAAAAAAAAATAAAAATCTAGTACTAATGTCAAACAAGAGTTAAATACCCATTGCTCATAGATAATCTCAAAATATTCTCTGGTATTATGGTATTTGGCTTTCTATCGCCCAGAATAAGAATAAAAGATGGTTCTCCCATTTCTCAAATTAAGAGCAAATACTTCAGAGCTTATTCTGCTAATTAGTATCACTCAGAAAAAGAAACTTCTCAACAAATATGGTAAACATATCTGGAGATGTAGTTCTCCAAAATATCCATTATTTGTACTAAATATTGATGCCAAATGCAGCATTTTCTGGTTTTAAAATATTTTAACTCTCACTAACAACACATTTATCCTATGCTGTTGCATATTATTTTTCTCCCCAGATTCTGATGCAGAAGAGATACAGAACTTCCTTAAAAATAAACACCCAAACAAAAATATTTCTATGCCTGATATAAACTGGGTCACTTTTTCTAATCATGAGAGCCTAATGTGAGATTATGGCAACTACAAAAAATTATGAAAGACACATTACTTAAAACTGCACCTCCACCATTCAACCAAAACATGCAAAATGCAAGATGTGCTATGAACAACAGCAAGAAAATAAAGTGACAAAAGCTCAAAACACAGGAGGCTGATCCACATAAGGGGCAAACACATAGAATGGGGAAAAAGAACAAAGGGCCTTTCCTTACTTAAAGGAAGCAATGTATAGCCACCAAAACCAAAAGAAATACATTCAAAATGGTAGCTAAATTTTGTGGCAACATTAGCACTTGTAACAGCTTCAGTCATCACTTATCCAAATTACTCCAGAAGCTTCCCCACTGAATACTCACGAAGTTCCTCATCCTCCCAGACCCACTTCCAACCCACACGTTCCCGTCCTTACCTGGAGGCACTGGAAGCAAAGCTTACAGCTGTATTAGTGCCGATTTCAAAAGAGTAAGCAGTGATCCCTAAGCTCTAAGTGAGGGCCAGTGCCTACTCCCTGCACCTTCTCAGATACCTAGAGCAGCAAAACTAACTAGCTGACAGGCCCCATAAAAGCCTTCCAAAACCAAGGCAGTTTTTATACAGTAAGTATGTAAGCAAATCTGCAAGCATTTACTAAACTGATGTAAGCCAATGTAAAAGCGGAGTTCCAAAAATGGGCAGTCTTTGCACAGTGCAACAAATGCACAAACATACCCTAGACAAAAGAGTAGATGCCTCTTATTTCCATTTCCTACCATTCTTAAGCATTTTGAGGGCATAGTCCAAAGTTTTCCTGAGCATTTTGCTCTATGGGACATCAATTTTTAGCCACTCTCCTGCTTCTGACCAAATTTTTTTTCTTTTTGTAAAATACAAAATTACTGCTAAGTGTTTTAAATGATTCCTAAGTGATTCAAAACTCCCTTTAAATCACCCAAACTTTGAACTTCATAATATAAAATCTCTCCTAACTTAACACTTAATGTAACACCCAACTTAATGTTGGGTACACAAGATACGGCCTTAGATAGCACAGGCAAATTTTAACGAACCTCTGTGAGATTCCTTCCAGGTACAACAAATCTGTCCTTTCACCTCCCTAGCTTTTACCCCAATAAAGAGGCAGACGACAACATGAAGGTAGTACTCCATACTCACATTGGTACATGAATCTAATTAGCATCAAATAGAGTTAGCTGAAAAAGTGCAAAACCATTTCAATAAGAAAAAAACACTTAAGCAGGGGGCAACTTAAAAATACTGTGCAAATTCTCAAACACTTTATTGTAACTTTACTGTAACAGTGCTAAGGATTAACTGGCCCCTGACAGCTGAAATTCATGTGAAGCTGTCAGAAGTAATCCGGACTATTGGTCATCAGGGAGGATACTACGCTGGTACTAACAATCCAGAGATCAATGGATCAGTATGTTAAGATCTAGGGAACTGCTTTGTAACACCACCAGTCTTGTGGATAAAGCTCCTGAAAGTTTGCTTCTTTAATTTTACCACAGATCCAGAAACAGGCCTATGTTAACTTTTCTTAAGTGTTTTGGGATCTTCAGTAAAAATTGGATTTGTTTCCAGTTTCATAGATCTTTTACTCCTATCTTTCTAGTAACACCAGTAAGAACAGATATCTTGAAGTGAAATTCAGCACAGCAGAAGAGGCAACAAATGTACTTTACCTCTATGAATTAGATTGTTAAACTGCTTCAGGTGTTCCTCGGTAAATGTTTCAGATAAACAGTTAAGAAATCAGCTGTATTATCTACTTAGGGCTTTTTGAATTCACCTTACCTAACGGTATTTGAACACTAGAAGAATAAAAGTAGCATTGATTATATCCTAAATAGCAGTGTTCTGAGATTCCAGTGTAGCTCAGTGAGGGTGTGTTTTTAATGCCCTATTTCTCTGCTGGCTGTGTCACAATTTTACAGAACAAACAACCAAAAATGATGGGCTCTTCCTAGAAAAAGACAGGATTAGAAGGACGACTTGCTGCACTACTGCACACTAACACTGTATGAACACACATATTAAATCACAACAGAACACAAATGCATACCATGATATTAATGAATTACAGATGCTTAAAATCTGTACACCCCCTGCAAAAAGTTGCCTATCAGAAAAAGCAATTGAGGGGGGAAAGACAGTATGAAAACCAGTCTATCTAAAACTTGCTGAAAAAAATAAGGTTTTAAAAAGGGGAGTAAAATGGCCTATAGATAAATAACAATAAGATCTGTATGCCTTCAGAGTAAGCAAACATGTATGTGATGAAAGATGATTTTCATTAGTGCATGCTGACCTATTCATATCACTAGTATTTGAATATTCTTATCATCAGTACCTATAAAACCAGCGTGATAGTTCAGAATATGTCAACCACACAGCTTATTCATTATTTGCCAACAGACAAAAATAAACTAAACAGATAATGTCATCTGCCATCTGTTTTTTAAGCAAGTCAAATCTCCGGATGTTTAAAGAAGAGGAGGTTTATGGTGGTCTATTTAGGAATTAATATACAAACACAGAAACTAACACTTTTAGAGCGGTAGATAAAGAAATCAACCATGATGAATTTTTTGCATACAGTTTTGACAAAGGTGGCTGCAAGCTGGAGTTAAGTGGATCTTTTTTTCAGCCTGATGTACAGCTGCTTGTATTTAGAATCTCTGTAACATCCTGCTTGATATAAAGAGGAAAAATAGACTGGTTAATATTTTCTTCCATGCTTCGGGGATATATAGCTATTTAGGTTGCTTTAAAATCTCACATGTTTTCTTATAATATAAATACATTAACTAGAAAAGACAGCATGCCTCCTCTTAAAACCAGACACATTTTAATGACTGTTAAGCTTTCCGGTTTCTTGGGGAACGGAGATTAATAGAAGAGCAGGCTCCCCAGCAGCAATAAAAAGCGCAATGCTCTTTGAAACATTCTAAATGTAGCTGATAATCAAGGACAGGAATAATTTTCTTCTGCTAAAAGAAAAATGTGAATGTTACTGTAATATTTACTTTAACCTTTGGTAATGTCAAATGCATAATAATCAAAATATGTAAGGATCTGATAGGGATAGTGACATGGCTGGTATTCTTTCTTCATGATGTCTCTTCCTCCTGGTGGTAACCATCATAAAAACACAACATGACCTCTGAAAGTCCTGTTTTTATTTACACTGTGGGCACTAACAGATGCCTGCCAGTAGCTCATATTCAGGCTCAGACTCTAATCCATACGTATTTGAAGACTTCAGTGACTTTAGCAACCTAGTAGTGTCTTCAATATAAAGTGTCACCAACCCATCATCACTCTTGTCCTATCCTTATGGAGTGAGTTGTATGCAGGTGAGAGGGAATTGCCTTTGTCAATAGATGTCAGAAACTCTCTCTTTCCTTTCCTCCCTTTTCCCTGTATATGCGTACACAGATCACAATCAGATCACAAACCCTTGAGAACATTTTTCACAAAACTCTAGCTTTTGAGGCACACCTTCCGCAGACATCTTGTTATATGATCTTAAAGCAATAAAGATACAACCTGAAAGTGAAAAACTGACCCAGAAAAAGTTTCATTCCAGATCTTCTTGCACACTTTTGTACAGGCAGGATGCAAAAGAGGAGACTTGGAGAGCTGGTTATATAATGCAATAGTATTTGGGAGCATCCATAAATAAGAGAAATAGTGAGAGGAACATAGAACAATGAATCTTAAAATTCACAAAAACAGTAATTTCCATTGACTGCGGGAGACCTTTAGGATGGAGAAAAACCAGCTATCTGGGAAGAATGAACTTTTCGTGAAAAAGAAGAAAAGACTACTTCTAATGGAAATGTATTCAGAAATTCTCGAAAACAATCATGCGTGCATCTCAGCATGTACTATGAAAAAAATAAGCAAGATGCACAAATTAACCTCAGAAAACACTATCTTCTTTTCATAGTGTTTTTAAGAATCCTCTATGGGCAATCTGTTAGTTAAAACTACTGTGAAATATTCCACAGCATCACTTGTCAGACATGCTATGTGAGAGAAAAGCAAAATGAGCTAACTTCAAAGAATGAGAAAAAACATACTTCTGAATAATTTCAGTAATTTGCAAAGGACTAGAGTTTCTCATACTTAACCTGCACACAGGTGCAAATGATAAGATATTTACCCACAATTCAACAGACTAGCTGAAGAATATGGCTAAGCTAACAAAGCAACCATAGACCTTTGTTTAAGAAAACAGCTGCAAGGACAGCCAAAGGACACCAAGGGAAACCATAGTTTCACTGTGGCTTTTAAAAAACAGACTGCTCAAATCAAGAATAGTTGGTTTATTGGTGCTCAGAAAAGGCAAATCCTAAGAAAAAAAATCCATAATCAGGGGAATAGAAGCCTTTAAGAGAAGTATTCAAAGTAAAGAAGTTCAAATGCTCACTCTGACAAGGTAACATTGAGGAGTAACATCTAAGCAAAAAATACTCAGACTATTATGTATTTAAATTAAAAAACAAATTCATAACTAAGATTCTAGTAGTTTAATCACTGTAAGCCCTGAGTTGAAGCTGCTCACCCTTTATTGTCTGTAGCTTTTCTTTCCATCCTGTTTTCATAGTTTTTGGTATCCCGTAGGCTTTGTATACATCTTTTTTAGAATTAATAGAAGTTACATTTACTTTTAAGCTAATGGCTTGTTCATTTTTCCTCTGCAACATTGTCCATTTCTCCTACAATTAATTTCTTCAAACTAATGGAGTATTTTCTCCAAGATACCTACACTCTGCTTATATTTGAAAACTTCTCCACTGTGATGTAACCCACAACAACTCTTTTATCTTCCCCTGAATTGCTCACAGGTGGCCTTGGCTGGGATTGAGTGCATTTTTTTGTGGATGTTGATTCTGAGCTTTCTGTGCTCTTATATTATTATGCAGCCTCTTTATCACGGTCAAAGTGTCAGAGTCCCATCCATAAATTTCAATCCATTCTGGATGATTTTCTTTGCTGAAACTCAGCACTCCCATTTGAAAGTAATCTTAGATTAATTCAAAGATCACTAAAGTCTATGGAAAGACTCCTGTTCATACCAGTGAGTTTTGTTTCAGGTCACTCACTAGCCCAGATGCTCTTCATTCATCAAACCAATAAATGAGAAGAGATGAAGTTAGAAAGCTAGCTTTAATCTTTCTAGCTAGAAAGATTAAACTGAAAGATCTGCTGCATTCACTTACAGAGTTTATTGATCGTGGGATACAGTTATCCTGTAAACAGGAATGACCTTCAATTTACATTCCAATGACCTTAAAGTGTCATGTGTTTCAGGCAAAAATAAGCAGGAGAAGATTTTGTAAAATCCAATCCATCTCAAAACACCTAGGTATATTTTGTTATCAATTTACTTGGATATACATATGCAGGACCTACAGCTTCCACAGTGAATCTCAGTTTTACTTAAAAGGCCAAACTACTCTTCCAGCATATATGTTCTAGCTGACTTCCCTTTGTCTCTGAGGGACAATCCAGCCACAAGAGAGATGTAAGGAGCATGCTTAATTAATACCTTATTATCATTCTTTAACTTACTGGATTTCATTACATTCAGCTATTTTGAAGATACTCAGAAAAAATATTTCAAGAAATAAATACTACTGTTAGACAGCACTTTTATAATTCTTCCTTATCTGCAGACCTCACATCACCTTAAAGGATGAACTCATTTGCATATTATCCAATCCTTAGGTGGGTGATGGGTTGTTTTGTTGTGTTAAAATACCGAGAGATTCATTTTCACTCTTCTAAGAAAAACCTGTATTCACCTTTATTCTTAAAAAGGGAAACAAAATTGCCACCATAAAAAAAATGAACTCAATATTTGCTTTCCCAAAACACTAAGAACAACAACAATCAGAAGTTAGGAAATTAAACGGTTCCAACTCTTTTTCTAAGATGCTTAGATACACTAACACAAGCATAATTTTAGGGTAAGCAGTTAAAAATCTAGGCCCTCCTTCTGCAAAGCATTCTGCTAGTCCCAGAAGGAAATGTTCTTTATGTTTCTTTATCTTTTAAGCAAGCTTTAAGGAGCAAAGTTTTTAGACACATGCTTACAGAAAAACAACAGGAACAGAAAATAGTCTTCATCTTCAAAACAGTCTTCTGTTATTGGATAATCATCGATTTTAAATACTTTCAAGTACCTAAAGATAGGTGAAAAAATGCATGCATGAAATGTTATTTCAAAAGAATTATTATTTATTTTCCTGAACTGTTCATGTATGAATGCATAGCAGTAATACTGAAGTGCTTTGAGCTGTTTTCTTTCGTAAGATTTAAAAAAAAAAAAAGAATAAAAATGTACTAAAATTACCAACTGTGCACCTGTAAAGTTTAAAAGAGTAGCTCTGTGAGAGAGGAAAAAGAGGTAGCTACAGAATATGCAGCAGTCTGACCCCAGTTAGCACAAGAATGAGGCAATGTTACTACGGCAACCGTCTTTGGTTACAGGTGGAGGTAGCTGACATTTTTTCTCCTTTTCCCCTCCATATAATCTCCCTATAGACTACACAGGAACTCAGGAAAATGCAGGTTTGTGTTTCAAAATGAATTTAGGAATTCTCTCCATCACGCAGCATTATTATCCTGGGTTGAAACGTGAGAAAGACAAAATTGCCACCCATACAGCTGGCATAATGCCTCTGAATTCAAAGGAATTGCATTCATTTGTATCGACTGTGAATTTCAGCCAATCTGGTGTTATTGCAAACCAGAGGATACACTGAATCCCTGAGCTTACCTTAATTTCTTCCTGTCATGTCTTTTAAAAGCCTCCTTTGAGTATGGAATAGGCCATAACTCCTCCTCTTCTCCCCCTGCACTTCATGAAAGGGACTCAATACCACTAAAATAGTTGATAAACACTTTCCTACAGAGTACACGCATGCACAGACACCCATCTATTCTTCCTTTCTTGGACAGAGTTAAATGCCATATGAGTTATACTGGCATTATCATTGTGAAAATGGGTTTATTGGCTTCTTATCTAGAACAGCAAGGATAACTTGCTTTGTTATAGAAGTGAGCAGCAGGTAATTTATGAACTTCTCTTACCTAAATGCACTGCCATTCAAAGAGACTAAGCTTGGCAAATGAGGTAAATTTTCATGGAAAACAGAGGACTTTCTGAGCTGTCAGTGCAGGGTTGGGGGAGCTTCCAAGTTACAGGTTTGAAGCCATTTCTGGAAACGGATGAGGCTGACAGAAAGATTAACACTGAAGGAAACCATTTCTTTTGGTACTTATAAGCTACTGAATGGAAGAGGGACTGTGCTAATTGCTGTTATGGCAAGTACTGCTTACAGTTGCCATGTGTCACAGAAACACTGACACGGTCAATTTTAGTGTCAGTCTGTGCTGACAAAGTGTCAATAATTTAGTGGAAAATCGTAACGCACTGAATAACAGAATCACAGAATCACAGAATCGCTGAGGTTGGAAGGGACCTCTGGAGATCATCTAGTCCAACCCCCCTGCTCAAGCAGGGTCACCTAGAGCACCTTGCACAGGATTGCATCCAGGTGCGTTTTGAGTATCTCCAGAGAAGGAGACTCCACAACCTCTCTGGGCAACCTCTTCCAGTGCTCTGTCACCCTCACAGTGAAAAAGTTTTTCCTCATGTTAAGATGGAACTGTCTGTGTTTCAGTTTGTGCCCGTTGCCTCGCGTCCTGTCGCTCGGCACCACTGAAAAGAGTCTGGTCCCATCCTCTCGACACCCTCCCTTCAGATACTTGTACACGTTGATAAGATCTCCTCTCAGCCTTCTCTTCTCCAGGCTAAACAGGCCCAGCTCTCTCAGTCTTTCCTCATAAGAGAGATGCTCCAGTCCCCTAATCATCTTTGTAGCCCTCCGCTGGACTTGTTCCAGTAGTGCCATATCCCTCTTGTACTGGGGAGCCCAGAACTGGACGCAGTACTCCAGATGTGGCCTCCCCAGGGCTGAGTAGAGGGGGAGAATCACCTCCCTCGACCTGCTGGCAACACTCTTCCTGATGCACCCCAGGATACCATTGGCCTTCTTGGCCACAAGGGCACATTGCTGCCTCATGCTTAACTTGGTGTCCACCAGCACTCCCAGGTCCTTCTCCGCAGAGCTGCTTTCCAGCAGGTCAACCCCCAACCTGTCCTGGTGCATGGGGTTATTCCTCCCCAGGTGCAGGACCCTGCACTTGCCTTTGTTGAACTTCATGAGGTTCCTCTCTGCCCACCTCTCCAGCCTGTCCAAGTCTCTCTGAATGGCAGCACAGCCCTCTGGCGTATCAGCCACTCCTCCCAGTTTTGTATCATCGGCAAACTTGCTGAGGGTGCACTCTGTCCCTTCATCCAGGTCATTGATGAAGAAGTTGAACAAGACTGGACCCAGTACTGACCCCTGGGGGACACCGCTAGCTACAGGCCTCCAACTAGACTCTGTGCCACTGATCACAACCCTCTGAGCTCTGCCATTCAGCCACTTCTCAATCCACCTCACTGTCCACTCATCTAGCCAGCACTTCCTGAGCTTGTCTACGAGGATGTCATGGGAGACAGTGTCGAAAGCCTTGCTGAAGTCTAGGTAGACAACATCCACTGCTCTCCCCTCACCTACCCAGCCAGTCATTCCATCATAGAAGGCTATCAGATTGGTTAGGCATGATTTCCCCTTGGTGAAGCCATGCTGACTACTCCTGATCACCTTCTTTTCCTCCACATGCTTGGAGATGGCCTCCAGGATGAGCTGCTCCATCACCTTTCCAGGGATGCAGGTGAGGCTGACTGGCCTGTAGTTCCCTGGGTCCTCCTTCTTGCTCTTTTTGAAGACTGCGGTGACATTGGCTTTCTTCCAGTCCTCAGGCACCTCTCCTGTTCTCCATGACCTTTCAAAGATGATGGAGAGTGGCTTAGCAATAATGTCCGCCAGCTCCCTCAGCACTCGTGGGTGCATCCCATCAGGGCCCATGGATTTGTGGGTGTCAAGTTTGCTTAAATGATCTCTAACCCAATCCTCCTCCACCAAGGGAAAGTCTTCCTCTCTCCAGACTTTCTCTCTTGCCTCCAGGATCTGGGGTTCCTGAGGGCTGTCCTGAGCAGTAAAGACTGAAGCAAAGAAGGCATTCAGGAACTCTGCCTTCTCTGCATCCTTTGTCACCAGGGCACCCACCCCATTCAGCAAAGGGCCCACATTTTCCCTAGTCTTCCTCCTGCTCCTGATGTATTTGAAGAAGCCCTTCTTGCTGTCTTTGACATCTCTTGCCAGATTTAATTCCAAACGGGCCTTAGCCTTCCTTGTTGCATCCCTGCATACTCTGACAACGTTGCTATATTCCTCCCAAGTGGCCTGTCCCCCTTTCCACTTTCTGTAGACTTCCTTCTTCTGGTTGAGTTTTGCCAGGAGCTCCTTGCTCATCCATGCAGGTCTCCTGCCTCCTTTGCTTGACTTCCTACTCATAGGGATGCACCGCTCTTGAGCCTGGAGGAAGTGATGTTTGAATATTAACCAGCTCTCTTGAACGCCCCTTCCTTCTAGGGCCCTCACCCATGGGATTCCTCCAAGTAGGTCCCTGAAGAGGCCAAAGTTTGCTCTCCTGAAGTCCAGGGTTGCGATCCTACTTGGTGCCCTGCTGCCTCCTCGCAGGATCCTGAACTCCGCCATCTCATGGTCACTGCAGCCAAGGCTGCCCCCGACCTTCACATTTTCCACCAGTCCTTCTTTGTTTGTTAGTATGAGGTCCAGCAGCACACCTCTCCTTGTTGGCTCCTCCACCACCTGTGTCAAGAAGTTGTCACCAATGCTCTGCAGGAACCTCCAGGACTTTTTGTGCCTAGCTGTGTTGTCTTTCCAGCAGATATCGGGGTGGTTGAAGTCCCCCATGAGAACCAGGGCCTGGGATCGTGAGGCTACTTCCAGCTGTCTGTAGAAGGCTTCATCGACTTCCTCATCCTGATCAGGTGGCCTGTAGTAAACACGCACAACAGTGTCACCTCTGTTAGCCTGCCCTTTGATCCTTACCCATAAGCTCTCGACTCGCTCTTCATCCACCCCTAGGCACAGCTCAATACATTCCAGTTGCTCTCTCACATAAAGAGCAACTCCACCACCTCGCTTTCCTGGCCTGTCTTTCCTAAAAAGCACGTAGCCATCCATGACAGCACTCCAGTCATGCGAGCTATCCCACCATGTCTCTGTAATGGCAATGAGATCATGGCCCTGCGACCGCACACAGATCTCTAGTTCTTCCTGTTTGTTCCCCAAGCTGTGTGCATTGGTGTACAGGCATTTCAGGGAGGTGATCGAGCATGCAGGTTTCCCAGGAGGGGTAAAAGAGGGTCCTCCATAGCCACATCCCATGCGCACTTCCCTGGCTGCATTCACCTGCTGGAGGCATCCTGACTTGAGCTGTCTTTTGCCAACTACCCTGTCACTATAACTCTCCCCTTCCTCCATCTTTCCTAGTTTAAAGCCCTCCTTACCAGGTTGGCCAACCTGTTGGCAAAGACCCGCGTGCCCCACCTCGTGAGGTGGATCCCATCTCTCCCCAGCAGTTGTCGATCTTCAAACAGGGTCCCATGGTCGTAGAAACCAAAACCCTGTTGCCAACACCAGCGGCGCAGCCAGTCGTTAACCAGGAAAGTCCGTCTCCTCCTCCTCTCATCCATCCCCCTCACTGGCAGGATTGAGGAGAAGATGACCTGGGCTCCCAGACCCTTGACCACCATCCCCACAGCTCTGAAATCCTGCTTGATGGTCTCCAGTTTGCCCTTGGTGTCATTGGCGCCCACATGGAAGAGCAGCAGTGGGTAATAGTCCGAAGCGTGGACAAGCCTTGGCAGTCTTTGCATGACATCTCTCACACGAGCCCCTGACAGGCCACAAGCCTCTCTAGACATGAGGTCAGGTCGGCAGATAGATGCCTCCGTCCCCTGCAGCAGGGAGTCCCCCACAACAATCACCCGCCGCTTCTTCCGGGCGTTCCGGCAGGGCACAGGGTCTGTTCTCCCAGGTACTTCCCTGGCAGCCATGCCCATCTCCTCCTCATCCTGGAGGGCACTAAACCTGTTCTTCAGCTTCAGGTCTTCAGGAGGAGTAGGAGCCTTTCTCCTCCCACGAGCAGTGACCAGTTTCCAGCCTTCTTCTACGATGTTATGATGTACCGTTTCACACGGCACAGAGCCCTCTGGCAACTCCACTGCTGTGGGGGGTTGGGACTCCCGGAGCTGTACAGTCTCCAAGAATACCCTGTCTATCTCCTGCTCTGCTTCCCGGATGCTGCGCAGCCTACTGACCTCCTCCCGTAACTCCCTTACCTGACGACACAGCTCGTCAACAGCAGCACACCTCCTGCAGGAGAGCTGACTGCCAGCCCAGGCCTCCTGGAGAGGCCCCAAGCACTCCCTGCAGCCTGAGACCTGTAGAGCTGCATCCACTGTCAGAAGGTCGGTCTGGGTCGCAGCCTCTGACACAGCAACTCCAACAGCCACTGGGGAACGCGCTGTGCGGCGTGTCACAACCATACTTGAGGAAGTGTACACCACAGGGAACAGAAACGAAGGTCCCTTCGCGCGCACTTCTGCACAAACTGCTGTGTCTGTTCGCTGCCTCTGGGAGCCGCGCTCTAGGCCTGGCTCTTATATAGGCCTCTCCCTAGCACTGACTCACAGGGTGCTTGACCGCCGTAATCAAGGGCCACTGGGATCAAAGGCCCCAACTCCCTCTGGCCAGGGGCAACCCAGAGAGCTCGTTAGCAGCAGCCACTCCTAGCTGGAGCTTTTCCCAGGAGCTTTTCCCAGGAGAAGTCAAGGCCTCCTGCAGTTGTTCTTGCCTAGCTTCCCCTTTCCTGTTCACAGCGATCACCTTCTAGGTCCTCGGGGGTCCTCAGAAAGCCCACAACTTCCAACAAGATCCTCAAGTTCTAGTCAGAGCCCAACCACTGCTGCGCAAACTGCTGCGTCTGTTCGCTGCCTCTGTTAGCTGCGCTCTAATTTTAATAACGTCCATTGCATTAGAACACTGGACTCCCAAGACTCTCCAGCAACAACGACACTAGAGCATTTGGGCTGATTTCAAAAAGTAGAGCATGATCAAACAGTTATAATATGACAGACTACAGCAAAGACCAACAAATAGGCATGATATGACTCAAAATGCTAAAGGAAGGAAGAGTGATGGGGTTATTATCAGAGCCAGATTCCACAGGGCCAAGAGAAGACACGTCTTTCTTTTGATTTCACTGGCAGACAGCTCCTGAAAGTTACAGCAGTGCAAAACCTAATGCACAATGGTCCATAATTACATAAGCTTCAAAGACCCTCCAGTATAGTTACATTTTTGAACATAGTCAGCCTTTTGTACTGAATAAAGCTGACTGGTTTAGCACTTAAAATACATGGGCTAATGAACTTCCAAATCCCTATATTTACCATTTATACGTTTCCTCAAAGCAGCTTCACTACTCATTAAAATATATCTTCTGTGCCATGCAAGCTACAGACTGGATAAACAGTTTTTAAAATTTTCATTAGTAATATAACATTTCAGCTGACAGCTACATTTTTCAGAAAGTCACGTGCAACCAAAATAACAGTTTTGCAACAACAACAAAACACTTCAACCTTAGCTATAGAAATCACTGCCAAATGAATTTTATAATTGCCTCCGTGAACAACATTTTTTTAAAATTTGGTGTCAAGTACAAGACTAGGTTTCCCTTTAGAAAATTTCTATTAGCAATTAAATATTTCAGGTGCATAAGAATTCTAATTATAAGACCTAATTTCCTTTTTCTAAGAGGTTCCTGAGTTGGTCTAAACTGTGAAGTCAGGTTGCCAGACAGTTTAATATGAAGTTGTAATCTGCAGGGTTTTCTCCATTGTTTTTCATTTGACAATTCTTTTTTTATAAGGGTCATAAAAGCAACAGTCTGTAAAATCTATTTCAGGTTTTCTTGCTCAGTTGTACTAATCTTCGTTTCTTTTTCTTTTTATAAGAGGCTGATGTCTTTCTTTTTTCAACTAGAATTCTCTGAATGATTCTTCATGATGTGGAAAGTCTTCATCTCTTCAAGGAATCTGATTCAGTTAACCTAAAGTGACCTCAATTTTGTACACAATAGAAATAATTTGTTTTCTTTACCTCTACCTTTTAACACAGTCATGCTTAGATGATCTTTTCTGGTAACCTCAGTAGGAACTTAAAAAGAGGATTTAGGTAAAACATTATATGAACAGAAAAGCTAATTGAAATTTCAGTAAAAAATTAATTGCCGCATCCCACTACAATAAAGAGGTCAGATCATCCTCTTATGCTCATAGCGCACGTGGTCAGAAATACACTGATGCAGAAAAAAGACCAGTAATGGTACCATTGATCCTGCATGCATTTGCAATTGGGGGAGGAGGGTAAAACAAAACATTTATTAACCATATTCCCACCATAGCACAGCAAGTTTACCCAGAGGGACAGGAAATACCTAGACATATAGCATCAGATTTATACTATTTTTCGTACACTTATACAGAGGCTTCTGAATTCTGAATTTCTGTGGACTAAACCAAGGATGTTATGGAAAATTCCCTGGAAGTTTTCCGTGTCTTCCCATAGGTTTAAGGCACAGAGTGATGGGCACTCTCTTCCTGGCTGTGGTTTCTTCCGTTAAAATACATTCGCTGCAGAGGACCCTTTCGGGAATAAACCCCACTGCTGATTATTTTTCCTAACCCAAACTCATCTCACAGCCATGGTAGTTTCACGCCCTTGACCATACTAGGATCTTTCCCACGTTTCCTCCCCAGCACCCCAGCACTGGTGGCTGATGTTGTCAGTGTCTGATAGACATAGTCATTGATATATTTTTCTTGCATATCAGCTACAACAGTGATGGAAACCAAGTGCAATATGACTTTACTACTAATTGTCTACATTCATTACAACATGAATGTAAAACATCAGTGTCATATTTTCTGAAACTGGAAAGTGTTACTTCATTAGTAATCCCACCAGCTTTACTGCTCACAGACAAAAGTTTTTACAAAAAGCTTTTATTAAGGCCTTTTTTGTAATGCATGTACCCCAAACTTTGATATCTGGATAGGACTACAAGAGATATGTTAATACACTTTCCCAAAATTTTTATCAAAATCTTTGCCTACAGATGCGCACTGCACCCGGACAGGTTGTTTTCAGTTGCTAACCTAAACTCTACTCTGTTGTTAACTAGTAACAAAGAGAGAAAACTAAATTCTAAAATTATGCTCAACTTTAAATTGTGTCTGAAAAGGTACTCCAAAGTATTATACTGAGATTAAATCCCCTCAAAGTTAAAATACTGAGTTCAAAAGCATACCAACTTTATTCAGTACCGTTATTTTATTATTTTACATGGCTTCCTTCAATTTTTTTGTAGAAATACTGCCTTTATATAAATTACTTTTTAAATTAGCTCATTAAATATTTGGTTTTAGAACATCAATTTGCTTTTCTTTCTTTGCTGATTTACAAGAAACAAATATGTAATGTTTCTCTAGAGGCCTGCATCGTACTGTTAGAGTTTAAAATATTGCAGTATCTTTAATAGATAATGTTGTTTCTTGCAGAGGATGTTTGAGAGCACTGTCTAGTCGCATGTATCGTGAATGCATCGAGCAGGGTTTCATGCATAAATGACATGTCATCTCATGATGTGAGATAATGATGTGTCATCTCATGCATAAATGACATTCAGATAACAGAAAATTCACCTGAATCATAGCTGCTTTTGAAAACTGCACTAACCATCTGTCTGTATTTTCAGTGACTTATAAATTTGGCCTACATATCTTTAAAGGCTGAGCTGTGCCTAGACTGTGGAGTAAATCAGGAATGGTGTAAAAAATCATCACAAAAACTACTGTGCATCTTTTTGCAGGCATAGGTTTGATAAGCCCAGCTGAGTACTTTCAAACTCTATTACTTTGAGAGAGAGTCAACTAATCATGTGCTACGTAGAAAATCACACATAGAGCCTACAGCAAAAAGAAAAGATCGGGGTCAGAAAAAGGACTCTTCCCAGTAGTCAAGAAGAGCTAATTAAGAAAAAAGATTTCCTTTACTCTTTTCCAAGTAAGTCTTACACATTTTGAAAAGCCATGAGTGAGCTAAACAGCACTGAGTATTGAGCTAAATAGCACTGAAATTGGCACATGTCATTCCCAGTTTGCCATTCAAGATGGACTGAATCAACAGCAAATTGCCTGCTGTCCCAACAGGGGACAATCCTAGCAGGGCAATACTGTGCTTTGTGGGCAAGAGGTTTCCCAGAGTTAAACAACAGAGGCAGAAGGCTAAGTATGGGATTAGCAGGGGGTTATTTCTGTAATAAAAAACACAAGCACAAGAGAAGCAGGGTAGGGAATAGCCAGGTGATTTCAGGTAACCTCTCGAGCTCTTTACTGCTCTTTCTTCTTCCCTTGTCTTCTCTCTTTTCAGCAAAACTGGAAGATCAACCTTTTCACTTAAGTCTGTACTGAAAAGCAGCATGAGACTGTGAAAAGGCAGTGGCTCTTGCTGCATTCCTTCAGGTTTAGGGAAACAAGACTTACAATATTTTTTGTAAGTAAAAAAAAGGGTTTGAATCAAACTCATCACTGAAATAAACTCAGCATCAGTTTCTCTTCTCAATTTGAACAAAGTTCAAATTTGGATAAAATTCAGTTATTTCAAGTGTTATTTTCAGCCCCTGTATCTTCCACAGATAAGAAATTCATTTCAGGAAAAGAGATATGGAATTAAATTTAGGTTTTACACTGCCCCAGCAGGTAAATCTGCCTATTGCATATAAAGAATGTTGATATCATTACCAGTCTAGAAAAAAGGAATTAAGAGTCCTAGATATTGAGTGTATGAGTACTAGGCCGTTGCCGATTTCAGTGGGAGCAGTGCTAGAGCAAGAAAGAAAATCATACCTAACATTTCAAATTCAAAGAATCACTCTGGGAAGAGAAGCAATGAATGAACTATACTGTGCAGGATAAAGAAGGAGAGGTAACTAGATGGGATATATTGGAAGACTTTTTTTCATCATACTGTTAAAGAACTAAAACCTGGTTATGATCACAGCATGGCATGAATCAAAAGTAGTTTTAATAGAGTCATTGTTACTACAGTGTTTCAAATTTTTCCAAAGCAAAACTGTTCCCTGAGCATTTTCTCTTCCAAGGCTAAGGAAAAAAAATTAGGGTTTGATTTATCATGTAGGCAGGGATGACTGGTGGCTATCCAATTTTAAGTATTTTTGCAAGGAATGTTGTTTGCTACTCAAGATACGGTGAGCTGACTCACTTTTGCTTTGACTGATCAAATTTAGAAATCTGAGGGGGTTTTAAACAACTGTTTTATTTATACATATTATATATACATCAGAACTATCCCAGGTGGCAATACTTACCCTTAAAGAGTCTAGGTATAAGTTTTGTTCTCTTAAAACAAACAAACAAAAAAATCACACTTTAGATTAGGAGACAAAGTGAGAATAGAAAACAGTTTTCCAATCCCTTTCTATTAAAAACACAGCCATTTTTTGCAAGTATCTCTGCTGGTTCAATGGAACACTAGCATAATATACTATCAAGTACAATCAATGATATTTGCTGACATGAACATTTAAATTATGCATTACAGAGTTGCAGTCAATTTTGGAGGATCTTTATACTTGGATCCTCAATTCATAATTATTTCAACAGTTCCATATGCCACAGCTTGATCAATTGAAGGATGCCTTGATGTATACATTACAGTGACACAATGTCTGTAATTAAAATGTAGCACGCAGCAATCTTTCTCACCAGTATTTGCAGTATAATCAGAGGTACTAAAACTGAAGCTATGTGCATAGTGACATTGGCAGGCCTTGCCACCATTCCCTTCCAAGGAAGGACTGACCGTGCACGACAAGTTTCAATGGACTGCAGAAAAGCTGCACCTGCACTGGACTAATGTCTGTATTAGCACAAGACTAAGATTCCCGCAAAGGAACCCTGAGATTGCATCGTGCTGCACAGCCACACACACCACGGGTCTCTCTGTCTTGACCCTGTTTGGCTGCCGGTTGCCCAACCGGCGTCATGCAGAGCACTGAGGAGCTTTGACTGTGTCATCTGCCAGTCCTTCCACAGCAAACAGAAAGGTTGCCATTATGCAGGGCAGTACTGGCTACAGGCTTAACGTTAAAAGCGGCTGCTGCAGGTGAGGTAAGCTGCCACTCAAATCACCTCTCACTGAAGCTGCGTAAGGCTCTGGAGCATAAAAGTGAGTTTGCCAGTTTGAATTTGAGCTGGCAGCAGCACAGCAGTGACAGAGCTCAGACTGATAGAGAAAGGTCAAGTGTGACGGGCAAGTCTAGAAGGTGTTAGCTCAGGGGTGGTATTTAATGATGCCATCAGTAAATGGGACCAGATGAGGTGACCTGAGCACAAGCTGCAGGAGACAAAGGAGAATAAATCTCAGAGCGCTAATGGAAACTGAAAGTAGATAGATGCTAAAAAGAAGTGCTGCTTTGATTATGAGAATGGAAAGCAAGCTAACAGGGTACATGATACTAGTTTGGATAAAAGAGAAGGGACTGACAGATTACAGGACTTTAGAAAGAGACTAAGGTTATGAGGAGTGAGAAATATTGCCAACATTGTACGACTATCCTCATGTATTCTGACACAATTTCTTAGAGGAAAAGTCAGATCTGTGTAAGAGAAAATGAAAACTTTATAATGAAGTACTGCTTTTCCAGTGGCCCAAAAAATTACAATTTATACAGTTAAAAAAAAAATCTTGGCATGGCCCTTCCCTCCTCAGTCTTGACAAACTTCAAATAGGCCAGCATACTGCACATGAGATCCCTGATACTATATGACAGTTTACTAACAACTTTTAGCTTGTTTAATCATTTAACTCATTAATAGAATTGGTGTAAACTTCATTGTCTTGCACTGGAACTAGGATTTTGCATTCCTTTTCCAGGTCAGTGTTGCAAAAGAAAGGATATTCCCTCAGGTTTATCTCACTGGCCAATGGATCTTGAACTTTTTTTCCAAATTGGGAGTTTCCACAAAAGAAGTCAAGAGTATTTATTTCCCAAACAGTAAAGGTGAGCCTTTTAATTAGAGTACTTTCCTGGAAGATAGAAGATGTGGAGAAAAAGGAGATAAGTTCAATCGTAAATAAGAACGATTTAATGAGGTTCGATTGGCAAGGTTCACTCAGTTATTTACTGCATGAAGGACAGGGTCAGATGCACGTGCAACGGAGACCCTCCCGTTGAGTCACGAGGTTCAGACTGGACCCCCTTGCTTTCTAAACTCCTTCGGAGAGGAGCCTAGGTGCGGCTGGATCCAGTCCTAGTCTCAGACTTGGTCAACGGTTTATGTCTACGGGATTATGTGCGCAATTAATCAGAGATAAAACTCAGCAAAGTTTTGCGAAGTTCGCAAAAGTTCAGCATGCTATTAATCACTTACCGAGGATCTGTCGCGGGTAAGGAATCTCTCAACCTCAAGGAGTAACCTTGAGAGGCATCCCTGCTCAAGGGGAGGTTCTGCAGTGCAGCCCACTGCCATGCAGGAGAGCTCAACGGGCTCTGAGCTGCCCCCTGTTTATGGGGGGGAGATGACTGACTCATAGTCATATTTGCCTGCTAGACGGGCCTTAGTTGGCGCATGCTCAACCAGCCCCTGCCTACGTGCTGTTTACAGGGAGGTCAGGTTGAGGGGGAGAGAGCACATCAGTGGGGGGGAAGGAGCACACTGTCACAAGGTCCCACTTCCTAATTTTCACCTAAAAAAGTTGGTCCAGAACTCATTTACCAAAAGAGGGATATTGAACTGTTTCTTACTTCCAGCACACACATAAACATTTTGTTTATTTGTTTCATCAGAAACACCGATTAAAGTTAACAATTTCATGTGCTTTGGAAGTCCGTTCTTAGAATTATTAACATGGGAAAGAAAATGAAATAACATACTGCAAGGAAAATGATACAATTCACAAAGTACTGTGAGACAGGCTTCCCCCTCCCCGCCGGAAAAAAATGTTACTTTACCCTTTTCGTAGAGCTTTTATCTTCTGTCCTTTCAGTTCAGTGATGTCCTGATAAGGAAGATCTGTAGCAGGAGATAAAAACAAAACGTATGGTTGTTATTTTGATTCAGCTGAACTTTAGTCCTATAACCAATACAGGATATAAAATATACTGTATAAGTATAAAAACAACATTGTATATTGCATTCAGAAGATATTTGATGGACACCAACTACAAAATCTCTTACATTTACCCTCAGCAAAATAATATGTTACATACCTAACGTGATGATTACTGTCTTGGACAGTCATAAGAAAATATCATGACTATTATATTTAGCTAAAGATAGTCAGTATGCAGCAAGTCAGTATTAAGGAAGGAGGGCGCAATCTCAAAATTTGGGTGTAGAGCTGCAGACACAAATCCCACTGATAATAGTAACAGTCCCAACGAGGCAGTTTCAACCTTGCTTGTCCTATATATGTTTTCTCCAGAAAAGACTAATCAAGCTTACTTTAAGTTCATTGGCAGGCCACTACTTAAAAACATCACAGGAGAATAAATTGAAAGAAAAGTGCTTCCTTCTTCATGCAAATACTGTTTTCCTCCCATTCTCTTTTTTTATTCCTTTCCCACACCGCAACATCTTCCTTGGAACTTCTTGTCACTAACTGTAGGTTGCTTTCAAATTCTTTGTACGCTTTGATTCCTTGAAAAACTATTGTGAAGGAAAAAGGAATGGCAATCAACCAGTATCTACTAAATCAAGTTTAGATTTCCCATCTCTGCCTGCAAGAATACCAAAGGTTCATTTCTATTTCTTGTCCTGTTGTCTTCTATCACATTCTGCGTTGTCCCTTTCGCTGTGTCAAGCTACCATTTCCTTTTCACATTCTGTCTTCATTCTATTTCTCTACCCTGCTCTCAGGGTGGCACAAGCTCCTGATCCCCATCAGACAGACTCATCGCCTTCCTTCATGAAAGATTGCTCCCAATAGCTACTTTCCTAGAGAGTAATTGTTTGCTCTGTAACTTGCCACCGACTTTTGTCTGTACACACAGAAAGTCCCTGACATCTCCTGCATCTTTCGAAGTAATTTTGTCTGTCTTTTAGCCTGGAAGCTTCTCAAAGTAGATGCCTCTATTTGTGTTTTATTTATTACTAACCTGCTCAAATTACTAATTATCTTGATGTCTTTCATTCCCATATGTGGCAATGACTACAGATAGGAGGATTTGCTAGAGGGAAGTAAAACACAAATGTATCTAAAAAAATAGTTATCTACCAGACCAAATTACAATTTCTAGATTTAGCACTTTGCTTTGCTTTGTTCTATGCATGTAGACAACAGTAACCATCAAATAGCACTAAATGTATATATAATGCATATATACATATATACTTTCTATTTATATAGAAATACACACACAAATATATATACAGTAGGGCACATGGGTAAGAGGTATCCAGGTAAACTGATTGTTTGATTATTATTTCATAAATGCATAAGAACAGCAGAGGCTGTAATAGTTATGCCCAGTTTCCAAAGATAATATGGAAATTCTGTAGGCTAGTTCTGTGGTTACAGGGGCTGCTCACTCTCTTCTAAAGAGTCCTTTCAAGAACTGCCTGGAAAATAGTTAAGTGTTTCCCATTAAAAAACTTGCACAGATGGCACATCATTTTTTGGTATTATCAATTTGATGAATAACACGCAAACTTTTTAAAGGAGCGATTTCAAAATGCAAATGTTTTTTCACAATTAAATATGATTAATAAAGTCATTATGAAAGAAGTTTAAAACTGAAAAGCAGTCCTAAATATACAAAATAAGGACGCTAAAATCACAAAAGAAATATTTTAATTTGTCAAAACATTTCAAATGACTTTAAAAATATGTTTTAGAGTTTTTTCTTCATGACATATTCCAAAATAACATCCATCATGTGTTTTCCCTTTGCAAATGGACTTAATCTCCCTTACAAAGCTATCTATGTCTTGCCATGCACTGGTTATCACTGCTACAGGACAAAGCAAAAGGAAAAAAAAAATCACCTCTAAAACGCATCAAATCCAAAACTCACAGGACATGTAGACTGATGCTGTTGCACAGTGCCTTAGGTGCCTTAGTGCTATAGCCTTAATAATGCTAAGGGCTTGCTATTTGCAGCTCTGGAGCCTCTCTCCTCAGCTGCTGCAGCAGCCTTTTCCCAGAGCCTCTGTAGTAGTATTTTTCCCCGGGGTTCCCATGTTGCTGTTCTCATGGTCTTGTACCCACAAAACCCTGCGACTGCTGTTATGGCAGGTGTTCGTGGGAAGCGGCTGCCACAGGTGGGACATCACCCCTCTTTTTTTCCTTGATTTCCATTACCTCTTGTTTTGCAGATATTAGTTTACATTAGAGAAAACTAAATACAGTGCAAAACAAAGCAGATAACAATCACCGATAAATATTACTAAATAATACCTGCGCACAGGAACTTAACAAGCAAGCAGCATGCTATGTTTGCACCCAGCCAGCATACTCGTGCCCATGCCAACAGCATCACAAGCAAGAACAACCTGTAGGGAGTTTGAGCAAGTCCTGATGGAAATGATAAAGCCCTAGGGGGAAAGCCTGGCAAAAAATCATCACCACCATCATCACTCTTGTCACCTTCATCATTGCCACCTGCTGCATTGGAGAGAGCCCCCAGATGAGGATGCTCGTCTGGGACCCCTCTGCAGCTCTGCCCAGCCAGCCGCTGGGGGGAGTTTTCCTTTTCCCTTCTCGCTCTCTTTCCCCATTGTTTTTATTCTTCTCCAAAAGTAACTTTCATTGTTCCAATGTATGCCATCAGCTGTGGATCCCACTATTAAATCTCTTTATATGTGAATTTGCCTCAACGTCCTTTGTACAACAATGTTACTGGCAGACAGATACTATAGTCTTTATTTGGTCCAGGCTTTTTATTTTGAGTGCCTTTTATTAGCCTAATCTGAAATAAGACAATAATAATGGCAGTGTGTCATTGCTTTACCTGTCTGCACAGAAGCTGAATATAAACTCAAACATTTTCAGTGTCATGTGGCTTCTATGCAGTGGGAGGCTTCTTTTAGCTACCCCCAACACCTGCTAGCTTCAATGACAGAGTCATTTTGATACATTTCTGGTTTCCTTATGATAACAGAACAAGCGGAGCCTACCCTAAGGCACAAGCCTGCCTTTGAAGCAACGATCCATGCTGGAGTCCATACATACACACACACACACACACACACACACACACACACTCCAGTATGTTAGTGTTTGCTATTATAAAAGCAAGATATAATAAAATCAGTCCCCTTTTCCCTAATAGGTTCTACTCTACAGAGCATTAAACAATATTTAATGATGAGTTAACTTGCCAGAAAATTCAATTTTAGGGTGGGGAGAGGGGTCTTTTTTTTCTTTCATTGTTTAGCATTGTTAAGTTGCAGATATCGCTGTTGTAACATCTGTGGTCTGTGCATCATGTTGCATGCCTAAAAATCTCTAGTAAGTTAACAGTGAATATATCTTGCAACTGCTGATCTGATCTGATGTTCTAATAATACAATAAGCTTTGGATTTCTTTTTGTGCCAAATCTTTTTCTAAACCATCTAAGTTAAATCCACTACATGAAGAAAATAAAGATGCAAGTCAAGATATTAGGAAGCAGACAAGCCTCACCATTATATTCAGCAGAGGCATGCTGGTTATCATGCCTTCTTTGTCCGATTTTGCTGATACTTGTCTGCTACCAATACCCTGATATGCTCCAGTTTTCATAAACATCCCCAGACCTTTACACCACCTGTTGGTGTGCAACATTGCTAGATTCTTGTGACCATACCAGCTGTTTACTCATTTTTTCTTATTATTATATCAGGGTGAGAAAGGAACTCATATAAGTCAGACTTAAAACACATCCTCTTGAAAGAAAAAAAAGCAGATGGAAGCTGCATGCTGGCTTGACAGGAAACCCAGCGTACCTCATGTTTTCTGTGGTTCAATATCAATTCATTATTCCAATTTGGCTAGATCAGGATTAGAGAAATGTCCCTTATTTAACAGTGTCAGACTTCCACAAGGAGATTCAAATCTTTACATAAAATGTTCATGAAAATTTATGTGTCTTTTTACTCTCTTTACATTTCCTTGCATTTATTTTCTTACTCTGCTTTTACATTAGTCTTGCTAATTTCTGCATCTTACCCTTCCTTCACTTAGAACTTTCATCCATTTAAAGATTCTGTAACCTCTTGTATGGATTTCTGAAGAAACACTGATGCAAGTTTTGATGCCATCTACTAGTTAGAATAAAAAAATGCAATAAATAATAAAGCACGAGGAGACAAAGGACAGAAAAAGTACAAAAAGGTTAGTATAGAGAATTTCAAGGAAAGCCTGGGGTGTGAAAATGGCAGTGGCCTTTTTATAAAAGGAAGTCTGGCTATTCTGTCACTGCCTTCATTTCTAACATTTGAGTCTGTTTCAAGCTTGTCATTTCTCCAAGACTTTGTTCATACATGTGTAAGTAGTAAAGAAATTTTATTTCTGCATCAAAACATCATAAATTAGGAACAAACAAATAAGCACTTGCTGAAATATTAGTGGCAATTTCAGTCTCTACTTCTGTTCTGTAATTTAACAGCAAGAACAGTTTGTATATTATCTCTTGCTCAATTCAATGCATCAGTCAATGCATAATGATGAACAAGTCAGATATTGGAAATGTGGATTGGCTCACAAACTATTTTTGCTTTTAAATTACAAAACAGAAAGAAACCTGCTTGGTAGTTGAATAACTAGCATTCATAAAACGTTTGTGATTCACACACATTGTGATTCACAGACTTCACGCTGATGACTAACTCCATGCAAGTAACAACAGTACAAACCAAGAAAGCAGAAAGATAGCGCATGACAGGTTTATTTCATCATCATTCAGCTTGCTCAATGTCCAAGTTTGTACATAGGCAGATTCTGAGCAGGTAGAGTGGTCTAAAATATTATCTGCATTAGTCTTTCACATGCCAGACTAATAGCAAAATTACATTGCAAAATTTCAAACATCTATTTTGATATTTTCATTTTCAAGGACATTTAATTCTTTGTGCATCTACTTCAAGAAGTTAAAATTACCTTTAAATTTTGTAAGCACTGAAAATTTAAACACAAAGCAAAGACCATTAATAAACCTCCCTGACAAGGAAGCAGCTCCTGAGACAAAGCAGCAGCTTCTCCTGAGCCAGAAGAACTTTCTTTGCTTTTTCTTTGATGAAAGGTTTTAACATTTCTTAGGATATAAACTAATCTTTTCCTTGAATAAAACCTGTGCTCATATTTACTACTACTACTGCTGCTGCTACTACTGCTGCTACTACTGCTGCTACTACTACTACTACTACTACTACTGGACCCAATTTCTAACTAAACTAATAAGAGCACAACTTCTGAAAAAATGTGTATAAATGCAGACTCTATATCAGTGGTTCAATACAGAACATACAAATGAATAGATATACAAAAAATAAATAAGTGATATTCTTTTAACTTTGCTTTGTCTTAGCAAACTGGTTTTTTGCCACTAAGAATGCAATTGTGAATTAAAAATGATATCTAAAGCTGTAAGAGTTCCTTTCAAAAAAACCCCAGATATTTTCCTCTGAAGTAAGTGAAAGATCCCATTACCTATTGTAGTATTTAGATCAACTCCTGTGCATTTGGATGGCCCACTTTTTTGCCCAGAAAAATACAGCCTCTGAATCTCAGGCAAATATCATTTGGTTTCAGTACTGCAGTGAAGCTAGATAGGTAGCAATGCCACTAGGTAGGAGCAACGCTCTTTTTCTTCAGGAAGCAGTGTAATAGAAGAGTTGAGCCACCATAAAAATCAGACACAAAACACACTACAGAATGCCACCTAATTTTTGTTATGTTAAGGTTTGTGATTTTACATACTGCTTACTCATTATTTCCAGTATGTTTTTAACTACATCAGACTTGCTCAGTCAGGAATGGTTCCAGCCTACTGATATGACATCCATTAAAATTCATTAAGAAATAAATCAGAATATCTATGTGCATCATCTTTAAGATTCATTAGGATGATTAGATGTCAAAATATAGAGGCAACTCTTTAAAGTGAAAAGTCTTAGTGTTAATCCATATCTCTAAAGTCTGAGGAAATTTTTAATAGTCAGCTAATAAAATGTGTTTCCCTACCATTTCCTCCCATGCTTGACAGGCAAAGGTTGACACTCCTTGTTACATCAGTACACTAAATCCTAAAATTAAGCCTTAAGAGTATTCCAAACAAAATAAAATTCTTAGGCCATGAACAGATTTACTTGTCCACCTCTTATTGTCTTGGCAAATATTTTGTTGGTCGCAAGCTACTATTTGGATATTGCTACTACACACAACTCCAGAGACGGGATCCTGTGAGAAGTCCAAAATTTCAGGAGAATCTAACTAGTTTAACTTCAAACTACTGTCACCAGGGTTTAATGGATTTGTATGCAATTAATTTTATATGACGCTCTCCTCCAAAGGACCTTTGGAGCAGTAACCTCCAGCATATAGATCCACCCTACCTTCTTGGGGCAGGTTAGGCCTTGAGATGTTAGATAATGTAGATACGAACTACAAATAGATACATACAAGTGTTTTAATCAGCACAAGTAATGGAGCCATGAACAACATGGGCCTAATTTTGACAGTAGTTATGCTAAGCTAGGTTAACAGGAACAATCTATTCTGTTACAAGCACAGGAAATAAGATACATTGGAGCATTCCACAAGCTTTTATTTTTATTTTGTTTAACTCTTCAACCAAGTACTCCCTCATTTGGAAAACTCACATGCATAGACAGAAGGAAAGTAATAATTTACAAAAAAAGAGGATACTGACAGGCAGATATCCCATCAACTCTACTGTGTTTATCTGCATACAAGTTCTCAGTTACTTCACTACTAAAAGCCATACACTGTAACTTTGGGGGATTTTCTACTATTGATAACACTTGACAAGGACATTCGTAAAAAACAGGCACCAAAGCAAATAAATACCTTAGTCACTCATCAGATCCCAGACCACATGCTGAAATTAATGACTGGCTTAGCAGCCTGGTAGTTTGCAAGGCCCCTTCCATACCTAAACTTAAGCTCCTCGGAAAGACACAGCTCTACCTATCACTTTGCTTGTAGGAAATCTGTTGATTTCATATATGGGTTGCTTACATAATTTTTTATAATTTTGCTTTCATTTCCCTAATCTCTCTACTGGCTTATTTTATTGATAAAGTTTCAAAGAACAGGAATTACCTTTAAGCATTTGATAAAAGTCTATTCACAAAGGAATTTCTCAGAAAATGTCATATAATGAGATCAGTCCATTTTAAAAAGTCTAATTAATGTCATCAAAAAGAAATGACCTAAGGGTAGGAAGAGCAGTTAATGGATATTTCTTGTCAGAAGTTGTGAAACATATTTTAGCAATGGAATTAAACATATCCATTGAATCCAGTGTGTCATACAAACATTCATTATCTGCCAGTTCAAACTATGAGAAAGAGAAATATTCCCCCATTGCTTGTAGCTATGAAGCTTCTACACAAGATCAAAATCCCCTCTAAATTAGAGCAGGCCGGCTTTACGTACCTCTAAAACTTGCAGTTAGCCTCCGTTTTGTTCACTCCAGTCTCTCCCTTTTGCCTTCCTAGGAAACCCCTCACAGCTCCCTGTTGCCCCAGCAAGGGAACCGGACTAAGAGCCCTTCTTGTGGCTGATGCGAAGGGCTGTGCCTCAGCAGCCCACTGCAGGACTCAGCACACTCTGCCAGGAGCCTGCAACACGGCTTACTCCTCTAAGGAAGGCAATAACTCATGGCACCTCTTACCCTGAGCACTTCAAAGGGCTAGATGCAAAAAGGTGGCTCTGCTGCTAGCACATTTCAAAAGAAAAGAACTACTCAGGGATTACTTCCAAAAAAGCCTTTGGGTCTTGTACATCCTAAATAGGCAGAGGTATTCACTAAAGACTTGAGTCACACACTTAAGCTCCAGAGTGAGTTTTAGATGATATATAAATAATTTTATTGTCATACTAGCTGTTCCCCTTCAGCTTTCAGGGTTTTGGACTCTCATTCAGAGGTGCTTTGCTCTACTTACGCAGTGCGTGGGATGCCTGGACACCCGACTCTGGGAGACACAGCCCTGAAAGCTTCCCGCCCTAGTAGCTTCGCTATCAGCAGTGTTTCTGTCACTTGACTCAAAGAGCATTTAGTGGCTGCCTCCAGCAGCAGGACCGCACTCAGAAGTGGCAGCATGAGTGAGCCTCTCAGCAAATAGCGTGGTGAAATGAAGTGGGAGGACTCGACACGAACCTCCTGGGCTCACTGCCCCTCCTGCTCTGCACAGTGAGCTACGGGAATGCTGGAGGCCAAACGCACGCACCCAGGGCAGCGTGGCTAAGCAGCGCTGAGCTCGGTGCAGTTTATGAGCCTTAGGGCTGTCAAGACAGTTTTGGACAAATTTGCTCTTTTATAAAGTGAAAGCAGAAGCAGAAACTTCACTAAATGGAAGCACTAAAGTGATAATAATTCAAATATTTAAATAATAATCTGGGTCTCATGAGGAAACTTCATGTTTAATTTTATATATGATGTGGAGACTAAACTTATTTCTGGGCATCTAATAATCTTTCTACTAGATTTGTTAATATTTTTGCAATGCCCAGTGGACAATAATAAATTATTGCAATTAAGATTTGGGACTTTATTTTATGTCTGTACTATCTCACTTGCTTTTGATGATCAATTTTTAAATTTGAAGTGAAAGCAGCAAATAGGTAATGTCACAGCACAGCCAAAAAAACCTGTATAATTACATATTGCTCTTAATGTCATTTGCAGTGTGTGAATTCACTATGCTTGACTTCTGTTGCCTGGTACAGAGTCAGCCTCTCTTTCTCGCTGATTTATCCCCAAAGCTGCTTATGGGCATACCAGAGAGTCCTGAAACTTCAGCACACTGATCCACCACTGCTCACTGGGAATCACTGGCATCCAAGGAACATGAACCAACTCCCAGCAGTTCAGGGCGAGCTGATGATCCATACTGGCCCCACCTGTTTACTCCTGACTGTGCTTCTCCTCTCCTCCAGGGACTAGCCCTGCAGTATAGCCAGGAACACTTGCAGCTTCAGTCTACAGTTGATTAAAGGGTAGCATGGTAGAGTTACCTGTCCAGTCATCTGAATCCAAACCTTTTAATCAGTATCTTATATATTGTAATATGCATTTTCTTACAGTTTTTAGACTCTGTTAGCACTCTTCTCCAGCATGGGCCTACTACAGTCTGATTTATACATCCACTTCCATAAGATTCTCAGGTATCACTAACACTTCAGAGACTGTGTCCCAGAGTTTCATGAAAGTCTGCTCAACTGCTTATACTTTGATTGTCCTCTGATGGACTACGGATCGCCTGTTTCTTAGCCCATTATTAGTTTATCAGCCATGGTCTATCTGTTTACCAGCTGCCACTAATAGTTTGACAAATATAAAAATCAGACTTTGTCTTCAAGTGTGCATTGTACTGTTGTTTTAGTCAAAATCCCTGTTTCCTATTTGCTTGCAGGATATTGGGAAAAGTTACAATGAAGGCAAACCTGGTTTTGTTTTGCCTGTTCTAACCCAAATGCAAAAGCTCTCTAGGCTTGGCTCTCACTGCTAGGACACCTCCCAAATAGATCAAGAAAATCTTGCTTCAGCTGCAAATAAAAATCAAAATATACCCTCTACCAATTTCCCTGTTTTACATCTCTTTTTTTCAATTCATTTGGTTTTGTATTGCATCTTCTTTATAATTCCAAGCAGTAGAAAAATACCAGCAAAGAACATATATCATTGTGAATTACAAATATCCACAAGCGATACTACATTTGAAAAAAAGTTGAAGGTAAGAATAATCCATTATATATCCAGAACACATTATTTGTGATCCATTTTCTTTGCAATGCACCATGTTTTGTTCAGGTATAGTAACACCTGTTGGTTGATATATCACACTCCTAAGCTACAAACAATTTTACAACCCAAGTTGTATTAAACTAAAAAAAAAAAAGGAAAAAGAAAACCAAGCAAACTGGTTTTGCTCAAGGTTCATTACAACCAAATCCTTCCTGTCTTGACAGTTATAAACAAAAACTCTCTCCTTATCTCATCTCAGTGAACTCTTAATACATATGGGGTCAAAGTCCAGAGCACCTATTGCTGGTATTGTGATGTGAACATTACTGACACACCTACAGAGCAAGACCAAAAAAATGAGTTTTAGAAAAGGCTGACTGTACATTCTGAAAAAGCAAGCCTGGGCATAAAATGACATGAAAAAGTGTTTTGGTTTTTTTTTCAAATTCTAAAGTGCTTTAGATTCTTCTCAGATTGCCCACTAACAGTTTTTAAAAGACAGTATGACTAATCTTACACAAAAAAAATCACAGTCCAAAATATGCACATCAGGTATCAGTGGCATGAATAGGCAGAGTTCCTGAGTGTTGTACATATGCTATGACCTTTTGAAGATAAAATATAATAAATGAGTAATAATATACTAAATAATACATGGGCTTGTATGTACATATGGCTTAACGGTTTTGATAGTTTCTGGTGTATGTGTGCTTATGTGTGTGTATACATACATGGGTTTGCTGCTATTTCAGTTTTGCCAGCATAGGCAACAGTATCTAGAGAGCTTATTATAACTGGGTTAAGTGCTTTTGCCTCCCTAAATGTCATGATTTGATATTTAATAAATGACAAGAAATCTCATCAGATGCCAAGCATGCTGCTGGCTGACTTTGCACTGGCTCTTTTGCACATAACCCTTACTCTGTGGTAACTCTATCCTTGTCCAACCAATATGTCATCTTTTGTTGATAAATTAAGAGAGGAGTTGTAAAACATGAAAAATGAGTGACATGTCTAGACCTCTTCGTTACTAAAAAAGAGGTTACTACTTCACTAAAAAATAGTCTACTGACTAAGAAAGCTTAAATACTTGGCTAAATAAGCCACTGGAAGAAGAACTATCCTGAGATGAACTCTTACAAAACCTTAGGACTTACTTCACAACAATATGGGACTTGCATCTGATTAAAATTTATGCACTGATCATTGACTACGCTGAAGCATAGGCCCTAAAAAACTAACTAAATCTTATCATTTAGTAGTCTTTTTGACTGAACAAAAATGCAGTAGGGGATCTCAGGTATGTCCCTGTATCAGTTACAAGCAGTTTTACAGCTTTCTGTGCTCTCTCATGGTTCCCATGCTTCAATTTGATTTTGATGTAAGAGGTTTTGTGTGCTCTGAAAGGGAAACCACAGCATGAAGCATCAGATCCCGTATCTATCTTATAAAAGATAACAAAAGAAACAAACAAACAAAACCTAAGCTACAATACAGGGGATTTTACAAGACTGGCCAATTTAAATGTTAGAATTTGATTCTAATTTTATTCATAAACTGGGAGCCTTGGCCTTGCCTAGCAGAATATTAAATTCTCAGGGACTAGCCAGATTGCTCACAGAAAGATTATAAGTATTTCCAGTTTGGAAGAACATCTTTCTGATGCTCTAGGCTAGTGGTTCATACCAGCAACAGGCTGCAAAATGGGTAACTGGCTGGCAGCTATCTGTGCAACCACACCAAACATTAACTTTTAAAGTTCATCCATTCAAGTGCTCATGTTATTAGTTACAAACATTACTCAAGGTTGGCAAGCATCCTTTTTTTCAAGATCAGGAAACAATCGCATAGTCTTTAGAATTTTTAAATTATTGCTCCTCACAACAATAATCAAAGAACAAATCTGGGGAATATTAGATAAAGTTTTTGTACGTGTCGTGGGTTTTGATTTGGTTTATTGTATTAGGAATTGAAAAGAAATATAAAAACCCAGGAAATTAGAAAGAGATTGATTAACCAGAATCTATTTTATTTATTACCGAGCAAGAAGCTAGTTTCATTTGCATCTTAGTTAGAAAAAGGAATGTATTTGCTTAGAGTACTCCAAGGAAATCTCAGCTCATTCAAGGCAATTACATTTATATATGTTTAAATTATGGGAGCATTAACAACGCTGCTTTACTTGCCAGTTTTGAAAATAACATGTTATAGATGCTTCAAAGCTGATTGTTCTGTTTATTTGAAGGAAATAAGTATATTTTTATTTCACAAGAATGCACAACCACAGGAGGTGTATTCTGTGCATATTTTCTCATATGTTTCTCAAGTTGCCTAGGTTACATCTGGGCTGCTAGCGTGACTGTTTTTTCCTTTTAAATGCTACTTTTATTACAGTAGGGAAATGATTTCTGAAAACTCAGATCTTGGGCTGAAACCTGCAATGAGAGGGTTTGGGATTTTTTCCCCTGTCTTCTCTGAAGATATTCTCACTGAGTGTGCTCTTATATGAAAGTTCATGAAAGTTTGGTGAAGCAATTTCCATTTTGACCAATTACAGATGTCAGATATTAATACAGATCAAATCCTGGAGATAGAATCAATTTAAAATGAATGGGAGGATCCACTGACTTGTGTGTCCTGTTTTACTATGAATTTAGAATCTTTGCCAGTAATTGTGATTCATATTTTTCTATGTAATATTGTTGGGACAACTCTCCCTTCCTTGGCTATGGTCCCATACTTTAGGGGAATTTTATTAGTATACATTAATCTTTTGCATCTCTTCTGCGTAGCTTAGCTGTAGTTATATCTCCTCACTTATATTTACTACCTGCTTTATTTATATGAGGTGAAGTATTTTGTTTATGATGTCCCCTCCTGAAATACTAATTGTTTCTAATATTTTAGACACTTAAACTTTTGAGTATCTAGTTTAAAATAACTTAGAACAAAGGGCTTTTGTTTGCTTGCTTCTTAATTATTTAGAGGAGGATCCTATGCACTGAGCTGAGGCAACAAACATTTGCATACCAAGGTGACTCTTCCTTCCAGGGAGGGAAAAAAAAATACTATCCATGACAGGAAAAGGCCTAGAAAATGTGGACTTTGTGTGATAAACCCAGTGCCAGAGGTTCATTATTTATGATAATTTGAGTGCAGCAGAAGGGGATCATACAGTCACACTATTACCCTTATTCTTCTTCATGTTAATCTCTCCTATCAGCAGGGTTAAATCTTCCCACCTATACACATATACTACTGCAACTTGTAGTAACCTCTCTGTTATTCCCCCTTCAGATTGACATGTCTCATTTCATTTTAAATTCTGTTTCACTCTACTAGTGAGATTAACATTTATATAGGTGACCCAAACTTTTGATACATTTTTAAACTATACAGCAATGAATAACAAATCTAGGAGCATAATTTTATACCACTGTATTATAAAACAAAATTTAAATCACTGTTAGACAACCACATTTAAAAGTTCATTTCAATAAGTGTTCTTTGCTTTGCTTTGCTTAAAGAAACACAAGTCTGCCCTCCTTCTCCCTGATCTCGTGAAAATCAATTAATTTGGAAGCATATCCGAAAATGAAGGGATGGAGGCTAACTAGGAGGTAGGAGGAGACTGAGTTCCTCAATTAACAATTTCATGTGGCAATTTTTTTTTGCCAGCAGGTTCCTATCATACAGAGTAAAGAACCCTTGTTTAAGTACGTCCAGACTGATTACTTACTTACAGTACAGAGAGGGAGTAGACTTGACTTTAAAGAGTTTCTATTCATTCGAAGGAAACCCTGTCTCACTTTTCTTACCTAAAAGGTTTGGATGATTACGGAAAAGGAATGGCATAGAACTACTAGGTTAGGAAGAAAGATATACTGGAGGACTGAAAAATAACTCTGCACTGATTTATGCTGATTCATTGTGAGAATTTTAATTATATGAGTACATAAAATTTGAAATTATGAGGAATTTTAGCGGAAATTGCTTTTCAAAAACACTCTTCAACCCTTGCTCCTCCTTCCCCAGGGTTTTCTCTGTAATCTCTCTACAGAGAGGCCAGCTGACCTACAACCTGCCAGTGGTAGTCATAATATTTTACTCTTTCTGTTTAAGCATTACATGCTACCTCTAATACTCTAAGATATGAATTCTGCTCCACAGAGTGTGCCCGAGCTCCCAATCTCCCACATGGAAGAAGGGAGAAGAGGAATCCTCCCTCACACAGCACAGGGCGAAGGACCACTAGAAGAGGAATTCCATGCAGTTCTTCCTTGCATCAGAGCTTTTCTGATGCTTTCCATGGAGTGGATCTGTGAGTCACTCTCTCCTTTTTTTCCCTCTCCTTATTGCAAATAATTGTCTTTTCTCGAGTTAAAAGGAATGCATGTTGCCCTGGGCAAGTTTCCATTCCTCCTGTGTTAGAAGCACCGTGACAGCATTGGCTGAAGTAACTCTGCAGTTCCTGGAACAGCGGTGAGAACAGACTTAGCAGTGACACGGCAGAAGGGATGGGCACAGTGGCAGCAGGCTGTAAGGAGACAGCCGCCGGAGACACATTTCCTGCTATGCCGCTGGTAGGCTGACAATGAATGAATGATATGGACACAAGCTGTCAAGAGGGGTGCAAATAGACAAGGTACTCATTAAATAAAGTAATGGCGATACTGATAGCACCCTGCAGTGAGTCATCATATAGATAAATGACCAGATATGGGGGCTGGCAGATTGTGAATGACGGTTATATAATTGAAAAGTACGTTTGAAGCCTGCTGAGAATGTTCCAGCAGCAATTTTATGATTTCAATCAGTTTTGAGGAACAATGAACCTTTTTTCATAAATTTCACATTTGCTTTTGCATTCTTCACATAAATATTACAGATGCCACTGTGTATAATTCACAGTTGGTACACAGTTTTCATATTCTGTAAAGAAAACTATCTAACGCGTTTTTAGGAAATTTCATTACTATATTCAATGAAAGTATAAAACTTTGCAATGATCATAGTTCTAAATGTAACATCAAAATAAATCAGAACAAATTTAAATTAACACTGCAGTTCTCAAAAGATAATTCATTGTCTGTTTCCCCAAACATTCTGTCAAGCATTTAAAAAATAAAGCCAACTGAGCCAGAGCATTTACTAATCAACAAGAGAAAAGGAATATTACCCATTCTGCTTAAGGCAGTTGGAACAAATAAATATCATTTTGTCAAAGATGCTTGGATCCAATTGTCTTCTAGATTAAATGTATTGTAAATATTAAAATGCTTGCTTAAAGAGACTCTTAAAATTATACTTCAGCTTTTTCCCTAAGAAATTATTTATGCAACTATGGTATCCAGGAAAAATGCATATTACAGAATCAGAAAGGATTTTGTGAGAACGGAGAAAAAGATGAAGAGGAAATGGCTCACTATTCTACGGCTGATGGAGGACTTTTTTTATGAAACAATCAATATGTTTTCAATATATGAGTACCCAAAGAGAACCTAGTATTTAGCTTGTAATGGAGGGCTTACACAAGGATAAAACAGTGACCAGGGTCAGCGCAGCTTACTGAAAGTTGTTTTCACTTGGGTAGTTTGGATTTTTCTCTAACAATCATGGCTCATTTATTCTTGGATCATCAGTCTATGCAGGTCTGACCTATCTGCCAAGAGTCTTTCTATGGCTTTACATGAGTTCTGGAACTACTGTGTTTATCCCCTTTGTCATTCAACAGGAAAAATGTCCTTGAAATAGCTCAGAACTGGCACTCTTTTCCCAATTCATTCATTTACACAGTTGTTTTTCTCACGAATAATTTAGTGTGTTCAAAAGATATGGGTGGTTTTAGTAAGACTGGTTTAGAAAACATCTTGCTTCAACATATAAATAAAAAAGTCTCAAGTTCTAGGTAACTTTCATACGCTCTTCTACTGTTGACTGTATCTGTCCATCTTTGGTTAGTGAGACATGGGTTTTGCCGTCTCCATTGTTTACTTATTTACCATACCTGCTTGTGAATTTCCAGATAATGCTGCATAAATCTTACAAAGCCAGATTTCACTAAGGATGGAATAACTATAGTATCACAAACACCATTATAAATTTTATCTTTTTCTAAAACCAGTCAGTTGGAAGTGCAGTCAACTGAGGGTCCGACCCTGTCAAGACTCTTCCTCCTTGTGAGGAAAGGAGAAGAAAGCAGAAATAAAAAACAGTTTAAGCAATATAATATATTCATGTAACATTTGACTCCATTTTTAATAAGTACTATGCAGATTCTGTACCACCTTTGAAAAGCCCTGCTCATCTATTTGATATGGATGAGCACTCTCTTAACAGAAGAGTAGTAGGCAGTTTATCTGATTCACATTTCTCAAAAAACTTTTTGATTAGGAAAATAATACATTTTAAAACACTGATTGTTGTTTTGATCACACTGATTGGAGTGCAGTGATAAATACACACAAGGATAGAAACTCAAAACACACAAAGCTTTATACAAAGCTTTATGCTAGAAGCAGATTGTGCTTCTAGCAGATATCTGAGAGCATGTTTGATTTACAGCAGTTTGATTTACAGTTTTACTGCTTTGTCAAGCAGTAAAATATGATTCAATTGAATTCTATAGTTGGAAACTGAGTACAGAATGACTGGTGAGGTGATATGTGAGCAGGTATCTGGTAAAATAATGTCTACATGTGTACATGGTAGGCATTCAGACAGTGTTTGCATGTTTCTGTCCATACATCCGAGATGCACTGCATATGTAAATGTGCATGCGTACAGAAGTTGTGTTAATGAGAGAATCCTATTCCTCATCATATAAGCAAGTCACCTGAAGTACGGTTATTGAGATTTGAGCTGTCTGCCTACTTGCCTCAGTCACTTCGTGCTGATTTCTTCTCTGTGATGGGATGACAATTGTTTTAGGCACCAAAAAAACCCCCCAAACCAATTAAAAGTTAAAGAAAAGCATATATCGGAAAGGATAATGCACCTCTACAGGTTTTTGATAAGCAATGATTTATGGTTGATAATTCACGAACATACAATAATCAATGAACATTTTGTGACTAGCCTATATCTCTCCAAATTGTCATAAATAATCTCACAAATTGTACTGACCTGACCTAGGTCTAGTGACCTAGCTAGTGATCTGGGAAGTTTGTGGATTATTTCCTACTACTCTATCAGCTGTGCTTGGGAAGAACAGCAAATGAAGAGCAATGCAATATATAATAACGTAAATAATGAATGCACCTGGCTGGTGGATGACAAATGCAGATAAATGTAGACAGTGAGTTTGGATCAAGAAAAGACAGTGTAGAGCTGCTAAATGGAAAATGATCAGCAGGGCTTTGACCTAAAAAGAGATCAGGGAACTATTATAGACAAACCCGTAAACTCTGTAGCCCATTAGGTAATTAAATGGAGAAATATAAAAGAGATGCTGGGACGAAACTAAAAGTGTATAACATAAATCAAAGTATAAACTTATTTTAGTTAATGAAGCTTCAGTCACACCACTAAATATTGAGTCATCACACAATCTCAAATCACTCCTTGGGTAGCACAGTCTTTAAAGGTGGGTAACAACAGTTAGGTTCCTGAATCCACATTTAGATCAAAGAGCAAGAGACTCGATTTCAAGAGTGATGAGCACTTGGCAGCTTCCACTCAACTAAGCTCAAATTCCTAATCCTCTGCTGTGTAAGGACAATGGAAACATTTTCCATGCTCCAATATTTTCAGGCACATACAGTATCCAGATTTCAGAGTGAAGTAGTTCAGTATAGATTTGGAGTAATCAGCATGGGTACAGTTTGAACGAAATCATTACAGATTTCTAGAGTTGACTCTGGGCAAAGAAGTCTGTCCTGACATTAAAGTTACTGTGCAATGTTGTTCTGTGTTTTTCACATATTGCCTCAAACTGGTCTTAAACATAATTGGACATCAGTGTCAATAGTATATACTAGTGGGGTTTTTTACATATGTGTATGTGTGTCTGTATATATTTGGGCATACTGCACAAATACACATACTGCATACTATATTATATAAAATTATATATGTATACTATACAATAAAAAATTGAGTTTAGAATTAGGATTTGATTGAAAGCTATTCCTTGTTTCAATATGTATATTTACCAAACATTCTCAACAAACCATTTTCATAACAGAACTATTTGAGAGCTGCAAACTAACTACTTGTGACACATAATTGACCTTTGATATATTTTCATTTCAATACTTGAATATCTTAAACCTTCTTAACAGAATGAACAAGTGATGAATAATCAATACAAAGATTTTGTTAAGAAAAACTAAAAAATGAATGTTATTTCTTTTTTATTTCAGTCAATAAGCTCTTATATTACAGATCTGTCAGAATATTAGCATATATATCCATAAATATTAGCACTGAAAGACAGAGAAATCAATGTACTGTAAAGTAGTGCCTTCCTTCTTAAGAACTTCAAAAAAACAAAGCTTTTTTCCCTAGCCTGAAAACCAGAGCACTTACAGGAAAGACAGTGAGGTCTTTTAACCAGAAAAACTGCTGATCCACTTAATAGATAATAGTAACCATAAATCTCATATATAACTTTATCCAACACCAGTCTCAAGAGGAATTCCTCCAGTTAAAGCAACCCCTGGTCTGTGAATTTTTCATTCCCAAAGAGATTCACACCAAAATTCCCAGGTCCAGCATGTATCTTACCTTCTTCCCTGCCACAGGATTCTCATCAGAAAGAAAGGGATATATTCGCTGAGCTTCCTGTAGCTCTCACTTTTGAAACCTATATTCCACTTCCATCAATTACCTCACTTATCCTCTTTGAATCTCCAAGAAGACATGGTCTTCATTTGGCCATGTTGCTTTCTGCCACTAGGTTAGGTATACAAAATAATCAGGTTTGGCAAGATCTGTAGCTTTTTCAACCAAATAATAGTTTTGAGCTCACTGAACTTCTGTGTTGATTAATATTATTATTATTTGACTAATGTTATACTTAACTTCTCAAAGTAAATCATTTTCTTAAACTAGTCAGATTCAACAGTTCCCTTTTTTTGAATAGCCATGATAGAAAAATTAATTTCTTCTTACATGGGATACAAAATACTTGCCATCCAAGTTCTGCATCCACATACAAGAGCTGAAGGCTTCCAGCACCTAATGGTTTCATTTAAGGATAAAGCAGGAGGTATGTAAGTAAGGTGGATGCCATTCAGAAGGAAAGCGAGAGGGAGCAGGGAGCAGGGTATTGTATGGCCTAGAACAAAAATTACTCTGTTAGAAACTGAAATAGCTTTTAAATATTTCTATTTTATCATAAAAGCTTGCAACTGATAGAGCACCATTTAAATCTGCACATAGCCACTGTAAAAGTTGTGTATATATAGATGCATATCCTAAATTGTCAGATAATATCCTCTAACGTAAAATCAGCTTCAATTCCCATCCATATATAAATGTCACAGTATATTAATCACTGAGATTGAAAATAGCTATCATATCTCTAATGGGACATCTGGCACAACAGACAGGCAGGCATACTTTCATTCAGTCACTGAGGCCTCAGCAAATTATATCTGAAACTTTGGATTTTTAAAGTGCTTTTGTTTAAATGCAGCCCTTTTTGGTAATGATTATATGTTAAAGCATAATAAAGTAGTGTCTTTATAGTTCAGATATGGCAGTGAAGTACACTATGTGGAAACACTAAAAGTATTCATCTCTAAATGTCACTCAGCTACAAAGCTCAGCAATCGCAGAGGGTAGCCCAAACAGCAATTTAGGGAGCAGTACAAAATCCTCATATTGGAAATACTTCGAAAGACAGCTGGGGACTGCAAAACCACATTGCAACCATTGCCTGACTCTCACCGCAGAGTAACCAGAGAGCTCTGTGGGGTAGTAACATAATTTTAAAAGGATGCATCAGTTCAAGTAACTGTGAGACGAGAAAGGCATGGAGAGCAGGCTGCTCCTCCTAGGCCACATGCCTTTTCAAATCCACAGACACTTGGAGAAGAAGCTAAAGCTTTAAAAGGACATTTGCAGAAAATATTTATGTAGTCACCTGTTCTGCATGCTATAACAGTGACCAAGCAAAACACTTAAACACATACTTAGCTTTAACACTTGAATAAACCATTGATTGACTTCAACTGACTTCACTCATACACTTGAAGCTAAGACTGCATGCACATGCTTTGTTGGATTCTTTATTCAAGTCTTCTTCCTTATCACAAACCTCTGCTTGTAACTGCCAATTTTTAAAATTGGATTAAAAACAGATGACCAATGTAGCAAAGCAAAGGCCTCCTCCCTTTAACTACCATTATTATCAATGGAGAAATGACGGACTGTGGCAAGATTAACACCAAAATTCTCTTCTTCTTTTCACATAAACATCTCCTTAAGTAATATCATCACCTGATCATGCATTATTGATATTTAAAGGGAGTTCTGCTATTGATTTCAATAGGAGCAGACCCCTGGTAAGGAAGAAAAACAAAAAGGAATAAAATGTTCTGCAGATACTGGACCAAATTTTATGCTGAAATCAATGAGGTTACATGTGGTATAAAGCCAATACAGAAATTAGGCTGTATAATTTTGAGCAATTAGAACCATCCAGACATGCATAGTATCAATCTTCTATCGATTTTGTCATTGCCTTACGATGCATGTTTTAATAACAATTATATTCTCTGGCAGCCTTTTTTCCCTCTCTCAGCATCTAAATTGTTGCTTCTTGATTAGTCAACAGGAAAAATCAATACTCTATACATTGCACTTTCAAGGTTTAATTCAATTACCATCTGTGAACTAATCAAATGTTGATCTAGCTGTGTCAGTAAGTAGAAGGCAGTTTTTTAATGCCATGATCTTTCCTTGTCATTACAGGTTACATTTTACTGCATTCATCACAAGTCTAAATCTGTACTGTAGTTGAAAAAAAATCTGCTTTCCACTTTAATTTCATTTAATTAGAAACTCAAAAGACCTTCTAGGTCTTCTTGCCTCCTTGCCTTTTCTGCCATTCATACCCTGCTAGTACAGAAAGATTTTCTACACGATAGTCCAAAGTGCTTTTTCCAGTGCAATTTTAAAAGACTGAAACAACAAAATACAATTCTTATTTCCTCATTGTCAGAAATTACCTTCCATCATGTCAATGATGGCATAAACTTATTCTTCACTTAATAGCTGTTCTGTCCATCCAACTAAGGGAGAGCATTTTATGTTTTTCTTTGATGCGTAAATCCCTAACAACATATTTTTTCTCTTCCATGAGCTTTCCTATAATTGATTATAGCAATTGTGATTGCTATAAAAATCACAAGTTTCTGTTGCTAAATGCCAAATCATTTTATCTTAAAAACAACTACTCACAGTTTCAGAAAAGATAGGGTTAACTCTTATTTACTGTCTTCGTGGAAGCGATTACCAAATGGTAACTCCCCCTATTTCTATTAGCTTTGTCCTGCCTTAGGGTTATCATGATTAAAACAATTGTAATGATCAATATTATCACTATTACTATTTAAAAAGAGAGAGCATAAACACAATAGACAACACAGGGTTTTTTAAGGGACTTCTGAAGACATGGGAGCACCTGCCCTGGGAGGGAACCTATCCTGTTTCCCATATTAGTGTTAGTTTATGATAGCAAAAGCAGTGAATAAATAGGCAAACATTCTTACATTCTTTATATATTAGTTAACTTTGCCTTATGTAGCTTAGGTACTCTGAATTTCTTATAAATGGGCTAGTGGCTGTAATCCGTAATTAATTCCTAAGACACCAAAGACAATAGTTAAGTCAGTTAATTAAAAAAGGCACATTAGAAACTGCTTTCAAACAGGCAAATCACTGAACAGCCAGAGTCCTGAATCTGAATTAAACAGAACTATTCTTTCCTTTTCACTATACCTGAGTTTATGCTTCCCCTCTGAGCACACCTGATCACTGAACAAATTGGTTTATACCCCACCTTCAGTAATCCAGGTCAGTTTTATCTAGCTGATCTTGAATTTAATCCTTTGGAGTGGTATAAAACTTCTTTGCCAAAATTCTCCAGGTACCTTTCAAGTAATAGCTGTATTTTTTTCTTGTATTCTTTCCATTTTCTGCGTAATCTTTTTCATTTTGGGGAGGGGTTAATAGGTGTGCTTTTTTTATTTCAGGAAACTGTAGGCTTTTTATACTAACCCTCTCAACTTCCAAAACAGTGTTAGCAGCCTCCAGAAAGACAGCTCTGGGTTTTCTGTGCTTGGAAGAAATTTGTTTAAGCATTGCCAGGTAATTACTTTCTCCAGTTGTTATCAATATTCTTACACTGATAACTGGTTGTATTATCAAATGACCTTATTATATTTTTCATAAATCATGCAATTATTAATGTACAAGAGTATTAAGAAATTATTACATGAAGGTTATACAAAACACACAACATTTACAACACATCTTAAAAGGTTCTTGTCATCTCAGCTATAAAGAAGAACCAAGATTTATTATACTGAGAAGAAATATGTGTAAAATAAAAGATAACCAATGGTTTTACAATGTTCTTTTATTGAAAATACTTTTCTTTGAACCAGAGGTTTTTACTTAATGAAGGAGTAAATGGAAGTTCTTTTTGTAATATAGTTTACAATTCTAATTAGGATTAGGACACCGTTACGTTTCTGTTTGTTCCTCAGTATATATCCTTACTTTATTCTGAGCCAAGGACATTTTAAAATCAATCCCAGCCTGTTTTCTTCAGCTAAAAATAATCCCAGTATCTGCCAAAAAGCTCCAGTTTCTGAGAAGACATTCTTTATCAGGTAGGTTCTGGATTTTTGTATACTTATGACTTGCAATCAAACCAAAATTCCAATAGTCAATATTTATTCTTCAACAGAACACATACTGAGAATTAAAACAGCATGTAAATTTTGAAAATGTGCATTTCAGAGTCTGTTCTAATTCTGGCCTTCTAGCATCTTGAATTATGCCTTCTCTGACACTTTAGCCTTATCCTGGGACTACAGAAGCTGACTGGTATTCTCTAAATTAGGAAAATATTGCAATTAAATAAAAAAACCTAAACACAAAAATCTACAAAAGCTGGGTATAATCTTCAAGTAGCAACAGTATACAATTTTATGTCTCTCTTAAACATTAAGAAGGCTCAGATAGGATTGCAATGACCTAATTTCAAATAAATACTAGTCATTTTATTAAAAATCTATTTTTACTACTCCAAAAGAGCTCTGTTCTGTCAAATTCTGAATAACCCCAAAGATGAAGATTCCACTGCCTCTCTGGAAAGCTTGTTCCAGCCCTGTCTTACTGGGTCCTCCAGTTTCTCTCTCTAGTTTATTAATATCTCTCTAGAACTAAGGACTACGTGACCCAAAATTGGACACAATTTTGCAGATGCAGCTTAAAGAAAACAAAGCAAAGGGCAATATTCATGTCTCTTGACCTTCTGGCTATAGTCTTGCTAATACAGCACAGTATGCGGTTAGCATTCCTCCCCCGCAAGGGAGTATTGCTAACTCATGTTCAATATGTCATTCTAGATTATATGCCTTCATCCAAAAAATCACTTGGCTGTCTGTAGGACAGGGTTCGGAAGACAGCACTTATACAAATGGAGTTACTAAGCTCAAATGTTAGTGCATGCTTACATACTGTTTTGAATGGGACTGGATTTAAACATTGGTCTACTTGTCTTCCTGAGGAGGTGTCCACAAATACTAATAGTCAAGGCAGATTCAGTTAAATAATAACTTAATCAAAACTTTGCTCAAAGTAATTGAGCACATTTCCAGTCACTATACTGGAAAAAAAAGTTCTGTGAACATTTTTTTCCATTTAGATAGGTGATACAATTCAATACATGCTTTCAATTCCCCGGTCTGTCTGACTAGCTGTGTGGTTAGAGTTGAGTGGTGCTGCTACTAACCAGAGCTGAATCCTGCATTTGCTACTCAGGAAAATCCCATTAAAGTCAGTGGTGCAGAATGAAGCCCAGCACGACCATTTTGCTTCACAATTTTCTATATATACTTCAAAGTAATTTCTGTAGAATTTGCAGGCCAGGGATATAGCTCTCTGTGTTAGGTTTCTCAGTTAGGATTGCTTTCAGTTCTTGTTTGTTTTATATTTCTGTGGAATCAGCATAAATTACTCAAATTGACATTATGTAAATCATTCTATGACTTCTCCACAACATACAATGCTGCATTTTTATTTTATTTTATTTCTTAGCTAACATGATCAATTACTCAGGTCCCTGTTGACCTGGGTAACGATGCCTTTAGTTCTTGAGCTTTAAAATTTAATGCCTAACGCTGACCTCTGGGCTTACTCAATTCTTCATAAAACACATTTTGTGGGATAAATCCACAGACTTCCTTTCGTCCCATATACAAATAATGAGATTGTTCCTGTTGTAATTTCCGTAATAGTGCAGCACACTCACCTCCTGCCAGGCAGCTTATACAAATTACTACAAACATAACGGTAAATGCTATTTTATCACTTGTTTTGGACTCCAACATAGAACTATATTACATATTTTATTAGCTCATTTACCACCTACTAAGTTATGTTATTAGCTAATTCATTGAACATGATATGCTTTAGGTAGATTTGGCTACCATTTTAAAGTGACTCTTATCTGAGGTCTGATTTGCATTTCTGTGGATCCACAGAAGCTAGTTTTCCTATGGTTTTATAAATTAAAAATAAACCTAAGAGATGTTGAAAACATAAAATTAAAGGGTAGAATCTGCCTCTGTCACACAGAATACATTATTACAGAAGTAATTGATTTCTCATTGCCATTGCTCAATAGCTCTGTTTCAGAGCCCATTAAGGTTAATGGAAGCAAAGGGTCCAGGAGTGAAACCTGAACTTCATTTAAGTCATTGTTAACGTTCACATCGACTCTATGAGAATTGTGATTTTGGTACATGTCAGTAAAGGTGGCAGAACCTAACTCAGACTAATCTCTTTGGAGTTGAATCTTGATGGGACATGTGATCTTAAACTCCACAAGTGCTTCTGAAAATCCTCATCATAAAGGAAAATTTGAATACACTTTAATAGCCTAGTACTACTGAGCATTAATTTTAAAGCCTTGTGTTTGTGCAAGCTTGGTTCAGTTAATCAGGCTCAGGTTGTCAGCAGTAACCAACAGTCATGCATGCTACTGTTTAATAAGTAGATGTTCTAGGGACTGTCATCTGTGATAGCTGGTTCAGTTTTAATAAAGGCTGGACTCTCAGTATTAAAGAGCATCACATATTTTCCATGTCATACAAAAATAATGTGTAGTTTATTCTTTTTGTTACATCTTAGATAAAATAAGCCTTTATAATTTCGTATAGCTTTTCTCATGATAGTTGGCAAATATGTTGGTATTAATAATAGCTCTGTACTCTTTGAAGGATAGCACTGCAATCCATAAACATATCAGACACTTTCAGGGCACTGAACAGACTTAAGAAATTCCCTGAGGAGTTTAATACTATTAAGAAGGAGCAGCAAATAAACATGGTGACAGACATAGTACAACTGGTCCAAGAAGGGAAAATGAGGAGCATTAGCAAGGGTATGACAGAAAGAAAAACGAGTCACAGAGGAAGGTTGTAATAGCAAGCATCAAGCAGAAGAATTCTCCAATTTTACAGAAAGAGATATTGCCAAGCCATAAGGGGTGTCACCTTAAGGAAGGATATGAGGTCAAAATGTCAAAAGAGAATAAATATAACTAAAGGTCTACTACTGTGTCTACTGTGGTCTGTCTGTGAAATCAACATGCTGAGGAATCCAAATTGCGACAAAAGTCCCACAGTGGCTAATAAGAGGGAATTTGTTAACAAACTGGAAAGAGAAGCTGAAACAAGATGTGGGAAATAGATTTAGAATTCAAGCAACGGGAACACAACAGTAAAACAGAATGATCATGCATTTGAATACATAAGTGCCTTTGATGGTAAAAAGGTACTGAGGTATGGATAAGTAAGAGGCTGGGAATCAAACTCAGGTCAGGGCCTGGGGGGGGGGAACAAATGAATGAATAAACCCCCAAACTAGTAGGAAATGAAAGAATGGGCTGAAGGGAGAAAGAAACAGGAACATGCCCCCTGCGGTTTAAAGGGAGAGAGACAAATCCACTTATGGTCTGTGTGGCTATGGTACTGAGTAGTAACATCCTGACTTGCATCGTAAAACAAATCTAATTGCTGTAATTATCTGCCATCATGGCTAAGTTGTTGTGCATTAGGATTTCACAAAGTGAAAATTACAGAGGCAGACATACAAGATTTTTATCTGTTGGCCAGACTGTTCACTCCTGTATTTTTCACTGAGGAAGATATATCTGTAGCTAGGGGAGTTTTCAGTGCCATGACAACTAAATACCATTACAAAACATCTGCCCAACATGGTATTGGAAATGCTGTTCTTGCTAGTGTAAGTTAAGAAAAAAGCCCAGTGCTGACAAATCTATGGAAGTGCAGTATCTGGTTTGTGTTCCCAGTCTTTTATGCCTCCGCTTACAAAAGGACTCCAGAGCTTTGTAGCAGATCTGCCCAGGCATTTTCTTGGTAGAGAGCAAAGGATTTTTTTAATGGACACAATAGACATAATAATAAAAAAGATTTACAAACAAATCTCCTTCTGCCCATAGTCTGCTTGCACGTGAGGCTGTGCCTTGGTGCCAGGCTACTCAATGCAGAAATGTCTTCTGGTCTCTAGGAAGTTTCTTTGTCACTAAGGAGGCCAAACCACCATCTGTACCCTCCTCTCTGCAGTCTCCGAGCCTTGCTAGCTCCCAGCTCCTAACTGTGAACACTCCTCTCCCGCTTGCCGCAAACTCCTTTTACGAAACCTCCCTTCATAGGCATGCTCAGCTGCTCCCCTTCTGCCAGAAGGTCCCACCTAGCCCAGCTGGAAAGTAACAGGATGGACAAACCTAAACTGAAAAAAGCAAAGAGATCCTGTCTATCATGCTGTCTCTCATTAGCACTTCTGAAGACCGCCTAGAAGACTGAAACTAAGCTTAGGAACTTCTGATAATCTCCTGCCTGACTGAGCAGCACCCTTTTCTCTTTCAAGCACAGAGAATTAAAAATTCTTCAGTATTTTTGCCTCTCTCCCTAGTTTATCAAAGGATTGGCAGAAAGCAGAGATACTATGGAGATTATTTTTCTTTTTTTAATAACAGAATTGTAAACCATATCTGAGGAAAACAGGGAAATAGTATTTGAGGAGATAACTCAGTCCTAGATCACTCCGGCATACAATCAAAGGGTGTCCCATTGCAGTCAATGGGATGAAATATGGCCTCCAGAACCGTATCGCGATATGGCTGGCAGCCTTCAGCTTCTCGCTGCAAGCCTGCTATCACAGCTATGCTGCACATTAGGATATTACAAAGTGGATATTACAGAGGGAGATAGGCAAGATTTTTACCTGCAGGCCAGACTCTTAACTCTTCCAGTACTTCCAATGTTGCCCCGAGAAGCTAAAGGCTTGCCAGGCATGTTACTCCACAATTCCTAATAGTGAGGCTCAGCAGCCTCTAGGAAAGACTACAGCTACCCAGAAAACTAAATTCTCCAAGGTGAATGCTCCATGGAAGGACTTGAAATTATGTAAAAAGGTTGGACTAACTTTTTGAGGGGAGGGGGAGCATTCGCAACTCATATTTAATATCAGTTATAACCTGATGGTTATTCAAAGACCTGATGGGTCTTTGCCCATCTAACTCTATTTCAGACCTTCTACTGGCTTTTTCTCATTGAATTGGATCAGAGGTAGGGACTGATGGTGCCAAGGTGCATATGTCCAAGCTTTCTCCATGTGAAAGGATTCATTCCTCCATTTTACTATTAGCCTACCAGTCAGTGCCAACAAAGCTTTACTTTTCTCTTTGGCCTCTCTTAGGAATGTAATCGAGGCCAATTCCCTTTTTGCTTCCTAGCTTTTCCTACAAAAAGAGACTGAACCGAAGCCTTACTGCCACACACAGGAAGGCAGTGTGATCACCAAAATAGCTGAAATCTATTGGTACAGGCATGATTAAGCTTTTCTCCTACCGTTTCCCTCAATGCATGCCAATTTGGCCTTGTCAGTCATTTTATAGAGTCTGACAGGAGCTTTCATCCAAATAACATCTCCAGGAGCAGTCCAAAAGCACTGTGATTAGAGCTGGGCTGGAAATACTTTTCCTGTGCAGAGAGCTTTTTTCTTTTTAATTAAAAAATAAGCTTTCTCCATTAGTGAATTGTAAAATCGTTTTCAAATTCTGGATGTGGTCAGAGTATCCACAGTATAGTAAAAAAAAAAAAAAATTAAAAGGCAATATCAGAATTAGTTGGCTGGTTTAAAAAAAGGGTGTAAGATATTCCCTTTAACGCTTTCAGGTGAGAAAGAAAAAGATCAGTTTTTTTGGCCTACAAGCTGATCTAAAATGTTTACCTTCTTTCTATAACAGCTTATTCAGTTAGTCCCTGGCTATTTTCTCTGCAGTGCAGCACAATAGATCTGTCAAATAATTTGCCATATGGCTAACTGACGTTCAGTGCATTCAGCTAGCTGTCACTTTATTAAAGATATAACTTGACTGCTATACCATTGGGCACAGTGTCTTCAAGTCTCATCCTTCATTATTCATCAAAGTGCTTAATTAGAGGGGAATTTAAGAAAAAGGGAAAACACCAAAACGACTAACAGATAAGAACAAGAGGATTTTTTGGTTCAGTTTTCTCAATGTTTAATATTTCATAGCCAATCTATAGAAACTGTCTTTCTGCTGCTTATTTTCAAGCGGCTTGAGTTACCCAGAAGGCTCAAAAATTTACTTACCCATTCATGCAAAATTTTTCCTTCTCAGAAGAGACCCTTGACAGTCTGGGAAAACTCAAAACAAGCATCACCATATCTTGGATTATATTCCATCTGAAGGGAAAATGCCATTAGTGCTTTTTTTAAACTCCAGTAAGAATAATAACAGTGATGAAAGATCTTAGTATTCTCTCATATTGGGATCTCATCTTGCCATGAATCATCCTTTTCCTCTTTTTTTGTATAAAAATGAAAAGTTGATGAAAGATTAAGTGACCTGCCTGAAGTTGATCACTTTTTTCATGTTTTCTATTCAAGGCTTGTAATTTCCTTGCAGCTCAGGGCATGGACTGAAGACTTGCAGAGACATTCAGTTGTCTGAACCTATTGCACTGCACAATGCAATTAAAGATAGGTTCTGGGTTTAAGGACTCTCCATATATGAAAAAGAAAGAACAGTCCGGTTATAATAGATTACAGATCATAAAGTGACCCCTTCAGAGAATTAATGTGTTGGGAGGAAAGGGGCACTATCTTTCCTTCCCTTTCACCCTTCAGGGCAAATCTCAAGTGACTCTGGCTCTAGCCTTTCCAAATAATCCCTGGATTTTGTATGACATACAGAAGGCAATGAAAAGGTAGCTGAGATGAAGTTAGTCATAACTGAGTCCATTATGGAGGACTAGCAAGAAGAAAGCAGTTAAAGAAAAATGAATACTTCCTTGCAGGCTGTGAAACATTTACTCATAATAGCATACATTTACTCAGTTCTCTAATCCCTGTGACATCCTTGGGAATAAATAAAGGGGATAATGCTGACAGCATGCCCTCTGTTTTGTGCTTATGGATAAGCAGACATATTATGCTTACTGCACTTGAAAGGGAAATAAAACACAGAAAAGCACAGGAATGGTCCCTCCTATTTTTAAGTTAAAATAGAAGAAAATATAACAAGCTTAATTTGGAAAAGGGCTTGAAGTTTTGAATTTTTTGCTCAATAGCAGCTCTTGGTAGCTCTTGGTAATAAGATAACCTTGAATGTCTGAACTTTTTCATTATCTTCTAATTAAGCTACAACTACAGTAAAACACAATACACTTTCCATCCTGTTTTTTCTAAATAGAGAGATGAAGTCCAATAACCCTGAGCAAGTACGGATGTGCCTTATGAAACTGAGTGGCAGACGCTGAATTTAACCTTGTCTCTGGTTCTTCAGTTGCTTTCCCAGGTAAGCTTTCTAACAGCAACACCTGAACAATATTTTTTTTGGCTGGTTGGTTTGGCTGGTACATCAGTTATGGATATAGCTGTGCTACTGTCTCCTTCCTGGGCTAAATGTTCCTGCAAATTTTGCAGTTCTCCCGCTCCTTTAACAAGCCTGAACTAGAAGGAAAAATGTTTGACCAGATTTAAGCATTTGCGGTTCTTCTTTGCAAAATCTTGTGGCCAGTAATAAAGTAAAACAAAATACTATTTATGCTTCAATAAAAGCAGAACATTTACAAGAAGAAAAGGAACTGAAACACAAACAACTTACACATCTGTCTTGCCATCCCCCATGGTCGCCTAAGGAAGACTAGATAAGGCTTTTTCTGTCAGTGTTGCAAGACATGTCTACAGAGTAGATGATTTAAGCACAATATTACTGCAAACGGAGCACAATGAGAAGTGCTGGGAAGTAAAAAAAAAAAAAAAATCTGCACTGGTTTGACAGTGAGCCAGCTGGGGTCCAAAGCGTTACAGCTGCAGGCAAATAGGAAAGCACACAGGCTGGTAAAGTCCTCCCAGCAGAGATCATAAATGTGGGGTTACCGTATGCAGCTGTAGTGAGAAGACCTGTGGAAGACCTGGCGAGGAGTCAGTGCCTGGCAGAGTATGTGGTAGCAGCCCCAGCGTGTGAAACTACACACTGACCAAATTCCCATCAGGGCCAGGCAGGCATATTCCGTTGTGTCAGCAATGTCTAGCTGCTTCCCGGGCAGTAGCTACTCAAGGTTAGCACAGCTGAGATAAGGAAATAGTTCTAGTAGATTTAAGGGGCCCTTACGAACAACAAGTCGAGTCTTGCCTGGGCATCCAACCTACACGTCCAACTCACACTTCCAGCAGCCTCCCATCAGCGACCCCTCCTTGCAGTTCCCGGGGCTCCCCGTGCAGTTTGTAGTGTAAGTCCTTCATTAAACCTATCCTGTTTAACACCTTATGAACCTTGAGTGTCTCTCTCCGCTGATATCTGACCCTCTCTTGCCCGCCTTGCAGTCACAACAGCCATGATTAAACTGCACTCTGCACCGAAGCTGTTGCATCCACAAGGCACAGCACAGCATTGCAAGGAACGTACATACACCTTGCAGATACCTGCACCAATTGCCCACCTCTTTGGAGAGCACCTTCCCTTCTAAACTCACCATAGTTCCTTAGATAATCCATGGAGGTTGTTTTGCTTCTTGTAACCTTGTCTCTTACAACATCTTAAGCATTCATTGAGGAATTTTCCAAGAAATTATCTAAGCCACACCAAATACATTCTACAATAAATAGCAATTCTACTGGTAACATCCACTATATTGCTACAGGGCAGCTCCAGACCTGACATACCAACTATTGCATTAGCTTTACTGTGCTGGCAATAGATAACCTTGGCTCAAATGACTCTCAGCCTTTTCTGTATCTCAACAGCAGAGCTGGCTGCCCATAGATTAAAGTGGGCAGTATACCATAAAGTGCCTTCCCTGAGGATTTCTGGTGTCTGAGACCTAACACCTGCCAGAGCACCACACAGCAAAGTCTTTTCTTTGTCTTCCCTTTCTTCAAGACACCCTCATTAATGAAGGAAACTACAAGTCCTGTTACTGTCTCTGAAGAAATATCAACACTCAGTTTGACAGCTTAGAAACTACTTTTACTTTGTTCAGTGCCCTCAGTGGCACTTACAATCCCTTAAACTACACTATGGCTGATAAAAAAGAAAATATGCATATCTATTTACTCTGTCATCTAGATACTCGTACTGTGCCTGCAAGCTAAGTATCTGAGCATGCTAAAGGAATAATAACAAAACAGAATCTACAGTGAAGTTTCCAAATGCAGAAGGGTTTTTAGGGGGTAGGAGGGAGAGGAATTTGTTTGGTTTTGATCAAATTCACAATGCTTTGGTTTTGTGATGGATACTCAATAAAGCAGATATTTTGTGTAGTATAAATTCAAGAGAGATTAATGGTCACATTAACCTTCTGAAAACTATAAAAACAGACTTAACCCTTTCAAAGTGGTGTGATACAGTTAAAAAAAAAACTAATGAAATAGTGCAGAATCCATCTCTTTTTTCTTTATTCAATGGTCTGACCATCAAATGAACAAGTAAACTAATCAACAAAGATTTACAGCAGCATACGCATGAACAAATGCATATAATAAAACCTTACTTGACATTTCATCCAAGTAATGGAGATGTGCAATTAGAAAGATGATAATAAGACATTTTAAAAGAAGTGCTTGAAAATTGTTCCAAAACTAATTTCAGTGTGAGAAACAACGTTACCATTCCCTTTAACAAAATTTAAATGCATAGAGACATCCAAATCAATCTCTTGGAAGGTACTAAATTGTGGAACATTTTCCCCGTGGTAGTAATAGCCTTTCATGTTTGGTGCTATCAACATAAAATGCAAGTAAGTTATAATGTGAAATGAATTGACCAGAAAGAAAAAAGAGTCATGAATATTTTTGCTTACCAGAACTGTCATATGAGTTAATGGCTGGCTGTAGTGTTCAATCCATAATCTTTAAAAAAATTGTTGCTTTTTTTAAAGCAAGTATGTTATCATAATTTCTGCCCCAAAAACATCAAGTTTCCCTCTGATCTAAGAGCCTTGGAGAAAAAGATAATGTGTAAAATACAATACATAAGTCAGACTCCTTAAAAATTCATGCCAGTACAATATCTGAAACTGATAAAATTCACCTTCACAATATCACCATGAGAAGAAAAAGCTTAGAAAATGGCAAATCAGAAAAAAAAAATCAAGCCCCCGACAAAGAAAATAATTTACATTTCACTTCTGAAGTTATGTGTACATGGCTACCCCCCATGTATAAAGTCTCCATGAGACAGACCGTAAAACAACCTGGCCAGGAGACAAACTGTGTGGGCTGCGCACCTTCACCTGCTTCACCTATGCTCTTTACTCATAATCACCTCTAATGGACTGAGCACTTTCAAACAGGGGAACTCAAACTTCTAAATAAATCTCATCCCAGTAGCCAAATTCTTGAGCACTGCAAAGAATGGACCAACTCTTAAAAGCTCTGAAAAGTCACTGGCATGCAAGTTATACACTGTGCCTGGGAGTCATTTCACTTGGATGACTGAAAGTTGGATGTCCAGTTCAGGCTAGTCACCTTGATGCTTCTACAGCACATGAAAGATGTAAGTACCTTCAAAAGGTGATTCACCACTTCATAAGTATCTAATCAGCCTTTTGGATCAAGTTCTATCCTAACTGTCAATAAACTGGAACGAATGTGAAGGATAATCAATAATGATCTTAGGAAATAAAGCAACAAAAAATATTGTTTATTCACAAAAGTAGCATGAGGACTTACTGCTGATATTTACATCCTCTCTGCCCCCAAGTTATAAATAAATTAAATAGAAAAGAGTTCAAGACAGAGACAGGACTGAAAGATATGTAGCACACACTTTAATCAATCTATTAACAAGGAACAGGCTGTTTTGAAATTGCCATGCCACTGCTGAATCTTAAAGGCAAAATAAAAACCAGGTCATCAAAAAGAGAGATTACAAAGTAATATATATATTCCAGAAATTCACGTATAAAAGTGTTTTTGCTTTTTTAAAAATGAAATACTAGTCCTTTAAAATGAAAAGTCAAATCAGTCAATCAGTTTTTTCCATTATTCTTTTCCTTACTTGTCTTCTAAATACATTATGTAAATATGTTAAGACATATATATGTCAAAAACTACATGCAGACCTTCAGTCACTACATGGCATGAGATGATGAAGACGTGAAGAAACAGCCTTAAGCATCTTCATGTGTATGCGACAGCACTAATGTCAGTTGGCAATATTTTTTACACGGCTTGCTCCTTTTTGTGCTCTAAGGAAACTTCTTTCCAAAGTTCCAAAAGTTCTAAAATGTATCTTTTACCTCTTTTACAGAATAGTCTAAAGCATCTTCATTCTTATGTTCCTTCAAGGTGAAAACAAGGAGTGCTGTAAAAAGCAATATGCTACTAAAACATAAGAAACCTCAGAAGCTCTATCATAAACTTGGAGGATCACAAGTATACACAAGTATATCCAATATACCACTTTACAGCATCAGGGATTACATCTAGTTCCTTTCTACTGATGCTGTTGTAGTTAAGACGTGCATCAGTAGTGTTCAGTTATTCTACCATCATCTTCTCATAGCTACATCAGCAGGCGAATAGACTAGAGTGGAAGATAACTGAGAATGTTAGACAACAAGGCAAAAAATGTTCCTTTGGTAGGTTGACCTTTAAGACATAATGACTTCCTAAAGATGCAGAGAAAATGGTCACCACTATACATGCAATATGCACCTAAATTACGTAAAATATTGTAAATATTGGTTATCTGTATATATATTCATATGTATATACATATTCAAATATGTATATTCCTTATACAGCTAATGATAACAAGGTTGTAAATATTGCTTTAAAAATTGTATAGCAACTGTTAGGTACACCGTGTTCTGGAAAAAATGTTAATGATGTACTATTTTGGTGCACGCAGTACATGTTAGCTGTCTGATTACTTTTAATATTTTTAATTCAGTTATTTTCAGTTATTTATTCAGTTCACAAATTTTAGCCCTCTTCCATTGAGACGTCTGTCCCTAACTCTAGTTCTATCCAGATATTTACACACACAATAGCACATTCATCCTCCCAGTAACTGTTCAAATGATTGAAAAGCTAAGATCTTTCCTTAGAAGCAAAGGAGAAAAAAAAGAATTAACATCATCAGAGCAGGGTCAGTGGAAATCACAATAAGAAATTTAGGAAAAGCTTGACAGGGGAGGAGAAGAAAAACCCCACAGGATGGTTTTGCTTCAAGCAGGACTCTTGGCAGGTATGCAATGTTTGCAAGAATGATAAGTCTGACAAAATTAAAGACGGCCTCAAAGTGGTACAGGGAGCAACAGCATAATTCATACACACACATGGTTCACAACAGTCCTGTTGGAGGCATCCAGTTGACTTTCCCCTATCACAGAAGAACGGAAATTTGATATAATTCTTTGAAGAACGGCACAGTATTGGAAATTTCCATAAAATCTCCACAGCAACTAACTTCCCACCAAGACTTTTTAACGGATACTGACTTTTTAAAGTCTTTTAAAAGACTTTATGACTACCTGAAGCAAACACCTGCTGACTAATTCCAGTAGCATACATTATAGGCAGCCCTTAAGAATCTGAAACAGATCAGGGAAATAATTTTGCTACTGCATAAAATATAAGGTAAAGATTTCTTCCCACACCAAGCATAATTTGCCACAAATGCGATGCCCTTCTGTTTTTTTGTAGCAAGTACTTCTGCGAGTTTGTGCCTTTCATTTTGTGGATGGGGAAAGAAAGGCAGGAGGAGGAGAATTCTAATGCGGCAATAATTAAATTTTTGTCCTAAAAAGACCACAGAAAAGATGGCAGAGACAGGCAAGAGATACACTCACATAAATGGCTGTCAAATACAATGTATTTTTAAGTACTTCCTTTCATGCTGACTGTATTTGGTAGTTACATTATTAATGACATACTTTATATGACAATTGATTAATAAGAATACTTGGCTCTCTCTAGTAAGATCACTAAAGTGTAAGAAAGTGTTGTTGGGAACATTCACACTGCATTAATCCCTCTGGGTGCTGTCCAAATTCAGTGTTGGTAACTACATTCTGTTTAATTAATATACCTATGATTATTTCAATTACACGAAGACACTCTTAACCCTCAGTGTCTGAGAGTTCATGTGTATCACAGATTCTTCTGCAGAACTTACAGCTGGTAAATTAGTGAAGAGATCAAGAGTCTTAGTGAATGAAAGGAGCTTTATCTATATAAGCTATCATTCTTATTTTAAAATACATAAAAACAACCGTCTGATCTTCCCTATATCTTCAGTCTATGAATTAGATTGTGATCTGTAATACAAACAAGAGGGACAGCACTTCACAGAATCACAGAATGGTTGAGGTTGGAAGGGACCTCTGGAGATCATCTAGTCCAACCCCCCTGCTCAAGCAGGGTCACCTAGAGCACCTTGCACAGGATCGCATCCAGGCGCGTTTTGAATATCTCCAGAGAAGGAGACTCCACAACCTCTCTGGGCAACCTCTTCCAGTGCTCTGTCACCCTCACAGTGAAAAAGTTTTTCCTCATGTTCAGATGGAATTGTCTGTGTTTCAGTTTGTGCCCGTTGCCTCGCGTCCTGTTTCTGGGCACCACTGAAAAGAGTCTGGTCCCATCCTCTCGACACCCTCCCTTCAGATACTTGTACATGTTAATAAGATCTCCTCTCAGCCTTCTCTTCTCCAGGCTAAACAGGCCCAGCTCTCTCAGCCTTTCCTCATAAGAGAGATGCTCCAGTCCCCTAATCATCTTCACAAGACTTCACAAGACTAAAATGATCATGAATAATAAACATAGGATGCGAAGAGAGAAGTGTTATCATCAAGACAAATGGCTAAAGGAAAAGCTTAATTTGGAGAACCAGGAGTCTAACAGAATGTAAAGGTGCTATAACCAAACACCTAAATTAAAAGGGTTATTTTTAAGATATCACATTTGATTAGTGACTATTTGGAGAGAATGAAATTCTGCAAAACTTCAAAAACAGAGAAAAGTGCTACCCTGTAAGCTTAGAGATCCATGGGGCTGGCCCCACCTGTCCCCACCCATCACTGGCCACCTCCTGGAGCAACCTTATCACGTCCTGAATTTGTTCCTCTCTTCTGCTCCTTCCCGGCTTCTGCATGGTGAACCTTACCTCCCTACAGCTGCCCAATCCTTTATCCATTAGCTGGAACAGGAGGCACAGAGCAGAAGCCAGTGCTGTTAGGAACATTATCAACTTCCACTTGGGGGTGTTTAGCTCTCCTTTGCTCTCCAGTGGATCACAAAAGCCAGGGAGCATACAGGGAATACTGTGAAAGGTTTCTCAACTATTTAGAGAAATATTTAGAAATACAATGAATGGATGGTCTCTCTATATTGCCAAGGAATGTTCAGAGGAAAAGCTAGGCAGTTGCTAAGGATTTGTGAGGCTGGGGAAGAGGGGAAAAAGGGACAAGGACTTCCACGCAAACGGAGGGGAAAGAAGGACAAAGAAGAATAAGAAGTCATCTCCTGAGTAATAGCATGGTCAGATATAGTTTTAACAGCCAGTTCTATTAAAATAGTCCAAATAGCACTGCTCTCAGGGCCTGCAAAATACGCAAAGATCTAGTTTTAACGTAGAGTTTTAGTAACAGTTTTGAGGTTTTCTTCACAGAAATCAAAAAAATAAAATAAAAGGAAAATAGAGATGACATTTACCAATGAAGTATTTGGCTGTTTTTATACTAACACATATTTTTTAAATTTCCATGGGCATGAACGTACTTTGAAATTTTTGAACAATGTTCTTTTTAAATAATCACCATCTGTTTTGTGAACTTTTCCACCCATCACTTCTTTTTTAACATCAAAATCAGGTGTTTATAAATAACAGTTGTTTTTGCCAAGTGTACCACTCCCTGTTTGTAAAGCGAGAGGAGAGCTTGATGTTTATGTGGTTAAATACAATTTACACTTCCTGCCTTTGAGCTGCAACCATAGATCATACTGTGTTATATCTTGCTTACTGTAGCTATTTGTGATGAATTATTAAAATATGCCTGAAAGCATGGAGGCATTTCGAAGTAGGGTCTTATTGGGGAGTAGAACAGATAAAAGCACTGAGATAAAACAGGCAGCTCTGTCGCCAGCAGGCTCAAGTAATACTGCACAGAAGAAAAAGCACATTTTATTGGTCAAATTCTGCTTTCAGCCACACTAGTAAAACCTCACTGACTTCAGTGAATACAGTAGGCTTAATTCATCAGTCGCATAAAGCTAGCGACTATCCAAAGGCAAAACAGCCACCGGAAGCAGCAAAATGTAAGCTACGCTGTCAGTACCCCACAGCTAGGCTGCAAGATGACTGAGACAAGAGACTACTGCAGCAACAAAAATGGGCCCTAGCAGTTGCTAGACAATGTAGTGAAATGTAGTTTCTTGTAATCGTGTGACTCCTGGCTGGACTCTCTTGCATCTAGGACTCCAGCTGAAGCTCCTTCTGTAAGTGGAGTCTTTGTATAGCTTCTTTTTCACGTCATGAGGGGTGAACTACTACAGGAGTTTTTCTTTCAGTGGAGGCACTGGAACGGTCCTTTTCTCATATGGTCTTTAAGTTGGGTGAAAGACACAGCAGCAAAATGTGCCTGGCTTTTAAAGTAATCAGGAAATAAATTCTTTGCTAGGTATTGCCATCTCTCTGTTTAGATGATCTCCTCATTTTAAAAATTTTCTCTTGGCTGCAAATAATTCTGGCAAAACTTCAACTGTCTGAGTCAAAATTTTGCATGCCATACATTCCAGATTAAACTTTTTAGACATCTTACAGGGAAAAAAAGGCTCAGGCACTTCAAAAAACAAAGTCAGAAGGAAATGTTCTCATGTCTTGTTAAATTCTTAGAGCCATTTCACAGAGAAGCCCAAGTGTCCCAGTCCTTGCAGCAGGACATGAAACTTAAAAGAGGGCTGGCTGAAGACTCACAAGATCTGCCTTTTTTTGGACTTCCTAAATATCTGGATGCATTATAAAGCTATGAAAATTAAGTTTGCACATACTTAAGTAATGCATGTCAGAACTGAGCAGCTAAATTCTGCAAAGATTTGTTTTCCCAGACTATGTACCTGTGGTATGCAGAGCATGCACTGCCATTGCATATTCACTGTATTCACTGTACACTGCTAAGAACTCAAAAGATTGGGCTGTGCTTTCCTTTCTGCCCCATCCTCCAGACAGAGATCACGGAAGCAGCGATCGCTTGTACAAGGGAGGGGAGATGCCTCCCCCACTGTTCTCAGAGTCACTTCTGGAATCCAGCTGCATGCATGAGTGGGGCATACTGTGCCTGTTCTGCATAACGGTAACATGTGTGGAGAGGAAAAACAGGCAGAGCAGGAAAGAGCAAAGAGAAGAGCAGATGGTCACACTGGGACAGAAGCAAGTGTAGAACTAGGCTGTAGGAGACAGCTTGAAAGAAAAGATGAGTAAGGAGAGGTGGGAGAGAGAACTAAGAAAATCATTTGGGGGTGGCAGGGGCGTTGGTGAACAGGGAAAAATAGAATCAATGTCCTTTTGACAAAGTTAGGATTTTGTTTGACTAAATACAAGATATTTGAGATCAGTTTAGACTAAAACCTCTACGTTAAGAAAAATTAGGTTTTTAATATTAATAAACATTCTTTTTAAGTGAAAAAAGATCTATTTTACTTTACCAAAAAATGAAACAAACTTTTCCAAAAATGTCTCTCCTTCCCTATTTAGAGGACCAAAATGTCTTCTGAATTCAACCCAATTCTGTGGGCAGTTTTATTCAGCCCTGAATTCTATTTTTAGTAGACAAATTACTTGACTAAAAATGTTACACTACTACTAGAACAAATGGTCGTGGAATAGAACTTTTGGAACAGAATTTAACAGAAATAGATATCTTCTATCAGCAAAAAGCTGTGAATCCCAAAAGCAAGGTATCTCATCTCCAGCGTGATTATTTGATATAAAAATGACCACCCTATTACAGCTCTATTGGTTCATGTGCCAAGAGGTCTATGCAATCAGTGTAAAGTTTCCAGTTGTGCTGTTGAACCATTTGGGCAGGTTAGACAGGATTTTTGCAAAACTTGCAGTTTGCTTCATTATAAACTTAGGAAATGATAGGCATGTAGCAACAAGACGTAAAGGTTTCAAAGTCATACATTTAACAGTTGCCGAAAGTCAGAGTCACGGTTACCTTTGTACCCTTGGTTAGCACTTAATGTCAATTGTGCATAAGCATTAACTATGTGGTTCCTATACTGCCCAGTGTGACTCTCCCCCCTTTCAAGTGGAGGACAAATGATGCGCAGGTCTATACAGCTGCAGCTGTCTGTAACATCTCTCCAGTAACGAAGAAGGCCGCGCTTTGCCTTCTAAACTGCATGTTGGCTTGGACAGCAGGAGGCTGTGCTGCCAGCCTGGATTCTCACCTGGTTTCTCTTGTCCAGTGATCCAGTAGTTTCAAAACGTATTCTTGACAGGCAGCCAGAATTCATGTGTTTTATTTTCTGGAAACCTTAGTTATTTTCTGAGAACCTTGCTTGAGATCTGTCTGAGCTGTTAAAACAGGCAGTTCACAATTGCAGTTGAAATGAGTGAGAGCTGTAGTTTCCTTTCCCCTGTGCAAGGTGCAAAATCATGTACCTCGCTCAGAGGAGGTTAGCAATATAAATTCATTAAATTCTTGCTTGTGAAGCACTGAGATGCTATACTGCTGAGTAACCCAGAAAAGGTTATGAGGAAATTAATATTTTGTATTTAAAGCAAGATTTGGATGATTTATGAGTCAAGCCTCCAACCACACATTTCAAGATGAGGCCAAACTGAAATAGTGACTAGCTTTCTCTTTCTCATTCTGAGAGTCCTGTTCAGCTGGTGCCCTGAATAAAGCAAAGGTTCTGTAAAAAAAAAGTACGTGATGATATAATTAGCTATAAAAGCATATTGCACTTAACACCAACAAGGCTGCCATAATTATGACATGTCCTAGTTTTGGGGTGCCTTACTTTGCTACTTTTTCTTCTTTCTGCACATATTCAAGGTTTTTTTTTTAATACTTTAAGGTAACAATAAAATTAACTAAAATTAATGGGAAAGATTACAGGACAAAGCTGAAATTTTCATCACTGTTGACTTTACTTCCCTTCCTTACACTTAATACACTCATTTTTAAAGTCCAAAAATCCACAAAAATCAGAAAACCATTCTGGCTTTTCATCAGCAGTAATAATGCATTGCTTTCAAAAACGCTCACTGAAGCTTCACTTGCAAGTCAATGTTTTCTTAGTATGTTAATATGATTTTTTTGTTGTTGTTCAAAGCAAGCCTTTAGCCTTTACTTATGTTATCATTGACAAAAAGAAATCTTGATATTTAGATAACATCAAAGCAGTCTCACTGCCAACTGGTTTGGTATAAAAATGCAACATTTTTTGTTTAAACCATGTGGAGAAAAATACAAGATAATTCTTGTCACAAAGCATATTACAGTTTAAACTGTACAAGTGGCAGATTTTTTTAAGGACTTTACTGAGTGTTTTTTTCACATTTTCAAGGATAGGCCAAAGCAAAAAAAGAACCAACATTATCTAAAAGTACAGCAACATGCAATATTTAGGCCTCTGCCTCTTTAGGTGAACATTTTCTATCCAGCCACAACATTATGCAAAAATAACCAAATATATAAATAAAAGATGCAAAAATTACTTGTTGAGAAAGACAGCGTAAAAAGAAGCTACTTGCTAGGTTACTAAGTAGCTGGTAGTGAAACCTCAGTTTTTGTCCCTGTTCCAAAGATCACCTATGTATTTTACACAACTGCCTGCCCATTAGAAGATGTGAAACAGAAAAATCTTCTTTCTCCTGGGTGAATTTTGTAATAGCAGAGGGAAAGGATATGAGGTGATTCCAAAGTGTTGACAACTACTGCATTTTATGAGGACCTCAATTCTGTACAGGTCTGATAAGGAACTCAGGTATATTTCCTGATTGAGCCATCAGGAGACATCAGGAGACAAAATTTTCTTAAGCCCAGCTGGTCCTGAATATGAACTGGACATGACAACAGCCATCACTGTCAAGACACAAGCAGTTTTTCCTATCATTTAAAATTAAGGTCCATTTGCAGTTTAAATCCCTTCAGATTAGGCAATGGCCCAGCAGGGTGTCCCGAACCACAGTTCCAAGGGTTTGGATTTAGCTGCCTAAGTGCTGTTGCAAAGGCAACTTTGGTGCCTGCAATCCTTTCTGCAGTCTAGCCCTAGAAACCTTTGCCACTTGAATGCTCTACTGACCTGCTCAAATGACAGAAGCCACCAAATCCTGAGTATAAGAGTAAAGCACGTAGAAATGCAGAAAGAAGAATGATAGGACAGCATTTTGGGGGAAGCGTAATTCAAAATTTTAGGAAGTCATCACAAATTCACAGAAAAACACCTTTTCAATAATAGAATGTGTATAGGAGAAGAATCTTTTGTAGTAGTCCTGTAAGATTTGTTTTTTCTCTCATGTGAACTGCATCTTCTGTCATATGCTATAATGCATGTAGTGATTTCCAGCTCAGTGAATTGTATATATGTGTTTTCCATCAAAGCTAATGGGAAAACTGGACAATTAATTCTTCAGAAACTGTACTAACACCTTACTACAGTCATAAGAACTATAGCTTTTAGATACATTGAGGCAGCTATATTTAATCATCTTATGAATTCATAAATGATTTTTAAGTGTCTCTTTACAACATCTGCTTATGGGGTGTACACCTGTAGCTTGTTTGCAATGAAAAAGAAAAGAGGAAAGGGATAGTTAAATGCACACAGGTGTACAATATAGAGACTATAACATATTGTTTACAGTCTGGATTTCAGCATCTATATAGAAATTCACAGGTGCAATTAGTAAGTTAATATGCCACAAGTGAAAAGCCCTGGAACCCATTGAACACACTGCAAATTTTGCAGTGAATTAGAGGCAAGTCATTTAGTATAGATATTTAGTTTAATTAATTAGTTAAACTCTACAATTTGTAAATATAGAAAATATTTCCAGGAATAATTTTTCCTTAAGATTCACTGTGAAAACACTAATAATAGAAGATAAGCAAATGGGCTCCATAGTCAAGTATATTGTACGCAGTATCTTCATGTATACACAGATATATGGCTATGCTGTTTCTACGTAGCAAAACTTTGATACTTAAATACTGTTGGTTAATGTGTGCTGGCCTCTATTAAGATATTCCTCAAAGAAAGATTTTGAACGTCAGTCCAAACCTATCAGCACTCTAAAGCAATTGACTACTAATAGATCACATGTCAGACAATAATTGGAAGTAGTGCCAAACGCCCTAAATTCATTGCAGTGTTTTTAGCAATAATGCCTGGCAGTGAACAAGCTCATCTAAGATACGAAGTGGTGTGAATGGAGCACAGGTACACCCTGCATCGCTTACATGATGGCGTTCTGGGGGGTTACCTTTATTAAACTAGGAAATCACCAGTAGGCCAGGCAAAGAGATCTGCCAGCACAATATCTACATCTTAAAAAAGGTCCTTGATTCAGCCAGTTTTGACACCGCCCTGTTGTCTGAATGAATTAGAAGCAAAATAAATTGGAGGAGGAGAGGAGCAGAAGAAAATTGGATCTGAGTGGATTGGACAGAAAAGCTAATGCACTTTGCCAGTAAGTGCTCTCTCTGAGGAAAGCAACTTGAGACAGCATAGGAGGCAGGAAAGCAGGATCTCACAAAAAAAACAAGCCAGGATCAACAATTGAGGGTAGCGACTTCTATAATGTGATCTTGCATAACTAGTTTAAACTTCATTTCCTTTGCTTCCTTGGTTTTTTTTAGACATTAATAACTATTCTGTCTATGTGGGGAAATGTAAATAAATATATTTAGTTTCATCTTTTCTTAACTCAAACTGCTCCTGAGGAAATTTCAAGATGATGGCTATCAGGGCGTTCCTCATCCAAGCATAGGGAGCAGCTAAAAACTGCAGTCCTGAAGCACAAGGTCACAGCTTTCCAACATAAAGGTCCAGCAAAGCAAAGACTCAAAGACTATCAAGATTTTCTTTCATAGACAGTCTACAGGTTTAGGTCTGCTATCACAGGGAACCAGAAAGATGTGGGATTTTCCAAAGGCCAGTCACTGTTGCAAAAGTTTTTTGACATGTGGTTAAACGCTTGAAACCTAATGGTTCCAAGGAAATTTGGTGGAAAGCTGGGCAGCTTAAAACAAACAATTTCTGAATATTTTATGTGTTAATATTCACTGAAAGGCACTCTCGGTTAGTTTATCTTGGGTGTGTCAGGGCAAGGGGAGCTTTCAGCTTTTCAGGATTTGTTTTTTTGTGACAAGCAATGATGCACCCAAATGAGCAACATATAATTCAGTCATTTTCTCTGAAAAACCAATTTGATATTTACATGACTCAGTGAATAATAATTTGCTTCTGTTTTTCTGTTGAGCATTAGAGGAGCAAAACTGCAAAATTAGTCTCTATTGCCTGACATAAAAATGTTTTTGTTTAAAAGACTAATAGTTATCCTATCACTTTCTATATACTTCCAACATTTGGAATAGTTAAATGATTCCTTTGAATTAATGAATGTATGGTTTTATACATTATTATTCACACTTCTAAATTCTCTATTATTAGTATAAAAGATATAATTGGAAGTTTTTTTATCTTCAGCATTCCTAAAGATAAAATTCAAATTACGGATATTTTCATCACCCAATAACATGATCCTGACCTTGCCGGAAACAGAAATCTTTCTTCTGGAGATCTGTAACCATTGTTTCACTAGTATTCCCACTGGGTGTTGTTACCTCTCAGTGTACTTTATTTGCAAGCACGTGAATTTACAATGTAGAATAACATAAAGAAAAAGTGACTAGTAAATCCCACCAGGCATCCTTCTTTTTTCTTCTCCTCTTTTCCTCTGAAGGACAGATTGTGCCTAAGAAAATTGCTTCACATTTCTGAATGACATGTCCATATTTTCCTTTTGTGATTTCAAACCAAATGACCATATCTCTTATGACTACAGAGAACATGAGAACATTCCTGGCAAAATCCTCAATATTTTATTTTTTATTTTTAATGCATCTTGTTTGAATTTAGGGTAAGGAACAGACGATGCCTATTTCTTAAATCTGTTTTGTTTTGTCTTTTCCTACTGTGGGTATGTTCCCCATGGAAAGGTAAGGGCTCTTAAAAGGGGAAAGGGGTATTGGATCAACAATTTTAATGAAAGGAGCTCTCCTTCTATCAAGTGGCGAGCTTGGTTGCTGTAGAAGTTATGTTTAAACATATCTCTTGCAGACAACTAGACTAGACAAATAGGATTTTCTCTGCAGGTGGTTAGACTGGATTATGTTAGATCAGTTAGGATGAAAAGACAATGTTTTTCATATTCTTATTAAGGAGTATCACCTGGCTCTGATATGCATCCCTGAGGCTTGGTTTGAGAGCTTCTGCGACCCCACCGCAATGCAACTGTTTCCACCCAAGCAACCAGCAACCCACCAGTCTCCTGCAGAATGAGGATCAGTGGTACCTTCACTGGCTGGTAAAACGGGAAACTGTTAGCTTTTGAAACAAGTTCATTCAAGCCTCATTCATTAATTCATTTCCTGACAGAACCACAGGTGTAATTATGAGGGGAATTTGCCCAGCAGCTCTAACAGGAGATTTCAGAGCTGAGTTTTCTGAGGTAGCATCAGTCAACAGTTCAATGTAATAAGAACTTAATCGATTGAAATACACATAGGCTTTTAGTAAGAACTTAGTTGGGGAGAAGAGTCCTTCCCCTGCCTACCCTCCTCAAAACAACCCCTTTCTCCTGTACACAACTCCTACACATTAACTTCTATGCATTGGCTTTCTCCAAAGCCCACATAAAAGTTACTCAGTTCAGTATTTAGATGCTTCCAACCATGGATACCGCCACCCTACTGGGAATCCAGTCAGAAAACTGGAGAACTAAATTGCACCATCTGTGTTCCCCATCATGGGAAATACTTCCACATTTTCAAATCATAAGTCAGATGAGATTTAAATATTGACTATATTTTAGAAAGAAAAAGGAAAGGACAATAAAACAGCAACTTTGGAAACCAGCACAATCAACAGTAATGATATTACGAACCATCTCTCAGAGTACTTTGGTAATGGAGAAAACCTGGTCATTCTCTTACCACCGTGAGCAGCTGTCAGGGTAATCAGACACTTCTTTCTAAACCCTGCTTATGCAGCAATCATAGTTCATTGTCCAGGCTTGAAGGGCTCCATGCGTTGGAGGCTTCCAGAGGGCTTTTCCAGCACAAATGATCACAAGTCTGTTACTAGCTAAGTAATCCCCTGCCAGGAAGCAATAGCTGCTGCAGCCTCAATAGCCTCAGCAAAATGCTCTGCGCTGCTCCATTGTGATATGACTGCTTACAGCTTGCCCTGAAGCCCTGAGACGAAACAGTGAGACGTGAGATCCCAAATCCGAAACTCAAAGAGGATTTTCTCCCCCTCCTTAGTCCAAGGCTCTTTGGCACCATAACAACATGGGGAAGCACTGCTAAGAATAATCCTTATGCCAGGAATGGTAGATATTTGTCTCCGTCAATGTATACTAGATTCAACACAACTTAAAGCACTTCAAACTATGTAAGTAAGGCCTTCAGATCCAGTCAACTCTCTCTGCTTGCCTACAAACGCCATCAAGAGTTTCCTACAAAGAACTTCTCCTGTAATTCTTTGAGCTGCTCCTCTCTTTGTTCACCAACACCTCTGCCTCACTGCAGTTACCTCACTCTTTAAGGCTTCAGGTTGTTTTAATCTTTGTTTCTTTGTATCTGATACAAATAATATTTAGGGTATATTTTAAGTCTGTGTCCATTAGTAACCAGTTATTAATGAAAATACCCATTTAAAACAATTTTCCCCCCTAATATTTATTAATTCTCCTTTACATTCTGCAATTAACTAGAAAATCAACCAAGTAAAATAGGGAAGCATTATCCCCACGTGAAATGTTTCTTCCACTTTCACAGTTTTGAGCAAAATAACCTTATTGAACAATAACCCCTTTATAAGTTTGAAGGATTGAAAATATAAATTTCATTCCTTTATTTATCTCACCATGGACATATATTTATGGGTATGAATGTCAATACATTAATGTCATAAACTTCGCTAAGTATAAAATAAATAACCTAAAATAATACTATTCATCCTTAAAGTCCTATCTTTAAACACAATGCCAAATAATTTTAAGTTTAAACTGTGTTCTTCAGTCTGTATTCATAAAGGTAGTGTTTCTCAGATAGTTACTCAATGTATTTGTCCAGTAGATATACTTCAAAACAACAGGCATGTCAATGCATTTCTGCCTTTATAGAATTTTTCAGTAAAAAAAAGCCTTTTGTGTCATCTTGCTGGATCATTCACATCCAAGAAATTCCATAATGGTTCAAATTGTAAAGACTACAGGAATGGAAGGAAAAAACTGTTAAACAGCCCATCCTTTTTTCCTTGCTGTTCTCTCTCTTCTCCAGAAACACAAAACACAGCTTTTTCTCTAATTTATAGAGATTTTTCTTATGGTGTACCACCATAGTCTTCAGTTCTCACCATCAAGCACTTTACTAACATAGTACTGGATATCTAAGTTCTGCAATTGTTTTACTGATAATACTGTATTCGATGTACTAATGCGGTAGAAGATTTGAAGCAAGGAGACAACTGCCCAGCTTATGTGTCCTAATGTTAAATTGTTTTATAGCTAATCTCACTTTTTAGAGCCATTACTCTAACAAAGCATTCTGGTATGCATTTGCTTCACTCTGAGCTTGACTGGTTTATCATAAGGAACAGCTAATGAAAATCTAGCCATTGACTTAAGCAGAAGTAGAACCTGGCCTCAGATATTCAAAAAGGTGCAAAATAAGTCTAAAAATACTCCTAATTACACCCTTAGGAAAATTGCCACTGAAATATATAGGCAAAGAATTCTACTTTATATTCTAATCATTAATGTTACATTGATTGATAAAAAATAAAATAAAAAACGTTTGAATCTTGCTACAATAAACTTCAGCATTTCAATTACTGCCTGTCAGTCTAAGTGTATTTATATGGAACATGCACAATAGGTACCTTTGTTACTGTTCTGTTGCTCTCCTCCTAGACCCCTCAGCAGGATTTCAGGTTTTCAGGTAACGAGCTTTTTTTTTCTTTCCCCTTGTGGGGAAAGAGGGGGATTTTATATGCTACATTTACTCTAACATTAATGAATTCTTAATAATATGAAAATCTATTCTATTTAGGGGACAGGGCAATGATATGTAACACCATTCCATTAAATGTTTATAATTCTATAAAGCAAAATTATTCCTCCAAAGTACAGGTCCTAAAATATACTGCTTAATAAAATGTATACGGTCTGTTTGGCCTACATATAAAAGGGAATGGCAATGATCAAAAGCCTTCAATTGCGTTAGTCCCACAAATGAAGGCAGAGTTTCAAAAACATCCCTGAGTAATGAATTCTATTATAAAGAGTTTTCCCTGAAAACAACTTGGTCTGGTATGACTTAGGTGCTTTTGAAGCACTACAACAAAAAGCTACTTTTTATACTAAGGCCATCAAATCCAAAGAAAAAAGAAAAAAAAAGTTTTTTCCAACCAACAGGTTTTCCTAAAAGAAGCATAAGGTTTTTCCACGGGAAGTCTCCCTACTGTATCAGAGACATAACACGGAGCCTGCACATCATTGCATTTTTTTTTTTTTTTCCAGAAAGCTGAGACACTGCTCCGCTACGATAGACAAAGGACTGCTGTGCTTACCCAGACATCCTGAAGATACAATAGGTTTCCAGCGCACTGGACCTGACATGCATGGGCAAACTGATGCACACGTGCGCAGCAGAATCAGTCCTCTCACTGTGAAACCCAAAATGGCTTCACTGATAAGCAAGAAAGCCGGCAGTAAAGCAGGCAGGCTGGCTGATCATCCTAAACTCTAGTTATCTACTGTGAGAAATGGACTGATAAGAGCAAATGCAGAAGAACAGATTATCCGAAAGCAGAAAGTAACAGATATAGGAGCAAAAACCAAGGAGTACCGCTGGTGGAGTGAAGATAATTAAGCAGAGCACCTAGCAGTAAAGCCATATATGACCCAAGCTACTGTTAATGATGTGCAGCCAATGTGATTAATGCAGCTAACAGAGGCCCAGCAATGAAAAGAATTGTGCTGAAGTCCAGTAATGACTCTGGTGAGGTCTTTTTGTCCAGGATCAGAACAGTACCTATATTAGACTGAGGCAAAAGTCTGGGAAATGAAATAATCTCTTCATAGCAAAGTACCTGTTAGCTGGATCCTTCTCAAACTGTGCAAGTGGAGAACAGAGCAGGGACATGGAGGGGAGAGGTGGCTGCCTTTTCCAGCAAATCCTCAAAGACTGTGGAGCAGGATGGTCAGGACAACTGCTAGAGTACTTTGCAGGGAAGGAAGAAGATGGAAAAGGAGCTGTATTTTTGTCTTTTAGAGATTACTGTGTTGAGTAATTATTCAGTGAATTTCATAATTAATCAATCTGATAATTACACTGGACTACTTAGGTATTTTATAAAACACATGTTCAGAAAATTCTTTTTCTTCATGTCTACCTGCTCAATTCATTGCATGTGAGTGGGAAAGTATTGCCCATTGAGCATTTAGTATCAATCAGCTTCTCATGTCTCTGGATGGGTTTTGTGATGGTAATAGCTCAGGTCTTGATGCTGCCAATCAGGGCCAGGAGCAGAGGCACATATCAAAGGGCTTTCTGCTACAGTACCCTGTTGATCTAAAATGAGATGACTGTGGAAGCCAGTAGACAGTGTGACACAGTGCAGGGTTAATTAACCCATGTGGAGTAACGTGCTAAAACAGCTATGCTGCTTTTGGTATCAAGCTTGCTACACAGCACTGCTTCCTTTTCTGCCAATTAAGTACAAACCCTCAGCTCCTTAGATGTTTTACTCAAAAGAAGGTTCACAGTGCAAACTTAATAAAAATCGGTGATCCCTTAGGAAAAAATCAAGAACTGACGTATGTTGCTTGCCGATTTCACACAATTTTTTTCTGTAAGGCAGTGCATAATAAATTTTGCCCATTTATGGGGCCATGTCATGAAAAACACAGCTGCTAATTTGCAATACATATTGACTTACTGGAAAATTGTAAGCCTCCAGCATCTTCGCAGATTTGCTTTGTGTCACTTCTTAATATTTTTGCAAAAACAGCATTTCACAAACAAATAAGAGAATATGGCACTAAGACTTTATAACCTGGCTTGAATGTAAAAGAACAAACAAGCAACATATTGAGCCTAATGGACTTGAGCATTTTAAGTTTTAGTCTGCTGTTAACAACAGAGAATACAGCAAAAAATGGAGCAACACTCCAACAAATTGTGTTTCTGGAGCTTCTAGCACTGCAGAACGTTAAAAAGAGCATTGTATCTTGAGCTTTATTCACATTGATGCAAATCTGTCTTCACGTATTATTCTTCATTTTTCCTTCTGATCTTCTACTAAGAAAATTACATGCAATAAGCCCAAACAGAATTACACCCCCCTCAGTTTAATTTATGGTATCAAACCTTAATTATTTATTTAGTCATACAAGTTTTATTTTACAATACTTTTTGTAACTGCAGACAACAGCTGTGGAACTATTCTCTGAAACCTGCATTTCCTCAGATTCTTATTTTTCAAGACTCATATTTTCCCTTAATCTCTTTCCTCTTATTTATCCAGTTTTCAAACTTTTTGAACTTATATTTTTTGGTTCATTAAAGAAATTAATAATCCCAGGGCATCCAGTCTGCAATTCACCCAAGGGAAAAGTATGTTCTGCCATTTTAAATCTGATGAATGAATCTGAAAGCAAAATGATAATCCTAAAATCTCTGAGACCTTTGCTGGTAATACAGTAACTTCTTTCTGAAAACAGACACTATTTACACAACCAGGAACATCTTAACTCACTATAAAGAGCATAAATTGTTCTATTTGTTGCCACTGCTGCAATTCATCATTAAAAAATTAAGCATACAAGAGAGCTGTCCATGAAATGTAGCTTAAACTCCTTTCTCTTACAGATGAAACTGAGCCTTTAAATTATCCTTGCCTAGGCTTGCTTCTGAGCTGTTCAGCAGTTCCAAGGGGCCATGGATGTTAGGTCGCCACAAAGTTCTTTGAAGAAGCACTGATCACAGACTCATAAGTAATTTATTTTGCCCTGATGAGTCCAAGAGCAACCAAAGCTGTATGCATCCTCCTTTCCATGTTCACATGCCGTGCTCTACAAAAGTGTCTCTAAGCCAGAAAAATCCTTCCTCATCTGGGCTCAGGGCATCAGTAGAAAGTTTAGACGCTATCTTTTATCTTAAACTCTTTCTCTTCTCTTGCTGCACAGAAAAGATGATGGCCACCCTCCTACTTGCAATGAAAGGTGCATTTGTTTTGTTTTTTTTCCTTCCACAGGTATGTAAATGTTCCTCTGTTGCACTAGGAAACATTTCTCTCACTTAGCTCTTTTTTTCAGTAAGTTAAAAAATTCTTGTCTCTGCCTTTGAAAAGTACTTGCATCCTTTAGTGAGGGATGCTTCTTTCACTGAAATTTTTATTTTATATCAGAATATGCATTAAAATGTTATGTTACAAACAACTATACAGTCCAGTTGTGCATAGCTTATTACTGCAGACCGGGCATGGAAGCAATCAACTGGGCAAAGAAGTTTGAGCTGATTGATCCCTGAGCTCTTTTTCTTACATAAACCATAATGGTAAAAAAAAGAAGGAAATAGGCACAAGATGGAGAAGACACATGTAAGTTCAAATATTATGAACTTATTTTAAGATTTTTAGATAATTGTATGTAAATGAATAGCTGTACTGCAACAATGATGCCGTACAACCACCAATCACGTTTTACTTGAAAAGAATGCACTTACATAATTCCAAAGATAACTGGATCAGGCTGGATTCACCCCTCATTTAACCTCAGCAAGTTTCTGCAGCAAAACTCCATTACCCAGGAATCTCTAACAGTGGCAACTATATATGCACTTTTGTATGCAGAATTTGACCTACAGTGCTCAAGTCTGCATAGTGCAATCTCTAGCATGTTCTGAGAAGCCCAATATTGTCTTTTAGACTCACAATGCACAAATGACCTTGAAATTTACTGTAGATATTTTCAGCCAGACTCAGAATATGGAGGAAAAAGAGCAAGTTGTTGCTGGAGGGTTTTTTTTTTTTTTTAATGCTAATGTTGAAATAGTTTAATGCTTCCCAACTTTGTCAGAATGTTCCAGGATGAAAGTACTGCTGAGAGTGACACATCCATTGATGCCGTCACACACAGGAAATGAAAACTGAAAAACTTTGCTGTCCTTCAGCAGTTTGTAGGTGAAGATTGCTAATCTTGAAAATTTAAAGTACTGTATTCGATGGAGTGAACCTAATAGATATATTTCTCCTGACAGTTTCCTACCTTTACAGAGCTTCAATGAAACTACAGTTTAAAGCACAGTAATAATCTGTAGCTTGCACACTTGCAGAGCACTCTATTTTGGCTCAAATACTCTCTTAAAATACTTCAAACTTTAACTGACTAACAAAAATCTTACAGGGCTCAATCTCACAGGTAGTATAAGGAAGCGAGCACACTCATGATTTATTTCAACATGGAAATGCCAAGCAAAAATCAACTGCCAGTGCAATTCCACTAACTTCCAGGCATGTGTTTGAAAACACCTTTGTGAAGCTATCCTGTAATTTTTTAAAGGTTTACTTGTGAATATAATTACTAACATTTTCTTGCCTTTTACCCAATTATCATATAATATGCCAAAGATCTCAAAGGGTGACTACTTTGTTAACCTAACTATATAGGAAGTTTAGATGATATCAACTTCTTCAAGCAAGAAGTAGCTCCAGGGTCAAGATTTCCCTTGCTAAAATTCTAGGGAGCAGATGCTCATGATTGTTCCCTTTTTGTGCTACCAGTAGGCAGGACATATCAATATACCGAAATTGGACTTCACTAGTCTTGCCCAAAAGATGACCAGACAATGTTTCAGAGCCAGAACATCACTGAATGCTCTATCTGCTCTTCACCTCTTCAAAAGTGAAAGCCAGTCTCGTCACTCATATGGTCCCCATGAGAATGATTCTGCAGCCGTATGACTATTTAAGTAGGCAGAGGTGGCCCAGTACAAAGACAGAACAGGTTATGAAATCAAACTGGCAGTATTTTCCCACTTCCCACTTACAATTAAAATTGTAAGCAATTACAGATACTACAAAGTCCTAGTTTTAACTCAGTCTGGTTATTACACGCTTCCAGAGACAGATTCTTGGGCAGGATGTGCTTCTAATATTCTTTAGTGTTCTTTCATGTCTGAAATACCACATGACAGTACTTTTTACTACATTTTTATGCTTATAATATTTCAGTATTTCTTTGAGAATGACTGCTGTTGCTCCCTTCACATAAGAAATTAGCATTTCTTATTTCTGTGGTAACATGCTCAAAATATATTTGTGTTATTTAAATACTAAGCAGTAGTAAATAGCCGAACAGACTTGAAAAGCAAAAACGTTAGGGAGGACAGACACTTATACCCTGCCAGCAGAAGCAGAAGATGCAGCTGCAGAGCAAGCCCCACAAAGAATACCCACAAAGAGAGGACGGTACTGTAAAGTTTGACAACAGTTCTGAAAATACACAGAAAACAATTTCATGTTTTGAACTTAGTCACTCACATATTCCTCTCAGTACAGTACTAACAGTAGTTGTGTATGTTTGTTAACCAGTTATCACAGAAAAAATGGAAAAAGTTGTTCTTGAGAAGAAAGAGCAAAAAGGTGAGTTTTATATGAGACCATAAGCACAGTGTTGTTAGCACCAATATCCACCTGTTTTAATCCAGGCGCAACCATGAACCCATATGATTCCTCACAAAAAAAAAAAAGAAAAAAATGACTAAATTTGGAAAGTATTAAGCAAATAATTCATAGTAATGCATTCTCTTTTTTTTCAGCTTATGGATCAGTCATTTTGAATATTGCAATGAATAAGCAATATTTAAAATTCTATCTTTGATTCTTACACCACAGGCCCAAAATCATGGGGTATTTATTTTCTTTTATGTGATAGGTTGTTTATGATTTCTAAAAATAAGAAAAGAGTGTCCTCAGGTCTGTGTATCATTCAGGGCTCTATCTGTCATAACGTCTAACAGAAACAGGGAAGCTTCCCTAAACAACCAGCTATACTAAGCAAAGAGTCTCCCCTTCCGCGAGCTACCTGAGCAAGACAGCACTGCCAGCGCTTTGGGCAGATTCACCAAATCTATTCATGGATGCTCTCTCATTCCTTGGGCCAATTCCGCTTGTTCCCAGGCAGCAGGGCACAGGCTGGGGCCGTTCTCTAATGGACCTGGCTTTAAAGCACATGCTTACTATCCCTGCTGATGTGGTAGCCTTAACTGTTTCAGCACCAGAGAGGAATTTTAAGGACATTTTACAGAAACCTGAAAGGCAGGCCCCACTGTTTGTTAAAAAATTAGCTGAAAACAAGTAAAGAGGATTCAAAGAATCACTCTTAAGGAACTAAAATGATACCTTCAGTATACATTATAGCAAAATGCCTTTAACTGTTAAATCATTAATTATTCTATGTGGCAGTACCTTTTGATTTACAAAAGAATTGCTTCTTTTCTAGTAACTGGAGTTATATGCTCATACACCCAAAGTTTTGCTGGAAGTGAGGGTGCTGAAAAATGACCTATGTGATATTTTCAGTAGGAAACTCATTTATATACCTCAAGGTCCTGGAGATAAAACTTCACATTCTAACATAATGAACAATATATTTGATTTAATTCAGTCTTCTTAAGGAAATGAATAAAAAATGAAATTACCTCCAGACAAGAGAGAGACTAAAGGTAGTTGGTGCGAAAAATACATAGAGTGGGCTGAAGAGAATGATGTGTAATCATGAATGCAATGGAAAATGAAAGCAAAGTATAATGTTTGAATATATGGCATCCCAGAAATAGCAGCCATAGAGTTCAAGTTTTGACAAACTGGATCGTAGTCTGTATAGATGCCTTCCTTGATTTTTATTAAATTAACTTTTTATACAGGGATATTTCTAGGAAAAATTGCAAGAACTGTCTTGAGAACATTACAAATATGATTTTGAAAGTTGCAGGAGCTCAATGACAATAAATCTCAGAATCCCAATATGATTTTTCTCTCTGATTATACTATTGCTCTTAAAGGAAGAGGAAAGCTTCTTCTCTTCTGAAACAGCAATTATAGTCTACTGGGCTATCTTGTGCTGTATCATGCCCTGTTGGGCATAATGTAGAATATACTTACCAATCATATGTCACTTTAACCCTAGAAGAAACTTCTGTCTTTACGAATCAAAGGATTAGTGAAGCTCGTCCAGACACCAAGAAACAGACAGACATGCAGGGCAAAACACAATTCTCAGCAGGCATAATCCACTCCTAACTCAGAACTTGAATTCAAGCTTTCACTCCTTTCAGTGAATAACATATATTTGATATGTCTATTAGATTGTCAGTTTTTGTACTGCATATTTTCTTTCATATTCTTTTCTTTCATATTTTTTCTCATTTTGAAGAATCTATAAGGATAGAAAATTGAATAAAGTCTATAGATATTGAATATTGAGTAGCCTTAGGTGTTTTATTTTGATTAATACCCGCATCACTCTATTAATGTCCAAGTAAGACAAATTTATTTCTCAGGAGTTTGAGATTCTGAAACACAAGATTTAGAAGAAAAGTGTAAACATTTCTGCCTATTTTACTGACTATAAAATCCCACAGCACTCTTAAACTTGAGGTGACTTTCTTCAAATTTTTTTCTTTTTATTACCATCAATTGGAAAAAGATACAAAATTTTCAGTCTTCTATCCCTTATCCATTTCCTAGTTCTATTTCAGACTTTAATTAGCAACGAAAGTTCATGTTTTGCCTATTTTCCAGTTCAGAAGCTATCACATATTCCTTGCCTCTTTTCGCTTATAACTAGCCTCAACTACAAATCAACACTGCTGCAGCAGTTTAAAGTACCTAATATCTCACAGTCATAAGAAACTCACTGGCTAGAAATGCAGGCAAAGCTTCTGCCTGAGGCCACCAATGAGACTTTGCATTAAGCAGAGAATCAGAGCAATTCCACACCATCAAGCGTGGCCAGTCACCTGATACTGCCATTCACACCTGTAAGCCACATCCTCTTTAATCAGTTCATGCTAATTCTCCATTACTCTTATATTTGCATTTTTCTGTAATTGCTAATAGATGTCACTTTTTGCTAGAAATTAAACTAGGCTCTTCTTTTGCTGTATCATTTCTCTGGGAGAACAGTTTATTAACCTCTTTTACATGTTGGAAGTAATCTTTCCCATAACCATCTTACCATCCTCTAGCTTTCATTCTTTTTTCTCCACAGAGTCTTCAGCCTTCCTTTCTCTAGATTAAACAAAACTACTAACTTTTCTATTTTAATCTGTATAGCTCTAAGCTTCTTATAATGATAACTTAATGGCATCAGGGTTACATTTAGAATTTTGCTCCTGACATCAATAAGAGTCTGATTTTACTAATTACTAATTATAAGGCTGATGCATGTCTTAACACAGTCAACAGAGGACTCCATTGTACATCTAAACGTAAAATACAACACACGGCATGGCATATTCAAATACCGTAATCAGTTATCTACATATATTTAGTTGAAAAGCAGTTTGTACTTTATTCCCAGTGTATATTCTCTCCCACTCTCTCTCACATCTCTCACACACAGACACACACACACAGATGCATGAATAAAGATGCACAAGGATGTGAACAAGGTTACAGGTGTGAGAGATGCATCTAGTCCGCTTTCCTTATGGGAAGATCTTATAGAATTACATAGATGAAATCCAGGGTGTTTTATACTTTTGCTTTGAAATTTATTAGAAACAACCTACTCATTACAGAATTCCAGGATATATACTCTATCAAATTATACAGTGATGTGGGAACTAAAAACACAGGGAGTGGGTCATCAAGTCCACGCAATCAAGCATTGTCCAAAAAGCTCCGCAGACTGTTTCTCACTCAGCCACAAGAAAATCCTGTAACAAATTTTCAAGACACAACTGCAATTTGCTACAGTAAAGGACTAGGAGAGATGTAGAGAGGGAATCTAGATTTCTTAAACTGATAACATTTTCTACTACATTTTTAATGATTTCTCTCAAGGCTTTGTACACTCTGAAAATAAATTAGGTTTTTGAGTATATCATTGTGTACCCAAGCACATAAGCTTTTCTGGGGAGAGGGGGACTATTATTGTTTTGTTCCTTTTAGGAACAGAAAGAGACCCTTTTAAGTCAGTTGTCATGACTGCATGCCATCTCTCTCTGAGTAAGACAAAATGAGATTATGCTCTTAATTTTGATTCACTGAAGACAAACAGGTCAGTATTTCCCTCATGTAGCTCCTGGCTGCCCTTATAGCATGCTTCTTAAAGTGTATTTCTGCATTTTCTGAGCATCTGAAATGCAAGTTTATTTAAAATTGTAAATTCCCTTATCCACTCTCACTCTGAGAGTGAGTCCTTCAGCAAGGGAAACCGGAAAAAGAGAAAAGTTGTCTAACAACAGAGCAAGGTGCTACAGCAGCCCAGCTGGCTACAAGAGCTGTGGGAGGGTGTGACAGGGTTTGCAAATGTGTGCAAGATCTGGGACACTTGGCAGCTCTTATATCAGAGCTAAGGATCAAAAAAGGAGACTGTTGGAGGGATGGGAGATGGACAGCAACTCTGCAGTGGAGAAACATAAAAAAGTAGAGAAATATGCATTTGAAGAGAGAAAAAGAGCATATGAGATGGGAAGAAGGTTAAATCTGCTACGTGAGACAAAAAAACAGGAAGGAGGAACATCACAGAAGAACCAACAAAAATGAGGAATCGATATGTTGCATATCATTTTTCATCAACTATTTTACATTACTACAGGTAGTACTAGAAGTTTTGATTTGGGCAAGTCAGGAATCATACCTTTTGGATGAGATCTTCATAATATGTCATACTTTGCTAGACATTTGAATTAAGGAATCAAATTAAATCCCTTACAAGTTCATCCTGCTGCTGCTTATTTTAATAACTGTGTTGACTGCAGAAAATTAGTCACTTTCTTTCATTTGAAGTACTTTAAAGGAATGAAAACTTGAGGTGTGAGCTCTTAAACAGCTATAAAGTTTATTCCGATATAAATAACAGAAGTTTAAATACTGTAAAAAATAAAAGTTTTATCTGAAAAGCTAAATACTATGACTGCTACATGGCTAGTGTTAATTTTGTACTGTTTGAAGTTCAACAGAAAACACAGACTTGGATTCCAAATGTAAAGTCCCTCCTATTGCTTCATGGAAAAAATATTCACAGGGAAGAAATAGGAGGAAATATATAGTTACTCAGGCATCCATGACAACAGCAGTGTTAAGTTAATTCTAGTATTTATCAAAAGAATGAAAATAGGATGGCATCATTTCCACAGCTGATGATCTGAAAAACACTACTGGATCTCCCTGACTGATCACCCCAACACAAGTACGTTCTAATATACTTTATCATATCTAAGTGGACCTTAAGAAGTGACTGCAACAATTTACACCGCAGGCTGAAAGAAGAAATACACACTCATGTTACTCTGCTTTATGCATTACTAGAAGAATGAATGTGCTATAGCGAGGAATGCATTGTAACAAGAACAAAACAGAGTAGAATGAGTACAACACTGTTCTGTTGTCCACAGAGTATTTAACGTTTGTTGTGAACTGACCACTATATTGGCTTTTCTTCTTATATCTAGCTGCTATTAAACTGTTGTATGTTATTTTACATAATTCTTAGTACTCATATAGTTGCCAAGGGAGTGATCTTGGGTGGTGCTTAAGACATCTTTCTAAGATGGGACCTACATTATGAAAATTTTTGAAAACTTCTTTCTGTATGTAACACCATGACAAGTATAAGACACAAAGACCATCAGGCACACTGCTCTAGCTGTAGGTTGCTATAACCTATAAGCAACTACAAGGTTGCTGTTCTATGAAAATTCAACTGTCACAGAAAGACCATTAACAAAGGCAAGAGCTTAGGTTTGCTTAAGCCCTTTCCTATGGCAATTTTCTGTAAAGACTTTCCACTTTGAGGAACTCTGCTGACAAAGTATGGAAGACAGAGACTCTAAAGTTCTCACATTAAATTTTGTCTTTAGATTGAAATACACAATATTTTCCTGTTTCCATCAGTGAAAATGATGTGCAGTGAAAATGGAAGTAGACTTGACAGTGTTAGGATACCATGTTATGGATGATCATGCTCAGATAATGTATTCCAGAGAGAAAAACTTAGAGAGAGAGATTTTTCTTCTGACTGCCCCCCAAGGAGTAGGAATAGTAGACAAAAGATGATGAAAACTCTTCCTATCAATTATAGAAAATTCTATCAGCCCAACCTATTCCTATAAAATGGGTATTTTTCAAGGAATCATAACCTCGCTTTCTAACATATGAACTGAGATGAATAGGCATAATAATACTCTGGACTTTGCTGAGACAGACTGCCTAACTCATCTCATTTGAATTTTATCTATCACATAAACATTGATCATTTTAATATGTGACTTCCTACTATAATACTTCTTAATAACTGCATTTCTATATTCTGAATTAAGCTGCATATAAAGTCTTATCTGTTTGTGTGTAGTAATGAAATATTTCACAATCTGTTGTTCACAATACTTCAGATTGGACAGGCTTCTCAAGACTTACCCACGTAAGGTTTGTCAAAGGGACCTGAGCTGTTGTCAAGTGGATTTCTGAGACTTCCTTCCAAAATATTCTGTTTCCCACCAAGTCCCAGACTTACTGGGAGAAACAAATGCCAGCCTAAAGATCATGGCAGAGCTGAAATGAGAATTTCTGTCACTTAACTGCTTGCTTAAAAGGCCAGTCTGCAGAGAAGCTTAAAAACCTGATGTATGAAGCTTTTATGAAAAAAAATTGGAATTGACGCAGCATATTGATCAGAAAGCTCTATATGGGTTCATGTAGGTCATGTCACCTGTATTCTATTCCTTATGTTACGTGTTATTTAATAAATGTTAGTAGAAGCAAATGAGCAAGTTGCCCAGTAAATGCAACAGCACATTAGCGCTCAAATAAAAGATCAGCTTTTTAGTCCAAAGTGATCAGGCTAACTGAGATGAAAGAATATAAAAGTAGATGAAAGGGGCACAGACTGGATTCTCTCTTCCATTAAAAGACTCCAGGAAACCTGGATCCTCATATATAAAATTAATTAACTGAACCGCATGCTGAACTAAACTGTCAAAAAGGCCAGTTCACTCATCCTTATCTAAAGAAACTTGGTTGCAAGATTTTGACTCTCTGTTGAACAGCCTGATGTAGTACTAATCAAAAGGCGCCTGGCTTTCCTTATATGTGAAAGATGGAGTTTTCTCTAAAACTGGCTGATATTCCTTCAGCCTCAGACTGCCAGTAATAGATTGCCACTAGCCAGTAAAAAGTTCACTATAAATAATTATATGTCCTTTCTGTCCTTGGTCACACTTACTATGTTATCTACAGTAGGCAATTTTCTCATATGTTCTTCAGAAGGTCATTCAAAACTCTTTTACTTGGCAAGATGATGGGGATCTAAAATATTATGATCTCCAGGCATACAGCTTTAGTTAAATCTCCCAGTGCTCAAAATAAGATGAAAGTCAACAAGAAAGGTTAAATTCAAACAATTTGGTTCTTATAATTTACCACACATGAAAACAAAGCTCAATTTTGTAATTTTGTCAGGAGTTTAAGCTGTCATATTAATAGAAGTACCAGGGATATTTGCTATTCACCAGCCACTCCTAGAACATATGTCTTCTTTTATATAATTCTCATTTAAATATACATATAAATTTGTACCTTCTAACTTAATTTTTAGATAACAGAAAAGCAAATAAGAACTCTAAGAATGTGTCCTCATTATGTATCAGTCATAATATTTCTGAAGTATATACAATAAACCTGAAAAATTACACATGAAAGAAAAAAACCTCCCTGGAATATTTGTGCAATAATGCCTCAAGCTGTTCAAGGTTTTGGGGGAGGCGAGGGATGGGGAGGGCTTCTTTTTAAAAGAAGATTACAATATATGGTACAAAATAAATTTAACAGCTGTTGCATTTATATTCAGTCATTACCTCTTTTTAAAATCTTTCAAATGACCCCTTGATAAATCAATACATATATTTTCCCATTTACACAAAAATGACTTACACTCAGCTTCCTTTTGTGTGCACATGATTTCTGAGAGCTAACAGCTGTGTACACAAATTACAAACCTACAGATTTACTACCTCCAATAATGTTAGCACAGTATTACAAGCATGGGAAAGGGATCCATAAGAAGACATGCTTCAGCTAACAAAGACTAAATAGAAACAAGAGAGAAGGATTTGGCATATTTTTCCAATCATTTGCTTTTTTGCCTTTTTTTTTTAATATTGGGTTATGAATGTTCTTCTGAAAGGAGAGCCTTAAGAAGATGAGCCATTTGGGTAGCTTATGCCATTTATGAAGAATGTGAGAATGATTGTAAGCGGCCTGAACATGCAAAAGCCTGGCGGTATGAGGAGTCATTCTGCCTATGAATGAGAAACCTTGATTCAAATTTACGCCAGCAGTATAACTTAGCCTGGAGCATGCTGAGTATTTTGCCCTCCTTTAATAACCGCAGGTTGGCTGAGCAGTTCTAGAATTAATTACACAGATAGGTCTGGTCAGAGCTAGATCCAGTGTCTAGCCATCATCACTGTCACAGTCGGACAGCAGAAAAGAAGAGACAGAGAAAAGAAGAGAGACATGAGAAGTCAGAAGTCCATTATATGTAGGCTACACAGTCAGTACTTAACTATCAACTACTATTACAAATCCTTCCCTTAATGTGGACTCTTGGGTTGCTGTTAGTCTTTAATCTTCAGCTAATAAATGTTTCAAACTTGTCTGACTGGAGCTGGTAGGGTATTGCTAGTCTACAACTGAAGTGGTCAGTTGCACGCCAAAGTTTATCTAATCTAATAGGCACTCAGAAAACAGAAAACCTAGGAACCTCCCAAAGCTTGTCAGATGAAAGGAACAGTCTCAAGCACTATAGCTGACAAAGCTTGAGAGCACTGAAAAGTCTTAACAGTCAGATATTTTACTTTCAGTTCTGCCGTGACCATTTTCTGTTTCTTATCATCAACACTGTGCTAGGGTAAGGGCGTGAGAACTGCCTGGCCTCTTCCTTTACAGATGGCCAAGGAAGAGAGACCGGGATATCCAAAATTACCAGAAAAAGGACTGTAAGAAGAAAAAAGGACGATGCTTGCAATTTTTGATGACCTTAAAATTCTTAGAGTTAAGGCTTATTTCCTAACTGTTCATAGAGAATATTTTTGGTTACTTTATATCCTTCACTACTCTTTAGATGGGGATTGTTTTTTCAGCATTTATGTTTCTCTAACAGTAAGTAGACTTTGTTTGCCATTAGTTGTGTTTCTAGGGCAGTTCCTTAGTAAAACAGGAGACAGAAGCAGCAAAGCAGCAGCAGCAACAGGATTTCCTTCTAACAACTGAATGTGGTTTGCTCTTATGGAAGACTTGCATAAGAAGGACTCGCTGCAGCCTGACACAGTAACATTTCTCGGGGAGCGAGGATCCTTTTTCTCATTGCTCCTGAAGTTTAGCTTCGGACGGTTCACCAAATGGTGAAACCTACCAAATTCCGTTCTCAAATCCAACCATCCTATGTTTGTGGATTTTAAGATAATTATGAAAATAGTAGTTGTTGCACTATTTTGTCTCTTATATGATTTTGAACTGCTAAAATATATTTGGTTTTATTTCTGGTAATCCCTTTCTAGGAAAAAAAGAAATTTTAGAAATTGCATTGAAATTTTTTTTTGCTCCTAATGCCCAGAATAAATCATTGTCTTGGATATCAAAATACATTAGCTGTATTTTGTTTTTATAAATAACTTCCTCAGTGGAAACATCATCTTTTTCCACTTTACACAAGGAACTACACAACCATGAACTTTCTGCAACATTAGCTGAAGACACAGTGCTGCTAAATACCACTGTCATGAATCTGAATACTAACTGGTCTTGTCACAATTGTCATAATGCTGACACAAAAACAGCGGCATTGAAAATTTTAAAATACAAGGCTATTTTAAGAAATTCGGTTTTACTTAGGTTTACAGCTGAATTTTTAAATTATACATAGTTTAAAACATGCCTGAAAAAGCTTTCTTTTCTCAGTCTATTTACTAAAGCTTAAGAAATAAAGTACAGGGAAATTCTGGCACACAGTGAAGTCTCACCTATTTGTGGGTAGATTACTGAGTTACAGATTACTGGGTCCTACTTCCCCAAAGAAGCATATCATTACGTTTAAAACACACTATTACTGGATGAAATACACCCAGCTTTGACCAAAGCAGATGAAAAACAAGGTGATATTGTGCAATGGGAAGGAAAAAGAAAGTGGGTGACTAGCTGAGCATGATCCTTACCCAGGCCCTGCTCTCCCTCCCACTGTCCTTCGCAGGTGTGTGAAGGCACAAGGTTCTGCTCAAACTCATTGCTAAACCAGGACAGCCCAATTCCTTCAAGTGCTGAGAAAACAAATCTATCACAGCAGCTCCCTAACGTCTTTCATGTATTCTGTCCAAATAAATAACTGACCACAACAAGCCACACAATCATCATATTCAGACAGCATTGCTATACCTTACTTTATTTAGGACAGACTGTGAAAATAACAAACAGACTCCTTCGTCTGCATCTCATCCAGCTGTCCATTTCCTCTCTGTGCCACGCAACCATGAGCATATTCTCCCAAGTGCCAATCTTTCCACTGATGCTCAGTGCTTTTCTGTTGTCAATTCAAAACCTTAAATCTCCAAATGATCCATGGGTCAGGTTTTGACTGCTTACTGACAGCAATTACAATGAAGTCTTTAGCTCAGCAATTGATGATACAATATGACTTCAAGTTAGAAATTTAGGATTAGGCATAATAATAAACAGCAATAACAGTACAGGGTGGTCTTCTCGCTTAAGGGGATATGCACCATTATGGTTCTTCCTAAGGAAATTAAGCTAAATCATCTCACAGGAGAAACAACTTTGGCAAAAGCATATAGCTATAAAAATAAAGGGATTTGTGTAAACTGTCAGCTATGCATTACCAAAGGAAGACATAGCGGAATACCAAACTTCCCCAGAAAAATCTAACAAAAGAAAACAGTTTGGAGGAAAATATTTGAAAGAGAAAGAGGACAAAAGAAAATCTCTGACTGCTTTGAAAATGAAATTTTATGACTATTTTGTTGTTTTATGCTAGATGAAAAGAAAAGGCTCTCACATACTTTTTCAAAGATTACAACTATAAAAAAGTATTATTCTTTGTTTAAAAAAATGTAAGCTTAAGCACTTTTTTTAGTTAAGCAAAGTGTCAGTGAACCAAAAATATGAGGAAACTAAATAGCACTTCCTTATTCAATCTCATCTTCAATGCTTCACAGCAAAGACTATCAGTTATTTGTTGAGACATTTCACAGAAATTAAAGTTCGTTCAGGGGGAAAAAAGAGAAAAATATTAAATCAATTTTCTTAAATATGATTGTGAAAAAAATGAATTAATGCCCACCTATTTTCTTTTGCATCTACGTCAGCTATATACATAAGAGGTAACTAAAAAATAAGTAAGAGAATTGCTAGTGGGTTAATTAAATATCTAATTCCCACTGAAATAATGTGGAAAACAGTAGATCTCAAAACCTGATCCTTAAAGTATAAGGGTTGATGAGGCATGATAAATGGTTTGTAGATAGTCCCACAAATGACATTAAACAGTTTCATAAAAGAGCTTAAAATTTATAAAGGTTAAGTATGTGAATTCATGGCTATCGAAAAGAAAATTTGAGGGTCTACTAGCATCATGAACAATTCCATCTACAAGTAGCCATCTAAAAGAAGCCTCATAATTTTGCTAGAAGGAAAGGACCTTTATCTGTGTTTTCTAGATGACTGATGCGTCTCTATAGAAACATCATCAGTACAGACTAGAGTGGAAAATAACTGGTGAGAGTTTAAAGACTACATAGTGATACAGGATGGACTACTTTCTAAGCACTTTCCTTGAAACAAAAGGCCATTATTTAAGAGCTTATATTCAACACATAGTCCTTCAGTACTACATTAAACTGTCACAAGCTTCTCCCAGAGGTGGAAAACTCATTCATCACCAGGGGTTTCTCCTGAGGGCTTTTACACCACCATTCTTTTTGATTCTTATTCTCCAAGGCCAAGCAGCAGACCACAGTTATTTTTTGAGTGTATCTGGTTAAAGCTATTAGGATTCAAGTATGGGCATGGCCACTATTAATAATCTGAAACTTCATTACATTCTCCATACCTCCACGCTTCAAACAATGACCTTAAAATGTTTGTCGAGCTTTAATCAGCTGAGTTTCACATCATTCCCTTGAGATACATGAGGAAAATGCATGTATTAGTGTTTTGGAACATAACCAAAACAGAAATATAATCGATATAAGCGTGTTATACATTAACTTTTATTTCAAACCAAGGCAAAGGATGTGATTTGGAACATGATTTCTGAAGAGAGCCAGGCAAAGAATCTGTGCCGTTCACGTACATGGGGAAAGATATGCCAGCATCCAGAAGGCCCTGTCAGAGATAAGCCAAGCAACACACTTTGAGGGGACATTGAGTAGAAGGGATGAGAGAGAATTCTGGGATATTTGGGGAGTTTAGGGGAGCTATACAGCAGAAAGGGGACAAAGTGAAGGGAAGGCAAGCACTGGAGCAGTTATTCAGATGTAGGAAAAATTATATATTTTATTCTAATTTCAGAGTATGTAGTCATTCATAGCAGTACTGTCTTAATTTTGATTGAATTGTGCCAGGTTGTATATCTAAAGTAAAATAATAGCCTATTTCAGGTTACAGCATATCTCCATCTGACCTGAAAACAGTAGGAAGTGTGAGCACCTTTGAAAAAAATCAGTCTATTTTTATTTATCTGAAAATGTATGCCTCTCTAAGAATCCTAGTTTTGAATCTTGTCTTCAATCTTTTCACAACTCTAATTACATCTAATTTTATGATGACAACATCTCTATACCTTAGCATCTCAACTACTACGATCAATTACCCTCAGATACTTACAGTAGGATACATTTAAACTGTTTTATAAATTGCTCATTTGCCAACACATACAATTAGATAAATTGTACTCACAAAAAAAAATCATTAATTTGGGATTTTTGTTTGGGTTTCCAGCTCTTAATTGTTTCAAAACTGTAAATGAATTTCCATTTTATATTTTAATCTCAGAATCAAGTCAGAGAAAGAAACAAATAGCATTTAAATTAATCCTTCTTCTCCATATTTCAAAAGAGAATAGGTTATAAGGATAACTGAAGGTTTGCAATCTGCTTTAGATTCTCTGAATCAGTTTATTGTTTGCTTGATGGAAGATGCTCAGTGAGTGAAACACTCCTTAACACAGTGTTCCAAATGTTTTCCTAGAAACTCTGAGGGCCTTAAATCTGATATTACTTATATCAATGCAAATAGTGAACATAATTAGAGCTAATAAAACCAATTAAGGAAAATAAGAATTCATTCAATAGACTTCATTGGAATTATATAGAGATGGACTTTGTCTCATAAGTCTTGCTTTTTCGCAGATTTACACAAATGAGATCAGCCTACTTGCTCCTACACTTCATGGACCATAAAACGTGACAAGATAATATAAATGATTGTCTTTATAAACATATCCTTAGGATATGTATCCCAAGGAAAGCAGAGGGAGCACAGATGCTATCAAACTGCAAAGATGACTTACAAAACAACATAAAGTAGTTTTGCTGCTGTTGATTAGAAAAGTTCATGATGACCAAAAAGCATCTTATCAAAACCCAGTCAGTTAATAGCTCATCTGCAGAAGCAGAACCAAAATAATCAAATCCACTGTATCCCATAACTATAGTTATTCTGAATATAGAGAACCCTTTTTCAAGCAAATAGGAATTAGGTTAAAAAAACCCAGCTCAAAATGAAAACATCTGTATATGGACCGTCATTGTGGTATTCAAAGGTACAAATGACAACTGACACAGTTATTTTGGTTTCAATTTACATACAAATTGTAAACAATCCTTCTCTGAAAATGCACAACAGCATACAGAGGCTTCAATTCAGAGATAAATATAAGCAGTCTACAGACAGTCCAAATATGTAGCTTTTAATTCCTTCTTGCAAAAATAACATCCAGCTAGATCTACACTAAAATTCTTATTCTATGTATCATTTCCCTGGTTGCTGGATGCATAGGTTGTAAGAACAGCTGGAGTGAGGTGTTACTGTAACAGTCACAGGTGGACAGGCAGCAAAAATAAGAAAGACCCCATATCACTCCAGTTACATGGGATAGGATACACGAATCAATTGTCAGTTTAAATAAAACAGAAAAAGAAAGCAGTGTACATTATATATTAAATGAATAGATTCATGTCCACCACCTCAACGGCCATGCTTCCAGTTACAAGACAAGGGCGATTCCTGTAACTTCCCTAAAGTTCATTCTTCATTTCTCCTTTTGCGTATATTCACATTCTTTCTACTAGGTTTTTACTTGCACATTACGCTGCCACCATGCAGCTGACATTATTTAAATGTCTTTACCAAGTAAGAATCCAAGCAAAACTTGTTCCTGTTTACTTTTTAACAAGTTTCATGAGAAAATTCTGCATCAGTGATGCCATGTCTTGTTTGCCACAGCTTGCCTTGTTTTACATTGTGCCATATGTAGTGTCTCTCCATAGGTCTGATTGAATTTACATGTCTCTGTATTGATATGTATTGTATTGATAAAGAAAGAATGCAGTATCTGACCTGATCATGCAAGCAAAAAGGAGTCCATCTACACAAAATAGCTGCCATTACATTCAGGCCCTAGGAAATTATTATTCCCTCACAAAATTCTTAACCTCTATCAGCAGCAGCTGTGGCTGCTGCTATAACCTCCATCTCCTCCCCAACCATCATGACATAGCAGCAGCCACCAGCCCAGCTCATCCCGGCTGGGCTAGGCTTCCCCATCACTCCTCTACTGAAAAGCCTTGGCCAGTTCTGTGTAACAGAATATGAATATGAAACTGTAAGTTAGATCATCCACATATTTGCCCAATAGTGAATTCTTAATTGTGTTTTTACCACAAAGTATTGGCACATCATTATTACAAGGGACAATGGCCACAAGTTGTGGTTTGGGAGATTCATACTGGAAATTAGGAAAAAAACTTCATTACGATGGCAATACAACACTGGAACAAGTTGTCTGGAGATGCAGAGTCTCTGTCCTGGGCAGGGAGGGTTTCAAGACTCAGCTAGGCAAGACAACAGCTAATCTGATCTGGTCTTGGTCCTGCTTCACTGGGAGTTTGGACAAGATGATCTCTAGAGGTCCTTTCCTGTCAACGTTTCTACGACTCTTTTACTGCTCCTGTAATGCCTAAAAACCCTAACTAATTACGCATCATTGTTAAATGGCACAAGTTAAAAACACAAAACAAAAACAGCACTGGGCCTAAGAGGCTAATAATTTCAGAGTCCTGTTGAGAAGGACAAGGCAACTTTGGTAATTTTCCTCTTAATTTAATGGGCCTGTGTCTGCCTCTGCTGGTACCACTATGAACAGAACAACCCCAGTGATGTCAACAGAGGGGATATCAGCACAGGAATGGCATATAAAGACAGTCGAACTCACTGCTTAGAAGAAGCATGCAAAAAATAGGCTCAGTCTTTAGTACAAGTACTAATAATTTCCCAAGAACTTTATTTCATACAAAATTGTTCTGACTTAAAAAAAACCCAAAAAACAGATAGAGCCTTCTTTCTTCCCTCTAATAAGAGAGGAAATGAATTTGTTATGCAAAGGCCCTACTTGCTAATTAAAACTGTAATTAAATGTTTTAAAAAGTCTATAATGTTACCTAGACAACCAGCCACATTTTTTCTCAGAGCTATCAATAAGGTAATGCCAACTGAAATCAGAAAAGCCACACATTTTAGTAGTATGGAGGCTACTAACTGAATGTTTAAAAACGTAAAGCAAGTAATGAAACAGTATGGTTCATCTTTCTGTGTTATTATTCCAGACACTATTCAAATAACCTATACATTTCTTTTCAAAAAAGACATCTCCTGAGTATAAGTAAATTACAAATAATTTATTATGAATCAATAGAGCAACAATCTCTCTAGTTCATTCTGCTTGTAATTTCACTTACTTTAAAAGTGCTAGAGAAAGGATTTAAATATATCATTGCTCATTACACCTTCAAAAGTCTCTGTTAATCGGATGTCATCCTTTGTAATTCGCTTATGTGTTTGCTGACAATAAAGACCATGAGACTTAAAAGCAACTGATTCTAAAGACAGTATTTACTGACTTCACTCAAGTTCATAGCCTGAAGGTGAGGCAAGGGTGTTAAGGACTATCCCTTAAAAAGGAAAAGGATGAAAGAGACACTATTGTCATAAATTAAGAACTGGAGAAAACATTGGAAGTGTAAAACATAAATTAGTACCTTTAGTACTTTTAAAGCATAATTCAGTGTCAGAAGTAAGGATCATATATTATTTTGATGAATCCCACTGCTACCACAAAGAAAATCAAACTGGAAACAAACATTCTTTTTGACAAATTGAAAACATGCCATTTTGTGTCAATGAAATGCATGCTATTTCATGCCTACCTGGAGCAGCACAGTTTAACACAACCACTCATAAGGGAAGTAAAAGATTCTGGTATTTTGAAAACTGTAAAGAAAGCAAGGGAGTGCTTGAAAAGTAGTTGAAAAGCTGCTCAGTCATATACCACAATAATTAGTGATGAAAGATGATGCATATATACACACATAAGCACACACACACACAAGATAAAAAATGTAAAGTTCATTCAATAATTAGCAAAAGGCTTCAGCTAAAATGAATGAAATATTACTAATAAAGTGAATAATATTCACTTTAGAATTATTTATTTTGAAAACTGGATGTGGTATTGCAGTATGAGATTTCAAAATGCAAAGTCAAGCTTTGCAGAAAAAAAATTGAAAAGCACCATTCAATGTGAAAGGGATTGTTTCAAACAAGCTTAAAACACGAAAAGGAGAGAGTAATAGTCAGAGGGAGATGTCTGTTGTGCTGTTAAAGAGGCAAATCCCAGATTTTGCTGAAAATCATCTATTGTCTTAAAACTCAGAATCTCTCTCCAGAACAAAGCTAACTGCCAGAAATTACACCACAAGGTTCAAAGCCAAAAGTTGGTAAGAGCACTCTACATCTGTGCGCCCTTGAGGGGAGCAAAACCAGCAGTTCCTTGGAATTTGCTTGCATGGATGTGCAGAGCCAGGTACTTCAGCTACTTGTCACCGGAGCCCAGAACTCATCCACACTCAGCTGAAGACTTTGGATGACATTATTAAAAAGGAATAGTTCAATCACTGTTTTATTTCATGTTCACTCAGATTTCAGATTTAGTCTTCAATACCATATCTACTATATCTGAAATAAATAGTAAAATGGCCAATCCCTCAACTACCTGAATTCCTGTTAAAAAATTATCAGCCTTCCTTCCCTCCCTGCCCACCAGTGTCTGCTTTTGTGTTACCTTATCAAATAGGCTGGACACATGACTAAGAACTTCTAGGATTGCTCTATTTTCTATCTAATCTCTGAGAGCAGAAGGGGAGATGTCAGAATAAGCATAAATTTGGTAAGATTCAATTCACTCTGGGTTACAGAAATGGATGAAAGTGGCCCACTTTTGCTGTCCCAAGATCATAGTTCTTTTTCCTATTTCTGCATATCCCTTTTAGAACTTGCTCTTCATACTCAGAAGACAACTAAGCATACAGACACTTTATTATTAAAATAGACCATGAAGTAATATCACATGCCAAATGGCAATGTCTAAATGCAAATACCAAAATCCTTTCTTCCGTGTCTTTTAGAAAGTATTACTTATTGATATTTTTCACAGATCACTTTGTATGAAAGTGACGATTTTGTTTTCAGTAGGCAATCATACAAATGATATAAATACTCATTTCCAAATACTTTCTTTATCTGAGATGTTAGAAGTTCTACAAAAGAAGTAAAACTTTTTTCTTCATTTCTGAAACAAAAATCATTGAAAATATTAGTTAAGATTTTCATTTTAGACAGCTCTGTGTTACAGAGAGCATGTAAAACACATCTTAGATTAAGATGTGCTGGGAATCTGACCAGAACATCATAAATCATTCAGTTGAAAATATGCAGCCAAGGAAAGAAGAGTTTCCAGTGGGAGATGGATGTTCAGAGACTATCCTGTAAGCACTGCACCACAAAACCATAGTCTGTCATAGGCAGCTGGGATATGATGTGAGTGCATTGCATATGTCTGTGGATGTGTGAGTGACAGGTGGCTGAATCAAGTAGAAAGATAGAAACAGTATATTATATTCAGGGGTAAGGGGAATAAAATAAAAGTAGAAGTGTAATTTTTTGCAGCTGCAAAGTCTTTTTGACAGCTATTCGCTTCCAACCACTTTCAAGTAATGCATGAATAAAATAGTCAATGTCATTAAAATAATTTACTAGTCATCAGGAATAATAAATGATTAGAATAATTTACCGTTCACACATCTATTGCTAATGTAGACACCTAAAATGTGGTTAGAGACAGCACTCTGCATCCTAATATGTCAGATGGGATACTGAAAACCACTTAGAAATTGGTACTGGAAAAGAGCAGTGACTGTAATAACTTCAGTGATGTTTCTCAAGTATCAACAAATGAATTTCTTCAACACACTTCTCCCAAAATAATCTTTAGAAATACTAAATGAAATCATGAGTTAACCTGATGTACTGCAAGTTAGATACAACAGAATTCAGATTTTTATACAGAGAGGCAACCTATCTATTGAAACTAAAATACCTGCAGAAAAAGAAAAGAATTAAAATCGAATTTTTAGCCTTCCAAGGACATTTAATAACGGCTGATGTCTCAGAACACTTCTTAATCTGTTTTACCAAATTTACGGAAAATTCATTTTATATAGGAATATTCATTTTATATATTTTATATGCTACAGCCTGAGAACAATGGCTGTGACTGAGGTACCACTGCAATCCAAAGGCTTCCTCCTGTTACAATGGTTCCTTCATATCAACCTACACAGGGTGTCTTTGGCAGCAACCTATAATCCAGTCCAGCCTGTGGGACACTTTAATCTAAGGCTATTGCTTTTTTTTCTGTAGGAAAACGCGAATGGCTGTTCAAGGCTGATCACAGACTCATCCACAAATCCTGCCGCCATGGGAGCTGTTTCTGCCCGCACCGGTGCCCGCCTCTGCGCTGGACAAGGGCAGCCGACGGTGAGAGGCTGCAGGAACCCACTGCAGTGCTCTCCTGCTCTTGATCTGAAACTTCATCGACCAGATAACTGAGGTCACAAGCAGGGGAGCAGCTTGTCCCCAGGCCGATGAAGGAAATAAAATCGCATAATAATATCCGTATATATTAAAAAATAAAATCAACCTAATACTATATTGATCAGCTGTATTACAAAACTTTAATACCTACCATAAAGTAGGCTTGGCCTTTGAGTCTGGTTAGCATATATTGCTATGGAGCTAAAACATTCAGGAGTTCAAATGACTCTTTCTGAACTGACAGAAAATCTACAGGTTAAATTACAAGTTTAATAAATTTTAAAATAATCTTTTAAACAAATTTACAAGATGTAAAGAATAGTATCATCCACTCACATAAAAAATTAGCAGAAAACTGATCCTTCAGTTGATTTATTTTTTAATGTCATTTTCAATACATTTGGGGGGAGTGGGAGGGGTTAAATAGCTTTTTAAAGATCCTACTTAACATTTCAGAAATTTCTCATTAAGTAGAGGCAGGTGAGAAATGTTCTCAGTTACCTAAACTCCGAGAGAATTGCGTAGTTACTTAAATGTAATCTCCCTTTCCTCCGAACGGTGCCTAGCGTGCAAGGAGCCTGCACCAGCCATGGCTGCACATTCCATGCACCCTCTTTTCTTCTGCATTCTCCTCTGACTGTGACAGTTTAAAAGATCACCATTTTTCCTGAGTACAATTAGTTTTCACTTACTAGAAACTAAGGGAAGAAATGGCAGTTTTTGCTAGCGCTGCCCCACTGCTTTCAGACACATTAGAACAACAGATTATGGCAGAATTGGGAAAACGAAAGTTCTCTGTGAAACTTTTTGAAGGATATTTAATTACTCCTACTTTTGAAAGATAATAAAAATAGCAATGCTAAAGCTACATTTAAAAATTACCTACTTAAATACGATTTTTTTAAGACCTCATAACACATTTTCATAATAATCATTTTACAGTTTTACTTTAAGACATATTTTAAGTTTGTAAATTTTTATTTTGTTTCTGTTTCTTAGTTCCATGTCTTATTTCATATGTTTGAATTTCTTTTAAATTTCAATCTTTGCTGCAATTTGGGAGAAGAGACATATAGCATTTGCTATTATGCTAATAAAAATCTTTTTCTAGTACTTGTAATACTATATCAATGCTATTCAGCTACAACTCAATCTAAACAAAAGCATCTTCTGAAAATCTGTTTATTCTCTTGTGAAAACCTTGATATACATGTATGAAATACTAGTTAAATACACATCTCAGAAGAGATAACGAACTTTTTCATCCCAATAAATGAAACAGTATATTCACCCAGCCTTACTCACAAATACAAGTACTTGTTCTTTCTGCATAAGTTACCTAGTTATGCTTACAATATTGGAACATGAAGACAAAAAATACTTGCAGTTTTGGGGATGGACAACTTTTTGGAAATTAAATTAAACTCCAAGTTTGTGAACCATATCAAATGCTTATTATCTCATACAGCTGTATCTGTATGAGAAAATAATGTATCATTTATACAGCTGTCGATATCAGTCTGTTTTTTCTATAAATAGTCCCTTGGAAGAAATGCAGTCTTTAAGAATTTTGCCCAAAAAACTCAAATATGAAGTTGTGATCAGCTCTTCTATTCCCCCCCCCAAAAAAAAATTAAACATATTTCTTTGATTGTGTCAGTTCTTATTTAAGAAACATGCCAACAAATCTGAAACTAAATCATAATTTTGGGGGGATATTATTAATAAATGGTTGAAATGAAAAATAGCCTTTCCTAGCCTTCACAAAGGACAGTGTGGCCAGCGAAAAATGTACTGTTCTTTCTGTGTGTATTAAATTAATATGTAGCATAATTCTTCTTAAAGATGCTAAGTCAATTCAAAAGTTCGCTAAATTGAAATTAATGTTAGAGACTATTTAGTGACTGCTCACCATTTTACTTTTGTATTTAATTCAAACCACAAAACAGACCTCTCTCAGCATATCCTTCTCTGATTAAAAACCAATATCACTATGAAATTAGCTTTTGTCTTGCAAGTAAATTAGGGCACTCATTTTCAAATGCTCATGCCTTATTATCAACTGGAAATCTTCAGTGCTTTAGAGATGTGCCACAGTACTGCTACTAAATGGGATTATAATAAGAATTATGGAAAACAAAAATTGGACATTAAAAAAGAGAAGAGTTTAAGAATCAAAGGCTAACTTATTCTGACTGGAAAGCTTTGGCTGTTTTCAAATCCAGAAAATAGTCACAAACTATGAAGTGAAAATATGTTCGGTTTATTATCTTGGTAAATTCATCTAGAACACTGAAAAGTATCTAATGCCCAAAACAAAACTAAAATCTCAGTTGGCTTGGGAACAAAAAGTACAGAGACTGAGACAGATATTGCTATTATTAACTTTCTATTAAAGAAATCTGTGCCTCTGGACATAAAATAAATATAAAATTCAACAGAAGACTGTTGGGAATATAACAGAAAGCCAGGTTAGAGGCCAAGATCACAGACTCCAACTCTTAATACCTGCTATCTTTATTTCTTTTTTTTTTCTATCAGTATAGACAAAGAAAAGCTACATGACTAATTAAGTGTGCGTGTTCATCTCCTTTTCTGTGTAGAGAATACTAATTTAATGAATTAATTAAAGCACTCCTACAAGCACATGCTACATGCTTTACAGGACTGCAATGCTTTTAGATACTTATTTGACATTATATATGGTACTGTAGGCCTTACCCGAATCTTCATAAACCTCAGAAACCCAGGGATATCACAAGACAGTTCAACTTTGAGTCAGCTGCTATATGTAGGCATTTAGTGTCATTTAAGATGCCCTGAAGTATCTTGGCCGACCTCCCAATGCCACTCCTGAGGTCAGCAGCTCTCCCACAAGTCCTGTGTTACATATGCTGGCTACACCTGCATGTCTTTAGTATCCTAGAGCATCTCAAATGGCACTAGACACCTCCATGCTGGCCACAGAACAAAGGCATGTGTTAAATTATTGTTTGTAACAGGCATGATGCCTTCCTGCTCCAATAATACAATGGATATAAATGTTGCCTGCATAGTGCTCAGCACACTTAAGGGGGTTCTCAGTGCCTTCCCAAGCTCAGACCTCAGTGATTCAAATAAGGGGATACGATGACTCACGTTGTTTCCACTGCCATTTTTATTTCATGGACTTTGTTTCATATCCATACAATAAATTTCCCTGTCCTATGACACTGACTTTAAGTGCTGTCATGACCTATACTTTTTTAATAACTGTGCCAGACTGGGTCTCTAGCAATTTTGAAGCATACAATGAGGAAGGTGCATCTCTAAAAATGTTGTAGAGTATTATATACGCTTGTCTTCTGAAAAATGAACATGGGGCTCCTCCTCATCCTTCGTGAAGTTAGGTCAACTGTCCCCATGAGTAGTTTGCAAAATGCACTCTTTAAGTGAGGCAGTTTAAGATGGTGCACAATCAGATGCAAAGAACACTGATCTTAAATGGACTTAACTAGTAATGAGGATAGAATATAAGTTAGATGAGAACATACAGTGAACTTCATAGTTTACCTCTATTTTTTTAAAAAAACAGACACAATAAATTCAAAGCTTTAAATTCCAGTTCTCAGTTCTGGCTGTAGGGAAGAAGGACCAAGATATCTCAGCAAGAATTACAGTTAACCATCCCAAGAGTACCAGTTTGGTATGCTTCTAGTAGCATGAGAGTGTTTAAAGGTGAACTGTAAACCTTAATTATGAAATCTCATTTCTCATTCATCATCCAAGGCCAGCAGGTACACAAGCTAGGTACACAGGTATATTCAAGGTACACAGCAAAACCCCTTGCCCTCCAAATGCACCTCTTCATCTGTCACATAAATGTGGCTAGACAGTTGGGATTGCTCACCTTTCTTCAGCCTGCAGAGTGGATCCATAGCAAAGCTAATCACTGAAGCGACTAGTGGGGCACATGCAGAAGAACTCATCAGAGCTGTGCATCACATGCTTCACAGAGTTTGTGAAGGAAGTAAGGTCCCACTTTTAAGCTGCACTATTTGCTGTAACTTATTGTGCAATTCCCAGAGCACCTGAACGTTCCCTGCTTTCCAGCATCCTCTAAAGACAGACTACCTAAAGCTATTACTGTCAGAAGCTATTCTTCTATGTTCACTTTCCTAACATATGCTGAGCTCTCCAAAGATTGAATTTAACTCACAACTTCTTATATAAGTGAAGTATTACATTCATCCTCTGATATGCTGGGAGTCACTCCAAGAACAAACCAATTAAAAAACATTTTTTTAAAGCTTGCATATTTCACTAGCTAGGTTTCTGGCCTGTTTGGAGACAAATGTAATCTTCTGTGATTCAGTGGGAAGGACTTTTACAGCTGTATTGAACCTTAAGAGCAAAATCTTGGTTCCTTCAATAACCTGGATCCACTCAGATCTCTCATAATTTTCCCAAACCGTTTTTTCCCCAATCCTGATATTTTGCATTTTAAAGAACGAAAAAAAAAATCACATACAGTTTCTCAAAAAAAACCTGCAATAAAGAGCTACCAAACTTCACTATCAGCATGCAGGAAATCCATGCATTCCTGCTTCTGACTCACACTTCCACACAACTTCTTCCTTTGGCTTTCATCAGCAGAATCAGTAGAATTATATCTGGTTTAAAAGTAAGATAACACTGCTTCACTGCTGTTACTCACTGTTTGTAATATGTTAGTACCACAGAATCCTACTGTGCTGGGCACTACAGTTAGGTCTGTAATATTGTGTAACAGTGATCACTGAAGTGGCCACAACCACAGTTTTTGTTAGCTTAGTTTTGTAGTGACAGTTTTTTCCTTATCTTCTGTGTGAGCTCTCACAACTTGATTCCCCACAGACTACCCCGCACGTAATGGACCTCCCCTAGAAGATCTGGCAATGTGCTAACCCAGAGAGTATGTAAGAACACATGTTGCAACCAAACCTGAAACAGTTTTTGCAGCATTTTAGTGTACAGGAGAGGATAGTTTTACCTGGATGGTGGACTTAGCTGCCTTCACAGGACAGTGTAGACAGAGCCTGTCAATGAGAATAAGAGGCACTCTGTGTACTAGAGAGTTTATAACCCCTAACAAGGCAGAAGGAAGGTGGAAGAGTGAGGAAGGAAACCAAGGAAGGACAAGGTCACAAACCAGATCAGTGCAGAGCTACAAATGGAGCCCGAACGATCGGGCTTTACACATTCTAGGTCATGCCACTTCTCAGTCAATGAAAAGATAAATCAATTTTAGTTGTTTCAGCATTTTGAATAATTAATTTAAAGAACTAGAACATAAAATCCACTTTCTGTAAGTAGAAGTGGCACAAAAAGCAGTGCCCTGCTCTTTCCTTATAATTAGGTCACTCAAATACGCTTTGGTTTAAGACCCTGATATTCTCTCCCCTGCAAATTTAGAGTGGGAATACCTTTCTAACACCTTTCGGAAATAAGTGTCCAGCTCCAAATGTACTTCTCTGATTTAAAACATAAATTAAATGTAAATATTATTCTATAAATAGGGTATTTTTTCAGAGTTGCTACCTGAATCTTCATATTTCATGATTTATCACCTAATACCTTTGTATCTGTCATACTACAATTTGTTAGTAAAATAAAAATGATCATCATCTCTGCATCGATAAGTCTCCAAGAGCCATACTTTTTCAGCACTTAGAAAT